>NC_091010.1:11039772-11661363 GCF_041146395.1 Eulemur rufifrons
TCTGGTGTCTGCTTCATCCAGACCTTTTTACAAAGTGAAGATGTATTAACTACTTACTGTTTTGCACTCTTCATCTTAAGGTTTTGAGTGAAAAGCACAGTCTGTTATGTCAAGGCAAAAACATCTTCCTTCCTTGAACTCATTTGTGCCATTTATATTATAAAGGAATCAAATGTTAATAATCATAAATACTTTGTTATAAAAACTGCTTTCCCCTCTCTTTCCTTCTTTGTACACTGCTATGAATGTCTCATATACTTCCAAAAACAACTGCCTTGGGAGCAGTCACTCAACATTCTCCTTCAACCTGGATATTAACCCAGCAAGTAGCAGCTTCAGGATTACGCACCTGCGATCAGGCCAAATGGGATAGAGGCATTATCTACCCTTGTCTCCTCAGAGCCAAAGAAACGAACTGTATTTTCCACATCAGCCTTGTTTTTCTCCTCTCACTCACTGCCCAGGGGATCAATTCTTGGTTTCAGCCCCACCCCGTGAAAAGGCTGTCTATTCGGAGAGACACAAAGTTGGCTTGTGCAAACCAAGCATAAAAGATACAAGAGCAATTTATTCTGGCTAATAAGCTGGGAGAAAACATGTAGGGGCTAATTGTATGGTGAACACAAGAAGAGTTTCTTGTCTGGGGAGTGTGTAATGTTGGGGCAGACACTATCATTTGTTTGTTTACCCAACAGCGATCCTCCTTTGTTGCTTAGAATACACTGTTTGCTACAGATATCAGGCAGGTGGCCGTGGGATTTAGGAGAAAACAATTTGCTACCAGCCCTGAAGGATGAACAAATCACAATTTCTCTGTGCAACTGTCGTAGCAGCCTTTACGATCCCTCCCACGATCCCCACCTGCTGCTATTCACGCCCTCGTGGAAATGGCAGAATTTGACTTACGAAGCAAGGTCATAAAAGACATTGCAGATTTTGCCTTGCTCTCTTGGATTACTCACGCTGGAGGAAGGCTGCTGCCCCGTCATGAAAACACTCGAGCAGCCCTATAGTGAAGTCCATGTGAATAGGACCTGTGGCCCCCTCACAGCAGCCAGCCTGAGTTTGCCTACCACGTGGATGAGACAACCTTGCTCAGATAACTGGAGGTCCAGCCGGGAACTTGCTGTGGTTTCACGAGACTCTAAGCCAGAACCACCCAGCTGAGTCTCTCCCAAATTCCTGGCCTTAAAAACCCATGAGGGACAATATATATTTATTGTTGTTTTAAGGTACTAAATTTCAGGGTAATTTGTTTTTTCCTTTTTTTTAAAATTCATTTTGCTGGCTTTTCTTTGACTAGCCAAGTGCAGTAGTGAGAAGGAGGAAAAGAGTAGAAGGAGGAGCTGGATCTGTACCTGACCATGAACCATCAGATGGGATAACTCTCTACCTTCAGACCAGCCCAGGGTAATTTGTTACATAGCAATGGATAATTAATACACCAGGCATGTTCATTCCTATTTCCCATTCATAGTATGTATGTAGTCAGAAAACCACAGATGAAAAACCACAGGCATAAAGGATGGTGCTTGACATTGCCCATGTCTTACCCTAACACACTGGGCCAGTGGAGTGCTGGTGAGCCACATCTCTAGAAAAATTTAGAAAGCCCTGATTTGTAGTGTTTACTAGTTATGTGGTGCAAATTTTCACACCACGGCTAATCTCATGCTACCCACGTGGTGTTACTGAACATGGAGTTGAGAAGAGATACAGACAGTCGGCTCTTGCAAGCTCATATGAGCCAACTCCCATGCACCACTGGATTGAGTCCAGAAGAAATGGAATGGATCAAGTTGTCACGCTGACCTCTGTCCATGTGGCCAGGGGCATCCTAAGATGTAGAGTAATGTTTTGAAAATAGCTTTAGGACCAAATGACCTGGGCTCTAATTTTGCCTCTGCTGTTTTCTGGCCGAGTGGCCTCAATATGTACTACTTATTGATGATAAGTGTCAGATTCTTCATCTGGAAAACGAGGATGGCAATAGCTGCTTGTCAGAGTTTTGAGATGCTTAAATGAAAATAGCAATAGCAAAAGCAAAGCTGTTGAGGGCTTAGTGTGTATCAGGCCCAAGTTGCTTATAAGATGTCATTATCTAATTTAATAACACAGGTAAAGTAGTAGCGGCTCAGCAAATGCTGGTTAGCAGAATTGTTATTCTTATTTCATTTCTGGACAGAGAGCTGGTCATTAGGATGAAGGCTGAATCAGAAAGTGCTGGAAAGCATGATGATTGGGTTTTCATGCACATGTGTGAGATGCGCCTCCCTCAATCCTTGTCCTTGTTATGACATTGGCACATTACTCGTCTGATGTGAACTTTAAAAAAAAAGAGGAAACTGTTGGAAATGGCCTGTATCCTAATTTCCACCCAATTCAGCATCTTCCTGAGTTGGGAAAATGCCTCCAGGGAAGAGCTGTGAAGCTTACCTACCTATGGGGACTGACCAGGGGCCAGGCCCAGTCTGCCCACAAGACCATGGGCCATCCTGGGACTGAAGGAAGTGGAGAGAAGGGACAGTAGGCAGGGAATCGAGAATAGTGTCCTTCAGCACCATGGCCAGAAGCTGTACCCCCCACTGGAATAAAGGAGCCCATGGAGCAGGTGCTGTCCCAGTCCTCAGTGCTGAATGATCCCACTGTCCCCTTAAAAGGGGTCTGACTTCTGCTCACTGGCAGCATATGGACTCAGCTCCCTCCTAGGGACCACAGGGAACACTGCCAAGCAGAGAGAGACATCCCTAGGAACAAGAAGTTTCTTAAAACAATGAAATACAACCGACATCAGCCAAGGCCTTCTAGCCTGATGGGAGCTGCCTTTACACCCATGTACCTTTTTAACAACGAGAAAGAAAAGAATGGACATTGATAGAATTTATACTCTATGTTCATCACTTGGCTGATTGCTTTATAAACATTATTTCTTTCAGTCCTCACAACCCTATACAGCATTTCCCTGCTGATGAAGAAACTGAAGCATAGAGAATTTAAGTAACTCACTGAAGTCATCCAGCTAATCAGCAGTGGGGAAAGAATTTAATTCCAAACTTTCTGTCCAAAGCCCCAGATCTTTACACTTTGGATGCTGCTATTTCCAGACCCTCAATCTGTCTAAGAAGCATTTGTATAAAAATACAAATTTTTATAATTTATTATTGTAGGTTCTCTTCTTGAATCCAGGTGATACTGATGCCTCCATACCTTCCCTTCACCCTTCAGAGGAAGTCCTCTTGCTGCTGGAAAAACATTGCACGCTGCTACATTTCTACTCAGTGGGGGAAAGTGAGACAGTCCCAGAAGATGAGGACTAGGGCTGGCAATGCCCTGAGGCAATGACTATGCCAAAGAGTGCCAAAGTGTGACAGCAACCTAGAGATGCCCTGGTGTGTGATTAGGTCCCAAATGAACAGCATAGGCCTCCCACACTAAGACCAGGAGCCCCTCTTGAGGCCATGCCTGAGATATCGTCAGGTCAGCAATAACCATACTTTGGAATGAACTTTTGTATTGAGATAGTACCATGGTGGTTAAGTGTCGACTCAGATTGTCTGCGCTCACATTAAGATTCCAATAACTGTTATTTGGGGGCATTTACTTAACTCCATAAACCTCAGTTTTCCCATCTTCAAAATAGGAATTAGAGGGTTGATTGTATGCAATTATGCATCTCATGTGCTTGGCCTAAGGAAAATATGCAACAGATTTTGCTAGTTTTATTATTATCCTTAGCATTACTGTGCAGTGAGGTAGGTGGCTGAAGGAAAAGGGGCAGCTTTTCAACAATAAAAGGGAGACAGTCCTTATGATATCTCCATCTTCCCTAAGTGGGAGCTGGAAAGACAGGGCAGACTGGACCTCACTGCCCTAGGCCCTCCTTGTGGGAGTCCCAGTGACATTCCTCTGCAGAAGCAGTTCCACCCACATCCTGATCCACTTCTAGCCAGGACAGGAGGACATGATGGCCTCAGCCCACGTATTGTGCCACAGTCAAGCCTCTTTGGGGAATCCACCAGGCCTCCCTTTCTCTGTCCTGTTGTCCCTACCCATCTGACCTGGTTTCTGACTAGTTTCCTCTGCCAGACACTTGTCTGGGGGTGGATCCCCACCTGGATCTTGTGGCCTCTTGCCCAGAGTTGGGGGCAAGCTGCTCCCATGCCCTCAGATGCCAGCTGAGCTCAGTCCTTCGTGAGTGTGCTGTCAGGAAAATGACAGTGCAATCTGTTTAATGTGCCAGTTGTCACTGTGACTTTCTCACCCAGATGAGCACTTGTCTCACCCCCGTGGAGCACCAGCTGCTTCTTAGAGAGGTGCTCCAGTCCTGTGATGACCTAATCTGGCTTCCCAATCTACCACACAATTTCATATTGTTGAGGTCCCTGTGGATCTTGCAGATAAACTTGCCAAGGGCATCCTGACAGAAAAAAAGCTCTTTGTCATGGAGCCATCCTACTCTTCAGCTCCTGGGCCCTACCTCACCCCAGACTGCAACTGCTGCCAGCTCTCTGGTTTCCCCACTCAGGCCAAAGGGATTCCGAAGCTTTCCCACCCATTAGAGCTGCCTCCCTCCATTCCGTACCACACACCCGAGTGGAACACAGTAAAAGGCAATCTCTCCCCTCCCCCTGCTCGCTGCACCCCAGGAAAGCCCACATACTATTCTTGATTTCAGTATTTCTGATTGCTATAGGAACACAGGAAACAGGAGCCACATGAGAAACGAAATTTGACTCTGGAATATTATAAAGATCTTTTAGTTACTGGCCTTAGATATAAGGTCTGTATTGTTAAAAAGGAGTTATTCACCAGACATTGCTAAAAATGGCAAGACAGATTTTATTCAAGATTATTGCAATAGGGAAGTACTAAATGATGTGTACCCCCAAAATCCATATATTGAAACTTAACTTCCAAGATTATGATATTAGGAGGTGGGGCTTTGGGGGTGATTAGGTTATGAGGCTAGAGGCCTCATGAATGGGGTTAGTGCCCTTATAAAAAAGGCCTTGGGAGAGACCTGACACCCCTTCCACCATGTGAGCATGCAGTGAGGAGGTATCATCCATGAACCAGAAAATCAGCCCTCACCAGACACTGAATCTGCTGGTGTCTTGATCATGGACTTCCCAGCCTCCGGGACTGTGAGAAATAAAATTTTATTGTTTATAAGCCACCCAGTTGATGATAATTTGTTATATTGCCTGAACAGACTAAGATAGGGAGAGAGACTGAATTCAACTCCAAATACAAACAGGGACAAGCAGAGATTTATAGCCAGTGGGCCCGATAAGGGAGAGGACAGAAGACTACTAAGGGGAGTCTGGGGTCAGGGAGAGGAACTTTATTAGATATCAGGGGTGGGAGGGATTCTCAATAAACTACCTCAGCAGAATGCTTTGCTAAAACTGGTCTCAGCTGGCCAAGGATGAGGCCTAGTTGAGAAGAGGGCTCAGAGGAGCCTGACTGAAGTTTGGTCAAGGAGGGGTCTTTGTCAGTATCATTCAGGGTTCTCCAGAGAAACAGGATCAATGAGGGAGGGAGAGAGAGAGAGAGAGAGGGAGAGAGAGGGAGAGAGAGGGAGAGATTTTAAGGAATTGACTCATATAATTGTGGAAGCCGGCAACTCTGAAATCCACAGGGCAGGAGCTGGAATTTCAGACATGAGTCCAGCAGGCCAGCAGGCTGGCAATCTAGACTAGATTTCTATGTTACAATCTTGAGGCAGAATGGATGTCTTCTTCTCTGGGAGACCTCAGTTTTTGCTCTTAAGGCCTTCAACTGATTGGATGAGGCCCACCCATCTCCCAGGGGGTAATCCATTTTACTTAAAGTCCACCAACTGTGAATGTTAATCACATCTACAAAATACCTTCCTAACAATATCTAGACTGGCGTTTGACCAGACAACTGGCCACCACAGCCTAGCCGACTTGACACGTAAAATCAGCCATCACATGATCTGAAGAGAGTGTGCGGAAGCCCAGCTGGGCACGTCCAGTCCACTTGCACGTCTGAGGGTGCTCACCAGCCCTCCCCGCCTCATCCCATTGTTAGGGAGACAATGCAGAGAATCCCCCTCCCCCATACAGCACCTCTTTTTCTAACCAAGAGACAAAAACGAGGTAGAAAATATTTGATCCTGTACTTCGAGTGGACAACTTCTATCCAGAGACCCACTGGATGGGGAACAGCTGCCTCCTTCGGTTTCTGACTGCTGAGCAAGGGTGCTTTGGGGCGTTCCACACAGGTGCATCTTCAAGGAGAGGAAAAAGCAGTCACCTGGGCCGGAAAGGAGGGTCTCAGTCCCAGGAAACTGGGGTTTGGCAAAAATGCTAAGAACACCAGATATGGGCATTGCAATGTTAATTTGGAGGCAAGAACAAGGAAAGATTAGGCCACAGACCTAATGCTCAAGGGTCCCTTGAAAGCCCCACTTCCCGCTGTGCTTCTGTCTCCTGCCTCTCAAGAATGAGTCTTAGACTTGACAGAGTGGGGAAAAAACACCGATAGAAACTGCAGCTATCCTTTTCCCAAATACAAAATTTTAAGAGAGTATCTTGTGCTCTGATGAATTTTAATAAGAGTGGCTGCCTCCAGCAGGCTCAGAACCAAGTGTAAACTTGTGATGCTGCTGCTGCTTGGGGAGCTTGGGGAGGCACCTCAGCGCCAGGGCGCCGGCTTAGTCTCTGTTCCTCAGAGATGTGGTCTCCTGGGCCAAAGACGGTGGGTGGTCTATAAACAAGCAGAGGAGTGAATATACTCTCCCCATCTTCCGGGATGCATTTTCTTGGTGCAGTTCTAAAGCAAGATTGCATGTTGTTAGAATGACAGCGTTTTCCGTTTTGACTTAAAACATCCTGTTCTCCCAGCACATTAAAGGCTGGGCTGAGAGACAGAGCCAAGAGAGACGCCCGGTCTGGCCTCCTCCCTGACGACCAAGTTCCTGATTGGATCAGGCTCAACCTGCAGGAATTCCTTCCCCCTCATTCATTCACAAGTGTATTTTAAACACATATTTGAGTGCCTACTGCTGCAGGTGCTGGGAAAACAGCTGTGACTGATGGTCTCTGCCGCCCTGGAGGGCCCATCCTTGCAAAGGAGACCCCTGCTTCCCGCACACAGCCGCCTGAGGCATCCCCAAGGCCTGATTCCAGCTCAAACTCAAGATGGGCTCTCTTACCCCTGCTATGTAAAATATGTAAATATTTTTAAACATTTGTTAAATAGCATCTCATGGTAGATACAGTTTCAAAAAAATTGGAAAATGCAGAAAAGTATAAAAAAGAAAAATGATCATTTCTACATTCATATCCAGAGATAACCAGTGCTAACATGCTGCTATATTTGCTTTCAGCCTCTTTTTCCCCCCATATATGTAAAATTGGAAACACACCGCACGTCCTTGGCCATTATCTCCCTTTCCTTCAGAAGGGCTTGGGAGAATAAAGGCTCTTGGCTGAAAATGAAATGAAGGTCTTTTTAGAAGGGTCATTTCCCAGCCCCTTTCAGGGTAACCAAGGGAGCCTCCTCCCAAGTATAATGTGACTCCTTTATTTTTCCAGCCGGCCCCTAGGAGCAGCAGGAAATAAGCCAAACAGGACACAGACACAGCATAACAATGCAGTGTACTGACTCCCAGGAAAAAGGGAGGTGTGCTACTAATTATGATGTTGTTAAGGAAAGAGCTCCTTCCTCATTGTGGGTTTGGGCACGGTCCCTGGCAATTAGTATTAGTGTTTGTCCTTGGGAGATGTGGGCGTCCATGCTTGGTTTAGCAGATGCATAATTTAAGGAAGCAGAAGAGCCCGAGGCTCACATTGACGGGGACATTGCCAGCAGAAGCTGAGCCAATGACAGCGTCCACCCGGGCCACTATGTCCGAGCGCCAGAGCCCCTCCTGGCCCAGATGCACAGGGGACTTTGTCCTTGGAAGGCTTCCCACCATCCCACTAAAGCCTGGGGGCTGCTTGGGATGAAAGACTCAGACTTGGGGAAAGGCACCAGAGTCATATGAGGGTGGGGCAGGAGAGCCTGTTTCTAAGGCGGCGGCTCTATTGCCCAAAAGGTGGGTGGAGGGTTAAAGACAGGAGCATCAGCACAGGGAGGCAGGACCTGGGATGTGCACTCAGGTGCCCCCTCCAGGAGGGGTTCATCTCCTTGCTGCAGTCCCTCTGCAGTCTGGGGAGAAGTGCTAATTACGACCTTCTGCGAGGCAAATCTTCCTCAGCTGCCGTAAAAAAGCCCCGAGATGCTGTCAGGGCAGCAGGCCCAGATCAGAGTAGGCAGACAGATGCCACAAGAAGCAGGGCTTTGTCTCCCAGAAAAAAAGTGGATAACTCTGTACCTGATACCACAGACACCTTGTTTTTGTGGTTATTGTTTAATGGAAGAAACGAAAGATTGTTAGGACTCTAGGAAAGAAAAACACAAAGCTATATAAGACAGAAAATGCAGTCGAAACGCTCCCCCAGCTCTACGAAGAACGTTGTCAGTGCAGACATAAAATGGTAGCTTCTTTTTACTGATGTAACCAAAAGTAGTGATAGAGCTGTACTGAGTGAGTGAAGGAAGGGGGTGATCTAAGAGAGCGAAATCATGATCTAGAGGAGGTAAAGAAGAAATGTCTAAAATTAATCAATTATAAGTGATCATTTGGGGAAAGATAGAGTGAGGTTGGAGGTGGTACAAGGTATAGCCTTATCATCATCGTCATCATGTATCCTCTTAGTACTGTTAGCCATGTTTGTGTACAATTTTTATTAAAAAATTTTAAATCAGCCAGGTGTGGTAGCTCACACCTATAATCCCAGCACTTTGGGAGGCTAAGGCAGGATCGCTTGAGGCCAGGAGTTTGAGACCAGCCAAGCAACACAGGGAGACCCCCCCAAAAATTTAAAAACTAGCCAGGTGTGGTGATATGTGCCTGTAGTCCCAGCTACTCTCGAGGCTGTCGCAGGAGGATCCCTTAAGCCCAGGGATTCGAGGTTACAGTGAACTATGATAGCACTATGATAGCACCACCGCACCCAGCCTGGGTAACAGAGCAAGACCCTGTCACTAAGAAAAATTTTTTAAAATTTAAATCTGTGAAAAAAACCCCGCCCCAACCATTTGAAAAATAAAAACATGTCTTCCTGGATGGCCGCTGCAGGTAGACTATCCGATATTACTGTATAGTCTTGGGGATTGCAGAGGGGTTGGAGGAAAGGGGCCTTCAGCACTGCCCCACTGTCCCTGCACTGCCTTGGAGGATGAGCAGCAGTCAGGACCCGGGTGACCTGGCAGGGACCAGCTGTCCAGCAGGTCATGGCCAGGGAAGAGCTCCTGATGCTGAGGAGCCTCCCCCCCGCCCCCTGCTGAGAGGACCCCTCCTGAACCACAAGTTGGGACCTTCTCTCTACCTCCACAAGTGAGAAGAAGCCGGCCCTGCTTGGGGAAGGCAAGGTCGACTCTCATGTTCCACACAGCTCTGTGTATGGCTTTTTCCACTTAACATTATCTTATGGGCATTCTTTATGCAGTATGGATCTTTTGGAAATTTGGTCTAAATGACAGATATTTTGTCTCATTGTGTGGCTACACCTGCTGGTTAAGCATGCAGGTGTTTCGAACCCATCTTCTGGGCTAGAATCCTGGCCTGGCCACTGTCTAGCTATGTGATTTTTGCGGCACACAGCTTCGGTTTCTACCTCTGTAAAATGAAGTAATAAGAATACTTAATTCACAGGGCAGTTGTGAGATGGAAATAAATGAATATAGGCAATGTGCTTAAAGCAGGACGTGCCACTTAGTAAGCACTCAGTAAATTCTAGCTGTTACTACTTTTTTAAAATTTAACCATCCTCATTTTAAATACAGGGTTTCTTCTTCCTCAAGCTCACTTTAATAAACATCCTTGTACAATTTTCTCTAAAACTTAATCATATGAATAATTCATATTCCTTAAAGAAAAAAATAGACAATGCATATGAGCAAAAAAAGAAAACAAAAACTACTTATTATAATACCCCCCAAAGATAACCATAATACATTTGGTGTATATATTTCCAATCTTTTTCCTGTATGTGTATGTGTAGATACATAACATACACACACCCATGTATACACCTAAACACACAATATATTTGTACACTACACACACGCACACACAACCCTTTACAAAAATGAATTTTGTGATAGTGTTTTATAGTTTTCTTCTTACTGTTTAAAAATAAGCATGAACACTTGTCAGGAAAAAAAATCAACAATAATTTTTAGTGGCTACCTAGTATTCCTTTCATGTTTGTATCAATCTTTTTTTGTACCCATTGTCAATTACAAACAGCATTTTATTATTCCAAATTTTGTGTGTGTGGTGGGGTAAAAAGTTTGCCCAGTCTACTCAGGTCCAAAAGAGTACAGCTTTTAAATTTCTTGGTAATGAACACAAGTTAGTCTCCATTGTGTGTGGTAATGAGAAAAACTTAGATCTGCCACTGGGAAGTTTAGCAATTTCTCCTGGCCTCTGTATTTTCTTATTCTGTCAATACTGAGTCTCTGAAATCAGTGTCTGGGCTGATGGGGAGCACAATGTGTGCTGGGGTGTGGGGTCTCAGGTCCTTGGCAGGCCTCCCAGCTGTGTCACTGTCACTTCTGGCCGTGGGGTGGAGCAGGCACCCGAGACCACCTGGGAGCCTCCCTGTGCCGGCCCCTGCAAGCCCTCCGAGCCTAGATGCTTTCTCCGCCAGCCTCCTGGCCAGCCTGTCTGCACGGGTGCTTTTCAGATTTCAGTATGCATACGAGTCACCTGGAAAGCTTGTGAAGCAGATTCCTGGACACCACACCTGGACATTTTGATTAGTAGGTCTAGAGTGGGGCCGAGAGTTTGCACTTCTTCTTTTTTTTTTTTGAGACAGAGTCTCACTCTGTTGCCCGGGCTAGAGTGCCGTGGCATCAGCCTAGCTCACAGCAACCTCAAACTCCTGGGCTCAAGCGATCCTCCTGCCTCAGCCTCCCGAGTAGCTGGGACTACAGGCATGTGCCACCATGCCCAGCTAATTTTTTCTATATATATTTTTAGTTGTCCAGCTAATTGCTTTCTATTGTTTTAGTAGAGACGGGGTCTCGCTCTTGCTCAGGCTGGTCTGGAACTCCTGAGCTCAAACGATCCGCCCGCCTCGGCCTCCCAGAGTGCTAGGATTACAGGCGTGAGCCACCGCGCCCGGCCGAGAGTTTGCACTTCTGACAAGCTTCCAAGTGAGGCAGGTCCACAGGCCGCATTTGGAGCAGGCTTGCCTGCATCTCCACCACAGCCTCTGCTCTGGAGTCACTGTGCTCTCAGCGAGGTAGGACCATGGCTGGCACACTGGTTCTCAGCTGAGCTGCCTACCCCGAATATTACTGGGGGCCTAAGAGATCTTCTAGTTTCCTCAATTTCCACAAGAGTGAGTGGGGTAGGAGAAGAAGGAAACCCTTCATCCAGCCCTCCCTGTGAGGACATCCCGTGCGGCCCCCTGTCCCCCAGGTGGATGTGAAGGTTCCCTGGGAGAGGTGTCCACAGCCCCAAGTGGGAAGAGAAACACAAGCCCCCTTTACTTTAGGCTTTTGCTCCAAAGAGATAATTTTTCTCTACCACCTTTTTCCATTTAACATTAAAATCCAAATATGGAGAGGGGTTAACACGAGGAACTGGCATCTGACATCCCAGAACCAGAAAGGCTTTCCTCTATTTCCCCTCTTGTCTGGAAGTTGCTTCTCCTTTGTCGATGCCTTGTTCCTGTGATGGGTCTTTGTCCACTTTCCCTGGGGCCGCCATGGCAGAGTGGCTTCTGGGGAACATCACCTAGAGAATATTAAAACTATATAATGTTTTCAAAATATTATCCCTGGTACCTGTAGTAATTGTGTTATCTTTTTCTTCATTAAATTTGCCAGACATTTATCTGTTTGTGCTTCCTTATTTGGTTTTATTTATTAATTCTACTCTTTTCATATTTTCAGATTCAATAATTTTGTTACCTTTGCTATGTTGGGGAGGAAAAAATATTTTTTCCTTCTACCCCTCTGGATTTCTCTGGAATCCTATAACAAAAGACAGAATAACAAGCAGAAGTTTATTTATTTATACATCTAATACATAGATGGGAGAAAGTCAAGGATGAGTGACTTAAAGAGGTGGCTTTCACCTAAAAAAAAAGGAAGAAGAGTGGGAGGGAAGCAAACTATGGGAAGGTGACCAAAGAATGTGTGGTTATACAGATTTAAGTATTCGCCACAGGTAAGAGTATCCTGTGATTTGCAGCCATCCTGCTCTTCCTGGTACAGAGAGGAGGACACCCTTATAAATGAAGATTTCCTTGTAAGTACATGTTTCCCTTAGCAAAGGGTAAC
Source organism: Eulemur rufifrons (assembly GCF_041146395.1). NCBI lineage: Eukaryota > Metazoa > Chordata > Mammalia > Primates > Lemuridae > Eulemur > Eulemur rufifrons. The sequence goes on from NC_091010.1 coordinate 11,052,145, forward strand.
TTATATTCTGTTTCAGAGCTTCTTCTGTGGCTGCCATTTCTCAAAATAATCAGCTCAAAATAATTCTTATGCCAAAAGAGCATATTTGGGTGGTATATTTTGGTTTCCTACAGTCATATTTCGGGGTAGCATATTCTGGTCTCCTACAGTTATGTTCTTCATTTTTTAGATTTTTTTCCTTATTTTTTTCTAACATCTTGAATGAAATATTTCATTTGTTTTCTTCATTTTGAACTTAAAAAATATATTTCACTCTCACATATAAGTACGCTATTGTGCACACGAGATCACGCCACAGGTATTGTTTTTACGTGGACGTCCTCCCTGTACCGTCCCTTCCCCTTGACCACCCTTGCACCTTTCTTCTTGCATAATGAAACATATGTGTCTAGAAGTTTATCTTTTTACATAGTTTGACCATATCCCCTTAGTTCAACATGTAGCATTATCACTGTCTTTAATTTCTAAAGACATTAAAATCCTGCCACACAATTCTCCTCCTAGGTGTCTACCCAAGAGCAGTGAAAAGATATGCTCACACAAAAATGTATGTACGCATATTCATAGCAGCATAATTCACAAAAGCCAAAAAGTAGAAACAACCCGAATGTCCATCAACTAATAAAGAGATAAATAAAATATGGTGCATCCTTACAGTGGAATGTTATTTGGCAATAGAAAGGGATGAAGTACTAATATACACTATCACATGTATAGATCTTGAAAACACTGTTAAGTGAAAGATGCCAGTCATAAAAGACCACATAGTGTATGATTCCATTGATGTGCAATGTCTGGAATCTGTATGTGTGGAGAAAGCATATCCATAGGAAATCTATAGAGAAATAAAGTAGATTAGTGGTTGCCTAGGGCTGGGGATCAGGGAGAGGATGGTGAAAAGGGGTGACTGTTAAAGTATAGGGTTTCTTTCTGGGGTGACGAAAATGTGCTAAAGTAGATTGTAGTTCGGCCGGGCGCGGTGGCTCACGCCTGTAATCCTAGCACTCTGGGAGGCCGAGGTGGGCGGATCATTTGAGCTCAGGAGTTCGAGACCAGCCTGAGCAAGAGCGAGACCCCATCTCTACTAAAAATAGAAAGAAATTATATGGACAGCTAAAAAAATATATATATAGAAAAAATTAGCCGGGCATGGTGGTGCATGCCTGTAGTCCCAGCTACTCGGGAGGCTGAGACAGGAGGATCGCTTGAGCTCAGGAGTTTGAGGTTGCTGTGAGCTAGGCTGACGCCACGGCACTCACTCTAGCCTGGGCAACAGAGTGAGACTCTGTCTCAAAAAAAAAAAAAAAAAAGTAGATTGTAGTGATGGTTGCACAACTCTGTGTGCAGAGATTTTTAGCAGAATATGCTAAAATCCATTCAATCACACCTTTTAATAGGGTGAATTGTATGGTATGTGAGTTATTTCTCAACAAATCTGCTCTCAAAAAAAATCCTGCCATAGTTTGCTTGGTAAATACTGTGAATTTGGACATAATACAAATTTAGATCTATTGAGATTGATGCCTCATTTCTCTCCTCCTCTCAGCCCTCCCTTCCTTTTCAAACGGGGCCAGCTAAAGTGCCTATCCTCCTCAGGAGAGGAAGCATGTTAAGAGGAGGTGAGACTGTGCAGTAACTGGAAGAGAACATGACACCAATTCTGGGGGTTCTGCTGACCCATTTTCCCCAGGTCCATTGGATACCAACCAGCCAAGGATTCCTAAGATTATTGCTTCTGTCCTGAACATGTGAATCAGCCACAGAACCCAAAATTGTCCCCATATTTAAGTTAAGGCAGCCATCTACTAGAAGGTGTTAAAGAAAATTATGCATGACACTTGTTAAATATGGTAGGAAGATTTTATTCAAGAGGAGCTACTGCAATGGGTGTTTAGCAGTAGGGGAGAGAGATCGGGCTCTTAACAACAATGACAAGTGGAGATTTATAGGTAAAAAGCAGGATAGGAGTCAGTGGATAGAAAATTCCTAAGAGGAAACATCAAGGCTAGAGGGATACTTGCTAGACCAACTCAACAGGATTCTTTCTTTTAATAAACACCTTTTTTGAGACAGGATTGTCATGCAAAAAGCTGTGTATACATAATGTCTACAACTTGATGAGTCCGGGCATGAGTATACACCTGTGAAACCATCACCCCCATCAAGACCATAGACATATCCATCACCTCCCAAAGTGTCTTTCCACCCCCTTTATTATTATTATTGCTATTTGTGTGTGTTTTAAGGACACTTAATGTAAGAGCCATCCGCTTAGGAAAATTTTAAGTATAAATACAGTGTTGTTAGCTATAGGCACCTGCTATAGGGTAAGTCTCCAAAACTTATTTTGCTTGACAAAAACCTTGTACCCTTGACCAGCACCTCACCATTCCCACCTCCCCCATTCTCTCTGCTTTTATGAGTTGGCTACTTTAGATTCCACATACGAGATCATATAGTATTTGTCTTTCTGTGTTTGGTTCATTTGACTTAGCTAATGTCTCCCAGGTTCATTCATTGTTGCAACTGGCAGAATTTCCTGTTTTAAGGCTGAATAATATTTCATTGTGCATATATACCACATCTTCTTTATCCATCGTCCATCAGTGAACACTGAGGTTGTCTCCATATCTTGACTATTGTAATAACACTGCAATGAACATGGGAGTGCAGGTATCTCTTTGAGATCCTGATTTTGATTTCTTTGGATAAATACCCAGAAGTGGGATTTCTGGGTCATATGGTAGTTGTATTTTTAATTTTCTGAGGAAATCCACAGTAGTTTTCATAATGGCTGTACCAATTTCCATTCTTATCCAACAAGGGTACCTTTTTCTCTATATCCTCACCAGCACTTTTTATCTTTTGTTTTTGACTCAACAAGATTCTTACTGAAGGTGGGCTGCATGATAAGATATTGAAAGTAGGGGGTGAGGAATTTGATCAGATACTGAGAGTGATCACATACCAAGAGTGTTGCATTTCCACTAAACTGACTCTGTAGGATTCTTGCTGGGCCAGGGGTCTGAGTGTAGGGCCTGAGGTAGGGAACTAGTTGAGAAGAGGGCTCAGAGGAGCCTGCCTCAGAGTTGGTCAAGGAGAGAGTCTCTTTTACAGGCAGCACCAAATGCAGCCAGGAACTAGATGGCTTTGGGGAACTCTCAGCTACAAAGACTTGTCCTGCGTGTTTTTATCTCATTAACCTTCCAATAACATGACCCCACATACTTTACAAGATTGAACTTTTTGGATCTTAAGTGAGTTATGGTGGGGTTTTACTCTGGGAGGAATTACACTTGAGTCTGTTCCTACTCCCCTACCCGACAAAAGCCCAGCTCCAGACAACAGCTCCCTCTCTCTGACGCTCTCTCACCCAGCTGCTCTTCTGACTTACTCCCATCACACTGTGGTCTTGGCTCCTGGCTTTTCTGCATCTTGTGTTCCTGGTTCCCACAATGGTTTGCCATTCCTTCCTCAAGCCTGCTTGCTTCAACCACTGATTCTGGTACTTTCCTTTTTAGTTGTGTTTTATTGCTATTTTCTAATTTGTATTGGTTTTCTACTATGAAGAGGCATTTTATGCACATGATACAGCATTGAAAATCTACCCAAGGGTATATATACAGGGGAAATTGAGTCTCCTTTCACTCTACATCTTATAGTAATGGAATCTCTCTCTGCAAAAGCACCTACTATTACCAGTTTCTTGAGCATCTTCCCAGAGATTGAGTTAATAAATATTATGTATATGCACATATTTCTTCTCCCCTATACAAATTGTAGCATGCTATACAGATTGCTCGGTGCCTGGCTTTTCCCCCTTAACATCATCACTCAGAGAGAGTTCCATTTGAGTGCACAGAGAGCTGCTCATTCTTGTTATTGCTATTACTTTTCTTTGGCTTTGACTCTTGGGAAAATATCCTGGGCTATTCTGGGAATCCCCCCAAATCTGCCTTCTACTCCCTGTACTGTGGCTTCCAGCAAGAAGCACCCCCTGCACTGCACCCCATGCTCAAGGAACCGCACCATCCCTGCCACTCTCCCTGGCCTTCTTGCCAGTGCCGGAGAGGAATGAAGCCATTCTAGCCACAGAACTTTCATTTCTCCCACAAAACAATTGAGCTGAAAAAAGAAATGGCTCTTTCTGGAAGGGAGTCTGTGGACCTTCAACAATGACATGCTGACGCCTGGCAAGGAGCCCAGATTCACAAAACCTTCCCAGCCATATCAGACAAATGGCATTTATACCAGTAAGGCAAGGCTCAGCAATGTCAAATCAGCAATCCTTACTACTTTATATGTGTGTTTCTCCTTAAAGATAAATAAGGGGTCACTTTGCACAAGGGACAGTCAGCATCCTTCTCAGGGCCCAGGGCTGCACGCTATCTCAATTTCCTTCCCTCCAGATCATGTGCATGAGCCTCAAGCTTGGGATCTCTTAGCAGATGATTAAATTATCGCTTCCTATCAAGTTAGCCTTTTTTGATCAGGGTTGGTGGCTCATGCCTGTAATTCTAACACTCTGGGAGGCCCAGGAGGGAGGAGCACTTGAGCTCAGGAGTTTGAGACCAGTCTGAGCAAAAGCAAGACCCCGTCTCTACTAAAATAGGAAAAATTAGCTGGGTGTGGTGGCACACGCCTGTAGTCCCAGCTACTTGGGAGGCTGAGGCAGGAGGATCACTTGAGCCCAGCAGTTTGAGGTTGCTGTGAGCTAGGCTGACACTACAGCACTCTAGCCTGGGCAAAAGAGTAAGATTCTGTCTCAAAAAATAAACAAACAAATAAATAAAGAAATATTAATAAAAAAGCCCTTTCCCCACAATTCAATGCAGAGACAAACAACAAGGTACAAAAGTCAGACTCAGTTAAAAAAGAATTCAGGGGAGCTTGAGTAGAGTTTGGTCAAGGAGAGAATCTTTGTCAAGAACCACGGTCTAGGTCAGGTGTGGTGCCTGTAATCCTAGCACTTTGGGAGGCTGAGACAGGACGATCACTTGAGGCCAGGAGTTTGAGACCAGCCTGACCAACATAGCAAGATCCCCATCTCTACAAAAAGTAGAAAAATGAGACAGGCGTGGTGGTGTGTGCCTATAGTCCCAGCTACTCCAGAGGCTGAGGTGGGAGGATCACTTGAGCCTAGGAGTTTGAGGTTGCAGTGAGCTATGATGATGCCACTGCACTCTAGCCTAGGCAACAGAGAGAGATCCTGTCTCAGGAATAAAATAAAATAAAATAAAATAGTGAAGAACCACAGCCTAGAGATGGTAGAGGGATCTGAGAGAACTTGAAGGAGTTGAGCCCCATACCACCTTGGACCATGATGAGAAATAAATTCTGATCTAGTCGTAGTCTCTATCATGTTGAATTCTGCAAGTTTTTTTTTTTTTTTGCATCTCTGCCTTATCCTAAGTAATAAACTACCATCCACTCAGAAATAGATTTTAATATTTATTTTTAAACCCCTGCTACCAGCAATGGCAATGGCTAATTTACAGATGTTGGTTTTAAAGGCGTCAGCCATTCTCATCCCCTGCCTTTCCAACCTATAGTAAATCCATTTGCATGAATTTCAGCCCTAGTCTGTGTATGAACCAGAAAGGGAGTGTACAGTATGTACATGGAACAGGTGGGTGGAGGGGTACAGAGGAGTTTGGAATTACTCTTTTGGAAGTTTGGATTCCAGCGTGCCCAGGTTATTTATCTAGGTGATTCCCTGAGGACCTACATGCTCACAGAATCTCAGCCCACACACCTGCTGACCCATGGTGTCAGGACAGACTTCCCGCCTCTCCACATGGGCAGGCCTCAGAGGCACTCATCCTCTTCTGATCTCTGCTGGAAGAACTGGCTTCTGGTCAGTGGCCTGGGATGGGGATACTCTCCACACTTGGTCCCAAGTACCAGGGAAACTGGAGGCAGAATTGGCATAGGAGCCAGTGGGAAGAAGTACAGAAGGTCAGGGGTCACTATGCAGATGGTTCCTCAACACTGGCACCACCAGTGGGTGATGGTGCACGGGCATGTTTACCTGCAGTGGCATGTTTACCTGGCTTAAAGGTCCATGACAATTTCCATAGTTTTTGAGAGAAGCCTCCCTGGGTTGCTGGTGCCTGGCCCCCTGCTCAGCTCGGAGCCAGATGAGTCACTTGGAAGTGCTCAGCTGCTGCCAACTGACTTGCTATGTCAGCTTGGAGAAGCTGCTTCTGAGCCCCATGTACCATGTCAGGCTGAGGTGGATGCCAGCTCAGGTACCCTCTGCGTGGTAACTGGGAAGCCCTGCCTCCTCCATTGGGAGTCCTCTCTACAGCATCCTCAGTTCCCCTAGACTTGGGATCAACCATTATCCCCTTCCTACCTGGCCTGTTACTGAGCCAGCTGCCCAGGATGGGACTGCGTGGGATGGCAGACAGACTTCAGAGGAGTCCATTGTGTTTGCAAGAACTGAGATGAGGCTGAGCCATACAGGCAGAACTATTGAGCCCTGAACAAGCCAAGAGAACTATGTCTCTTGTCACTCTGGCTAGAGTCTTCTGCCTGGAAGGGTAGACAAGGGACATTGCTCCAACAAACAGAGGAAGCAGAGACATCACACTTGAGAACCCTTGATTGCTGTAGGTTTTTTTTTATTTTTTTTTTAATATTACCTGGTGCCATAGGCTTTGGGCATCCCCATTCACCCCAAAACATCCAGTTAACTCTCTACTCTTTCCTAGTGCAGGAGCTCAACTTCTCCCAAACACTGCCATAAGGTTTTGACAGCTGCAGCCTCTCCTCATATACTCAGACATCATCTTAGAAAGCAGAATATGGGGGCAGTCATTGAGACATTGGGCTTTTATTATCCAAAAATGATTAAAGACTTCTTAAGGCCGGGAGTAGTGGCTCACGCCTATAATCCTAGCACTCTGGGAGGCCGAGGCAGGCGGATCGCTAGAGGTCAGGAGTTCCATACCAGCCTGAGCAAGAGCGAGACCCCGTCTCTAATAAAAATAAAAAGAAATGATCTGGACAGCCAAAAATATATGTAGAAAAAAATTAGCCGGGCATGGTGGCACATGCCTGTAGTCCCAGCTACTTGGGAGGCTGAGGCAGAAGGATTGCCTGAGCCCAGGAGTTTGAGGTTGCTGTGAGCTAGGCTGACACCATGGCACTCTAGCCCGGGCAACAGAGTGAGACTCTGTCTCAAAAAAAAAAGACTTCTTAAAAGGTATTGTTTATTTTCTTATAGTTTTAGTTTTTTTATTAAAATTTTTTTCTGATTTATTATTCTTTTTAATTATTTCTTGATTTAACTTAAAAAATTTTTTGGGGAACAGACTGGCTTAATATAACTTTAAAGTTTTTTATTGCTTAGTTCATTATTTTATTTTCACTGTAGCTCTTGGATCCTAAAAAAGTATTGTTTAAAAGTTACCTAAATCCAGGTTTTGAATAGATTGCTAGTTTAGTCATTTTTTTCCCTCAAAAAACAGCAAGTAGAGACTCAGGAAAAAAATAATCCAGATTAATTATAGACAAAGGAATTTATATTTCTCTGCCATTAGGGGCTGAATTGTGTCCCCTTAAAATTTAGGATGAAGTCTGAAGCTCCAGTACCTCAGAATGTGACTGTATTTGGAGATAGGGTTTTAAAGAGGTAATAAAATTAAAATGAGGTCATTAGAGTGGGCCCTAATCTAAGATGACTGGCATTTGAATAAGAAGAAATCAGGACACAGACCAGCGTGGAGGGAAGACATTGAGAAGACATAGCACCTAGAAGACGGCACCTGCAAGCCCAGGAGAGAGGCCTTGGGATTAAACCAACCCTGCCGACACCCTGACCTCAGACTTGCAGCCTCCAGGACCATGAAAAAATAAATTTCTGTTGCTTCAGCCATGTGTCCATGGTGCTTTGTTATGGCAGCCCTAGCAAACTAATACATCTATCCTGAATAAGAGTGCGAATAAATTTACATACCATTATACCTCAAATTTTTTTTTACATAAATGGAAGCATGTTGTAATAATATCTAGTTATTTGACACTTCCTATGTGCTGGGCACTGTTCTAAGGGCTCACATCTATTAACTCATGTAATTCCCGTGGCAACCTCATTTGGTCCCCATTTACAGCTATGAAAACTGGGACAGAGAAATAAAGTAACTTGCTCAGAGCCTCACAGGCGTAAGTGGCAAGTGGCAGAGCCAGGACTTAGAGCCAGGCAGGTCGTCAGGCCATGCTCTCCCCTAGCACAGTGAAACGTGGTTGCTCACTTATACCTCTTGGCAGTTTTCCATGTCTGTGCACATATACCTACTGCGTTTGTTTTAAGAGCCACGTGGAATTCCATATTTTATTCTAGGGTATAAAAACTAAATTGGTGACTTGCTGCTTTAGCAAGTAGCCTTCTGTCCATTTTCAGAAATAGTGACTCATCTGGAAAGAATGACAGCATTTCCTCTCTCCCCAGGGGGAGTGGAGATTGGCCATTGTGTTTCCAAGGACTGGTAGGCCCTCCTTAACTTAGAGAGAAGACACTTGAGCTTGGCCAACAGAGTTTCTTTTTGAGGAGTTTTACCTGAAAGGACTTCAGGGCATATTTTGAGAGAAAAACAAAATGTATGTTTGTAGGAGTGGTACTAGACAGATTTGGAGCTGGCACCCTAGGAAATGGCTGGAGGTAGGGGACAGGACAGAGGCCTCTGGGTCCCAGGGCCTAGAGCCTGGCCCATCCTTGAATGGTCACATCTGTGGTATGTGGTCCGGAATAGGTCTGAACAGGGAAAAGTGACTGTAGGTGGCTCTGGTGGCGTGCCCAGGAGGGATGTCAGATCAGAGAAGGGCTATCCTACACTCAGAAGCAACTCCCCTGGACAGGCCCAGCAGTAGGGAACTGAGACTGTAGCCCTGGGCGCATCCCCTGCCCACCCAGCCTCCTGGGGGAGCCCAAGAAGCCCTTGCCCAACTGTGAATCCTCCCTATAGTATATTTGTCAGTGACGGGCTTCCTCAGTACCCCAGGAATTTGGGAAGCTTTCAAGAGATCTGATTAAATCAGGTTTTTCTCCTATTCTCAATTTCATTTTCTGTTTGCTCCAATTTGCAGATTTCTTGAGCTTTATTTTCTCTCCCTTCTATTGAGTTTACTTTGCTGCTGTATCATTTTCATTTCCAAGTGTTCTTTTGCATTTTCAGAGCATTTCTTGTCTATGACTTTTACTCTTGTTTCATGAATGCGATATTCTTTCTTATTTCTCTGGACATATTATTTATAGTTTTTTGGGAGGGAAGTGTAAGGGATTAGTTTTCTTCTTCCTGTAGAGTTTTTGTTTCCCTTCAGGTTTATTTGTTTGGGTTTCTATCTTCCCTCTTAAAAATTGTCTTCCAGTGTCTTGCAGTTTTGGTTTACTATTTGTTGTTAAGTGGGGAGGGGAAACTAATAGATCCTATAAAACAATGTTGAATTCTGTACCTACATAAAAGAGAATTTACCTTCTTTTCAAGTGAACTTGGAACATTCATAAAAATTGACCAAATATTAGGCCACCAAGAACATCTCAAGAAATTCCAAAGTATAGCAGTATATAAGGAGTGTTTTCAAATCATAATGCAATAAAACCAGAAATTAATGACAAAATTTTTTTAAAATATAAAAATTCCTTTTCCTGGTAATTTAAAAATATTCTATTAAACAACTCTTTGGGATAAAGGGAAAATAAAAAATAAAATTGCACAGTTTCTTGAAAATAATAATGAAAACAAGAGATATAATCTCTGTAATACAGCTAAAGCAGTTATCATAGAAAAATTTATAGTTTTCAATATTGGGTGCAATAAAAATGAAAACATAAATATAAGTGAATTTACCATCCAAAACAAAAAACAAAATAACAAACTAAGCCAAAAGAAAAAAGGAAGGAATTAATAAAGATAAAATTGTAAATCATGATTTGGAAAACAGAAAAGAGTAGAAGTAATAAATCCAAAAGCTAGATATTTAAAAAGCACAACAAAATACACAAACTATTAGATATTTTAAGCTCAAAGAAGAGAGAAAACACAAATACACAAAAATAGAAATGATAGTATAAATTCAGAGAAAAAATTTAAGTGCTTTGTGTAACTCTGCAAATAAATATGAAAATTTAGAAGCAATAGGCATTTTTTAGGCAATCACAGCTAAATAAAATTTCTGTCTCTCCCCAGAAGAGACAGAAAGTCTAAACAAACTAATTACTGTAGAAGAAATGAAAACACTCAATAGTTCTTCCACAAAATCAAAGAAATGCTAAACCAAATGGTATCACAAAGGAATTATACGTAATCTTTAAAAATCTGCTAATTCCATCATTACTTAAACTATTTCAGAGCATTTCGTTTTAGAAAGTACCTATAAAATGAATCCCCAACCTGACAAAAATTGCATGGTTTTTATTTCAATAAATTCCAAATTTATTTTGAATATCTTTCAAAAATTTTTATTCCAATAAAAGGAAACCACAGACAATTCTCACTTAAGAATTTCAATGCAAAAAAACTTAAAATAGAACCTAACAGCAGATTTAAAAGATGCATTGTGATCAAGTGGGGTTTATTCCAAGAATGCAAAGTGGTTCAATACCGGGGGATCCATTAATTAATATGTGGTCATTTCCACAGATACAGAAAAGGCATTTGACAAAATTCAATACCCATTTGTGTTTTTAAAAACAAAGCACTCAGTGAACTAAGAATTGATACATATGTCCTTCACATGATTAAAAAATATATATGTATATATCTTAGCCCAAAAGTCAGCATCTTCCTAGCTTTCCTGCTAAAGTAATAAACAAAAGAAAGATTTCACTATATCTTCTATTATATAACATAAAGTTCAAGGCACTAGCCAATGAATGCTATTTACAGAAGTCATGATTATATGCCTGGAAAATCTTGAAGAATTGGTGAGAAAACTCATACAAACGAGATTAGTAAAGCATCAACTTTTAAAATCAAATTAACATATAGAAACCAAAGACAGCCTGGGCAACATAGAGAAACCTCATCTCTATAGAAAATTTAAAAAATTAGCTAGGTGTGGTGGACCTTGCCTGTAGTCCCAGCTACTCAAGAGGCTGAGGCAAGACGATCACTTGAACCCAAGATTTGAGGTTACAGAGAGCTATGATCTGGCCATTGCACTCCAGTCTGGGCAACAGGGTAAGACCCTGTCTCTATAAAACAAACAAACAAAAAACCAAAGACTTTCATACATACAAACCAAAAATAGATAGAAGACACAATGGAAAACAAGACCCGATTTTTTCAAGCACACAAAATATCAAAGCATAAATATAACAGATAATGTCCAAAAGATAAAAACTCTAAAGCAATTCTAAATACACAAAAGTGAATTTGAAAAATAGAGAGACATATCAAGTTGCTGGATAGGAAAATTCACTCTCACAAAGATTTATATGAGGAATTATAAAACTAATTTGTAAATTCAAAGCAATTCCAATAAAAATGCCATCTGATTTTTTCCCCCTAGAACTAGGTAAGTTGATTATAAAATTTATTTGGAGGAACAGGGAAAAAAAATAGCTAGAAACCTCTGGAAAAAAAATGTAATGGTGGGACTGGAGTCTAGCCTTATCAGATATTAGAATATATTATTCAGTTTCAATATTTAAAACATTTTTGTAATGGCTCATAAATATACAGAAAAATCAGTGGAACAGAATTTAAAAATTCAGAAATAGGTTCAGTTGTATTTGGAAAGGTAATACATGACAAAGCAGCAACTCAAACCATGGAGGAAATGATGGACTTTTAAAAATACTCTTTAAGTGACACATAATTGTTATGTAAGATGCATAGCTTTTATTCGTATAGTTCAGTATATTTTGACGAATTTACTGACCAATGAAACTACCAAGCCAATCAAAATATAGTATTTCCAGGACCCCAGAAAGTCTTCTCATGCCACTTTCCTTCAACACTCTTTTATCTTCTCTCAGGGCAACTGCTGTTCTGATTTCTATCATCATAGGTTAATTATTTCTCTTCTAGAATTTTATATAATTTTAGTAGTTCATTCCTTTTAAATGCTGACCTAGTATTCCCTTGTATGAATATACCACAATTAGTTTATCCATTTACTTGTTCATGGAAAAGTAATTGTTTCCAATTTCAGCCTTTATGAATATACTTTAAGTCATTTTGTGAACATGTTTTTATTTCTCTTAAGTAAATACCTAAAAGTGGAGTTGCTGAATCATAGGGTAGGGACATACTTAACTTTATGAGAAAAGTGCCAGAGTGAGCTTTGGAATAGTTTCACCATTTTAAGTTCTTACCAGCAGTATATAAGGCAGAGTTCCAGTTGCTCCATGTTCTTCCCAACATTTGTTGTTGTCAATCTTTTAAAATTCTTAGCCATTATAGTGAGTGTGTAGTGATATGTAATTGGATTTTAATTTGCATTTTCTTGATGACTAATGATGTTAAGCACCTTTTCCTGTGTTTATTCATGTATCTTCTTTTGGGGAGTATCTATTCAAGACTATTTCAATATCTGGGTTGTCTTTTTATTATTAATTTGAGAGATTTCTTTAAATATTCTTAGAACAAGTTATTTTTGTTGGCAGTTAATTTTTCCTTGTAAACAGAAAATAACTTAAAAATATTCAACTAAGCATCTTTTATTGTATCAACTTTTTAAATATCTTTATCAATTTATTTTAGCATTTGTTTTTATATTCCAGATTTCTTCCACTTTGGACTAAATTTGATAATTTTGGGGGAAAATTTTTCTTTCATTGAGATTATCAAACATATGGCTATATAGCTAGTCATACATAGAATTTTCTAATAATTAAATCTCTTATGGGGCTATTGTTAGCCCACATGTTAACTGTAATGATTAACTTCAGTTGCTTCTTATAATTTGATATTTAATTAGTTTAATCTCATGAGAAAATATCTTAGCTTTTGGGAGTCCTCCTATGTCACTTTTAGCAAGATTAAGCAGTTTAATATAATATATATAACAGTACTTAGCACAAAAATCTAAGCTGCTGTGGAAAACAGTATGACATTTCCTCAAAAAATTAAAAATAGAATTACCATATGATCCAGTAATTCCACTTCTGGGTATATAATCAAAAGAATTGAAAGAACAGCTTTGAAGAGATATTTGGACACTCACATTCTTAGCAGCATTTTTCACAAGAGCCGAAAGATGCAAGCAACCCAAGGGTCCATTAGTGGATGCATGGATAAACAATATGTGGCTTATACAGCCAATGGAATATTATTCAGCCTTAAAAACAAAAGAAATTCTGACACATGCCACAATATGAACCTTGTGGACATCATGCTAAGTGAAATAAGCCTGTCAGGAAAAGACAAATACTGTATGATTCCATTTATATGAGGTACCTGGAGTAGTCTAAGTCATAGAGACAAAGTAGAACGGTGGTTGCCCAGTGGGCGGAAGGGAGACTGGGAGGTTCTTGTTTAATGGATGCAGAGTTTCAGTTTTACAAGATGAAAAGAGTTCTGGAGATGGGCGGTGGTTGATGGTTACATAGCAGTGCCAGTGTACTTAATACCACTCAGCTACACAACTAAAAATGGTTAAGATGGTAAATTTTATATTGTGTGTATTTTACCACGGAAAAATTGAAAAAAAAAAAAAACTAGTGTATATCAGGCTCACAGTTATGTTGGTTTAATTTCCCTTCCCAAGAGAGGAAAACATAGAAGCAATGTGAATTCTCCATGAAGTGATAAGCTTGTTTAGAATTCAGTATCTCTTGAGCCTCTGTGGCAGGATGGCAAACTGACATGCTTGCAGAAGCCAGGCAAAGAAATGAGTGGATGGAGTCGGTATAGACAAAAGGGCCTGGTGTGGCTCTGGCAAATGGGAGAGAACTGGAATTGTGATTTCATGAGAAATGTATCAGTTCTTAAAAGTTGATAACCAATTCAGTGTTTTTTTAAAATCACAGCATGGACCAAACAAAATGCACCTATTGGCTGAATTTGATCTGCAGGTGTCATTTCATGAACTATGAACAAGATACAAGCAAAATGGTGCCCATAGAGGTATCAGGGCTGCTGTGGTCCCCCTCGCCTTCCTGGGCCTGAGCTAGGCATTTGAGAGGATGAAAAGAAGGGATTCATCCTACTCTGCTACCTTCTGTTATCTTCATGGCTGAGAAGCAGACTCTTTCTCCTTCAACCAGGAGGCCACATCTTTGATACACAGTTTTGTTTTTTTTTACTGCTGGAGATGCTTGTTGTTGCAAGATTCTAGATGCCAGAAGACATGGAGGCATCCAAAGGCAGAGAGATTCGGACCAACAAAGCAGCCCTTCTGTGACTGTGGGAGCCAAGAGTCCCCATCACACTGAGCTCTGGGGAGAACTGGTTATTTCTTCTAGGAGGTCAATCCCAGTGACTCCTATCCTTGTTCATGACTTAATCCCATGCATCTAGAATAGTGCCTGGCACCTAGTAGGTGCACAGTAAATATTTGTGGAAAGAACGAAGGAAATTTCATCAGACTCTTGTCTGTTGTATTTCAAATGGTCTCCAGAATCATCTCTTACCCGGGCTCTGACCAACTGTTTCATTGTGTTATTTGTCATGGAACCCTAAAACTTCCCTCAAAGTTCTCTCTCTTATGTCAAGAGGGCCCTAGCAAAAAGGAATTTAGGTTGCAGATGGAATTAAGCCTGCTGATCAGCTGACCTTAAAATGGAAATGCTATTCTGGATGATCCGGTTGGACCCAACATAAAGATGTGTCCTTAAGAGTGGACGACTGAGGCAGAAGAGGAGGTCAGAGGGATGCTATGTGAGAAAGGCTCAAACTATGGTTGCTGGCTGTGAGGATGGAGGAAGGAGCCCCAAGGCAATGAGGATGAACAGGAAACAGATTCAGCCCTAGAGTCTCCAGAAGGAACTAGCCCTGCCACACCCTGATTTTAGCCCAGTGATACTCATTTTGGACTTCTGTCCACCAGAATTATAAAATAATAAATTTTTATTGCTTAAGAAGAAAAGGGGGGGCCCCCAGGAACACTAATTCAAAACAAATAAAACATATCCAAGGTGCCTATAAAATTAGGAAAATACACAAAGATGCCATTGTGATTGTTCTAAGTACGTTTGTGTGTTAGCATTGCGGGAAAAGTTTTTTTTTCTATTATGTTTATATGTAGTGTCTTTGTCAGTTTGGGCTTCTATAACAAATTCCATAGATTGGGTGGCTTGAACAATACATATTTATATCTTACAGTTCTGTATGGTGAGAAGTTCAAGATCAAGGTGCTGGCAGATCCAGTGTCTAGTGAGGGCCCACTTCCTGGTGTATAGATGGCTCTGTTCTTGTTGGATTACCACCTGGAAGAGAGCAGAGACACAGATCCCTGTCTCCCCTTCTTTTGATATGGACACTAATCCCATGATGAAGCCTCCACCCTCATGACATCATCTAATCTTACTTTCCAAAGGCGTCATCTCCAAATATCATCACCTTGGGGGTTAGGATTTCAACATATTAATTCTGAGGGGACATATTCAGCCCATAACATATAGATAATGTTTTTAATGTAACAAAAAAATTCATAGTAAAAATATGTAAATATGCTCACTGACTCTTCTGAAGCTTCAACCACAGACAGATCCATACACATGACTGTAAAACAGACTCTTTTCTATCTCCCCTCTAGGCCTTCCTCAGCCCCATACACACACATTCTGTGCTATCACACTGTTCTTTAACAAGTGACTCGAGGCTGCAACCCCAAAAGATCTCCCATTCCCGGTCTCTGTCTGGCACTCTTGGGCCCATCCAGGGAAACACAAGGAAGATTGGTCAAACCATGTACATTCCTCTCATGGCATTTTATACCATCTGCCTCTGACTCCTCATCTTCTGTTCTACTCCCCCAGCCCATGGGCTGGGGCATACCCTGGCTTGCTCAGCTGTCATCTCCATTTCTAGCCTGTGTTGAAGGTTGCCATAGTTGTGAAAATTGTCCACATGACAGCATGTGACAGACTTTGTCTCTTTTCAAGTCTTCAAGAGTTCCTAGGAGATGGTTGTCTCTAGAGGGTACTTCCCATAAGGTTTGGATAATTAATCAAAGAGTCTTTCTAGTGCAGTGGTTCTTAAAGTGTGTTCCCTAGGGCATTGGTATCCCCTGTGAACTTAGAAATGCAAATTCCTGGACCCTGCTCTGGCCTATTGAGTCAGAAACTCTGAGGGTGGGGCCCAGCAATTTGTCTTGTATCATGCCCTCCAGTGGATTCAGAGGCATGTAAAAGTTGTGAACCAGCTTGGTCTGCCCTCTCTCTCTTAACCTCAGCAATAAACAGGCTTCAGACACTCAGGGATCAGACATCTAGGGCTACATATATATATATTTTTTTCTATATATGTTTAATATTAAAACTTTTTCTATATATAATTTGAAGTGGTGTTCTAACTGTGTTTTCTTAGATTCTGTATTTGTCTATTTGGCATCCATTAATCAAAGACCAGACAACGGCCAAAGTTGTTTACACCTCTCCTGCAATCAGCTTTTCTGAGAGTGTAAAAATCATATTATTACAAACACTCCAACCAATCCCAAGTCTATACGTCTAGCCATCCATTTATTTTTTTTCTGTTTTAAATTTTATTAAAATCACATATAAATAGATAAGTATGTTAAAAATAAGAGTAATTATTTTTCTTTTTTTCCCTTTTTTTCTTTTTTTTTTTTTTAAAATTTCAGAACATTACGGGGGTACAAACATTTAGGTTGCATAAATTGCTTTTGTACCATTTGAATCAAAGTTATAAGTGTGCCCATCCCCCAGATGGTGTGCATTATACCCATTAGGTGTGCATTTATCCATCCCTTCCTCCCCACCTCCCACGTGCTTGCTTTCCGATGAATGTTATTTCCATATGTGCACATGGGTTGATTGATTAGTTCCAATGTAATGTTAAGTACATGTGGTGTTTGTTTTTCCATTCTCATGATACTTCACTTAGAAGAATGGTCTCCAGTTCCATCCAGGGTAATACAAGAATATTAGTTTACCATTTTTTATGGCTAAATAGTACTCCATGATATACATATACCACATTTTATTAATCCACTTGTGTATTGATGGCATTTGGGTTGTTTCCAGGTCTTTGCAATCGTGAATTGTGCTGCTATAAACATTCTAGTGCAGGTATCATTTTTATGGAATGTCTTTTTTTCCTTTGGGTAAATACCCAGTAGTGGGATTGCTGGATCAAAATGGTAGCTCTTCTTTGAGTTCTTTGAGACATCTCCGTACTACTTTCCACAGTGGTTGTACTAGTTTACAGTCCCACCAACAGTATATGAATGATTTTACCTCTTGGCATCTAAACCAGCATTTGTTATTTTGGGACTTTTTGATAAAAGCCATTCTCACTGTAGTTAAGTCATATCTCATTGTGGTTTTGATTTGCATTTCCCTGATAATTAGAGATGTTGAATCTTTTTTCATCTGCTTGTTGGCCATTAGTCTATCTTCTTTTTGAAAAGTTTCTGGTCATGTCTTTTGCCCACTTTTTAATGGGGTTGTTTGATTTTTTTTGCTGATTTGCTTGAGTTCTTTATAGATTCTAGTTATCAGCCTTTTATTGGATGTATAGTCTGCAAATATTTTCTCCTATTCTGTAGATTATCTGTTTGCTCTAATGATTGTTCCCTTGGCTATGCAGAAGCCTTTTAATTTGATCAGGTCCCATTTATTTTTGTTGTTGCTGTGATTGCTTTTGGGGTCTTCTTAATAAATTCTTTGCCTAAGCCAATGTATATAAGAGTTTTTCCAATATTTTCTTCTATATTTCTTCTAGTTTCATGCCTTAGGTTTAAGTCTGTTATCCATCGTTAGTTCATTTTTATGAGTGGTAAGAGGTGCAGATCCTGTTTCAGTCTTCTACCTGTTAGCCACCCCCTTTATCTAACTCTCTCATACCAAGCCAATATTTTCCGTGCCCTAGATTATCCATGGCCAAGTACCCCATACAACTAGAGACCACCTTTATAGCCTAGCCTGCTGACATAATTCAAACTAGCCAATTCCGAGCTGTTTCCCCTTTCCTGCCTTGCCTTTCCCACAGAAACCTCAACAAAAGCTCTGGCCTGGACTTTCCCCTCACTCCTGCTTCTGCCTTCTGACCAAACCTGGTGATTTTCCATGTTTCCCTGCATGGCATGGCATACTTTCAGCTCTCGGGAAATGTAGGTAATAAAAATCTTTTTTCAATGCATTGACCTCCCTGTGTCATCACAGTCATCTCAATAAATTAAAATCCCATGGGTACATTTTGAAATAAGTGGCGAATAGAAATAGAATCAATGTGACATGATAACCAAGGAAATGAGAAAATTGGGACAAAGATAAAATAGGAATAGGGAAAATTAGATGAAGCTGGGAAATGTTCATATGCAGCAAGCACCCAGTAAGGCTCCTACCTTTGTAGAGGAGGAAAGGAAGGGAGACTTAGTACTTCACAACTGTTGAAGAAAAGAGAACACATGATCACCTCAAATCATCAGGGAATCGCAAGATAACAATCTAGCAGTTTAGAGAAGCATAGCTCTTCCTGGTTTTGGGAACTGAGAGATGTTTCTTTCCCAGATCCTCTCATGGAGACTTGAGAATGTAGCATCTTCTCTAACTCCCAAAGACAAGCTGTGAGGAGCCATTTCTTGAACCATCTCTCAATTTAGCTGATGGCATAAACCTCAAAGCACATTTTAGTAACTGCATCTCTTGAGAGATGTTCTTTATGGGTGTGTTCAAGAGTTCCACCGAATGTTTGCCTTTCTAATGATCTTAGCCACCTTAAGCCAAAGAGAAACTGTAGAGCATTTAGACCTAGTCTTTCTCAGCATTTTAAGCACATGCATTATCATCCAACAAATTAAATCTTTATTTTTAGGGCTCGGTATTAAAAATGACACGATATTTTCTAAATATACAAGTATATTATGAAATGAGATGTGGTTATACAGTTCAGGCATTCACCTCTTCCCCTTTCCCCTTTGAGTATCACTGCTCTGGAGACATGGAAGAAGTGGATGTTTTTCAAGAAGTTCTCTTTAAATGCTATTTACTGCAGTCAGCTGTTGGGGTCAGCAAGCATTTCAGAGAGCAACTAGTCTATCACCAGATAAGGGCAGCTCCAGTTCTTCAACAGCTGACCAGACCCAGAAGGCTTCCAGGGTGAGGGCAGGTCTGGCCACGGAGGAAGGAAGGAGTGGGAGATGGCTTGTGGATGATAGAACCCCCAAGGGAAGGAGGACCTGGTTTCTGGTAAAAGGAACCCAGATGAATGGAGCCATGGAGTGGCTCAGAATCTCAGCACTCCGGGGTGCTCCTTCCCCTCGGCTTCAGCAAGATCCTGTGTTTTGATGTGGCAGGTAGGTATGTGCTTCAGTCATGCCCTAGGGCCCAGAGCACGGGAGGGCGGGGAACAGGCATGGACTTGCAACACGAAAGGTTGTGGGGGTCGGACTCCTGTCAGTCATAACACTCAGACCACTCCTAACTTTTCGGAGCTTGGAGGAGGAGCTGATAGGTTTGAACGCGGTCAAGCAGCAAATGTTAGTTCAGGGGGACGGCTAGAGGTGAGGTCAGCCGCAGGACTGGCGTCAGTGCTTGGGCCGAGCAGAGACCCGAGTCAGGAGGCAGAGGCAAGGTCAGTGGAACCGGGCGGGTCCCGAAGCCAGTGCGGACCGGGGAAAGCCTGGCGAGGGGGCGGGGCGGGGCCAGAGGTGGGCTGAGGCTCGAGTCAGGCGGGCGGGGGCGGGCCAGGAGGCGGGGCTTGGCCGCATGAGGCTCGCGCCTGCGCACGGGCGTCCCGGGGGACGGGGCTGCGCGCGCGCCGTGCTCTCGGCTCTGGAGGGCGGAGTCCAGGCGGGCGCCGGCCGAGGGAGGGGGCGCGGCGGCTTTGGAGTCCGGCGCTCCCTCAGGCCGCGGACGCGATGCTGGTTGCAGCTGGTCGGGCGGTGGGGCCGGCGGGGATGTGACGGGCGGCCCCTCGCCTCTCCTTCCGTCCTCGGGCCCGAAGATCTCTGGGAGACCCGCAGCTGGGCCGCAGCTGAGGAGGCAACGCGACCTCCCCACGGTGAGAGCCGGGGTCAGGGCCGCTCGGAGCTGGGGCCGGGGTCGGGGCTGGCGCCCGAGGCGTCTCGGGACTAGGGGCGCAGGCCGGGGCGGGGTGGAGACCCGGGCTCCGGCGGTGAGGCTGTGGCGCCCTCCGGCCTCCCAGCCTCCAGGGTGACTCTCTCGAGTCCCCCGCGAGCCGCCGAGGCGGGGCGGCCTTGGAGCCGGAGGCCGGAGGGCGCCCGTCCTGCGGGCTGTGACAGCGCGCCGGGGCCTCGAACCGCTGGGGCTGCCGCCTTTCCCCAAGGAGAAGTCAGGACAGGGCTGAGATACTCAGTGATTTCAGAGCCAGGATGCTTGCTTGTGAGGGTTGATAGGGGAAAGTACCGGGTGCCCTGAATTTTTTTAATTACTGGGCCAAAACAAAGACACGCCCTAAAACATATCCTGAGATAAAACTTTAGTAGATCACACCGTTGCCTTAGGTTCGCATCTCCTCTCTTCTCTTTAGACATCTGCTATTTTTATACATGTTTTTAAATGCACCTACTTTCTTGACAAAGTAAAAGGAGGATTGACTCCTTCGAGGTGGTCCTTGGTGGCTAAGCTTCAGTTTGAATTTCAATAATTGCAAATTCATCTTTGTAGGCTACCCAGCCAATTAGGCTTAGTGATCCTAGACTAGGCCTTAGCAGTGTTGAAATTACTGATGCTTGGACTCTTTGTGGTCCCAGATTGGAATGTTGGTGTTTCACTCTATAGGTGAGAGAATTGGAGCTTTAAGCTTTCAGAATAACCATTTGAAGAGGCATTTTTTTTCGTCCTTTTTTCCTGAGCGTTAAAATATTATTGAAATGTATTAATTTGGCCAGTTTTTTTTTTAAAGCATCATCTTTTAGACTAGTTTAAAGAGACTTTAGTGATGGCAGCTCTTTAACAAAAAGGAATTTAAAATACTCTCCTGCAAAAGATAGGTACAAAACATGTCTTATTATCTATAATCAGTATATGATAAGGATGTAAACATTCCTGGGTGTTTTGTCTGAAGTCAGTCTTCTTCTTGAACCTTTTTACTCTTTGCTTCTCTTAATTTATTAAAGCTCTTTACTCTTTCTGATTTGGTTGATTTCTTTAGTATTCTCAACAACGTTGACTTCAAATGATCTTTAGGTTAAAAATTCACACTTTCTTGAACCTTTAGTCATAATTCATACAATCTTACTTCAGTGTGGTATTGATATGACATAGTTAAGAAAGTGCTAGAAGACATCCTGAGAGCAGGAATTCCCCATTAAGGTTTTTTTTATTCTGCCTTTCCACATTCAGACCTGTACTTTTTGTTGCCTTGAGTCAACTTCTTTGACTGTATGGTGGAAGAAGGGAGTTTGATTCCATGTTAAGAAGTCCTTCAGTGACTCTCTATAGTCTATATGGCTAAAATTCAAAGTCCTTCATAATTTCTTCATACTTGTCTATGTTCTCGTTTCATCTTCTACCATTATGCCTGCCCTCTCCATAAAGACTACTTGCAGTTCTCTGAAGATGACATCTTCCTTTGTGGTTTTACACTGTTCCTCTGTTGAGAATTCTCTACCTAGTAAACAATTTGCCCTTCAAGACTTTACTAAAATATCACCTCTGAGCCTTGTCCAGACATCTCAGCCCTCTTGTCTGGACTGATCCCTACAGTCTGCAGTTAGCATTTGTCAATTGGTAGTTAATGATTTGTTTATATGTCTGTGTCCACCAGGCTTTTGGGCTTCTTAAGGGAGGGGACCTTTGCAACTTTAGCACATACTATTGAGTGGCACAGGTGCTCAAAAATTATTTACTGACTGTGTTTTTGAAAAATGGTCCCAGTCTTGAATATAGCTTTAAGGTAGACGAAATGTTAGACTTCTTCATTCAGTATCAGAAAACTTAGAAAAGACGAATGCGCAGGGTACTTTCAGATATCCAAGAATGAAATAAAAATTGTTGTTGCTGGTTAGTAAGGAAAACCCCAGTTATGATGGAAAAAAAAACAATCCATTTGATGACACAGGAATGAAAAGGACATGACCAGTGAAGACTGCTGCTTCATTGGTTCTAGGTGCAGTAATTTGCCCAAAGTCACATAGGTAGAAAGGGACAGAGCTGGGATTACAGTCCAGATATTTTGACCGTCTGTGTATTTCACCCCTGCCCCCAGTCTCCTAATTCTAAATCTTACTTGTTTTACGGTCTGATTGGGCATTGTGAGAGACTTGGGTATGTATTGAAAAGGAGGGGGGTCTATCACATTAATAGAACGTTGAATTTGAAAGAATAAACAGATTATTTGTTTCAACTTTAAAAATTTTACCATTAAACAACTCGAGACTGAAAAGGCAAGTAACTTGCTTGAGGTTATTTAGGCTCACCTACATCTCGCATTTCCTGACCTCATGCTTGTGTATTTTTCATTACTTCATGGTGCTTTGGGGGAAAATGAAGAAGTTGCCAATTTTTCGGAGGGAGAGCAAATCTGCTCACACTTTCTCCCTCCTTGAATCCATAGCTGCTGCTTGTAGGGACTTAAAGCCCTTGAGTGGCTGAGAAACATGATAATTCATTTGGGGATATAGGAGAAACCCAACCTTCACCGTTCCACTTGGCCAGATAGTTTTAACTTCAGTGCTTGGGGACCTCTCTCCAGATGCCTCATAACAAGTGACTTCTGATCACCATATGGAGATCCCACATACAGTTACGTTTTGATGGTAAAATGAGATTTTAAGAGAATAAGGTTACAGCTGGCTAATAGTATGGCTGAAATTACATGTTTGGCTTGCCTGTATGTGAGAACAGCCTATCTGTTAGTCTTATGTGGTAGATTCTTGGGAAAAATTGTGAATGCCCATGAAAAGTCAGTTTGAAATGTGTACTTAGTGTCGTGGGCCTGATCAAGTCCAACAGGCTTTGTATTTGGCAAACAACTTAATGGTCAAAGAAATAAGAAAAAAAAACCTTAATTTTTCTTATTTATTTCTTGTTACAGCTACATGATACTATAATCAAAGCATAAATGTAATGTTAAATATTTGCTTTCACATTTGTGTTTTCTTTTTGTTATAGTTTTTATGCCTTTACATTATTATATAGTGTTACAGTGAGTTGAGTTACTTATTTCTTAATTATGGGACATCTAGGTTGCTTGTCGTTTTTAAGGTAATGCAGTTAGTGTATAGGGGTTCATTTTGTTTCTTTCCTTTAGGCCAAAGGGCCAGGAGGGGAATTATAAGGTCAGAGGGTGTGAAGATTTTGTTAATTTTGAGAAATATTACCAGATTTACTTCTGAAAGGTATTGATTTACACTGCCTTCAGGAGAGTTTGGTCAACCAGATCTATCATACTTTTATAGGATTTTGTTTTTCAAAGTTCGTTTTTTAAAAATACAGATAGGTACTTGCTATCTGACACCATAGTCCACAACAGAAAAAGCAAATGCAGTATTTTTCTAGTTTTATTTTTTCTTTTGTATGAATTGTTCATCCTTTGCCCATAAGTTTCCTGGAATCTTCTCACTAATTTTCATTAGCACTAACACCATAAATATATTAATCTTTTGAAAAATATTTATGATCTATTCTTATTTTTATTGTTGAAGGCTTTGTAGTTTTTATATTATTAAAATCACTGACTTTTAAAAATAATTTTATGATTTTGTCTTTTGATTGTAAGGTCTGAGAATGAATGTCACTTCACTATCTGATGCATACTTTTATTTTCTTAAGCTTCTAAAGTTATTTTGTTATGAGTACAACTTTAGCTAGGTACATATAATTTGAAATTGAATTTCATTTATGTGGATTTTATATTATAGAAAACTACATTCCTCTACATGAGTTTACATTTGTTTTTCTGAACTCGAATAGGAAAACAAAATAATCTAGGTTTTTTTAAAATGGATATTTGTTTTTAAATAAAGTACGGTAAATTTTAGACAAACCAAAATTTTTATCAAAGCAATATATTGGTTAATTGAAGTTTTTGTTTGTTCAAGATTAGCCAGGGGGTTGTTTCTGATTTAACTCTTACTGTTAATCACTCTAAAATATATGAAAGCAAACCTTGATTATCTGTTCCCTTTGGGGAGTGAGCTATTCTAGATAGATGAGATAGCCCAGGCTAATAGTTAACACTGAATGCTGGGTTCTGTGCTGGTACTTGGCATGGAGTTTCTTACCTAATCCTCATAGCAACTGAAGGAAGTAGGTTCTTTTAGTATCCTCATCTTGTGGATGAGAAAATGTAGAGCTGGAAAGTGATCTGCCAAAGGTGACATAGGTGGTAAGCATTGGAACGAGAACTCAGTCTGCCTGCTTTTAAAAGATGCTGTTTGCTGTGCTGAGGATTGGGACTTCATCTCTTAAACATTAGAAAGATACTAGATGTTTCAAAACAAGGGGATGATATGGTATGTTATCTCTTTTAGGGAGATGGCTGATGTGACAGTGTGGAAATATATTGAATTGTGTTTATGATAGGAAGTGGTTGAAATAGGTCATATGAGAAATGAAGCCTAAACTGTGAGATGGAAATAGAGATCAGGGGATATTTTGGAAAGATACAGGACTTAGTAACAGATTTACAAGAGAGTGGGAAGGTGGAGTGTTGATTTGGAGACACTAAGTGGAGTAATGATAGATGAGTATGTGGTCACAGCACTTTGGTATATTTCTTTCATAGCATTGACTGTGATGTATTGTACCTAATCTAGCGACACATCTACCTCTGCCACTGGATTGTGTGCTTGTCAAGGACAGGGACTGAGTAGAATGCGTGAGCGAATACAGGATGAGATAATACAGAAAGAGGGCAAGAGACTGAATTGGGAAATACCAAATCTCCCAAATCAAAGAGTGGGTGGAGGAAGAGGAGCTCTAGTATGTGACAGCTGTCAGGGAGGATGGGGAAGAGCCGTCAGCAAGGGAGCTGGGGGAGGAAGTGTTAGCGCTGAAGTGAGCATACAGAATGCCGTCTCAGGCTACAGACAGTTCTGGTTGGTGTGCCGGGACATGATAAGCTGATGGCTAGTGGTTGTATAGAGCTAGGTAGTCTTTCCTTTGTTACTGACTTCTTTTTTCTCCCCATACCTTCCTCAGAGTATCCTGTGGCTTCCTGGCTCTAGGCTTCTAACTTCTGCTTGCTACAGGTGCTGATGCTGAGGTGTGACTCAGCCTGTTGAGATTAACCAATCAGAACTCTCGTTTCTTTTTAAGTGAATCGACCAATCAGGGTATATGAGGTATAATCTCTGAGTTTTTAGCTATTCTCTGTTGAGTTAATTGCTTTTGAGTGTCCCAGAGTTACTTCTTTACCTGTAAAGACTTCTGGTTGGTTATATTGAGGTTTAGAGCTTTGGGGAAGCCAGAGGATTCTTAAAGGTTGGATTCATGAGAACTGAGGCTTTTCACCTGCTTACTTTTCTATGTCGATCAATAGCTTAGTTTGAATGTAGTTGTATTATCTTTGAGGATTGTTGGTCTTAAAAATGCCACAGATCATTCCAAATTATTAAGAATCTCTGTTCTCTTTGTATGGTTCTATAGTTACATAAGATGTAGGGGCTTGTTTTAAATTTCCTTGAACGGTTCCTAATTTACTTCATATGTCTATTTTTCAAGGAGTCACTTGGGAAAGGAATTTGCTCTTGATTTTTTTCCCCCACTGCTGTTTGCTTCATGCCATGTTTACCCTCCATTTTCTGCCTTCTCCTTCCCAGTTTTCATCTGCCCAGTTTCTGTCCTTGGTAAGTACAGCAGGAAGGGGAAAAGAGAAAAAGCATGAGTAATTACTCCTCCCTTCCCTTTTTTCTTCTTTCTTTTTTGCTACTGGCAGTATCAACCAGGTAATTTTTTTTTCTTTCCTTCCCTTTGTTTTGGTAGTTGTTACCAGCCTCCTGCCCTCCATCACTGCTCCCAGCTGTTGAGTTTGGCAAGGGCTCCTTCGCCATGTCTTCAATTCTATTTGTGGGAATGGGATATGCAAGGCATGGCTTTGTAGCTGAAGAATGCTGGACATCTCAGGGTTTTGGTCCTTCTGTGATCTCTCTTTTGGTGTCTGATGTTGAAAAGCCCAGGTGACACCTCATATCTTGGCAAGTGCTTTCTGTTCCTCATCATACTACTTCTCTTTAAAATGCAAAATTGAATCCTAGTCCTATTTTTTTCAATTGTGCGCCTTCCTGGCCCCCCCAATCTCCCCCCCACACCAAGATATCAAAATCTTTGATGACAAAGCCCGGTAATGAATACATTAGGGACAGTGAAGCAAGGCAGACACCAGAAGGTACTTTGAATTGTTGTTGTCATAATGTTAATGATATTTGGTTTCAGCCTGAGTGCTTTGGGGAAATTTGAGAGCTTTCTCTGACCATTATGCCTTGGCAGCCAGTGTTAGATTGGGAATTAAAATTTTCTCTGAAGACCATACCTTAGAAAAGTAAGGATTATTCATAACAGCTATTTAAGTGTATACAATAGCCCTGGATGATATTTTGGTCAGAGTTGGTAGGGCAGTTTACAGGAAACATCCAGGTAGTATTTCTTTTCAAGGGATGGGGAGGCAGGGATGGCCATCTCTCTCTTTTCTCCTTTTTCTCCTCCTCCTCCTCCCTTTTAAAAATTTTCTCAAGTATATTTTCCTCATTTTAGGAATGGTATGGATTTGTCAACCCTTATTTATTACTGGTACCAGTTAGAGTTGTAGAGTTGGCCATTATTATGGCTGCTTTTACAGGATTTGAGAAATTCTACACTGTAAATTCTGATTGTGAGACCAGATCCTCAGTCTGGATTTTTCCTTATTCAGTCATCCATCCATTCAAGAAACATCCGCTGAGAACTTGCTAGGAATAGTTCAGTGAACAAAACAAATTATCTGCCTTTGTGGAGCTTAGGTTCCAATGACAAGATACAGAAAATAAAGAAGTCTATATGTAATATGTCATCTTTTATAGGGCTGTGGAGAAAAGTAAAGCAGAATAAGATGGAAAGCACATGTCAGGGGGATGCTGCTGTTTTATATAAGGTAGTTAGAGAAGGCCATAATGATAACCAGCATTTGAGCAGAGATCTTGAAGTGAAAGTGATCTGTGTATAAAGTGATCTCCTATATAATTATTAGGAGAGAGAATAATTGATAAAGATAGAACCAGAGTGCAAAAATCCTGTGATTGAAGCTTGCTTGGTCTGTTCTAGGAGTTGTAAGTAGATCAATGGAGGCATTGAGGGGAATGATTGGTAGAAGATGAGGTCAGAGAGGTGGGATGGGTTGGGGGAACATTAGAAAATATATGGCCTTGTAGGCCAGTGGGACTTCGGTTTTCACTCTAAAAGTGGAAAGTATTGGAGAGTTTTGACTTGTTATTTATTTATTATTAAAATTAAAAAAATTTTTTTAATAGATTTAGCAGGTACAAGTTAAATTCCATTATATGTATATATTGTGTACTGGAGGAGTCTGGGCTTTTGGTGTACCCATTACCTGAGTAGTGTAGATTGTACCCCATAGGTAAGTTTTCAACCCTCACCCTTTCCCACCCTTTGACTTGTTTTAAATTGATCTCTCAGCTGCTATGTAGAGACTCATAAAGGCAGAGCATAAAGAGGTCATTTAGTAGGCTGCAGCGGTAATCCTGGGTGGGAGATAATGGTGATTTTCGGCAGGGATTGGAAGAAGTGCTCACATTCTGAAAGCAGAGCCAATAGTTTGATGATGGAATGAGTATGGGCTGTGGGTTTTGGCCTGAACAACAGGAAGAACGGAGTTGACATTTACTGAGATGGGTAAGACTGCAGAAGAAAAAAGTTTTAGGGTGAAATAATGAGTTCAGTTTTGGACATGTTAGCAATCCAAGTGGAGATACAGTATAGACAGCTGAATATACATGAGTCTGCAGTTTGGGGCAGAGGTCTGGGCTGGAGATATAATGAGAGTGTGTGGCTGGAGAAGTCCAAAGTCTTTGCCTTGGGATCCTGTAATGTTTACACAGACAGAAACTAGCAAAGGAGACTAAAAAGAAGGAGGAGAATCAAGAGTGAGTAGTATCCATGAAGCCAAGTGAAATGTTTTAAGAAGGAGGGAGTGAGTGATCAGATGCTATTATTTTGAGGACTAAGAGGTTACTGTTAGATTTAGCAACATAAAAATCATTGGTGACCTTAACAAGTTATTTCTAGTTTAGTGATGGAGGTGTTACTCAAAGTTAGGTACTTGTCCCTGAGGCTGAACTAAGAGCGAAGACAGGTGGTTTGAGGAAAAGGAAAGAGAAGTTTATTAATTTGCTGGCAAATGAGGAAGATGTCAGACTCTCATCTTAAAGAACTGTATTCTCCCCTTTAAACAGAAATAGCATCTCTGGTGAAGATGATCTTGGTGAAGATTGATCTGCTAACCTCTGTGATCTGTGTCCAAATAATTCTGTTGAGCCATCTCCTGTGGTTTAAGATACTAGAAAATAAAGAACAAAGAACACTCCTCTGCCCCTCTGATTATTGGCCTCAGGCAGGAATGCAGGTTTTAATTCCTCAAAAAGGGTGAGAGATTTTTAAAGAGACAACTCATAAAATATTTTGCCGTTTTTCAGACTTTTACTTCTGTTACAGAGGTAAAAACTTGATTAGAGTAGGTTTAAGAGAGAATTGGTGGAAAGGAATTGAAGACTGCAGGGATAGACAGTTCTTTCAAGGAGTTTGCTGTAAAGTGAAGCTGGAAAACAGGGTGGTAGGTGGAGGGGATGTGGAGTGAAGGAATTTTTATTTTCTTTTTCTTCTTTTTCTTTTGAGATAGGATCTTGCTCTGTTACCCTGGCTGGAGTGCTGTGACTCAATCATGGCTCACTGTAACCTTGAACTCCTGGGTTCAAGCTGTCGGCCTGTCTCAGCCTCCTGAGTAGCTTATTACAGGCACATGCCAGGCTAATTTTTCTTTTTAAAAATATGAGAGCTTTTCTAGTTTATTCGTATGTATACACAGTGTGTATATCTAAGGGAGTGATCCAATAGAGAGAGAGAAAAAATTGCAGGAGCTATTTCTTTGAAACATAAATGAAATTAGTTTTATCCTAATCTGTGTACCCAAGGTCCATCATTATCATCTGTATGTCTGTGTGTATTTCCCTCTTTTGTTCAAAAGAAGACAGTGGCCAGTAGGGAGAGATGTTGAAGAATGCTGCCCCCTATTGCTTTCTAGTAGAGGGTGGCTGAATTTTTATTAGGTCAAAACTGTAGTTTTTATATGTGTGTAAGAAAATTTTTTATGAATTATTAGGAAATGAGTTAAATGGCCTTATATTTGCTAACTTATTTTTCTCTGATGACTTTATTGATCATTCTCAGCAGTTTTGTGCAGTGGTTGGCCTGTGGTAGCTTCCAAGTTTTGATTTGGAAGTCTCTCTGATACGGTAAGTTTATTAGGAAGTACGTTTTTAGAAATGAAAAAAAAAATTATATTAAAAAAATTTAAATTGAAGTACAGATGAGCTGCCATTCAGGGAAATTTTGATGGCTATTCTTTTTCATCACTCCTTTCTTTTTTTCTAATGTTCCTGATCGTATTTGTACTGTAATTGCTTATAATTATTGAGTTGATGTTTGAGATGAGTTCAGAAACTATGCTGAAAGCACATAATACAGTTACAGCACTTTCTGTGCCTCTTTCTGTGGTTCCTTTACATTTGAGTAAGTGGTAGTCAATATTTAGTGCTGGAGCATCATTGCAGTTGCTTCTTAATCCTCTTCATTGGTCTTTCTCCAGGTTTTCTTCCCTTATCCACTGATCTATGCTCCTGATATTTGGATTTCTGAAACACAGATCTGATCAGGTTCTGTTATTGCTAAAAAAATCTTCTGTGGCTCCCTATTGTCTATAGAAGTTAGTTTGCCATTTCTTTTCCTCTTACCCACCTTCTGCCCTCACATGCTTTCGATTTGGAGTGCTCCCTAGGGAATTCTAATGCACATCTGATGTTCCTTACCATAGGGCTACAGGATAAAGGTCATATTACTTATCAGTATACAGGAAGTCCTCCATGAGCTACCTCAGCCCTCATCTTCTGTCATGATTCCATGAAGATGAGAAGCTCTTTGACAGCTCTGTGCTTTCACACATACTATTCTCTTTTTTCTAGAATGCCATTCATTCCCTTAGCTATCTTGTTAAATCACTTTATCTTTTTAGGAACCCAATATAGATGTCTCCTCTTCCAGGAAAGCTGCTAGGTATATTTTTGTTTTGCCTTTTCCTTCCATCCCTCATTATATTCTCTGTTACCTGTGTTCCTGTTAACATTGTACACTTATTTTATTGTATTATTTGCCATATTTATGTTACTGTTTGCTTTCATGACAGGTTCCCATGCCCCCAACTTATAGACACCCAATAAATTTTTGTTGAATGAATAGATTAAGTAAATAATTATTCAATGTTGACCCAGTTTTGATTGACCCATTTGGGCATTTATATCTTTCAATTTGTATAGAATATGCAAATAAGCAATTCAAATAGCATTCTTAAAGACAGAATTATATCCCAAAGTACCTGAGTAAATCAGTATTTTATTAAATATTTGTTCTCATTAGCAAATAATGGGATTTGATGATTTTACTGTATATCCCAAATCTCTATTTTTGTTTGAATTTTTTTCTCCCTCTGTATTTTTTTTTTTTTTAAATCTCTTTGACATTTCTGTTTGGATGTTGTCTTTAGCCACCTTCCACCCTAAAATTCAGTTTGTCTTAAAACTCATACCCTAAACTTGATCTCCCTCTTGACTTATCCATTAGTGTTTTCTTTATCACTATTCTATACGTTACTTCAGTTTCTCTGCAGTGTCTTTAAGCTTCACTTCTACCTCTAATCAGTTAGTGAAGTTCTGTTGTAATTCAGCAAACACTTTTTTGGCCATTTCCTGTGGTCCTGACTTGTTAGTGCTAGTAATGAGAGGCTGAATAAGGGAGGGTCCCAGTCTACAAATGATTATGATACAATGTGATGAATATGGCAATACAGTAATAGTGGAATATTTAGGACACTACAAGAATTTTAGGAAAAAACTAAAGTGTTTCCTGTCATGTGCCACTTAACCCAGTGCTTCTGACACCGGATATGTGGAGGTTGTTTCCCCACACACCAGGCAATTCAGACACTAGATTCTCCAGTGGATACCAACTGAGTGTCCTACAATTTAATTCAAATCTGACACTGTCTACCTGTAGATAGTATCAGATGCCACAGGATCAGGGCTCAGTCCCACAAGACTGCCTCCCACTTTCGTTGCAAGCTCCAGGTTGTGACCTGCGCTTTTGACTGACTACCTCTAAATCAGGGTTCCCATGACCCCCTCCTTTGGTTCAATTAATTTGCTAGAGTGGCTCACAGAAGTCAGGGAAATGCTTTACTTATGTTTACTCGTTTATTGTACAGCCTATTACAAAGGATATAGATGAACAGCCAGATGGAAGCGATGAATAGGGCAGGGTATGTGGGAAGGGGTGTGGAGCTTCTATGCTGTCTCTGGGCAGGCTATCCTCTGGGCAGGCCATCTCTGGGCAGGCCGTCCTGGTCCTCCAGGCACCTCCATGTGTTCAGCAGTCCAGAAGCTTTCTGAACCCTGTCCTTTTGGCCTTTTATGGAGGCTTTATTATGTCATGATTGATTACATCATTGGCCTTTGGTGATCAACTTAACCGTCATCCCCTCTCTCTTCCCTGGAGGTTGGGAGGGTGGGGCTGAAAGGTCCCAGCCATTGTAATCACACCCTGGTCTTCCTGGTGACCAGCTCCCATCCTGAGGCTATCTAGGGGTCCCCAGCTACCAGTCATCTCATTAGTATATAAAAGACACTCTTATCACTTTGGAGATTCCAAGAGTTTTAGGAGCTGTATGCCAGGAACCAGGGGCAGAGACCAAATATATATCATATTATGTCACAGTATCACAGGCCCTTTGGGAATAGAGAATATCTCTTTCATATATTCCTTAGTTTTTACTTTGGATATTTCTTTTAGGTGCTCGTTATTGTTACTATGTTTAGGTAATTTTAAGACCTCTTAATAGCTTTTTGTGCTTTAACTCTTGCCATTCTAGTTTATTATGCACCCTTTCATTAGAAAGGGTTCAAAAAGTTGTCTTAGAAAGAAAAAGAAAGCTATATGTCCTTTCTCTTCCTGTTCACAAAATAAAACCCAAAATTAAACCTGGAATTCAAAGCCCTTGACTCAGACTTCCCTTTTTTGTTTTCTGCTACATGAACCTTTCATGTAGCAAAACTCTTCTACGTTCTGTTCCAAACATACTTCCTTTTTTGCCTTGATTGTTCCAGTAATACTCTCTCGCCAGTAATGTTTTACTCTTGCTTCCTGTGCTTACTGAAATTGTATTTATCCTTAGATATAGTTCCTAGCTGTTAAATCCAGCATGAACCTTTTAGATGATCATTACCCGTGTTCTTGACACGCTCTCTTTCTTTGTCTTCCAAGGCATCACCCTCTCCTGTTTCTCTTTCATACTTGTTCTTTTTCAGCTGTCTTTATTGTCTCCTATTCATGTATTCACCTCATTTTCCTGTCTTGGTTAATGATGCTGCCAGTCATTCAGTTACTCAAATTATTATATAAACCTGGGAGTCATTCTGACTGCTGTTCCTGTTCTCTTACCTCTCATTTCCCATTGGTTGTCAAGTCTTGCTATTGGTTCTGTTCCCTCTCCATTCCCATTACTATTTCCTTGGGATAGGTCTTATATCCTGAGTAGACCACAGTAAAAATCCGCTTTAGAGTAAGTCTTCTGCCTGGTCCTGGTTATTCTATTACATATAACATGTATTCAGGAAATGCATGTTAATTGTATGGCCAGTAGGAATGCCAAAGGCAAAAGACCACCCTAAAAGATTGACCACCCTAGAGTAGCACTGGAACTAAGGATTAATCTTTCTATGTTCATTAAAGGTCGATTTCCTAAATGCCTTTATTAGATGATATTGTTATGAAAAAAATTTCTGCTTTGTATAAGAAATTTACTTAAGGATTAAGAAGATGACTTGTTAGGATTATAGGGAAAAAACAAGAAAAGATGTATGGAAACAGGGCTGTGGCTGAGATATGTTCCAGAAATGATCTTATAGGACATTTTCTTAATGATCTAGAAAAGATATTAAAAGTTTGCAAATAACACTTGGTACTTATTGTTCACATGCCAGTTTAAGAGCAATTAACTGCAGGAAGATCTTGAGACTAAGAATAGACAAAATTCTAGCTTCAATGTGGGGAATTATAAGCTAATATATTTGAGTAGTACTCTTAAGAGATGATATTTGACTGTCAGTTAATACCCAGGAGAGACTCCTTGATATCATTGTTTCATGTTCCTGGAAGATACTGGCATAATGTGCCGATGCTTGAGATATGGTAATTTAATCACTGTTACCTCTACTTCTTCCAATGTGTTTCATAAGCACAAGCCGTTTAGCACTGAAGAACTATTTTCTAAACCTTGGTATGGTCATAGAAGAGCTCTTTAGTTTCTTGAAATTTTTCTTGGTTTGCTAATAGTAGATCTTAGATAAGATTTGTCTTATTTGTGGCATAAAAAAAGGTACAGATTTGCAGTAGAAAGTGCTTTAAAACTAAGTCCCTTATATTCTGAATGATTTAGCACATATTCCACAGTAATTGAATTTATATTTTGTGACTGTTTTTTTAAGTGTTAGGGGCTTTATTAGCTTTTGCTGTTGCTTTATTTACTTTCTGATGAATTTAGGGTTTATGAGGGTGGCACTACATTCTCACCTGGACATTACTTTGGAAAATCTGTTTGGGTATTCTGTATTGTAGCATTTTGAAAGTCAGAGTGGAATGTGTGTATCACTTTGGTTTATGTTATTCTGCGTCAGGGCTTTTCTCTAGGGGAGGTGGAAAAGAAAGGAAAAATGCTTCAGGGAATTCCCAAGGTGGCCGAGTGGCCTTTTGAACCAAGGGAGTAGTGTGTGCTTTGGTAAGGAGTCCTGGCAGAGCATGGTATGGTCATGTACCTTTAGGTGGTTTGGTGTGGCTGGAAGGTGGGGTTTATTACGTAGTGGTGAGGGGGAGCAACTGCAAAGGAATACCAAAGCCAGATTTTGATGGCATTTGTAGTTATAGCTACACTCACTCACTGTGTGTCTATGGACAGATTAGGTGATTTCTCTAATTTTCTATTTCCTTCTGCAAAGTGAGATACATTTTGAGATTGTTGTGAGATTTAAATTAGGTAATATAGGTACCTGGCACACAAGTGCTCAATAAATACCAGCAGTTCTTAGTACCGTTTTAAGGCATTTGTACTTTGGAGAGCCACTGAAGTATTTTAAATTGAAGAGTGACAAGATCAGATTTAGAATTTTGAATATTAATTCTGGAAAAGTATAAAGAATGGATTAAGGAGGAAAAAACAGAAAGCTGGAAATTAAGGAGGGCTATACCAGGTTATTGGCTAGAGATGGTAAAATTATAGATTAAGAAATGAGGAGAGGGCAGGATGGTTTGAGGATTATTCCAAATTGTCACATGCATTGTATTCCATGAATTGGGGAGATCTAAAGGAAACTATGGGAATTGAAAGCAAGGATATGGACAGAATATTTAGCTAAGAAACCCTGTATTCTTCTATTCTTAATAAGCAGAGGGCCAAAGAGGGTGGTAAGAGGCCCATGCTCACCATTGCCAAGGACGTGTGGCTGAGCTGGGCTACCGGCGGTTCCCCAGATGGGGCCAGAGCATTTGGACAACTCTAGGAGATGAGTGCAGAGCGGTAACTTTGCATAGCACACAGGGATTCCAAGTGTCAGGAAGCTCTCTTGGGTGCAGGAGAGACACAGCATGATTCATAAGTAGACCTCAGCAGTATCAGATATGAAACAGAGCTAGTTTCCAGGGAGTTGGAAGAACAACTGAAATTGACAATGTTACCCTATGTTTGGATTTGAATATCTGGGTTCTTCCCTTTCTGACTGTTAAAAGAGAATTAGGCCCTCTTGGGTGGGGGCTCATCTAAGTTTTGTTAATTTTACAGCTCTGAAGCATTTTTAAAAGCATTTGGTTTTTTTTTTTTTTTTTTCAGTGCTCTTTGGGTAGCATTTGATATTGTGACATTTGGTAGTGGGACATTTTGAAATGTTACTGTATAATCATTTTAGGTAAAGATGCATTTTTACTTTACAGTTTTGTTTTTGGAGTACTTTTTGTACATTCTCAGTGAATACTGTCCTGTTTGGCAAGTTCAATTACAGCATTTGAGAAACTGCCATTCACAGTAAAATGAATAGTTTTTAATTTGTTTACTAAGTTGAATGTTCTTACCTTTCTTACATAATTTTACGTAAAAGATTCTTTGATAATAGAGAACAAAGTTCTGTTTAGAATATGTGCATTTTCTTTTCACTAAAGTGTTCTTTACATTATGTTGACCAGTTGCTAGTATGTGTTAAATATAATGTACTTTGATTTTGAGGTGTAGTTGAGACTTAGCCTATATTTTAATTTTTATTAATTATATTTTATAAAATTATAATTGGTATTATTAAAATAAACAAGATTTTGGGATTATGTATAAGGTTATAGGCATTTTCAGTTGTTTATCAGCAACCCTTAGATGTTACGTCTCCTTTGCTACTGAATTAGAGTAAGGCTGTACAGTATATTGCTATGTCGAAGGGCAAAGAAAAAGCAGCTTTTAATGGAGCTGCAGTATAACAGATTTTTCAGTGATCTTTATTTCTATACAGCTTTTAGTAAGTACCTTTTCTATGCATTACAATCATCTTTAGGAATGAAAAAAAACCCCAGCAAACCTAAATATTTTATGCTCCTTGTGCTCAAGGAACTCCCAATCTAGTGGAGAAAGTAGAACACAGGAAGACATGATTGTAAAAATGAAAGTGTGATAACTGCTATACCCAGGGATACCTAGCCATACCATGGGAGCATGTATGAGGAACATCTAATCCCAGCAGGTGTCACATGAATTTGCTAATTCAATAATCAGATTTATTGCTATATATTACATGAGAAGAGAAAATACAAAACTGAAAGGAAGCTATCGTCTAGCAATCAGATACAGATCAAGACATAGTACATTTCAGAGAGAAGAATTATGGACATACTACTTCATGGGAGATTGCGGATCGCAAGAAACCTCTTACAGTCCATCTCTTATCATGCTATCTCTTCAGAGAGTATGTTGCGTATGCTGCTTGTCTCCCTGAAGGGGACAGTACTCTGGGTAATGGAAAAGACAAGATGGTTAGAGTGGGTTGGAGGGAGAAACATACGAGATGAGTTGAAAGAAATTAGAATTAGTTGGATTGAGTAAGAGAAATCTGGAACTGTCTTTTCAAAAAAATTTTTTTTTTGCTAATAACTTCATTCTCAGAGGAATGTTGTAAGACCAAGAATGGTACAAAGAATATCTGAATACCCCTTTTCCAGATTCACCTATTAATAATTTGTCCTTTGCTTAGTATTTGTTCTCTTGCATATATACATATATATGAATATGTATACATATATGTTTACATACATATAGTGGCCATTTACCTCCTAAATATTTCAACATGCATTTCCTAAATATAGGGATTTTTTCTTTAGCTGTACAGTTATGGACTTCACTAAATTTAACATTGACACAGTGGTTTAATTTACTATGTATATTCTATCTAATTCATTTTTCAATTGGCCTAGTCACCTTTATAGCATTTCTCCCTCCACAGACTGCTTTTTTAAAGAGCAAAGAATGAATCATGAGTGATTTTTGGTAGAAACTTTCTATTAAGGGTCTAAAGAAAACCATGGAGACTAAGTTGGATTCATTTTTTGCTCCACATTTATCCCCCAATCTTGCCAGTCTCAGAAAATGACAGCACCGTTTGATTAATTGTTCAAGCCGGAAACCTGAGAGTCACCCATGATTTCTCTCTTTCCCTATCTCTTGTGTTTAACCCATAACCACGTCCTGTTTCTGTACATCTACTTCAGCTTTCCTAGTCCATCATCATTTCTCCTCTGGATTCCTGCCTAGTTTCTTACCTGATTTCTCTGCTTCCACATTTTCTTCCTTCCTATTCATTCTCTACATATAACAGCCAGAATGATCTTTTAGGAATGTAAAAAAGATCGTGTCATTCTCCTGCTTATACACTCAGTGGCTTTCCATTGTGCCGGAGTACTCTGCGTGGTTTAGCTCCTTTTCCTTTAGCTCACAGCTTGAATATTTTCCCTCTGAGAGGCATTCCTTGATGCCTAGTCTGTTTCTCCTATAGCATTTCATTGTTTTCCTTCACAACACTTATGACTGTAATTGTTTGCTTTTTTTTTCTTTTTCTCTATTTCCTGCACTAGGCTGTGAATGCAAAAAGCATAGGGGCCATGTCTGTTTTGTCTATTTTTATATACCTAGCATATTGCTAATAATATTGCAGGTGATTAATAAATATTTAAATATATGAGTGAAAGGAAAGCTGAGAGGTTATCTAGGCCATTGTAAGAGTCTGCACTATCTTTGGCAAATGATTACATAGCTTATTTTTTAATGCTTTCAGAGATGGACAGCTTAGTGTTTTATGTGGTTTACTTTGTTGAATAATTTTGATAGTTTGAAAGATTTTCATTATTTTGGGCTGAACCCTGCCTTTCTTGTTATTTCCATCCATTAATCTTAGTTCTGCCCCTGTCATACCTTAAACTATTTTGATCCTACATATCTCACCTGAAAGTATTTGACAGCAACTGTCATGTAGTCTCTTGGTTTTGCTAGGCTAAACATTTGTTACTGCTTCAGCTTTTCATAAAGTGACATGTTTTTTCACCCTAACTTCCTTCTGTATCTGTTTTGCCACAGTAACTTTAAAATTGATATATTGAAGGATAAAGATGTTTATAATCTTTGGTCCAGTAAACTGGGGTTAAATGACTTATATTAATTCAATGTAGGATAGCCCTTAAAATAATAACTATAACTAGAACCACAGGAAATATTTATAAAATAATCATTTAAAAAGTAGAACATTAAATTGTTTTTAGGTAGTTGTTATAGCTGACTAATTTAGAAGGAAATTTAGAAGGACATATGAAGTAATGAGAATAGTTGTGTTAGGGTGTTCGGAATTGTAGAAAGAAGTTTTTAAATAAAGAGTATTTTATAATTTAATAAAAAAATATGTTCAGGTCTATTAATGTCATTCCAACTAGAACTAAATGAGATTTCAATAGTCTGGATTAAGACTGCATTTCCTTTAATGGAGTCTACGATTGCCTGTTTTGTGGTCTTAGCGCAATGTGATAGCCACATATGGCTGGTAGCCACTGTATTGACAGGGTAGATACATGCATTGGACAAAGGCAGATATAGAACATTTCTTTTCGTACAATGTTCTGTGGGTGGTATTGGAATAAGAAACTTTGTGGGATGAGATCACTCATGAGAGCAGAAGCAGGCTAAATAGTGACTTGTTTGTGTACAGTACTTTTGATACTAAAGAGGCTAAATCTTGTAGGTGGAGGAGCCAGGGAGAGAGGTGAGTGAACAAGGCCACAAGACGTACAGTCCATTGCACTGGCCATCAGGTGGCAGTGTCTCCTCCGGTCAGCCAGTTATTGAAGAAGCACTGGGGGACAGGGAAGAATAAGGGGAGCAGTCCTCTGGGTGAAGGGCAGCCAGTGTGCAAGTTTTCTGTATATGCAAAAGTTTGTTGGCAGGGGCTTTATATTTCAAGGTGTACCCATGCAGAAGAAAATTCTTAGATGTTTATACATAAACGTCTTTTACTTGTATGTATTTTTAATCTTATAATGTTTAAGAAGACTTTCTTTTTTTTTTTTTTTTTTAATTTCAGCTTATTATGGGGGATACAAACGTTCAGGTTACATACGTTGCCAGAAGACTTTTTAACAAGAGCCACATTTCAGAAAGACCATTTTGTAGAGCGCTAATTAGCCTTTATGGGTAGATTGTCAACTACTTCTGTTTTGCTGTAAGTAAGTTAATCGGGTGACTCTGTGGAGAGTGGTGTCTGCAATACAGCAGCAGAGCTGGCTTGGGCTGGTTCATTCCAGCAAAGTCCTACGTGCTATACTTGTCAAAGCTGTCCCTGATGCTTGATCAAGTGCTCTACCTAGTGCTGGTTCTTAACCTGGAATGTCAGGGGTTCTTTGCTCAATTCCTATAGGAAAGAGTCCTACATTTCATACTGTAATGTAGTGTTCCTCAAGCTTTTTTAGACCATGACCCACAGTAGAAATACATTTTACATGGTGCATACACATATCCAGGTATATAACTGAAACAGTCATATCATGCCTTTTGATATTTTCTATTCTGTTCTATTTTTTATTATAGCAAGGACACTTACTGATTATTAAGTAGAAAAAGACTGCTTTAGAATATGCAAAATTAATTTTAAGAAAACAACTGAACATTAATTAGTAAAGCTGCTGAAGATGGAACCATCTTAGGTTTTCCTTATGAGACACTTATTAAAGCAAAAATGCTTATCTAAAATAAATATATTTTACAATATTTAGTTTGTTAGGGCTGCTTTAACAAAATACCTTAAACTGGGTAACTTATAAACAACAGAAATTTATTTCTCATAGTTCTGGAGGCTGGGAAGTCCAAGATCAGGGCTCTGGCAGATTTGGTGTCTGGTGAGAGTCCTTTTCCTCATAAATTGTGCCTTATAACTGTGTCCCCACATGTTGAAAGGGGAAAATAAGCTCCCTTGGGCCTCTTTTGTAAGGACACTAATTCCATTCGTGAGGGCAGAACCCTCATGACCTAATTCCTCCAAAAGGCCCTACCTCTTAATACTGTTATGTGGGGATTAGGTTTCAACATGTGGATTTAGGGGGCACACAAGCATTCAGACCGTAATAGAGAGTACCATTTAGGGTTTTAAAAGACATTGCAGGTTAAGTTTCTTACTCTGCCTCTAAGGTCCACTGAGTATGACCTGCCTTGTCTGTTTGGTCTGAAAACTAAGACCATTGTTACCATATACAAATGGAGTCACTGATTTCGAGGAAACAGTCTGTATAATACTGTTGACCATTCTACAATCTAATCCTTCATCAACTGGCTTATTTACAGAATTTGTATTTTAATGATCAAGCTGACTGGCTTTCAGTTCAGTATCTTTCCCTTTACTTAAGATTTCTTTCTTAACCTGCTTTTCAAAATTTCTCCTTCTACCAGCCAGTTGTAATTCCATTGCTCTTATGTCATCTTCCCGTTTGGAACATTGCTTTTCATTTTCCTCTGTTGATGTCTTAGCCACCTCTAATTTCTTGAGGTGGTGAGAAGTATATTTTTAGGCTTAATGTACAGGAGACTTTTTAATTCTTTTTTTTGTTTGTGGTATTTATCTGATTTTTTTTCTGTGTTATATTTTCTTGGCTTTAGCTATGTTTGCATGAAGAGAGTTATTTTAAGATACAGTTCCTGTCTATGTTATGATTCATTGTTCAAAATGAATTTTTTGACTGATTTTCTTGAAAGAATTGCAATTTGTATATTATTTTCAGTTGTTTGGGCAGCTGTGATAACGCTATCCCCCGCCCCCGCCTTTTTGCATGCTTGTGTTTGTTGGCTACATTTCTTTGGCTTATTAAAATTAAATTGAACATTTTCTTTTGCTTTCTGTTCCCTTTCCAACCCCCCCATATTTGTCTAAAATCTTCCCTGAAGTGTTGATTTCTTCAGAAAATTGATTATTCTCTGTTTTTTTTCCCCCATTGGAACCAACTCTATAGTTGCTTTGAATAATTCTTAAATATTTTCTCCTCTCTGTTCTGTGCAACTTTTACACTTACAGAAGAAGAAACAGGTTTTCTGATTTGTGCTCCATGAATAAGTTCTTGAATATTTTACATTGTTAAATTTAATTGTTCCCTCCTCTACCCATTACAAAACTAAACCCAGCCATTACATATGCTTATCCTGCAGTTTGCCACCTCCCGTATCTCAGCCATCCCCTCTAGCACTAGTGAAGGTACTGGGAAAAGAATGGGGCAGTCCTCTCTATTCTGTTGTTTATATTTATCACCAAACCTGCTTATCATAAACCAATAAATTGATGTCATGATCTGCAGTTTGAAAAACACAGGTGTATTGAGTGTTAGCTTAAGAAAATGAGTTGAAGAGAGGCCATTAGGGGAATGGTTACATTTGAATCGTGAAGTATATTGACTTCATTCAGTTGTGAGGATTAAATGAGTTAATATACATGAAATCTTTAGAACATTGTCCAACACGTAGTAGAGCTATTAAAGGGTTATGGCTACTCCTGCTGCTACCACCACTACCACCTATTGAATGCTGCTGACTTAGCTTAAGTGATCCTGGTCTCTTACTCTCTATGTGAACTTGGACACGTTATTTAACCTCTCTAAACCTCAGTTTTTTCATCTGTGAAATGAAAATAAATATACCTGTCTTGTAGTTGTTAGGTAAAGATATGATAGTTCTTATACTATGCCACACTCATCTATACTTGTTAAAAATTAGTTATCTTTAAGGGCCCTCAAAGTCATGTTGTCCTCTTTTGTCTTCAGTAGAGACAATTAGGCCTTTCTACTCTGTGGTCTCACAGAAATGACAGCTTCTTGCCTGGGTCCTGGAGACACTGCACAACTTGCCTTCCACAGGTGTTCCTGTCTTTTGGGATAGCAGCCTGAGTCAGCCGCAGGGCATCATTCATTTATATGCACTAATGTCTGTTATGTACCAAGCTCTGTGCTAGATGCTGAGGATTTTAAAAATGAGTCTTTTAATTAAGCTACTGAGTGTATATTGTAGATATTTTCATTACACTTATGTTTTTAAAATTAATTGTATTGCTTAAGTTCTTCATACTCTTGCTGGTTGAGTTTGCTCATAATGTTTAATAACACGTAGTCCATACCTCCTTCAGCTTTTGTGATCCTCAAACAGGATTTTAGATGTAGAACAGTGGTCCCCTAATCTAGGGGACTGGGGACTGGTTTCATGGAAGCAATTTTTCCACGGCTGGTTTGCAAGGGGGTGGGTGGGTGGGTGGGTGGAGGTGGTGGTGGCAAGAGTGCTGCCCAGTCCCTAACAGACCACGGACCAGTACCAGCTTGCAGCCCAGGGGTTGGGGGACATAGTGGTAAAGGAAGAAATGTTCTCATTAGAGAAATGACTCGAAATATATTCATTCAGTCATTAAACATTTACTGAAAGCCTGTTATAAATCAGGCTCTATGGTAGAGGCTGCAGATAAAATAAGACATTCCATAATGAAAAAGACACATAGACAAGAAAAGGGCAATGAAGTACTATAATGTTAGAGCAGAGTATATGGGGTAAGCACATGGGGGTACAAAAAAGAAAGTGCTTAATTGGGAAAGGAGGATATCATAAATGGCTTTATAGAGGAAATTGTCCCAAAAGACAAATAGTAAATAATAATAAAGACACTGAATGTGAAAAGCAATATAGCCTAAGTAAAGAGTATAACAAAAGCGTAGAACCAGCATGGCACATTCATAAAACTGTTATTAGCTGAACAAGAGTAGAGAACAGGGCTCAAAGAAATTCATCAGGAAGAGAGAGAATGCTGGAGAAAATATAGCCTGCAGAGGGCCTTAGGTGCCATACTGAGAAATCTGGACTTTACTATGGGCAATTAGGAAACCAAAGGGTTTTAAACTGGAAAAGAAAAATGATGTGACCTCAATTTTGTAAAGTCACTTTGATTTCACTATGGAGGATGGCTAGAAGAAAAAAGGAAGATAGGTTAAGAAGTTATAACATGAGAAAGACAAAGGTGGTAGTAAAAGGGTACAAATACAGATGATACTAGTGATATTAAATCTAAAGAGTTTTGTCACAATAGTAGGCACAAAATGAAGGTACAATATTTAGTCAATAAACAGATGAATAACTGATTACATGTAGGAGATGAGAGAAAAGGGCTCAGGATTCCAGGCTTGTCTGACTGGACAAAGGATGGTATCTTTCATGGAGCGAAACATTTTATAAATCCACTCATGTGTTGATGGACACTTGGGTTGTTTCCACATCTTTGCAATTGTGAATTGTGCTGCTATAAACATTCTAGTGCAGGTGTCTCTTTTATAGAATATCTTTTTTTCCTTTGGGTAAATACTCAGTAGTGGGATTGCTGGATTAAATGGTAGTTCTACTTTGAGTTCTTTGAGGTATCTCCCTACTACTTTCCACAGAGGTTGTACTAGTTTGCATTCCCACCCAGCAGTGTATCAGTGTTCCTGTCTCTCTGCATCCATGCCAACATTTGTTGTTTTGGGACTTTTTGGTAAAAGCCACTCTCACTGGAGTTAAGTGATATCTCATTGTGGTTTTGATTTGTATTTCCCCGATGATTAGAGATGTTGAGCATTTTTTCATCTGCTTCTTGGCCATTAGTCTGTCTTCTTTTGAAAAGTTTCTGTTCTTGTCTTTTGCCCACTTTTTTAAATGGGGTTGTTTGATTTTTTCTTGCCGATTTGCTCGAGTTCTTTCTAGATTTTAGTTATCAGC
Organism: Eulemur rufifrons; assembly: GCF_041146395.1. Taxonomy (NCBI): domain Eukaryota; kingdom Metazoa; phylum Chordata; class Mammalia; order Primates; family Lemuridae; genus Eulemur; species Eulemur rufifrons. Next base: position 11,095,836 of record NC_091010.1, read on the forward strand.
TCTTTATCAGATATATAGCATGCAAATGCTTTCTTCCATTCTGTAGGTTGTCTATTCACTTTAATGATTGTTTCCCTGGCTATGCAGAAGCTTTTAATTTGATCTCATGTCTGTTTTAATCGCAACTCTGTCCCCATGCCTTGAATAGTGGCTGGCACATAGTATGGGCTCAGTAAATATTTAGTAAAGAAATAAATGGTGTTGTAAGTAACATTATAATGGTGTTATAGAAAGCTTATAGTATAATAATAGTTCTGTTGGAAAAGAGAATGTGGTTTAATGCGTGTTTATTTATTTATTTTGTGCCCCCCCACCTCATGCATGTTTTAAGGTATGAGTTCTTTACTGTTAGGTGGAGTTTAGACCCCTAGACTTCATAGAGAACATACTTGCCTCTTGAGTTGCTTTCTCCTGTTTTCCCTGCTTCCAGTGAAATGGAGGACATATATGATTATAAGATAGGATATTTTGTGTGGGGTTAAATTCTGAAGTTAGTACTGAGGTTGAAAATCTTGTATAGTCAAAATTGCCTTTGAGAAATCAGGGCAATCAGGTGACTTAAGTTTAACCTGGTCATCTTTTCTTGCAGCTTTGGTTGTGCACCAGTTCAAATAGTTGGCTTGTGCAAATAATATCTATCTTCAGATAGTAATATCTCACTCTTGGTAGTGTGCCCATGCTATGACAGGCATGTACAAATTGAAACTTACTGAGGGAAAAGAGATTCATGTTTTCCCTCATATGTTCACTTTGTAGTATATTCTTATTGAGTAGAATGATGGGTGGAATAACCAACACCATTAATTTTTCTTTAGCTCTGGGAAGTAATTTTACTTCGTCTAAATTAAAATATACATGTGATATGATAGCTTCTTCCATCCTGTCCTCCCATCTCCACTCTTTTCCAGTACAGAAATTCATTTATTTACGAATAGTTTTAAGTTCTGAAAAGCTGCCATAATTTTTTTTTGTAAACAATTGCTATTATCTTCCTTTGGTGGCATGCATTGCTAAGAAACTTCTATTTTGGTTGGTTGCTTTGTTCACATATACAAAAGCTTATGAGTTGAAAGGGAGCAGAGGAGCTTCTGTATGTGGGACCTGTGAACCCAGGGCATTTGCTATCTCCTGTGGTCCTGGGACCCTGATTTGCTTTGTGATGTTTGCTCTTCAAAAGGATTCCTGTAAACTGCTCCCACTGTTACTGATGCAAGTCTATGGGAACATCTAACTCTCAGCACACAGGTAGACTTTTTTTTTTTTTTAAGTGCTTTGTATCAAGAGGATTAGTTAATCTCCAGAAGATTAGTTAATTCAGGCATTGCTGTACTAATAATATTTTATACAATTGTAGAATTGGGGGGGAACCTGATTTATCTGCTCCTGGGGCACCTGCAACTCTGAAGGGTCCATTGTATCTGAGGGATACAGAATGGAATGTGAAAAATGCTGATCCATTTATGTGAAGGAAAGATCAAGAACAGGTTAAACTAATTGTGCTATAGGGGTTAAAATAGAGCAGCAGTTCCACAGTGTTTGTATATATCAGAATTACCTGGAGGACTTTGTTAAAACAAGATTGCGGGGCTGCACTCCCAGAGTTTCTAAACCAACATGTCTAAAGTGAGGCCTTAGAAAATGTATTTCTAACAAGTTTCTGGATGATGTTGCTTTGATGCTGCTAATCAGGCTTGGTCAGGGTAGTTACCAGCTTATGCTTTTGCTAATTCAAGAGCAAAGTCTGTCCTTTATGGGAGGATTTAAGTGTAGAGATCCAGGCATTGGGAGTTCTCTGAATAGGAGGAACATGCAGGTGCTGGGAGTGGGGGAGAATGAAAATGAATGCTAGGAGGAGGATGATAATGTGGAATTTGCTGTAGTTGATTACATATTTCTTCCCCTGATGAAAGCATCCTTCCTTATTTGGGGTTTACTTTTTTAAAGGAAAATTATATATGGACTCTTTCAAACATATTGAGTAAAGAGTATAATTAATTCCTAGTGTATCTATCACTGAGCTTTTAACAGTTATCAATTTTGTTTCATTGCTTACACCCCCTTTTTTGAGGGAGGTTTTGATGATGGAATATTTCAGATTTTCTTATTTTGTGATTCCGTCTTTTTCTGCATTTATTAGTTATGATTCCTCTATAAAGATAATTTTCATTATCAACTATTTGATTACCTTGAAATATAGGAAAGGCAGAAGAGATGCTTAATTCTTTTATCAATTTGTGGAATAAGTTGTCTTAGCAATGAGGCTCATTTTTGCTATTGATAGGATTAGAAGCAGTTAGTGTGAAGATTTTAAATTTTTTGGAGGAAGTTTTTTTTTAATGAGATATAACTTACATATGATAAAGTGCATACATCTTAAATGATGTACCTTTGGTGAATTTTACACCATCCAGATCAACTTGCCAGCCCCTTATCAGTCAGCCACTTCCTGCAGAATGAATCTCTGTCCCCGGGGTTTTCAACATGTAAACCCCAGATCAGCAGCATCAATATGACCTAGAAACTTGTTAGAAATACATTTTCTAAGGCCTTACTTTAGACATATTGGTTCAGAAACTCTGAGAGTGGAGCCCAGCAATCTTATTTCAACAAAGTCCTCTAGGTGATTCTGATACACAGAAACATTGTAGAACCACTGCTCTAACCTCTATTATCATAATTAGTTTAACCTGTTCTTGACCCTCCCCTCACGTAAATGGACCAAACAAAGATTTTTTACGTTCCATTCTTTTATCCTAGATGTAATAGATCTTATCCTTTGCCTTGGGGGGTAAGAGGACTTGCTGCCCCTTCCTTGGCAGTTTGAGGCTTTTGCTTGAGGGAACAGAAGGAGGCGGGGAAGTGAGGGACTTTGTGTTTGTTCCAGTGCAGCCTCTGATCGCCTGCTGAGTGCCTGTGCCATTGAGAGGGTACTCTCTTAATGTATTTCTCCTGAACACTAGGTTGAGGCCCACGGAGAAGAGCTTGCTATTCGAAACTGACAGGCTAGTCCACATTTAGCTTTTAAGCATCTATTAAAACGTTAGCTTATTACTCCGTCCTATGGTGGTTACCTCTTCTCTTACGCTTTGCCAAAAGTGAAACTGTTCAAATGTCCCATCTCTCCTTGGAGGGGCTTGTCTCTCTTTGGAATTTGGTTTACTTGGTTGCCTTATGACATGAGCTTTCCGATAAGCTCATGAAACTTTATGATTTTGAAGATCATCTGGTTCTTCCAGGTTAGTAGGTAGAAGCAACATTTCATTGCAGCTTTTTACATACTAAGTGGAAGTAGAAGTCTGCTCTTCCTATAAATGGAAACACACTATATGTGCTTTTAATGTCTGGATTCTTTTGTTTATTTATTTATGTTTTAATTTTTGTTTTTTCAGTTCTTGTCATGCTTAGCCAGGATAGAATCTTTTGTTTAAAGCATCCTATTAGTTTCATCTGTATTGTCCCATGTAACAATAGTTAGTTCTTTATTACCTTTTGTAGTCTATTATGTCAAAACTACCCACTAACATTTTTCTAAGAAACTATAATTTCAGTGCATGTACCTCTTTACAAAATGTTGCGTGTTTAGGTATTTATTATCTGTAATGTACTGAGCAAGCTTGGGGTTGGGTAATGAATACTGGTGAATCAAATTCAGTATGTGCCATTAGTGAATTTACTGCCTGGTAATCATTCGTCCATATTAATGTTAACATGTTACTCTTCTCTCCAGCATTGGACCCCCTATGGCCGTGTCCTTATTGTCCATTTAATTTAATTTAGGGAACTTTGCTCAAGTAGCCCTATGTAGACCAAAATGTAAAATGGTGGCATGTTGTGATTTGATTTAGTGTTTATAAAATGTCTGTGCTTATTGTTATACCTGTCTACTATTTAAAAGGCAGTACAACTAATTCAGGTGTTAGGCTTGGTTGTTATCCAAGCAGTTTGGGACCTATCATCTTTTCCTTGCCCTCTGCACATTAATGACATTGCATACCCCATGGTTACTTGAGTTTGTGTTCCTGAACTAAATGGTAAAATTTAGAGCAAGGAATTTGTATGGTTTGGCCTAAGGGACTTCTGGTTCCACTGTATCTGCTAATATTCTCCTTGCCCTTTAGATTAAAATTTCAGGAAGTCATACACTTTGGACCTGCATTTAATAACATTATTTAATGTTTCTAAACCTCAAATTCCTTCGGAGCCTAACTTTCACAAGTTATTTTGAACCCCACCTGAATGAGTGAAAATGAAGTTGTAGCTGGAAGACAGAAAGGTCAAATTCATACAGTAATGGGCCTTTGTGTTGAGTCTGTTGTGTACTTTTTGAAATCTGAAAGAATATGGAATAAAGTTACACTCCTTTAAACAAACCTTTACTTTGGCCAAAGATGTCATTTTTGGGTATTTAATTGCTACTATCAAGCCTTTGAATTGCTTATGCCACAGATGACAGCCAAGAAAAACAGAGGAAAAGGGAATATGGGGGAAGTAGTTGAGTGAAACAAGGTAAAACAACAACAACAAAAAATCATTTAAAATTGTTATTATTATTTTTTTTTAGAGACGGGGTCTCACGCTGTTGCCCAGGCTGGAGTGCAGTGGTGAGATCATAGCTCACTGCAGCCTTGAACTCCTAGGCTCAAGAGGCCCACCCACCTCAGCCTCCCAAATATAATAGCCAGGACTATAGTTACATGTCATTGGGCCTGGCTAATTTTAAAAAATTTTTTTGTAGAGACAGGGTTATGTTGCCCAGGTTGATCTTGAATTCCTGGCCTCAAACGATCCTCCCTCCTTGCCGAAGTCACTGGGACTACAGGCAGGAGCCACCATGCTGGCCCATTTTAAATTAGGATGTATCTGTATAAATGAAAGCACATTTCAGAAGTGACTGCTTGTCTTTGTGTAGTCATCAGCATTGTTGTTCAGTTAATTGCTGTTGGACTCAATAGTGAATTTATGCCTATTTAAATCCCTAAAATGCAGGCAATTCATACCTTCTAAAAAGCTATTTGAAAAATTAAAAAAAGAAAGTGAGTGGGTGGTTCCTCAAATGATGGGATAATAGATATGAAAGGAGTTTGAAAAAATGATGGCTCTTACTGTTCCTCTGCAAAACTTCTCCTTTAATTAATACCTATGTCCTTTGCAGCCTTTATGCTGCTTCTCTAACATTAGCTGTCCTTTCTTTTACTCTTGTCCCTAGCTATCAGTAAGCCTCTCAGAATATAGTCAAGCGTCCTTGAACAACAGGGATCCCTTCTGAGAAATGTGTCCTTGGGCGATTTCATCCTTGTGTGAACATCAGAGTGTACTTATACAAACCTAGAAACCTAGATGATATAGCCTACTACACACCTAGGCTATGTGGTATGGCCTCATTACTCCTAGGCTGCAAACCTGTACGGCATGTTACTGTATTCAGTATTGTAGGCAGTTGTAACACAATGGTAAGTATTTGTGTATCTAAACATAGAAAGGGTACAGTAAAAATACAGTGTATAAGATAAAAAATGGTACACTCATATAGGGCACTTGCCAAGAATGGAGCTTGCAGGACTGGAAGTTGGTTTGGGTGAGTCAGTGAGTGGGTGGCGAGTGAATGTAAAGGCCTAGGACAATACTGTACCTTACCGTGGACTTCATAAACACTATATACTTAGGCTATACTAAATATATAAAAAAAAAAAGTAATTGTGCTACCATGTTAGGCAGCTACAATGTCACTAGGTGATTGGAATTTTCCAGCTCCATTGTAACCTTACAGGACCACTATTGTATATGTCAAGTCCATCCTTGATTGAAACGTCTTTATGCTGCTCATTCCTTTGTCATGAAGGCAGTCTGCATTGGCTCTTCAGTCAGGTAGACTTGAACCCAACTACTCTTTGACAATTTGTGAACTTGTGACTTTGGACAAGTATTTTAAATGGGATGAAATCTACCACCTTATAATGTTTTAAAGACTCAGCAATTAGTAAGGATAAAGTGGTAAGTATGGTATCTGTCATGTAAGTGTTAAATAATATTTGCTCCTTCTTTCCCCGTTTTATCCAGTTGTGAATTCCTTTTAAAAACAAGAAAGTCTGATTTACTAGTTTTTAAAAAAAGAATTTATAAGTAGTTTTGAAAATTTTTTCAAATTTGAAATACTAGTGCTATAAATGTGCTATACTTTATTATTATCATAGAAACTAACTCAGAAAATCTCAGACATTTCCAAACCCTGTACCAGGTATTATTCTTAGTTCATTAAATTGAACCTTACGGACAGTATTAAAGTATCTCAGAGAAGAAGATTATATCATTAGATGTTGTAACCAACACGTACTTTTTCAAATTGTTAATGATTGCATTTTTTAGACACTTAACCGTTTGTAGATCTGGTGAAGTACAACAAAGGACAAGCATGGCTACCAATATGAGGCAGACTCAAAATGTTTGTTTTGTTTCATTTCATTTCAGAGTTATAAGAAAATATAAGAGAAAATTTCATGAATGTTTAAAGACAGGAGGTAGCTCATCAACAATGAAGTGACAATATTCATAATGTAAACAGATATGGGAACTTAACAGTTGAGCCATCAGACTAGTTTAGTCTTAAGACCACAGTTCAAGATGATTGATGTCATTTATGTTGCGATAATTTGTACATTTAGAAGTCAATAAATATTCTTGATAGGAAATAGTGCATTCAGGTTCTAACATTACCCCCCACCCCAAGTGGTAGAACCAAGTGGACGCTTTGTATTATAGTAACAGTGTGTCTGTCTTTTGGTTTCATCTTGTAGCTCTAAGTTGTTAATATTAATACTTAAGATGCTCTTGGGAGATAACATGTATTATCCTCATCTTAGGAAAATGGAGAAGTGAAAGAATAGAATGTTCTCTACTCAGTCTACTTGTGACAGGCAGGAATATGTTAAAGCCTTTCTGACTCACAGACTGAGTCACCAGAGGACAAAATATTAAATATGTGTATTTATTGATTTGCAAAATGACCCTTTTTTGTAGTATCATTACCAGTTTTCTTATGTCTATCCTGAAAGTGTTCATAGGTATGGGAGTGTATTTGTGGTAAAGACCATTATCTAAAATGGAGAAGGCAGTTATGTGGCATGGATATTGCCACCGTCCCTTTCTCTGCTTGTGGCATACATTGCTGCTTCATCATGACACTACTTCAGAGATGAGATTTTGACCTCAGAACCCTTTTTAACTCATTGCTCAAGGTAGCTGCTACCAGTCAATCACAGGTTCACAAAACAAAGTTGTTTTTTAGTCTTGAGTTACTATCTATTAAATTAATTTGCATTGAAAGATTATATATGTACTTGGAAGTTGAGGGTGTATTAAATTTGTGGTCCTATAGCAGGCCTCAAAGTTTAGTACATAGGACTTAGTTTATGCTCTCAATAAGTATACTTTCTTACAGGTCAAATAGGCATGCACACAATTAGAAGACAGACTCAGCTGTATTATTGGTGTGAAGGGAATAGAGAAGAATGCAAGATTAATTATAATTGGAAAGGTATGTGAATCTAGTAGTGATTTTGGACTTTTGAGAGTAGGGTCTTCAAGGTAGTCTTTATTACTTTATCAAAGGCATAGAAGGTAGAAAGTAGAGGATAGATTTGGGGGAATGAAAATGCATCTTGGCCTGAGTGTATAGTAAAGATAGGGTAGAACCAAATAGAGAAGCTTGCTCCCTGTATAATAAATTTTGGGTTTTATTTTGTTGTTCCTAGGCTCACACATGGTTTTTAGTCGGTAGAATGACATGCTCATGTCTGTGTTTTAAGAGGATAACTGTTGACACTTTGAATAGAAATGAGATTGGAATCTTGAGATAATGTAGGAAGTCTTGGTAGTACAGGAAGAATTGATGAGCATAAGAACTAGAATTGTGGAATGGAAATGGTGAATTTAGAATAAATTTTAATGATGAAATTAATGTGATTACTGTAGGAATAAGTTATCCCCAGAAATGTTCCAGTATTTCTTTGGAAGGATCCAGTAATTTCTTTTGAATATTAATAGTTTTAAAATCTTCTTTACAGGGTGAATTGCTCCCCCCCAACCTGCATTTCTGGAGAATTATTTCTTTATCCTTGGTATTTCATTAACTTCTCTAGGACATGTATTTGGATCTGTGATTTGGTATGTTTTTCCTTCTGTAGATTTTTTCCTCCTTTATTTTGGGGATATTTTCTATTATGTCCCCCTGCCTTTTCCACTTGATTAGTTATTCTGCTTTAGGGATACTAATTATCTCTCTGTTCAATCTTTGTCCTACATTTTCTATCTAATTGCTTTGATTTCTTTGTCTCTTTTTCTCCTCAATATTCTTATTATCTTAAGATTTTTCTCCCTTGCCATTAGTTTGATTTCCTGTCTTTGCTTCTTTTTCTTGCTTTTTTCAGATTCATTGTTCTTAATTCGTTTCCTTAACTCTGTAACCTTTCTTTTAATTTACCTGTTTTGTCTTTTCATCCTTGAGCTTTTGTTTTATTAGATATATTTTCTTATTAGGTTGTTCTCTGTTACCAAAAACTATTTGTACTGTTGTGTGGCTATTTTTATCTTGCTCAGGCTTAATTTGGATAGCTGGGTCAAGACTTTGCCTTTGCCCTGATATAATGAGGTGATTCCCCCTAAGGTCTTTTCTACCTTAGCTGTGATTTGTCTCTTCATTTTACTGTGCTCCCTCTGTACCCCTTTTGATAAGTGTATTCTGTTCTCTGTTTGCTTCTCTGCTTCTCTGTAGTTGAAGTGTATAAGATGGTATTGGTGAGAGAACCCTTCTTCTTCTTTTTTTTTCCTCAAAGGATAGTTTTTCTTCAGTCCTCAAGGACTGAGCTCTTTATGTGGGCTTTGGTGGAGGTTGTGGGCAGCACCTGCAGGTCAGTTAGGGTGAGAGTGTTTGGTCCTTGCAGGCTTCCTGAGCCCGATTCCTAACTACCTTGCTGTGAATGGCACAACTCATGTGGTAAATCACATATGGCTTGAGAAGCACATTGGCATTGAAGACACTTGCTTCAGAAATGTTCCTGACAGCTGTGGCCTCCACTATGTTCCAAATGACGAACTTCTTAATGGCTTTGTCCTTAGGCACACATCGAGCACAGGAGGTTTCACGTGGCCATAGCCCTTTTTGGCTCTGTTTTTTTGATTGTTCCTTCTTTTCTTTGTCATCTTGGAAGCAAGGGCGAGAAAGAGGCTTTTCCCCACTGCCCCTCAAGAGACAGGGTCTCGTTCTGTCGCCCAGGCTGGAATGCAGTGGTGTGCTCATAGCTCATTGCAGCCTCGAACTCTTGGGCTCAAGCATTCCACCTGCCTCAGCCTCTTGAGTAGCTAAAACTCCAGGCATGGGCCACCTGGCTATTTTGTTTATTTTTTATAGAGACGAGTTCTCACTGTGTTGCTCAGGCTGGTCTTGAACTCCTGGCCTCATGTGATCTTCCCACCTTGGCCTCCCAAAGTGCTGGGATTGTAGGTGTGAGCCACCACACTTGGCCCAGACTGAATCTATTTATCCAAATTGGAGGATGTTTATTAAAATTTTCAAGTTCTTTCAAGTTTTATTAGCTCACTTAATACTGCTTCCAGGCACTGTAATTAGGGTAGGAGCCATACTGTACCATACTGTCCACACTGCTTATTAAAGATTATAGGTTCTTTGTTTAAACTATTTCTTGTTTGACTGCAGCTAGTGGGCTTTTGGCTAAAAAAATCACACACATATATGTATATATATTCTGCCCCATTTATTAGTTGTTGGTGACAGGACGTTCTTTAATTCTGTTTCACTCCACCATCTTTATGAAAGTGCATATGATTTTCTAAACATTTACTTTTGACATAATTAATAATACTTATACTCTAATTCTCAGGCTAGGGTTGACTTGGAATAATTTTTTTTAATTAACAAAATTTATCAAATTAAAGACAATGTCATATGATCTATAAAAAATTAGTGACCCTAAGATGTGCATTTTTTAAAATTTGCATTTTTCCCTTGTTTGTGTTTTTATGGAATTTTTATACAATTATAGTGAGTATATAGTAACCATATTATATTTCTTTTCATATTAGGATAAACATTTTAATATTTCTGTTTCATCTTTATAATCTCATCATATGACATGTTATAATTATTAAACAGTTACTCAAAGAGAGGACACTAGTTTTTTCTAGTTTTATGTTCTTTTGTGAGCATTGAACCTTTTCGTATTTGTAGTTTTATATTATCTTTAAAATAAATTTGAGGGATTGAGATTAATGGATGAGTCAACTTTATTAAATCTTTATACTTTTCACCCTGGTACTAACTTTTTTTTTTCCTAAAATATATCTTTTTAATTGCAAACACCAATTATATTTCAATGATAATACCATATCAGAGAACAATGTCAAGACAAAATAAAAAAGAAAAATGTTATTTCATGCAAATTTGGCACTAACTTTAGTGTCACTGGATGGAAATTCTTTTGAGGTAGTTGCTTAAAATGACAGCTGATATCACAACCCTTAATGCCAGAAGAATTTTTTTTGGTACTGCTATATTCTTGATCTACATCCTTCCTATGACATTAGTAATTAAAGTTTTTAAAATGTATTCCAGTTTTTATAAGATCATATATGTTTAGAAAAAGTTACATGTTCTTAATTTTAAAGGAGAGAATAATAGCCAAAGTGAAAAAGTTATTTTAATTGGAAATTGGAAGATATACTATAAAAGTATTATTTTTTATAAGTCAAATTTGGTAGTCTAATTTTATTATTTCTGGATTTTGCTGTCATCATCCATTGCTCAAATTTATACAACTGTTTATAAAACTGTTCTTTATTTTCTTCCAGCATGCAGTTGTTAATTTAATTAGCGCATTCAGTATTTATTAAGAGTTCTATAGAAATCATAAGTAGCTTTTGGGCCTTTCTGCATGTAATTATGTAAGTATTTATATGCCTATTATGTAATAATTCATGGAATTATCCTTATTTAGGAATGTTTAATCTACTTTTTTTTCCTCCTTAGATTCTGTCAAATTTTAAGAACAAATGTACCTTATAGCTCATGGAAGAAAAAACACAAATCAAGACATTTTTGGGTTCCAAGTTGCCAAAGTATGGAACAAAATCTGTAAGAAGTACATTGCAGCCAATGCCAAATGGGACACCTGTTAATTTATTAGGATCTTCTAAGAATAGTAATGTCAAAAGTTACATCAAAAATAATGGCTCTGATTGTCCATCATCCCATTCATTTAATTGGAGAAAAGCAAATAAATACCAACTTAGTGCACAAGGTGCTGAAGAGCCCTGCGGTACTCAGAATTCACATGATAAATTAATTGATCCTGAAAAACATGCTCCTACTCAAGGAATGTTTGATAAAAATGGGATAAAGGGAGGTTTGAAAAGTGTTTCTTTACTCACATCAAAGTTAGCAAAGCCATCCACTATGTTTGTGTCATCGACAGAGGAGTTAAACCAAAAGTCTTTTTCTGGACCGTCTAATTTGGGTAAATTCACCAAAGGCTCATTATTAGGAAGGACTTCATATTCTTCAGTCAGTGCTCCAAAATCGCAGTTGAATGGATTTTATGGAAACCGATCGGCTGGTAACATGCAAAGGCCCAGAGCAAACTCCTGTGCCACCAGAAGCAGTTCTGGAGAAAGCTTAGCGCAATCTCCAGACAATATTAAATCTATTACTTGTGAAAAAATGGTAAGGTCACAAAGCTTTTCACATTCCATTCAGAATTCATTCCTTCCACCTTCATCTATAACCAGATCACATTCCTTCAATAGAGCTGTAGATGTTACAAAGCCTTATCAGAACCAACAGCTATCCATTAGAGTGCCTCTACGGTCAAGTATGCTAACAAGAAATTCCCTGCAGTCAGAAGTACTCAATGGGAATGAACATTTGGGGTATGGATTTAACAGGCCTTATGCTGCTGGTGGAAAGAAGTTGGCTTTACCAAATGGCCCAGGTGTAACTTCCACTTTAGGTTATAGGATGGTTCATCCTTCTCTACTGAAATCTAGCCGACCTCCATTTTCTGGGACTATCACAGTGGATGGAAATAAAAACTCATCTGCTGATACATGTATAGAAGAAGATGCTACAGTTTTAGCTAAGGACAGAGCTACTAATAAGGACCAAGAACTAACTGAAAATGAAAGTTATAGAACTGAAAATGAACAGACCGCAAAACATGATGTTAAAATTAGATACTTGAGTGATGATGTGGATGACATTTCTTTGTCTTCTTTGTCATCTTCTGATAAGAATGATTTAAGTGAAGACTTTAGTGATGATTTTATAGATATAGAAGACTCCAACAGAACAAGAATAACTCCAGAGGAAATTTCACTCAAAGAAGAAAAACATGAAAATGTAGCACCACAGGATATATTTGATTCCTCCAAGGAAAATGAAAAATCCTTCAGTAAAACGGATGAATGGATAGATATAAGTGTCTCTGGTAAATATTGATATCCTTAAGTTTATTTGCCTTCTTCTAGAAATATAACTGAACTTACATTCAGAATTATCTTCAGATAAATTCCAAGATACTGTCAGTTTCACAGAAGGATAAATCTAGATTAAATTGGAGTGGAGCAGCATTTATCTTCCTTGTGACTTTTCTTCCTATTTTATTTTTCACCATATGTAAAACAACTTTAATAAAACCATTCTTACCTTTGCTCTTCTTTAGCTGTCATACGCAGGCCTGTTCCTCCTTAGTACAGGCAGTGCTTCCAAATGATTTTTCCCGCATTACCCCCAGCCAGTGGCATACCATTAAACAAATCATCTCTTCCCTTAGGGTAGCATTTCATTACTATGTATTAAGAGTAATGCTATACCAAAGGGTAAATGAGATAATATAGGTTATGTTTAATCTAATGGATTTTTATTCTAGGAAGTTATTCTTGTTTAGCAATTTTTATAGTTACACTTCCAGAGAAGCCTTATTTATTTATTTTTTTAATTGAAGAAAATGTGAAAGCACCTGTTAAACATTTCCTCTTATATTTGGTTATCCTGCCACTAAATGCAGGAGAAAATGTATTGTGTGCCCATATACCTGAAAAAAGAACAAACTGAAGGGACTGGATATAGGCACATGGTTTAATCAAGGGACTAGGTCATGCCTAGAGGTGCACATATAAAATCTTGATTGTTTGTGGGTCTTCTAAAAGTGACTGCCTAAGTTTTTTTCCTTGTGTGGAGTCAACTATGAGGTTAAATAATATACACAGAGGAAGGAGTTTCTTGGCCAGTGGTTAAAAGTAAATATCTTGGGAAATATTAAAGGAACATGAGGCTTTATTTATATTTTTAGAAATGTTGCAGAAGTAAAAGATGGCTACATAAAAAATTTTTTTTTGTCTGTTTCACCAGTTTATTTTTAATATTTTTCCTGTTGATTTTTTTATTGTTTAGGATATAGGAAATGCTAGTTATGAATGCTTTTTTAGGCCAACTTTGTTTCTGTAATATGTCAAATTATTAGGACTTATAGTTTAAGAACATGAGAAATAATTATATTTTTGTGAATTAATAACTTCTCTCTCTTTTTTTAAATCAATTGAAGACAGGAGTGAATGTACGAAACATACTGCTGGGAATAACTTGATTTCACCAGATACAGATTACAGAGCTGGTTCTTCATTTGAACTCTCTCCATCTGATAGCTCTGATGGAACATACATGTGGGATGAAGAGGGCTTGGAACCCATTGGAAATGTCCATCCGGTTGGGAGCTATGAGTCTTCTGAAATGAACAGCATAGTATGTATGAATTTATATACTCTTGGAATATTTGTTTACATTACTATAGAGAGACTTATGATATTGGTTGAATTTTTAAAAAATTTATGAATTAACTTTACTAGTTTGAGAAATGGGAATTCATATTTGTTAAGGACCTATAAAATATCTGACCCTAGTGTATAATAAAGCATGGGGAATATAAACAATTGACTTAAATATACTCACACATATATATACATATATTCATCATACATACATACATATGTACATACTATATTGGTCAGTTTAAGCTATGCCAGTGGTTCTCAAAGATGGGGAGGAGGGCAACGTCTAGAGACTTTTGATTGTCATGTTGACAAGCACTACTTTGCATCTAGTGGATAGAGGCCAAGGATGCTGCTTAACATCTTTTACTGCACAGGACAGAGCCCACAATGAAGAATTATCCAGCCTAAGATGGAAGTAGTGCCACTGTTGAGAGACCCTGGGCTAGTCTATGTTGAGGTAACATCGATGTGCCAACTCTTGGTGGCTTAACACAGTAAAAGTTTATTTTTTACTCTTAGAAAGTCTTGCAGGTCTGGACAGCTCTCTGGGGCAGCTGTCTTTGGTAATGTTAACAGCTTTAATTTTGGGAGTCGGCCATCTTTTGAGGCCCCTTCTTGTCACTGTGGTAGAGGAAGAGAGTGCCAGGGGATCTCACACATGATATTACTTGTGTTAGTCTGCAAGTGGCACATGGCACTTTCAGTCACAATCTATTGATGAGAACTAATTATATGCTCCCACATAAGTAAGTACTAAGGAGTCAGGAAGTGTAATCTTCCTGTGTGCTTGGAAGGCGAGAGAACCAGGTAAAGGTAAGTGCTAGAAGACCTACCATGCATTTATACATGCGTGTTTTAAGAAACATTGCAAATAATGTGGCTAATATGTCATATGAGTAAAATGTAACTGGGGTGTTTAAAGTGACTCATTATGAGTATTCAGTATATAAAATATTATTTTCCAGTAGTTGTATGGGAAAATTGGAAGTCTTTGTGGACATATTAAATTCCAAGTGGATTTCAGGTAATATAATTTTCTATACTCGTATAAACCTGTGACTTAAAAAAAAATAGACATTGTTACCAGAAACTTAAGTTGCATAAACATAGAGAGTGCACTCATTTAATTTAGAGAGAGCATCTTCATCTCATTAGATAATAGAAGTTAAGAAAAGATTACAGTCTAGGGCCTCATGTGCTTTCTTACTAGGACTTTTAAAGTATGATTGACGTGCAAATGAACATTGTGTCCAACAGATGGCAGCAATAAGCCTCTTATTACCTGACATTTTTTAGAGGTTCACCATTTTCAGTTCATTGTTCCTGTGACTAATGACAAAATAGCCTTCTCTAAAAGAGTTCAGAGAGTGTATCTGGATTGACTGTTAGTCCTTAAGATCCCTGAGTTTCATCCTTGATCAGTAGGCTTATGTACGTGGGATGGGGAGCCATCAGAGTTCATTCTGTGCTTTGGAACAATATGATGTCTTAGTGTCTTTCTGTTCTGATTTAAAGGGAAGACAGAAAGTCTGAGAAAGGAAGGAGGATCGATGGCAAAAGTTGAGAAGAGTTTATTGAGATCTCTTGCTGTGATACTGGATTTACCATTTTTGCTCTGAAGTTCTGTGAATATTTTGCTTTGTATATTTTAAGCTTATTTTGTTAGTTGTGTACCTGTTTAGTATTGTTTTTTGGTGAATTGGACTTTTGGTCTTTATTTAGTGATCTTCTTTATCCCTAATTATGCTTTTTATCTTTAGACCTCTTCCCCCCGCCCAGATATTAGTATATCTTACTGATTTAATTTACTATCAACCTTTTTGAAACATAGCGAATAGTTTATTATTTAGAAACATATCAGGCCGGGCGCAGTGGCTCACACCTGTAATCCTAGCACTGTGGGAGGCCAAGGTGGGAGGATCATTCGAGGTCAGGAGTTTGAGACCAGCCTGAGCAAGAGTGAGACCCGTCTCTACTAAAAAAACAGAGAGAAATGGTCTGGACAGCTAAAAATATATATAGGAATAAATTAGCCAGGCATGGTGGCACATGCCTATAGTCCCAGCCACTTGGGAGGCTGGGGCAGAAGGATTGCTTAAGCTCAGGAGTTTTAGGTTGCTGTGAGCTAGGCTGACACCATGGCACTCTAGCCCAGGCAACAGAGCGAGACTCTGTCTAAAAAAAAAAAAAAAAAAAAAAAAAATCAATTTGTCTTTTTCTCTTAACCAGTGGGTGTAGTTCATTTATGTTTGCATTTATTGATATACTTGGACTTTACTCTGCCATCTTAATGTCTTTATTTAGATTGTCTTGCTTTTTCTGTTTCTTCTTTTCCCTAAAGTGTTAGGGTGTGAGCTAGTGCATGTGGGTTTTGAGAAAGATTTCTTCAGACAAGGATTAGGATGGAAAGAAGAAAAAGTTTATTTTACTTTCTCCACATGGGAAAAAGGGCCAACACAGCGAAAGAGAGGGAGATAGTGTTGGCATAGAGAACAAGGTACTCAGGCTTTTTATTTAGTGGGTGAAGAAGATTTATGGCTGTAGCCAAATTAATAGGGTATTGCTGCATCCGCTCTGTAGCAGAAGCAGCAAGACATCAACGTCTAAGAGTTGGCTCCTCTGCCTTTTCATGGAGGCAGGCCTTATGATTGGAGATGTGACTCTGCCCTTGAGATAAGGCTGAGGCCTGAAGCTCACACCCCTGCTGTTCACCCAGGAACTCTGTAAAAAGCAAATTTAAAAGAAATAGATTTACATATCTTTTCCATCTGTTCAGCTCTCTTCAGAAGTTGTACAAAACAGAACTCTTGCAGGGTGACTGTTATTGAGAGAACTCCTATGATTGATCTTTACCTGTTGTTAGGGAAATTGTGGGATTAGATATTTTCCTGTTATTTTTTGTAAGGCTACCCTTTTATAAAGTAGCTTAAATTAATATCTCTAACTCAACCCCAAAAGAATTTTAGCATGTTATCACTTTTCTTGGTCTCTACAATGATGCTCATTTCAGTCCAGGTCACAATAAGGAGCTTTCGCTAGCATGTGTGTCAACTGTGTCACTTCTAATACAGTTGAAGTCAACCCACTATTTAGTTCAGCTGAAGTTTTTATAGGAAGACTTTCTTTTTGAAAGAAACAGTATGTTGCTGTACATTCTGGTACCAGCTCCTAATCATGTCAAGGACCCCAACAAATGGTTCCTAGACCGACTACTTTGCATAACATTGGTCTAGAATCCTGGCTATTTGTCTGTTGAAATGCTACCAGTATTTTGCTGAGGTATAGTATAATAAAATGCACAAATCTTCTGCAGATAGCCCAGGCAGTTTTGATAAATGCATATGCTTGACAATCATCCGGATTAATATATATTAATAGAGTATTCATATCACTCCAAATTGTTCCCTTCCTGTTCCTTTCAGTCATTCTCTCACCCTGCAACCACTGTTGATTGCTTTTACTATAGACTAGTTTTGTCTGTTGAACTGTATCATAGTGGAATCATAAACATATATTATTTTATGTCTGGCTTCTTTTAATCAATATTATGCATTTGTCAGTTGTAGTTTGTTCATTCTTAGTGTGTCATATTCCTTTGTGTGAATATGTATTTTATATGTATGTATGATAACTTATTTTATCCTATTGTGATGGGCATTTAGGTTGTTTTCAGTTTTTTAGTGAATTGCACTATTGTGAAGATTTTGCTGTATGCTTTTTGGTGGACGTTTATTCACTTCTGTTGGTACAATATATAGGAGAGGGATTCCTAGTTTATAGGCTATGCTAATGTATACAGATATCATTTTATCAACGTGATCATACCTGTTTATACTCCCACTGGCAGTAAATGAACATTCCAGAAATGTCAGTTTCTGTCTACACTTATTATCTGTCTTTTTGCATTTTTGCTGTTCTGGTGGGGTTATGGTAGTATTGCATTGAGATTTGTTTTGCGTTTTGTGATAACTACTCGTTGAGCACCTTCATGTATGTTTATCGTATATTAGGATATCTTCTTTTGTGAAGTGCCTTCTATTAGGTTATCAGTATTTATTTTTATTGATTTGTAAAAATTCTTTGTATATTTTAGATATAAATATTTGATTTTATATGTATGTAGATACATGTATTATTGTTTATATATAATATGCATATATAGTATATTCCCTGTGAGTTGCTTTTTAAATCTCTTAATAGTGTTTTCTGATGTTACAACTTACCAATTTTAATATTGTCCAATATACTGTTTTTCCCTTTATTGTTACCACTTTTTTGAACTGTTTGTTAAATCTTTGCCTATCCTAAGGAAATGTGTTCCAGTATTTTCTTCTAAAGACTTTATTTATTTTTAACCTTTCACATTTAGGTCTACAGTCCATCTGGAAATTATTTTTGTGTATGGTATGAGATAGAGGTCAAGATCAATCTTTTTTTTAAAATCTTCTTTCCCCCACTCTATTGCAGGGTCACCTTTGTCATAAATAAGTGACTACATATATAAATCTATAAATATTTCATTGGTCGATTTATCTATCATTGTGTTAATAATCATTGTTTTAATTATTATAGCTTTAAAATAAGTTTGTTACCGCCCAACTGGGTTCCTTGCCTACTGCCCAGCAGAAGGCCAATGTGCTGAGACAACAGGGGTTGCAGCGGAGAAAGTTTAGTATTGCCAGGTGTCTGGCTAGGAGATGGGAAAAATTTCTCAAATCCATCTTTGTGAGAATTTTGGGGCTAAGATTTTTAAAGGTGGTTTGGCAAAGAAAGGGTTAGGGAATTGGGTCTGTTAATTTGCTGGGAATGGACTCATAGGCCTGGGAAGCAGAAATTGTCTTGGCTGGGACAGTTCCTGGTAGGAGGTCACAGGACTTGTTGGATTGGTTCCCATGCATGGCCACTGGTCTGGTTGACATCAGTTGGTCCTCCCGAATGCAGAGGCTGGAAGATATCTCAAAAAACAGTTCTAGGTTTTACAATAGCAGTGTTATCTATAGAAGTGGTTGGGAAAGTCACAAATCTTGCGCCTGTCAGGAATACATGGCACTTAAGCAGTAAGCAATTATAGAAGTAGGGAAGTTAGGGAACAATGGCTGGTCAACTTTTAACTATTTCTGTGCTTCTATAGGAATCAGATTTCTATCACTATTCCTGCCTTATGGCCTTACATTATTTTAATATAGGTGGTTTAAAGTTTTGCTGTCTGGTAGTGTAAGTCTTCCAGCTTCATTTTATTTCCAGGATTTCCCTAGCTTCCTAGGTCTTCTTAGCCTTCTGTATTTCCATTTAAATATTAGAATAAGTTTGTCAGTTTCCATAGAGGACCTGTAGGGATTTTGAATGGGATCGTATTGACTTTATAGATCAGTTTGGAGAGAATTGATGTATTTACAGTAGTCTTCCAATTCATTAATATGGTATATTTCTCCATTTATTTGGGACTTTAGAAATATTTCTTGCTGTTTTGTGCTTTTCTATAAAATGTTATACATATTTGATTTATTTTTAGGTGTTTGGTTTTGGTACTGTTAATGGTACCACTTTTATAATTTTATTTTCTAAGTTTTTGTCATATTTACAAATTTACTTCATTTTTGTCTTTTTAGGGCTCAGAAAACAGTAGCCCAAAATGAAGGTCTCAGAACTAGCCTCAGAAGCAGAAATTTTTCTCTGATCTTCTGTCTCTCAGTCCCATTCCATTCTCTCCCAAGCCATAGAAACTGGAATCGCTCTTCCCCAAGGCGGGTCATACAAATTAGAACCCCTTTTCCTGAAGACAGGCATACAACCTAAAATTATTCTGTGTAAAAAAGCAAGCCATAAAGGAATTATCCACCCTACCTTGTTTGACTGTAGGTCATAAGACTCCCATTCCAGACAGGGCCTTGCCTTATACCCAGAAGGAAGGAATGTATGCTTATAGAGGCCAAGAAGAATCTAGACAGACAGGCCTTTCTGGGTTTCCCCACTCAGTCTGTGAGCATTATATTATATTCTTTTTGTCCAATCATATTTCTAAATGGCTGTCCATACTTTGTTGCATAAAAATAGACAATTGCCCTGTTATATTCGGGTCTTCATTCTGAAGACTCCTGTGTATACACATTAAATCAATTTGTATGCTTTTTTTCCTATTAATCAATCTGCCTTGTGTCAGTGATTTTTCAGTGAACCTTTAGGGGGCCAAAGTCCTTGGTCCCTACAGTCTGTTGACTTGTCCTTCCTGTAATTCACCTATTAGTTCTAATAATTTGCCTGTGGATATTTTTGTAATGTCTGTATATGCCATATAATCATACCATTTGCAAGTTACCTCGCCACCCCATCCTATTCCCATTGCACTAGTTAGGACCACCAACATAATGTTGAATTAAAATGGCAATAGAATTTGAGAGGGAAAGCTTTAATAGTTCACAACTATTAAAGTTTTTGTGGGGGAGGGGAGAGGGGGGTTTTATCAGATTACCAAAGTTTTCTTTTATTTCATTTGCTGAATTTTTGTTTTGTGAGAGAATATTAAATTTTACCAAATGTTTTCTCTATATCTATTGAGATGATGAAATGATATTTTTTTCTCTTAGTGTGGGGACTGCATTCCTTGGTTTTCAAATATTAAACTACCTTCCCATTCCTGGCATACATTCACTTGGTTGTGATGTATTATCTTTTTAAATGTTGTTAAATTTGATTTGCTAATATTTTATTAATGCTTTTTGTATTTATGTTCATGAGCAAGATTGTTCTGCTCTGTAATTTTCTTTCCTTTTTTTTTTTTTTTTTTGGTGTTCTTGTCATGTTTTGGTATCACGGTCTTGCTGTTCTCCATTTTTCTGACCTTTGGTAGAGTTTCTGTACAACTGATGTTACTTCTTCCTTAAGTATGTAAAAGAATTTACCAGAATTCAACCGTCTGGACCTGGAGTTTTCTTTTTGAGAATGTTTCTAATAATAGATTTAATTTTTAAAATACATATTGGCCCATTAAAATTTATATATATGTTTCTTCTTGTGTTGGTTTTTGAGACTTTGTCCATTTCATCTAAATTTGTCATTTGTTGGTACAAGTTGTTTAGAATTATCTTCTTTTTAATGTCTTTAAGGTCTTATAATGATGTCTATTTTTTCCTTTCTGTTACTGGTAGGTGGTATTTCCTCTCTTTTTCTTCATTTCCAAGAACCAAATTTGGGCTTTGCTGATTTTTTGATATCTGCTTGTTTTCTGTTTTACTGATTTCGGTTCATATCTTTATTTCCTTCCTTCTACTTTCCTTTAGTTTGTTTTTCTTTTCCAGAATTCTTACTATAGAAACTAGATCATTAATTTTCAGCATTCCCCACCTCTTGTATGAATGTATTCTCATGAAGAGAGGACTTTATTATGTAGTAAACAATACATTCAATAAAATCCTAGTAGTTAATATAAGCAGTGGGTTTCTTTTAATGTGCCTTATTTAAAAATAATGAGTTCTAAGGCATGTTGTGTAGGTTGTCTTCATTTCTTTTTAACATTTAATGCATTTATGTATCTATGAACAATATACAATGTGGTTTTGTTTTATAATTTATATAAGTGACACAATGTTCTGCAACTTCTTTTTTTACTCAATTTTATGTTTTTGTGTACCTGTGTATTTATGTTTTAGTTCTAGTTTATTTTTACTGCTATGTAATATTCTAGCATTTGAATATACCAATATTTTTCTGTCTGTTCCCCTAATCGACATTTGAGTTATTCGTCACTAATAATGATAGTATCTAGACAGTGCAGCAGTGAACATTCTTATTCAATTCTCTTTGATCCTGTAAGTCAGAGTTTCTTTAGGATATAAACCTAGCAATAGAATTCCTAAGATATAAACCTAGGAATAGTGTATTTTCAACTTCATTAGATGTTACCAAATTTTTTTATAAAATGGTTCTACCAATTTATACTTCCCAGTAGTGAATGAGGATTTCTGTTGTCCTCATCTTCACCCCACAAGCTGTGTCTGACTTTAAAATTTTAACCAGTCTGGTGAATGTGAAATGGTGTGTCATTTATATTTACATCTATATCATTATTAATTTTGTTATTTTTTCATGTATTTACTGGCTGTTTTGTTTTCTTTTATATGAATTACTCTTATTGATACGGAAAAGTTTCTTATGTGGTTGGGATTTAATTATGTAATATGTTGCAGGTAATCTCTCAGCCCATGGCTTTTGTTTTAACTTTGTTTTTTGTGTCCTTTACCATCCATAGTTTTTAATTTTGATGTAATTAAATTAGTAGTGTTTTTCTTTATGGTTTTTACTTCATGTGCCTGTGTGTGCATGTGTGTGTATGTGTGTGTGTGTGTAAGACATCCTTTCTCATCATAGGGCCACACAAGTATTCTGTGCATTGAGAGACATTATAGCATTGTGACTAAGAGTAAGGGTTCTGGAACAAGCCATATTAAAATCCCATCTCTGTGATGTACTAGCTGTGTGTCCTTGGATCCTCTATGTTTGTTTGTTTCTTTTTTTTTTTTTTAAATGAAGATAATAACAGTACCTACCTCAGGACTGATGTTAAGAAGTCCATACCTGAATGGTATTAATAGTCATATGATCCTCTTGTGATACTGGTTGTTGAGTATTTTGAGTATCATCTCTGACTACCTGATGGGATTACTGTGAACATTAACTGAGGTTGTAGGTATAAAACACTTATTAACTCCAGGAACATGGCAAAACCTCAACAAATGTTAGCTATATATTATTATTTTATAATCTTCTAATTATTTTAATTTTTTTATATTTAAGCCTTTAATACCTGTGAAGTTGGCATGAAGCACAATAATTTATCCTCTTGAATAGTCTTTCACAATATACTTGGGGTACTGTGCAGAAGAAAGTTAATTAACGTAGCAGGTCTGAGATTGCCTCTCCTTAGATTGCTTGCTTGAAAGGTTAACCCTTGGCTGGTTAACAGTTCCTTATAGTGATATAAAACTTTTCATAAATGGTAAAGGTGGTAGATTTGCTGTGCCTAAAGTGTTTGGACAAGCAATGTGATTTATGCTGGGTACCTGCTTTCCTTCTGGGAGTATGGAATTTTGGTATGTGCTAGGCAAAGGGTACCCACATGACCAGCCTCCAATAAAAAGCTTGAGTACTGAGTTTCTTAGGAAGGTCCAGGCTAGATGACACTTCTTACACTTTGTGAGTGTTGTCACAACTCGTTGCTGAAGGAATTTAGCACATCCCTTGTGACTCCATTAAGAGAGGACTCTTGAAAGCTTATACTTGGTTTCCTTCAGCTTTGCCCTATATGCCTTTCCTTTGCTTATTTTGTGTTATATCCTTTTGCCTAAATAAATCTTTGCTGTAAATATGATTGTATGCTGAATCCTGCAAGTCCTCCTAGTGAATCATCTAACCTGGGGGTGGGTTTGGGGATCTGTCAACAGAGGTACTGATGGTGCAGTTAATCTTTGTTCACCTTGTGATAGTATCATTTTTTGTTCATCATCTTTTATATTTTTAGAACAGTCCTTTGAAGTAGCTATGGACCAGCTACTACCTTCTGTTTCCGACTAGGATGAATTCCAGAGGAGTTGAGTAAGTTGATACTGATAGGTTGGGAACTAGTTTACTACTTAACCATACTTTCAGTCTAATGTTCTTGATTGTCAGCCTTATATTAATATCTACTCATGATAACTGAGAATTTTTCAACTCAATAAACCTTTTTTAAAAGATAAAATACAGCATTTTTTCCAATAAATATTATTACAATCATATTGTATGTGCCCAATAGTAGGCAAAAACATTTTTCCCTCTTGTGAGCACAGTGAGCCATATGCCGACTCTTCTTCACTGCAGTGCAGTGACCAATATGAGAGCTCTCATTGAAGAGGAGTTGCAACTACAATTTCATGATGACTGATTTCCTAACAGTGAAATACTTAGGAAGTGATAATTTTAAATCATCATACGGAGTGCCTTTGTTTTTGGAATGATTTTTATGGGAAGCCTCAAGAAGTGTTTGAACCAGATGATTCCAGATGATCTGGCTTTATTTTTCTCTGTTTTATCAACCTGGCCTTATCTTTACATAGTAGACAAATTTAACTCCTTATTTAAATGAGAATCTTTTTCACTTTAAAAGGTAGATTCAAACACTTGCTTGAATGCTTTTGACACACCAACAAGTAGTTATGCCTCATTTTTAAAGCTACTAACACATTTTATGATACATTTATTTATCTTTGTTTTACTAGGGAACAGCTGGCTAGATTTGGGTTTCTTCCTTGGTAATTGATATAGCTAGACTTTATTGAGACTTAAATGTATGCTGAATGTTAGAATATTCTTAGCAGTAGTTCACTGTGGAGATACGAGTTTCCTAGGTTATTTATACTGAAATTTGGAATTTCTTTTTTCTTTCTTTCTTTTCTTTTCTTTTTTTTTTTTTTGAGACAGAGTCTCACTTTGTTGCCCGGGCTAGAGTGCCATGGCGTCAGCCTAGCTCACAGCAACCTCAAACTCCTGGGCTCAAGTAATCCTCCTGCCTCAGCCTCCCGAGTAGCTGGGACTACAGGCATGTGCCACCATGCCCGGCTAATTTTTTCTTTATATTTTTAGCTGTCCAGATCATTTCTTTCTATTTTTAGTAGAGATAGGGTCTTGCTCTTACTCAAGCTGATCTCAAACTCCTGACCTTGAGCGATCCTCCTACCTCGGCCTCCCAGAGTGCTAGGATTACAGGCGTGAGCCACTGCACCCGGCCTGAAATTTGGAATTTCTTCAGTCCAAAACTATAGAAGAGGAATATCGGAATATAAAATCTGGCTTGTGTTTGCCTTTTTTGATTTTATTTTGAACTTTAGAATAAATAGGAAGTTTAAAATTATTCTCTAATTTTGTATGAGTGGTTTTACTGTCATTTGTCTTAGCCTGAGTTTGTTTTGTTTTTTGGTTTTTTTTGAGACGGAGTCTCACTCCATCGCCTTGGGTAGAGTGCAGTGGATCATCATAGCTCACTGCAGCCTCAAAATCCTGGGCTCAAGAGATCCTCCTGCCTCAGCCTCCCAAGTATCTGGGAACACAGGTGCTTTCCAGGACACCCGGCTAATTTTTTTATTTTAGTATAGGTGGGGTCTCACTCTTGTTCAGGCTGGTCTCGAACTCCTGAGCTCAAGCAATCCGCCTGCCTTGGTCTGCCAGAGTGCCAGGATTACAGGCATGAGTCACTGTGCCTGGCTTAGCCTGTGTTTATTTTATTTTAAGGAAGAGACCAGAGGTGCTTTAATCTTTCTAAAGTGTATTCATATTATATTATCTCAGTGATAGTGGTAACTTGTCTCCATTCTGCTAGTTTTCACTCCATTTAACAGTCTTTCATACTACTGTGAGACTGTTTTCAATAAACTCTGGTAAGATCATGTTGCTGCTGCTTTAAATCTGTATCCATGTTCAGGGGCCCTTTATCATACTGCTACTGGCTTGCCTACATCCCCATGCAAAGACTATTTGAGATTATTTATATTTCTCTAAATGCTCCCATCCATTCACTTAGTAAGGCTATATTCAGACTTTTTTTTCTCTCCCCGCCCGCTAAGGGTTAACTGTTCAATGATGAGACCCCACAGTACTTTTAAATCACATCCTGGTTTTCTGCTTTTCTCTCTTCTGCTAGGTTGTGAAGACTGCCTCTTTTCATCTCTTTTTGCCCTAATACTTAGTGTATGTAAGTATTCAATAAATCGTGCCTTTCAGGTGGAATTACGTACTCCTTCTCTAGTTCTAACCATATTGCTTTGTACTAGTTTTAGCACTTCGTTTTGTCTTGTAGTATACTTGTATTGATCGCCCCACGTACACTGAAGTAATCTTGAAGGCCAGGACCAGACTGTGTTTTATTCATCTTTCTTCCTATGCCAGGGTAGAACCTGTTGATTTTAAAAAATTAGATTAGGAACCTAGAGAACTAAAGTGCTAGTGATGTGAATTATATTTACAACTTTTTATTTTCTGTTGTAAAATTCTTATTTTCTGATGCTTATGGACATTTACTCCAGGTTTTACCACACATCTTGCATCCGTTTTCAGTTTCTTATTATATGTTTTTAAATTATATTGCTTTGGTTTAGAATAGAGTCTCAAATTTTGGCTTGTGGTCCATAAAGTTATTTTCATGGCTGAACTTTCAGTCTTACTCATGTTTGTTCTTTCTTTCTTTCCCCGTGAATTAATAGCCTCCTTATGATCTTTTCTCCTGAGGCCACTGTGGAGTGTTATTTTCCCCATTCATTGGAACTTATGAAATGACAGTGAAAAGGTTGGGTTAGCTGGTATTGATGGTCTCTACAAAGTGATGCGGAGACCAGTGTACTTGTGCCAGTTGAAACATGACAACATAGAGTACAAATGACTTTTTTTTACCCCTTGAGCCATTTGAGAGTAAGCTCTCTACCGGTTGCCCTATGATCTTCAGATACTTTAATGTGTATTTCTTGGAAACATTTTCCTATATAACCACCGAATAACCATGCAAATCATGAAGTTAACATGGATAAATTACTACCATCTAATATTCGGACCTCACTAAAGTTTCTCCATTTGACCAATAGTATCTTCTGTAATAAAAACATCCAAGTTTGAATCATCTATTAGTTTTGGTTATCATGGTCGTTAATCTTTTTAGTCTTCTGGCCAGTGAGTGTTCCTTCCGGTTGGTTTCTGTGTCTTTTTCTTCTGTGTCTCATCATTCTTTGAGCACTCTCTTGTTTTTTTGTGTGCAAGCTGTTTTAGTCTCATCTTGTACTTGTTTTGCTCTAGGCCTGGAAATCAGCTATTTTCATAGAGCGCTGGTTCTTTTTAATGAAAAATGCAGTTTCAAAGCTAAGTTTTGGGGGCTGGATACACTCTCTGCTATTGGAAAGTTGCTCCTGCCAGGCCTCTTCAGTGGAGAGAGCTGGGAAATATGTATATGCATATATATGTGCACACACATATACATCAATATTTATTTCTACATAATTATATATATTGAAAACCATGAATTCACATTAATACCTCCAGTTGCAATCCAAAACCACAGGATTCCATTCTGTCCGTTCTCTGATGGTGATAAACCTGACTTGCCTTATCCTTAAAATATTTACAGTCATGTGTTGCTTAACAATGGGGATATGTCTTGAGAAATGTGTTGTTAGATGATTTCGTTGTTGTGCAAACATCATAGAGTGTACTTATACAAACGTAGATGGTGTAGCCTACTATACCTCTAGGTTATGTGATATAGTCTATTGTTCCTAGGCTATAAACCTATCCAGTGTGTTAATGTATTGAATACTGTAGGCAATTATACCACAGTGGTGTTTGTGTATCTAAATATATCTAAACACAGAAAAGGTAATGCATTGCACTATGATGTTATGACGGCTATATCATCACTGCCTCACTAGGTGATAGGAATTTTTTTTAGCTCCATTGTACTCTTATGGGACTGTTGTTGCATATGCAGTCATTTGTTGACTGAAATGTTGTTATATGGTACATGACTGTATTCATTTGATCAACCTCCTGTGTAACCAATTTCCCTTCTTTGTCACTATTTCCTTCTTTACATTGATGTCTTTCTCACCCTACTTGGGCTCTCAAACTTCTGCATTGGGCTACCACCATGCATGGATGACCTCCTTACCTTGTTTAGTCTCTGACTCCCCACATCAGACCATTTCCCACATGTATTCTGTTTAAACCTCCATATCTCACCAAGCTAACCCTGCCTCCAGTCCTCCTTTTCTGCCCTGATTATGGATGTCATCATAACCACTGATGTCGTCAAACCCTGATACCCTGTACATGGATACTCTTTCATATTTTACTTAGGTTCTAACTCCCTGTTTGTCTTATCTGTGTGTATGCCTTTCTCCCTTTCTCAGTGTTTGTCTCCTCTCCTTGCCACTTGCAGATTTGAAGGAGGATGTATGGAGATGTTTTGGGACATCTTAATAATATAGATGCACTATAAATATTCTAAGATCTTCACATATATCTGTTTTATTGTCAAAATGGATGATATTAAAAATTATCATAAATGCTGCTATATGTAATAAGCTTCATAGGATCTGGATCATTTTTTGTAAGTAATATGGAAGCTTGGGTCTAAAAGTATCCAGAGAGCTAAAGCTTTATTTTTTTCCAACATTGGTTCAATTCAAAATTTGGTGTAAACATCTCCAATTTTTAGACAATGTAAATTAGATTATCATAATGTCCAGTTTATGTGACAGTATTTAATTATAATCAATTAGGAAAGTGCACAGTTACTTTTGTTGGAAGGATTTGTGAGAATCCTCAGTTTAGCTCAATCCTAAAGATTCTAGAAGCATCTATTGCAAAATTGTTTCATAGGGGAAAGATATTATTATTTATTTGGAAAAAATATGAATACTATATTTGTTGTGAGTATGTAGAGAGAGAGAACTTACTATCTGGCTGTGTGTGGTGGTTCATGCCTATAATCCTACCATTGTGGGAGGCCGAGGCAGGAGGATTGCTTGAGCTCAGGAGTTTGAGACCAGCCTGAACAAGAGTGAGACTCTGTCTCTACTAAAAATAGAAAAAATTAGCTGGGCATGTTGGCATGTCCCTGTAGTCCCAGCTACTTAGGAGGCTGAGGCAGGAGGATCACTTGAGCCCAGGAGTTTGAGATTGTGGTGAGCTATCATAACTCCACTGTACTCTTACACTCTAGCCAGGGTGACAGTGCGAGACTCTGTTTCAAAAAAAAAAAAAAGATAAAAAGAACTTACTATCCTTTAACCTAAAAGAATCTCAGAGCATCCAGATTGCTTTTGTTGTTTTTGTAATCAGAGTCAGACTTAGTGAAAAACACATTTATAAATCTGGTGGTGTATTAGTTTTCTCTCATTGCTGTAACAAATCACCACAAATTTACTAGCTTAAAGCATTTGTTATCTTACCATTTTGGAGCTCAAAAGTCCAAAATGAGTCTCACTGGACTAAAATCAAGGTAGGAAAGGCTGTGTTGCATTTGGATGCTCTACGGGAGAATCTGTTTCCTTACCCTTTCTGGCTTCTAGAGGCTGCCAGCATTCCTTGGCTCCTAGGCCATTGCCATCTTCAAAGCCAGCAACGGCAGGTTAGTTCTCCCATCACATCAACTTGATTTTTCTTCTGTCTCCCTCTTCCACTTAAAAGACTCTGATGATTATATTGGCCTACCTAGATATTCCAGTATACTATCCCTATTTTAAGGTCAATTGGTTAGCAACCTTAATTTCAACTGCAACTTTAATTCCACTTTTCCATGTACCCTAACGTATTCATAGGTTCCGGGGATTAAGATGTCGACATGTTCAAAGAGCCTTCTGTCTAATATAACTGAAGACATACTTCTCAAATTTAAAAAAAAAATAGCACTGCCAGTAATTAAAATAATTATCCTTTGAGGTTAACAGATTTAGAGCTAAGTTATGAATATGATTTAAAAATAAAATAGTAAATTGTAAGCACAGTTTAGTCAAACTTGTTTTTCAGTTTAAGTTAATATAAACTGGTGTCATAGTTATTCTTCAAGTGGCCTTTTAATGATTATTAGTGCTATAGCTAATCGTAGGTTTTATCATTTGGAGATTTTAAAATATTTTTACTCTTAATATTTGATGCCTTATAATAACTGGAAATAATGTGTAGCAGTGTGTACATGTGTGTGCATTCATATTTTCTATAAATTAACATGGAATTTAAAGACTCTTTTCTAAGAAATACAGTTAAGAGCTAATAGGATGGTGAAGACATTGTCTTGGTCAGATTTTAGATGTTTTTTCCTCCTCCTTTTATGTATGGTTTTATGCATACAACTGTACAATATTTTCAACTCTTTATTTTCTAGGAAAAAATGGCTTATGAGACTGACTTGAAAACAGAGTCCAGTGCTCTCACGTATAACATTAGATTAGCACTCTGTAGATTAGAATGTATTAATATTAATGGCATACCCTTTATTTACTAATAATATAAATGATAAATATACCTGTTTGATATTATTGATAACCTTACATTGATAACTACTTAAAATAATTAGAGATCTCGATTCCTCTGGCTGGGGGATAAAACATCTTTTTAAATATTTGTCTTGTTCCTATGGACTGTTTTCACTCTTTTGATTATTTTAATTGTCCTACATTTCCATTGTGTTTCTCTTGAGATGTGAATATCATAACTGCTCAGCATACAAGGTATGGCTGCACTATGATTTTAAATAAAGGGAAGATGGGATTACTTTAAATCTCCCAGCTTTTGTTTTGCTGGACATCGGACCTAAATATACTCTGTCACCTTATACATTTGTTCTGAATTTTCACTTTAGAATGAATATATTAGTTATCACAATGGAGTTTATATATTGCTTCTCTCCCTCCTTCCATCCACTTGACTTTTTTACTATTTGTCAAAGCTGTAGTTTCTTTTATGTGCAGAAAAATTAGATGCCATAGAATCAAGGTCATAGAGATTAGTCTTATCCATTTATTTCATAGATAATGATACTGAGGTCTAGAAAGTGGAAAGTGACACAGTCACTCTAGAGATATAGAGGAATTAAAACTTGGAACAACTGGCTCCCAATTCATTGTTTCTGCTGGCACCATAGATTTATACTATTTTTCTGTTTTCTGTTTGTTATCAAATGTCTGCCTTTTGGAAAATGGTTCATTTGGAGTCTTATTGGAGAATACCTTTTTTGAAAATCACAGCATTCAGATTATCTGCTTCTCTTGTTCATCTCTGTACCAAACTATGGTAGAATCTGAGAATAAAAGAAGAAAAGGCAGTAGTAATATATGGAGGGCTTTCTCTATATATTTCTTCTTTTTGGTTCATTAATTTGTTCAGCGTGCTTTTTTTTTTTTTTTTTTTTTTTCTTTTTTGAGATGGGATCTCACTCAGTCACCCAGGTTTGAGTGCAGTGGTGCAATCATAGCTCACTGCAGCCTCAAACTCCTGAACTCAAGTGATCCTCCCGCCTCAGCCTCTTGAGCAGCTGGAACTACAGGAATGTGCCATCACACTTGGCTAATTTAAAAATACATATATTTTATAGAGACAGGATCTTGCTGTGCTACCCAGGGTGGTCTCGAACTCCTGGTCTTAAGGGATCCTCCTGCCTCAGTCTCCCAAAGTGCTGTGATTATAGTTGGGAGCCACTGCACCAGCCCAGCATGCATTTTTTACTAAAGTAGCAGTAGTGTGCTGCTGCTAGTTACTGAGCAATATATATGAAGAGATAGTTGCTACTTCAGCAGAAACTCATGATCCAAATTAAAAGAGGGGACATACTTAATTCTGACCATTAAGGAAGGGTTGGCCGGGCGCGGTGGCTCATGCCCGTAGTCCTAGCACTCTGGGAGGCCGAGGCGGGTGGATCGTTTGAGCTCAGGAGTTCGAGACCAGCCTGAGCAAGAGCAAGACCCCGTCTCTACTAAAAAAATAGAAAGAAATGATCTGGACAACTAAGAATATATAGAAAAAATTAGCTGGGCATGGTGGTGCATGCCTGTAGTCCCAGCTACTCGGGAGGCTGAGACAGAAGGATTGCTTAAGCCCAGGAGTTTGAGGTTGCTGTGAGCTAGGCTGACACTACGGCATGCTAGCCCGGGCAACAGAGTGAGACTCTGTCTCAAAAAAAAAAAAAAAAAAAAAAATAAGGGTTGTTGTGTGTTTCTAATTAATAACATATGCTAAACCATTAAGAATTCAAAGTTTGGGAAGGTTTTATGGTCACTATTTCAGGGAAGACTTCTTTATGAGTTTAAAATGAAAGGAGAAGGTTTTTTATTTTGTTTTGTTTTGCATTTGTTTAATTTATATCTCATTTTTCTCTGACATACATTAACAAGGACCAGCAGGTTGTCTACCTGTTTTTGTAAATAAAGTTTTATTGGAACAACAGCCCATGTCCTTTAATTTATGTATAGTCTATGGCTGTTTTCATGCTATTGTAGTATGATTGAGTAGTTGCAACAGTGACTACATTGCCCACAAACCTAAAATATTTACTGTCTGGTCTTTAAGAAAAAAATTGCCTACTTCTACATTATAGCACTGCAGATAATTTAAAGATTCAGAAATCAACTTTTCCAACCAAATATAAGTCTGTCAAGTTTTTAGGCATTTCATTTTTTTTTCCTTTTAGTCATGCCTAGTATGATTCTTCTGGCCCCAGCAAAAGGTATTCATCAATCCATTCAACATATTTGAGTGTATATTATGTTCAAAGCACTGAGGATCCAGTGATTGAGACAGTTATAGGTTCTGTTCTAGTGGTGCTTATATTCTAATGGAGGGGGGAGATGCATTTGAAATATTTAGCTAACTTATCAACTAAGTATCTTCAGTTGATGACCAGGGAATTAACTAGAGAGAATTACAAAGTGTGAAAGTGTATTACTGGAAGACCTGGTCTAGTGTGGGTATTAGGTAAGGCCTTTTCAGGAAATATATTTATGCCAAGTTAGTTCAGGGATAAACTAGGTTAAAAAGGGTTTATGTAATTGGAAAAATGTGGTGTGTTTTAGGAAAGGGCAAGAAGAATTGTGGAGTATTTGAGGAACTATGCGAAGGCCAGGATAGTCTTGACTCAGAGGGGTGGCAGGAGAGGAGGCTGTCAGTACTGAGCTTTTACAGAGCTCGAAGGATTTGGATCTTTGTCCTCAAAATGGTAGGGGAGCTATTGGAGGATTTTAAACTAGAAAGTGATATAATGTGGTTTACATTTTTAAAAAGCTCTGTATGAAGATTGAATTAAAGGGAAACTAGACAGGATGCTGGAAGCTACTGTTCGAGTGAAAGGGAGGTAGTGGCTTATGCTAAGGTGGTGGCAAAGTGGAGATCTAGAGGGGTGGGTAGTTTTGAAAACAGGTGTAGGGATACAATTGACCAAATTTCATTATTAATTAACTGTACAGGGGGGAAAAATGTCACCTTCTCACTTTTAGAAGTTATAACTAATATTTCTGCTTCCATTCATTCTGCCGAATTATCTTATTGCCAGTTTGACTTGTTACTGTCCTGTTGATTTTTCCATTCCTTGTAATGTTAAATTTAAACTTTGGCTTCTCTGCATGATCTTTTCTCACCTTTTTCGTGTCTATCTGGTCACTTTGAATCTCTACTTCCTACTATGTGTCGTGAATATAGTTATTACCTCTCACATCATTCCTGTAGCTTTCTGTTAATGGCACTAAATAAGGACTCAATAAATACTTGCTGAAATGGATGCCATGATGACATATGATAAATATTGCCTTTTAGTTCAGAATAAATACAAACACTTAAGCTACAGGTACTGTTTTAATACTGTTGACCAATTTTCCATACACATTATGACATAACCTATTTACAAAGTAAGTTTCTAAGGTATCACGTGTCATAATAGCAAGTCGCAAGTCACTAAAAATGTAATGCTGGCAAAGATGTGATAGTGGAGTGACAGCTTACAGAAAGTTGAGACTGTCCTAATATAGGTAAATGGAAATCTCAAACTGTTATTGATACTTTTTGCTATGCTCTGACACAGAATCACAGAACTTGAAAGTACAGAAGGTATCTACTCCAATTCAATTGTTACAGATGAGGGGACAGAATAAGATGAGGAAACTAAATTTTTCTCAACAGATTTTTTTAATGTATATTTAATTATATTCTATGTATATTTAATTATGAACATGGGTTCTTGTTCTATTAATATAACTTCTATGTTTGGAAAAAAGTTTAAATTTATGAAATATGTTATGACCCTTTAAACATAATTATATTTTTTATTCATTAATGTTTCTTAGAGTAAGTATATTACAATATGAAGTTCAATAATTATTTCTTGAGCTTCTCCTCAAATATGTTCTGCATACTCTTAAGTTCTGAGGATACTGAGATGGATAAGGCTGTCTTTATCCTTAATGAGTTCAAAGTCTTGTATGATAGGCAGATAAATTATAAATAGATTATTGTAGTGTGGATTTATAAGTGTAACGTGCTGCAGTTAGTGTGCATGTAGCCTTGAAATAACACGGAAGGGAGTTCTAACTCTGTGTGTGTATGTGTCTGTTCAGAAGGTTTTGAAGAGGACATAACATCTGAGTTGAATTTTGAAGAATGAATACAAATTTGACCAATTGGCCAAGGAAGTGAGAGGGTGAGCATTTTAGGTACAGGGAATGACAGCATGTACAGTGACATCAGGGTATCACAAAATCATGATGTGTGAAAGGAGTATCAACATTCCTAAGAGTAATGTGTAAGTGGAGAGTAGTTGGGAGACAACCCTAGGACAATAAGAAGGCAGAAAAGAAGGAAAATCTAGTATCTCAAACTGAAAGAACAAATGATAATTATAGATTAAATTTTAAAATATTAATAGTATAAGAAAGATACAGTATTACATATTATATCAATATTTCTATTTATGATCTTAAAAGTAATTTGTTAATAAAAAGTAATATTTTCACCACTGTGTTCCTTTTACCTAGCATAATACCTGATGCATAGAGTAGATGCATAATTAGTAATTATGGAGAAAATATTGAATTCTGATCCCAGATAGATGTCACAAACTTGTTATAGTTAATGGCTATGTTATAGCTATGTTATAGTTAACTGAAGCTGAGAAGTTAAATGTCTTCTAATTGGACAAGTTTTAAGAGTTGTTGAAGTTGCTATTCTAGCCTGAATAAGTAATTAAACATTTTTAGTTCAGGCTATTCTGTTTTATTGTCGTGTGGTAGTCAAACTTACTGCCTTCAGGCTGTGTATCTTTTAGTGGCATTTAGGTGATAATTTTGTAATCCTTTATCTCTTTGCTGGTTTTAGGAGTCAGGTCACCTTTGTGTTTGCAGAAGCTGCCAACTTGGTAGCTTAAGTTGGGTTGCATGTATATGTATATGATGAAGTAGAAAAGAGCAGGGGAATAATAGACTGAATTTCAGCCTAAGGTGTGTAATTAGTTTCTCATATGATATAACCTGTAGTGTTCTTCCCTTGTAAGAGGTTGCATCATGTGTTTTGAGACTTTTCCCTCGTTCTGAAATTCTAGTTTTTTTTCTTTTTTCTGGGATTTGACTTACTGTGTCTCTTTCTTTTAGTGCTGGAAGAAATGGGACATTTGTTTTGAAAATATATTCCTCTGCTTGAAAATTTTTAATTTCCTAAATTATACCTGTTTATTTTTGAAACTTCCTTTATTAGTGCTTAATAGGCTTTCTCATTAACCTGAAGGTGGCAAGTAAGAACTATTTTCCTGCCAAAAAGGTAGGATATATGCTATAGCTTTATTTGTTTTTTAGCTTTTTATTTTGAACTGATTTTAGAGTTACAGGGAAACTTAAAAAAATAGAGTTCCTGTGTACCTTTCCTTCATTGTCTCCTAATGTTAACATGTTACATAACCATAGTACAATGGTCAAAACCAGGAAATTAAGTTTGATATAATATTAATCTTCAGACATTGTTTGAATTTTGCCAGTTTTAATATCTTTTGTCTGGTCTAGAATCCAATCCAGGATCCCATGTTGCACTTGATTGTCCTATCTCCTTGGCTCTTCCAATCTGTGATAGTTCTCAGTCTTTCTCGTTTTTTCATAATCTTGATGCTTTTGAAGAGAACTGACCCATTGTTTTGTAGAAGGATCTTCAACACGGGTTTCTATGAATGTTTTCTTATGATGAGATTGTGATTATGGATTTTGACAAGAATACCATAGAGATGATACTGTACCCTTTTCAGTACATTACATCAGGAAATACATGATTTTGGTTTGTGTTATTACTGATGATGTTAACTTTGTTCACTTGATTAAGGTGGTATCTGCCAGGTTTTGCTATGGAAAGTTACTGTTTTTCCCTCTATAAATAAGAGTCTGTGGGCAGGTACTTAGAGACTGTGCATACATTTTATTTCTTAACAGTTTTACCCATTAATTTTAGCATCTATTGATTCTGTATTAATTGGAATTCTGCAAGGAAGAACTGTGCCCTTTCTCTCTCTGTCTACAGTGATTTATATCATTATGGGCTCATGGTTATTTACTTTGTTTTATGTGTATAATCCATGGTTATTTATTTTTTTGCTCAAATTGTTCCAAATTTGGCTGTTGGGAGTGCCTGTAGGTTCATTCCTGTGCCTTTCTGGTGGCCCTATTATTTTTTGAGCACCTCCTTATTTTCTGCCACCATAAGATAGTACAGGATCATCTTGTGTTTTCCCTGCCTCAGCGCTGGAATCATCATTTCTCCAAGGAAGAATTTTACTAGAGAATGAGATTTAGAAACCAAAATCTGGGGGCTACGTGTACTTGTCGCTACTGGGGTGTAATTGCTTTTAGGCATCATGGCAGACAGAGCTGTGAATTGCGTGTATACACACACATCTATATTTGTTTCTGTATTCATCTGTGTACTAAAAACCAAGAGTTCCTACTGGTGCCTTTGACTCCAACCCAATAATACCACAGTGTTCATTGTAGCCTTTCCGCTTTCCTTATTTTTATCCCTTTTCTCAGAAAATGAGAAACCTGGCTCTCATTAACCACAATATTTTTAATTAGTTCAATCTGTGTGTGTGTGTGTGTGTGTAATGTATGTATATATAGTGTGTATATATATTGTATATATGTATTAGGATATAGTGTATATTAGGATTATGGTATATAATATGTATACACAGAGTTTCAGAATTGCTAACCTATACTCTAGGAAAAATAAATTTACTAACTTATAATATTTACCATTCTTCTTAAACTTTAGCCTTACAGCATGCAGTAGAGGCACTGTTTTCCAAGTTTACTTATGTTCTTTTTGTTCTCATTTTCTTCAGTGTGGTTGTGTTATTCGTTTGTAATATGGTTTAGGTTCATTTGCTACTGTTTGTATTTCATTTTGGGTTCCCCCGACTTCATGGTTCATTTTAAGAATTTATTTACTTCACATCACTTCATAGAGACCTTCATTCTATTTTGTAGATGTACATTGTTAGTTACTCTTCCAACAGTGAGCATTAAGATCATTTTCAACATTTTGCAATTATAAACTGCTACAATGACTATTCTAGTGCATATTTGTTTTCATAATTTAGGTAAAGAAATGCTTCTATCACTTTACTTTGTCCATACCAGCTCCTATTCAGTTGTTTAGAAACTTCTGCACATGAAGGTGCTAGTCAGTATTACTGTATGATGGTTGTTACTCTGATAATTCTACTCTGATATTCTGTTTTCCTAGAACATTCCAGTCACCATCTACTCTTAACCAAAACTTACTATCAAATCTTAAGTGATGTAATTAATAAGTCTCTGAGATTACTAGAATCTCATAAAATCATCCCACAATATTTTTATTACCACCCCCTCAGAAGTAAAATGTCCTTAAAATGTGAAATTCTGCAGTAACATAACAGAAAGAAATGCCTTTTTCATACTTCTGAAGCTTCTTTTGATGTAATGTGCAATAAATCTGATGGGACTGTGCTCAGCTTAAATGGGCACTCACTGATGCACTGTAACTTAACTGGTTTTGGACAGAAAATTGAATCTAAAAGAAGAGAATTCTGGCTGCTGAAGGAATTGGGGATATTAACTACATTCATTTTCTATCATCCAAAAACCAGGGAATATACTATACCACTAATGCACATGGCATTTCAATTTATTAAACATACATGTTAATTGAAATCTGCCACCCACCATTATAATCAATATGGCTAAAATTATTCATCTGAAACCTGTGAAGTCTTAAGTAAATTTAAAAAGGCTTAAGTAAAGTTCAGTCTAGCAAAACTTGACTTGGGCTTATTACTGAGATGCACAACGTACTACATGACTGGTATCCATCAGAAGTCTCACTAGTGCTGCTCTGATTCTTTTCTCCTTCCTTTTCACGTGCTCATGTGCTTATATGTTGGCCTATTTCTCTTTCAGCCTACTGGGAAGAACCATAGAAAAAGGAAAACAAATATTTAAACTATAAAAAGTATAGGCAGTGGGAATAGGATTGAATCTAAAACAAGAGGAACAGAAATAAGTCTAATTAATAGAATTTGAGGAAACAGGCTACATTAGCTTTCTCTTGCTGCCGTAACAAATTACCACAAACATAGTGGCTTAAGACAACACAAACTTGTTATCTTCTTGTCTTGTAGAAGTCCGATGCAGGTCTGAGCAGGCTAAAATCAAGATGTCAGCAGGGGTGCGTGCTTTCCTGGGGTCTCTAGGGGAGAATCCATATTCTTGCCTTTTCCAACTTCTAACAGGTGCCTTTAGTTCATAGCCTCCTTCCTCCATCTTTAAAGCCACCAAAACTGCATCTCTTTGACCACTCTTCTTGTGACTGTCTTCTTCTGGCTTCCTCTTTCATTCTAAGGTATGTTGACATTGGGTCCATCCAGATAAACCAGGATAATTCTCTACTTTAAGGTCAGCTGACTCAGCAACCTTAATTTCCTCATTGCCATGTAATCTAACATATTCATGGGTTTCAGGGATTATTCTACTTTAAGGAAAATTATTTTTCTGCAACTCCCTATTTTTATCGTAGTAGAATTCTTTAAATATTTTATAAGAAATCATAATTTCAGAATGGAGACCCTGAAGTGAAACCGTATTGCTTTGTGCCTTTTGAAAGAAGCACTTTGGAGTCAGAGCCACACACTTTCCTACTCATTTCTTCCTCTGTAGCTCTCAGATTTTTGAATTTCTACACTGTGTGTGTGTGTTTTTTTTTTTTTTAGAGTGTTATTTCTGGCATTAAAGTAGATTTATTCCTGGGAAGAATAGAGGAAAACCTAAGATCATTTCTTGAGAGCAGAAGAGAAATTTGTAAAGAATTGAGCTACAACTGAAATTTTCTCTTTCTATTTACTAATTCATAGGGAATACAGTGATGAACAGTCTGTTTTTTTTTTTAAAGTAAGGATTTTGTTTCATAGGGTATTCTTTGTAAAGAATTTGTGTAGACACATTAACACAGCCCTGTTCTGTTTTCTTGGTCTGGGAACTAGCTCCATGTTAAGGAAATTTCTTCTGTATAATGCCTGTATTGTGGTGGTGTTTTGTAAGCTTATTTAAAGTGCTCACTATCACCACATTTGGTCATTTGGGTTTTCCTTAGGGTTAGACATACTGCCTCAGCCTATTTTCAAGAAAGAATTTTATAGCAATAAAATCTGAAACCTGAAATCTCTCTGGGTAGGATTTTTGGGGTGTTATAATGACAATGGGAGACAAGGAAGAACACTGGATTAGAAGTCACTGGGACTGAGAGTTAGTCTGGATTTACTTATTTTCACTCACTAACTATATTTTGGGTACATGCTAGGTAATAATTTTAAATAAAATAATGACATTTTTGAACCCTTCTTAAATGAGGAATTTGCTCCATTATTCTTTTAAATCTGGAAAATTTTCACATTTAATTATTTTATCCTTTCCATTATTTCTGTGCCCCTTTTCTAAAACTTCTAATAGTTGGTTATTGTATCTTCATTGTGCCTTTTTTGCTCTCATTTTCTGTTCCATTGTTTTTATTTATTTATTTATTTTTATTTCATCATATTATTGGGGTTCAAATGTTTAGGTTACGTATGTTGCCCTTGTCCCCCCACTGTCTGAGCTTAAAGCGTGTCCATCCCCCAGACAGTGTGCATCGCACTCATTATGTGTGTTTATACCCATCCCTCCTTACCCCTCTTGTCTGCCCGACACCCGATGAATGTTACTACTATATGTGCACTTAGGTGTTGATCAGTTAAAACCCATTTGATGGTGAGTACTTGTGGTGCTTATTTTTCTATTCTTGGGATACTTCACTTCATAGAATGGGTCCCAGCTCTATCCAGGATAATACAAGAGGTGCTATATCACCATTGTTTCTTATAGCTGAGTAGTACTCCATGGTACACATATACCACATTTTATTAATCCACTCATGTATTGACGGGCATTTGGGTTGTTTCCACATCTTTGCAATTGTGAATTGTGCTGCTATAAACATTCGAGTGCAGATGTCTTTTTTATAGAATGTCTTTTGTTCTTTTGGGTAGATGCCCAGTAATGGGATTGCTGGATTAAATGGTAGATCTGCTTGTATCTCTTTGAGGTATCTCCATATTGCTTTCCACAGAGGTTGCACTAGTTTGCAGTCCTTCCAGCAGTGTATGAGTGTTCCTGTCTCTCTGCATCCAAACCAATATTTATTGTTTTGGGGCTTTTTGATAAAGGCCATTATCACTGGGGATAAGTGGTATCTCATTGTTGTTTTGATTTGCATTTCCCTGATGATTAGAGATGTTGAGCATTTTTTTACATTTGTTGGCCATTATTCTGTCTTCTTTTGAAAAGTTTCTGTTCGTGTCCTTTGCCCACTTTTTGATAGGGTTGTTTGATTTTTTTTTCTTGCTTATTTTCCTGAGTTCTAAGTTGTTTTTATTTTTTTAAAGCCTTTGTTCTTTTACCTTTTTTGTGTGTTTGTCTGTATGAAATTTCCTAGAGTTTATTTTCTGACCCTTTTGGTTAAATTTTTAAACTAGGTGATTACTTAACTGTTTATGGAAATTTCAGACATATTCAGACCTAGAGAGGATAGTCATAGGGATGCACTATACTAATCACTCAGCTTCAACAATGATCAAATTATGGTCTTTTTCATTTATATCCCTATTTATCTACTCCTCTCCCCAAACCAAGATTAATTTGAGAGAGTCTTATACATCATCACAATCTTATATTAATATAAAATATTTATGTGTAAATGTATACTTGTAAATTTATATATGGATATTTTTAATGTCTTACTAATTAAGGATAATGACTCTTGTTAAGACATAACTATAATTCCATTATTGTACCTATAAAAATTAACAATAATTTCTTAGTATCAAGAACTCAGCAAATGTTCAATTTTTCATTTTTTAATATTCTTTATATTAGAACAGTTTTAGGGGGTGGTTTCAGGATGATTCAAGAGTATTACATTTATAATGTACTTTATTTCTATTATTATTGCATAGTAATATATATGAAATAATTATATAACTCACCATAATGCAGAATCTAATGCTGCCACTGATCTGGCAGGAGGCAGAGCTCAGGTGGTAATGTGAGCGATGGGGAGTGGCTGTAAAACACATGAAGCTTAACTTGCTTCTCTACCTCCTGCTGTGTGGCCTGGTTCCTAACATGCCTTGGACTGGTACCAGTCCGTGGCCTGGGGATGGGGACTGCAGTTCTAAAGGACATCTACAAAAACCTGCAGCAAACATTATACTTAATGAGGAAAGATTAAATGCTTTTCTTCTAAATTTGGGAACAATGCAAAGATATCCACACTGACCACTCTTATTCAATATAGTACATGAAGATTAGCCAGTGTAGTCAGGCAAGAAATAGCAATAAAAGGCATTTTTATTTTCAGATGACATTATAGTTTACATAGAAAATCTCAAGGAATCTACAAGAATATTCCTATAATTGTTAATCATAAGTGAGTTTAGCATTCTTGCAAGGTACAAAATCAACACACAAAATGCTTCTTATTTTTCTGTATAGTCAATGACTAGTTACAAACTGGAATTAATAAAATAATGTTATTAACTATATCTATAAAAATACTTAGGTATAAATATAAGAAAGTCTATTTAGGATATACTGAAGAGTGTAGGGAGCTGATGAGAGAAATTAAAGATCTATTAATAGATAAATATAAAATAAGAAGACCTAGATAAATATAGTCATGTGGTGTTCAGATTGGAAGACTCAATGTAGTGAATACATCATTCCACTTCAACGTGATTTATCTATTTCATGCAATACCAATCAAAATTCCAGTAGGATTTTTTTGTAGATATAGACAAGCTGATTCTCAAATTTATATGGAAGGGCAAACTAGAATAGTTAAAAACAATTTTGAAAAAGCAGAACAAAGCTGGAAGAATTCCAATACCCTATTTTAAAACTACAGCACTGAGGACACTGCATTATTGGCCAAAGGACAGTCAGGTACATCATTGGAACATAATAGAAACTCCGGAAAAGAAATTGACCTATAAAAAGACAGTCTTTTGATCTAAAGTAGTTCAGTAGAGAAATCTTTCCACAAATGCTTTTGGAACCATTGACCATTCGTATGTTAAAAAACAAACAAAAAGAACTGTGACTAAAATTTTGCATTATACAAAGATTATTCTAAACTAGACTTTAGGTGTAATTGTAAAGTGTGAAACTGTAAAACTTTTAGAAGAAAACACATAAAAGAAAATTTTTGTGACCTGGGAGTTAGGTGAAGAGTTATTAGAAATTTGGCTTAAAAGTAAACACCAAGTAAACAGAAAACTTAAGTAAAAAATGTAGAAGAGACTTGAATAGAGACGTCACCAAAAAGGATATAAGAATGGCACATAAGCTCGTGAAAATATGTTCAACATCATTAGCAAATTCAGGCCATTCTGAGACACCACTGCCTACCTATTAGAATAGCTGAATTAAAGGTAACTGACAATACTAGAGTTGAGGATGTGGAGCAACTAAAAGTCTCATTCATTGCTGATTAGGAATTTATAGCAACTCTGGAGAATGACCCTAGCAGTTTCTTAGGAAGTAAACATACACTCACTATATCATCCAGCAATCCTACTCATCGGTATTTAAAATGTGAGCTTATATTCCACACAAAAACTTGTACATGAATCTTCATAGTAGCTTCATTTGTAATAGATAAAAGCTGGAAAGAATTAAAATGTCCCTCAGTGAGTAAATGGGTACACAAAATAGTACATCCATGTAGTGGAACACTGCTCAGCAGTAACAAGAAACTAATTATTGATATGTTCGGTAACTTAGATGAACCTTAAAGGCTTTATACTGAGTGAAAGCAGTCACTCTCAAAAGGTTGCATACCGCATGATTTCATTTATATGACATTCTTGAAAGGCAAAACTGTAGCGATGGAGAACAGATTAATGTTTGACAGAGATTATGAGTGGGAGGAGGGTGTAACTATAACTGAATAACATGAGGGACTTTTTTGGGTAAAGTAACAGTTTTGCATTGTTATTGTGTTGGTGTTTAGACAAATCAATAAGTGCTTTAAAATTTAGAAACTGTACGTCTCCCGAAATTAATTCTACAGTATGATAATGAAAACAAACCTGTTGATGGTATCGTTCCTTTATCAAAAGCATTAGTGAAGGAGAAACATGTGAAGGCAGCACCAACCCCCTATCTCATGATTCACACAAATGGAAAAGACTTCTCAGAGTCCAAGGAAGTTCGGTGGTAATTCTGCTACTAAGGTGCTCAGTCAGAGTTTTAATTCCACTGTGTGTTATGGAAAGCCTCTGGAAGCCAGAGAATATATAGATTTAGGTTTTCATTGTCATACTCTCAGCTAATGATTGCGTTAGAAGGTCTACTAACTAAAACAGGTGTATGTGGATGTTGGCGCCCAACAAGTGCAGGACTGCCAGTTAGAGAAAGAGGCTGCCACAGTAAACATGAGACAGAAACTCTTTCCCACGTTAACCAATCTCC
Source organism: Eulemur rufifrons (assembly GCF_041146395.1). Lineage (NCBI taxonomy): Eukaryota > Metazoa > Chordata > Mammalia > Primates > Lemuridae > Eulemur > Eulemur rufifrons. The sequence goes on from NC_091010.1 coordinate 11,139,245, forward strand.
ACACTACATAGCTTCCTCTCTTCCTGCAGTTCTTACCCTGTGCAGTTTCAAGCTGGTGGAAGAAAACTTACAGTAGATTAATTTTTCCTTCTTTCTTTGCCTGGAACCTTACTGTAAGGCTTAAAAATATCTCTGATGTAACTTTTCTCAAAATCTGATATTGAAGAAACATAGACCTTCTTTAAAGAATGAACAGGAGAAAAATTGTTTGAGTCAGATATTAGAATCCAGTCTTCTTCTTGTGCAGTGTCTCTCTTGTCAAACTCATTATTCAGTATCTTCTAGTTGTTATTTATTTGGTAATGACTCCCATACCTTATATCTCTTTGTTCAACTCCAGACCCCAATATTCAGTTATCTGCGGGACGTGTCTTGTCAAAGATGCAGGAGACAGCCAGGCATGGTGGTGCACACTTGTAGTTTCATCCACTTGCCTGTGGTCCCAGCTTCTCGCCTGTGGTCCTAGCTTCTCGCCTGTGGTCCTAGCTGCTCATGAGGCTGAGGTTGGAGGATTGCTTGAGCTCAGGAGTTCAAGGCTCACCTGGACAACATAGCAAGACCCTGCCTCTAAAAAGAAAAAAAAAAAAAGATTAGGAGGTATTAAAAAAAAATGCAGCAGGCATATCTAAATTATTGGGTTCCAAAACTATATATTAAATATTTTATTTTCTCTCATACTTGTTCGTCCTTTTTTGTTTTTGCTTCATTCATTGTTTTATTTGTTGTATTTTATTTTTTCCAGCTACATTAAGCTTGGCCTTCATTTTTTATGCTTTATTTCAGTTAATAAGCATCATGCATCTATTTCTTGAGCCAGGACCTAAGGAGTCAAATCCATGGCTCCTTGCCTTATTCTCAGTTAATTTGACCCTATAGATACTAATTCCTCGGTATGTCTCAGAACTGCTTATTCTTCATTCTTACTGACATGGATTAAAATCAGGCCACCTTTATATGTCATGTGGATTTTGTAATAGCCACACAACTGGTTTCCCTGTCCCACTTCAATCCATTCTCTACATTGCAGCCAGAATAATATTTCTCTAATGCAAATCTTAATTTGTCATTTCTTAAAACTCTTTAGTCTTGTTTGCCTGGGTATATCCTGTACCCAGAATAGTGCTTTGCACATATTGATATTTATATTTGTGAAATTATTGACGGTGTGTCTTGTAGTTGCTACGTGGAGGGGCAGGGTCAACCCCCTCCCCCAAATTGGTCAGAGGCCAAGACAGATGTTGCTGTATCTGTACTAAGAGTGTTTGAAAAGATTTATTATTCACAAAATGAGACTTTCTGGGAAGAGCAGGCCAGTCACTGAAGCTGGTGCAGAATGGCTTGTGTGAAGGAAAGGGAGGGTGTCTCTGGTTTTTATTGTGATTAGGGATGGGCCAGGTTGAGGGTTCCCACATTCAGGCTGGGTTTGTGCAATTTGAATTTCCCTGCTGATGGCAGAGGAGATAGACTTTATCCAACACAAAGTTTTACTTATTATAAAGGTACTATGTCCTTATTACAGAAAAATTAAAAAGAATATAAAGAGCATAATCATGTATTATCTCTTATATTAGAAGATTATAACAATCCTTTGGTTTGTCACCTTCTAGATATTTAAATGTGTTTTTCAGCATTAAAGAGGTAGTCATATTGTCCATATGTAATCTGCTTCCACCTCCCCCATTTTACAGAGCATCTTTCTGTGTGATAAGTTTCTGAAACATCATACGTAATAATTTATTAATATATATAGATGGATTTCCTTTTCCCCCCCTCTAATCCTCTATTCTTTCCTTCTGTGTTCCCTTTTCTTTTCTACTGGCCTTTCTTAGTAACTTCTCAAAGTGATATAATTATTCCATCTCTTTTACATTCATTAGAGCAGGCTTATTTCATTCTTTAAGGCTTTTTCTTTAAAAAAAAACAAAAAACAAACACTTTTCATTATGAACTGAAAGGTACAGAAAACTACACGAAACAAATGTAGAGTTTAATTAGTTATTGAAAGTTTGGCGCCGTTTCGCAATGTTCCTTTTTCTGATTCAGTGTCTCTAAGCAAGCCCTGCTCTGTATTTAGAATACCAGGTCATTCTGCCTTTGATTCTTTGTTGTGGCCTTAGTTGTCAGATCTGGCCTGGGACATGCAATACCATCTTGTTTCACACACACTCAGATGTACATAAACAAACGGCCAAATGTTTTTATAGAGGATATAATTTTTTTGGTAAAATTACTTAAGTCATAATGCTTATTGCAGTAAATGAGAATACACAGGTACTCTAGTAGAGAAAAAGAAGAACATCACATAATTCTAAAATAGAGTTAATCTGTGTTTTGGTTTCCTTTTAGCTTTTTTTTATGCTGAAAATTATACAATGCTTTTTTTTTTTTCATAAAATAGATAATTCTGTACATGCAGTTTTAGAGACCTGCTTTTTGTTGTTGTTATGAACATCAAGTCCTTTTCAGTGGAAGGAATGTACTTCTCTTTTAAGATGAAAAAAATCTTGTTTTTTTTTTTTTTTTTTTTTTTTGAGACAGAGTCTCACTTTGTTGCCCAGGCTAGAGTGAGTGCCGTGGCGTCAGCCTAGCTCACAGCAACCTCAAACTCCTGGGCTCAAGCGATCCTCCTGCCTCAGCCTCCCGAGTAGCTGGGACTACAGGCATGCACCACTATGCCCGGCTAATTTTTCTATATATATATTTTTAGTTGTCCATATAATTTTTTTCTATTTTTAGTAGAGACGGGGTCTTGCTCTTGCTCAGGCTGGTCTCGAACTCCTGACCTTGAGCGATCCACCCGCCTGGGCCTCCCAGAGTGCTAGGATTACAGGCGTGAGCCACCGCGCCCGGCCTAAAATCTTGTTTTTGTATTGATACTTCCCACTCAAATTCAGAAACATAGAGTTACTACTTAATTTCATTGTTCTTATATCTATATCTCCTTGTTTCTAAGATGAGAATCCATTTTTCAACAAACATCAATATAATATTTCACTTATATTCGTATATGCACACCATTTCAAAATGATTCCAGTACTACCACCCATAATATAATTACCAAAAAGCTTAATTTTTTTTTCTCCTCCTTGATGTAATTTCTGAATGTTATGCCATCAGCTTGATACATAGTTACATCCATTTTTATTTCATTTTGTTTTTGATTTATCAGGGTTTATTGTAGCATTATTTTTGAGAGCAAAGGATTGGAAAAAACTGTTTTTTTCCCCTGGTTAACACCTTCCCATGTTTATAAGTATGTATTTTATTATCTTTTTAAAGAACAACAGAGCATTCCATTGCATGACTGTGCTATACTTTCTGTTTGGCTGTTTTTCTATTGTTGAGCCTTTAGGCTCTTTCTGCTTTTTGCCATTCTGAACAGTGCTGCAGTGCATTGCGAATGCTATTTACACATACATTTTCTTCATTTGTCTGACTGTTCCTACGGAATAAATTCTTAAGAAGGAAAAAATCATCTTTTTAAAAAAAGCTCTAGTGAAATTTGGATAAATTGGCCTCCAGAACATGTGTATTGAATCTATTCCTATTTGCAGTACAGATGAGTACTATATTCTTCTAATTTGTGTTAAATCAACATGGGTGTTAGCATTCTTTCCTGCATCATATTTACTGACCATTTATTTTATATTTGTGAGTTGTCATACACTTTGCTAATTTTTTTCCATGTTCATCTTTTTTTCTTTATATTAAGACTATGTAGATAGCATAGCAAAGTATACCCTAACTTATCAACAGTAAGTTAGGATATACTTTAAAATATCTAAAGGAGTGAAATTGGGATGTTCTTAACACAAAGAAATGATAAATGCCTGAGGTGATAGATACCCCAATTACTCTGATTTGGTTAATTCACATTGTACACCTGTATCAAAACATCACATATGCCCTATAAAGATATAAGAACTATTATGTACCCATGACAATTTTTTTTAAAAAGACTGTTTATTAAGGGCAGCAAATATCTCCATGATAGGAAGAGATTCTGAGAAATATCTCCTTTCTGTGCTGAGGTTAAATAATTATCCACAGATTTTTTTAAATCTCTTTTTTTAAAATTCTGGTTGGGTTTTGGAGAACCCAACAACACAAAATTGGAAGTATTTGAATGGAACACCTGACATAGGAAGCAGTTTTAATTTTATTCATATTATCTGTAATAAAGTAGATATTCCCCTTCTATATGAGTTATTTCTTGGCTATGATCTCTCAGTTGTTTAAAAATTTGTGGACTTATGATGTTTTTTATTATATATACCAAGGGAATGTTTTACGATATTGGATCAGTTCTTGGATTGTAAGGATCCACCAGTGGGCTATAGACCAAACTGAATTCATTACCTTAATCTTAGTTTTTGATAAATCAGTTCTTTATGCTTCAGAACAGCAATCATTGAAAACAAAACACTACTTTTCTAAGGAGAGATGATAGCTGTTAAGGTTGCAAATAAAACACAACAGGGACTGTTTATGCAAGTTTGAGTAGTCTAGTGCTATCACAGAAAAAAAAAAAAAAATTAAATCAAGCCAAGGAGCTGGTGGGGTGCTGATGGTAGTAGGAGTAAGAGTTTGGCACAAGAAAGGAAATGGAATACTCACATCATTACAGGCTTATTTCATTATTTTATGTAAGGGATCCTTTCTCCTAGGAATAATAAAATATAACTTCTCACACCAAATATGAATAAATTTTGGGTGATTCTTCACTCTTTTTGATGATTTATGTTATCAGAGAAGTTGTTAAAAGCATGGACTCGGGAAGTAGACCTCCTGTGTTCCCATCCTATTTTGGCCAGGTATTTAGGCTTTCTGCAATAGTTTGATAATATAGGGATGGTATTAGTCACTAACTCATAGGGTTATTTTGCAGATTAAATAAATAAATTAATGTTTGTAAAGTGGTTAGAACAATATCTGGCACGTTACTGAGCACTTTATAAGTTTTTTAAACATGAAAATAAAAATCTGGGGAGGGATGCTGGGAGGGAGGATGACTAGGAGAAGGATGTTACAAATAGCTTCATTAAATAAACCAGTTGAGTCTATTTTTCTTATGCTTGAAATTTTAAAGGTCTGTTTTGTTCTTATAGTGCAAACATAGAGTAAATCCAAGATATCATGTGGCGATATTTTAAAAAGCTAATGGTTATACACATCCTTTGAGCTAGGTTATAGCATTTTTTTACTGCTTTTGTTGACAGGATATTCTGAATAATCTTGAATCATGTGACCTTGAGGATGATGACCTTATGCTTGATGTGGATCTGCCTGAGGATGCACCTCTTGAAAATGGTAAGTTGGGACAATATTGAACCTCCAGAGGCATATACTTGGGCTACTTGGCCAAAGCTAATTTGATATTACTTGCAGACTTCTTAATCTCAGTGGAATCTTTCAGACTGAGAATTAATCTTAAGTGATAGAAAATAGATTCATTTGGAAGCTAACTTAAATGTTTAAAACATGATTTTGTAGGTCTTAGATAGCATTCTGTATGATCTAATAACATCCTATATTTATAAGTGGTAGATGGGATTTTTCTTTTTTTTTTTCTTGTGTACATACCCATTGTTTCCTGACTTTGAATTATTTTGATTTTAAGAAATAGAGAAACTTATTTGATTTGTGAAACAGTATATTAATTTGATAAATATTTTTAAAAGATCAATTCTGGGAAAATGATGACCTTCTGTATGGTTCATTCTGTCCTTTTTACTGCCAATTCTAGTCTTTCTTCTTCTCTGGATCTTATTAACTACTGGGATGGCACTTTAGGTAATCCATATACAAGAGGGACTTGGGTTCTCTTGCCCCCAGTGACTTAGCATTTGTAGAATTTTCCATGTTAAGGACTGGTGGAGAACTAGAGACCAGCATAAGAGAGCCCTTGGGGCAAGTGTTGAAATGGAGATCCTCCTGGGGGAGAAGAACGCTCCAGAGATGTGAAGATTTCCTGTCAGTCAACACTTGCCTGGTCTCCTAGGCCTCCCAGGGCTAGGGAGAAACTATAAGGGTGAGTGGAGTCTTTTTTATCCATGGTGCTAGAAAAATGCAAGGATATTTCAGAGAGAGGAGGTGTTTGTCCTAGTGCTTCATTGGGTTGTTAGGTGCCTGCTTGCTGCTTTACTACCAGCTCATATTTGTTTTTATTTTTTCCTGCCAGAAAGCTGTGTAATAATCAATCTCAAAATCTCAGACGCTTTCAAAATAAACAAACATTTATTTTTCTCATTTATGCATCTGTGGATTAGCTGGGACAGCTCAGGCTGTGGGACTGTGTTCAGGTCTACTCCATGTTTCTTCATTTTGAGACCAGGACTACTGGGGCAGGTTGTTCTTATTACACATGGCAGAAGTACAACAGGGTGAGCAGAAACATGCATATTATGTCTCTTAAAGTCTTGGCTTAGAACCAGCACATTGTTACTTCTAAACACATTCTGCTGGCCAAAGAAAGTCACATGGCCAAGCCTAACACCACTGGAACTGGCAAATATACTCTGTTCACAGTGAGAGGCTCTGCACGTGACAGAGCACATTGGATGTATAATTATGTTAAAAGAGAGAGTGAAGAGCTGAGGACACTGTCCATTCTATCATAAGGGTAGACAATGTTGTACCTTCTTGTGGTTCTGCTGTTATTTGGGATACTCCTGCAACCAGAGCTGAGTTCCATTGTTGAGAAAGAAAAATCAAAACCAATACCCAGGAAGAACAGGGAAAATAACAGAACTCCGAGGATAAGAGTAGCCTAAGGAGATAATACTGAGAGTGCTTAGGGAGATTCTGTTGGAGCACAGTGCTTTCTGAAGCTAGAAAAGGAGATTTCTCAACAAAACAATTCAGTAGATGACAGAACACATAGCTGTTATTGAAATCTGAATTAGTGGTCCGGAAGATCATGTGGAAAATATTGTAGAACACAGAAGAAAATATTGGAGAATTATAGGAGGCAAAATAATGAGACTTGATGATCCAAGAAATTTAATGGGAATTTTTAGGGCTGGAAATAAGGAGTAAGGATTTACCTTCTTGGAATAAATCACATACTAGATAACGCATTTTACTTTGACAGAATTACAATAACTTCTCTTTGGAAACTTTATACCCTTTCTGATCTAAAACAGGAAGTAGAGATGGAATTGTCTTAGAGCCTGCCTTATCTTTGGTGCACAACAGAAAGTTATCCACATTTTAGATAAAGTAGAATTACAGGGAAATTTTAAATCTTTGAAGTCTTGATTGGGGACTTGTGAAAAGTAGGGGGGAACTCTTGGGAACATCCCATGTGCACAGTATTATAGATTTTTCCCAGGAAAAGACAAACAACTATTGGCTATTTTGAACTAAAGGAACACTAAAGAAAGCAGACCATGGATCTAAAATATGTAGCTTCTGGAGGCACTAAAGATAAAATAGAATTTAGTTTTGCTACTACAGGGAAGTGGGGAATGGTTATTCTTTTGATAGCTCGTAGGTCCCAAATGACTATACCCACCCATTGTGTTTTTTGGCCGAGAGGACAGGAATGTTACAAGGACTGGTGGGGCTTTAAGAAGTCTTCTATTTGACTATTGGTTTTAGTCCCTTTTATCTCTGGTTTTTGATAATATTATGCAAGTTTGGGTAGAGATTTGGATTAGTCACTCTGAACCTTAATGGGTTCAGCTCTGCTAATTGTGCCAATGTCAGTGGAATTTTTTCCCACAAGAAAACTGGCACCTCATTGAGATCTTCAGTTTGGGTTTGATTTGTCAGAGTTTACTATGACCGCTTTGTAAATAGGGCAGTCTTCACAGTTTTCATGGAAGATGCTATGAGGAGAGTATTTATCTGGCAATTGCATTTGTAAATCTCTCCCTATTAAGTAGCATATGTAGTAGTACAAAGGAGGAGAAAATGTTGGTCAAATGTTTCTTGGACAGTTGTGGGCTAGGACAGTTTGGGGACTATCTGAGAATAATTGGAGATGTAGAGGCACAAAGATGTGATACTTTTCCTTACTTATCATAAGGGTCACAGCTGATGTTCTTATAACAAAAGACAGGTTAATGAGAGAAAAGCGTAACAAATTTATTTAATCAAAGTTATATGTGACACAGGAACCTTCAGAAATGAAGATCCAAAGATCCAGGGAAAAATATCTAGTATTATGCTTAGGCTCAATGAAGAATGGCCTCCGGGTATGGGGCAGGACCTGTCTGGAATGAAGGTCTTCAAGGAAGAAGGGAGAAGAGAGAGCGAGTGTAACCTTTCTAGGTTTTATGGCTTGCTTTGGGGGAGAGGATTTCTCATTTCTGTGACCCATCTTGGGGAAGAGGAATTCTGGTTTCTATGACTCGCTTCAGGTTAGAAAGGGGTGGGAGACAGGAGAGTAGGGGAAGGTCAGAGAGACCTTGCTTCGGAGGCCTTTCCAATTTCCTTCAGTTCAAAGTACTCATCATGCCAAGATGCCAGACTTTCTGAGCCCTAACAAAGAAATCCACACCTGAGTGTTTGGTGACCCTGAGTCAGTGACGTTATATAATAGTTGTGGAGTTTAAGGTTGATATTGTAGTGCTTGTATCAATAAAACATTTGCAAGATTGTCCTTTAATATTTAGAAAAATTAATCTTTGAGTTTAAAGGTAAGTCAGGAAATTGGGGCCTTGACTTCCCCTTTGGAACACTTTTGTTGATCACCCACTTTTTCTTCTTTGTTTCTTATTGCATATAAGTGTTCCCAATATCCTTTCCATTTACAGTATCTATAAGTGTATTAATAGACTCTCTCCTCCAGTGTTTAATTGACTGGGGTGGAAGCATCTAGTTGTTTTATGTGAAAACCATCATTTTATTCTGACTCTTTTTCTGCTTTTTTTCTAAGGCTCTTGACAGATGTTAAAGGTCTGGTGATGAGACCTATTTTTGCCTAAAAGACTTTTACAGAAAGGAGGAAAGATGAGGCCACATGTTTCAAAGTTTTGTCCTAAATACTGTCTAAAGGTATAAGTCTGTCCCTGATGTCTGCGAGGGATTTAGCCTTTCTTGTCTTGTGGGACTGATCAGAGCCCAATCTCCATGTACAGGAAAAACCTTTGTTGACAGCCTGTGAAAGTCGTTTTTTAACCCCTCTGGTTTTCTATGCAGTCAATCATGGGCTTTTAAGTCACCTGAAGATTCTTTACATTGTGCTTTTTCTGTTCTATGATTTGTATGTGGGGTGTCCTCTAATGTATGAACCTAGTTGGTATAGATCTGAGAGCCCTGGATTATCAATTTCTTAAACTATTCTAAATTCCTCTGCAAATTTCTCCCAGTCCTGTTTAGGCTTTAGATTTTATTTTATTTATTTATTTTTTGAGACAGAGTCTCACTCTGTTGCCTGGGCTAGAGTGCCATGGCATCAGCCTAGCTCACAGCAACCTCAAACTCCTGGGCTTGAGCAATCCTACTGCCTCAGCCTCCCGAGTAGCAGGGACTACAGGCATGCTCCACCATGCCCGGCTAATTTTTTTTTTTTCTATGTATATTTTTAGTTGTCCAGCTAATTTCTTTCTATTTTTTTAGTAGAGACGGGGTCTCGCTCTTGCTCAGCCTGGTCTCGAACTCCTGACCTTGAGCGATCCTCCTGCCTCAGCCTCCCAGAGTGCTAGGATTACAGGCGTGAGCCACCAAGCCCTGCCATAGACCTTAGATTGTTTGTGGCTATGGATTTCAGCTCTGAAGGAGCTCAGGTCTTAAAACCAACCTTAAAGGGTTTTTCCTATTGAGAAGGAAGTTTAACTTTAAGAGTTAATATGCTTTTGGGGTTTCTGGCCAGTTTGAGGGGAAGGGGAACAGAGGGAGAGATGAGGCAGAGAGAAATCAAGAAGCATAGAATGGGGGAAGAGGAGTAATAGGAACAAGGACTTTGAGTTGTGATTTGGGAGGATCTTAAAGAGAGATAGTCTTAATTTTTAAAATATTTTTCTTTCACCTTGGTCAAGAAATTTCTTAAAGATATAATTTTGCAATCTCAGTTTCTTTTGGTGGACTGTTGCATGTTTGATATTTGCTCCCTTTTTCTTCCAAGGTGCCTCTCAACTGAACAATTTTGTTACGTCAAAAGCACAGTTGTGTTGCTTTGTTTTCTTACTCAGGAACTTCTAGTGGGCACTCATTGCCTACAGATTAAAGCCTGGCACTTGGCACATTCATAGTATGATCCTCAGGTTCACGAATTTCCACAGCATGTGCCCTATTACATATGCTGCTACTCTTCTGTAGGGGAGGGAGAAGTGACTTCCCTTTATCCTTCTAGGTTCTTGGGGCTGCAAATTAAATTGACATAAGGCAGATTAACAGGAGAAAAATAATTATGTATGTTTGCACAGGAGTCCCACAAAATACGAGACTTGAAGAAAGGTCAGATGATTAAAGTTTATGTGGCATTCTGAGCTACGGAAGGGAATAGGGACTTGGGGCTTCTGGAGGTTGGTGGAGAAACAAATTATGGGAAGGTGAGGGGAAAAAAATATATGGTGAGTAAAGGTTGTCTTGTTATGCAGATAAAAAGTCTCTCAGGTGATAAAAGTTGACTAGAGTGGCCTGATATAGATATTTTTTACTAATGTAGATTTCCTTTATAGATGTGAATCTCATTTATAAAAGGGCAGATTTTCAGAGCTCTCCTTGTGTCTATGGTTTCTCAGAGTAACCAGCTCAAAATATGGCAAAGAGCTGTTTGGTCTCCTACAGTCAAATGTGGGGTGGTGTGTCCTGAACCACAATACTTGTATCCATTCTGTTTTAAACTTTTTTTCTGTTGAAAAAGATACCTTTCTAATCACTTCCTGAACCCCACAGAAAGTTACAATGCCTATTAAATTGCATTTATTTCATTTCAAATTTCCTAAGGCCCCATTTTTGCTAACTTTTTTATTGAGATATCTGAGGTCAGTAATGTCCTTGATAACTTTCCAATGACTGTATTTTCTTCTGGAAATTTATCTATTTCAATGCTAATTATGATCGGTAATTATAAGGCTTGTCATTTTCTTTTTTTAAAAATGAGCTTTTCTTATTTTAAATTAAATTTCAGTTAAAAGCTTTCTTGATCTCATTGTAAGCCTCCTGCGAAGCATATTCTTCCCAGGCTTTGTGATGTGTAATTTTTCCCAGCTATCTTCATATCCAATTGTTAGTCACATATGGAAATGTTACTTTTGTTATCCTTTACCTTCTCAGGACTTTAAAGTTTTAAGATAAATAATCTAGGTTACTTTTGGTATCATGCTTTGTTCCTTTATCAAATCAGAAAAAAAATGAGTTTGATGAGTGTTAGATATAGGCACATCCCCTTATCACATACCTTTTAGTTAGTCATGTTAGGTCATCTTTTCTTCTCTGGAGCATAAAAGTCCTGATATTATCTCTATCTCCTACGCATATTGAACACTAAAGTCTGCTGCCTTTTACTTTTGGAGCTAGAGACCTCCTTCAGAAGGCCTGTATTTTTCACTCATAGGGGTTCTCAACTCATAGTTAGGGCCAAATCTGGCTTGCAGATGGTTTTGATTATTACATTGGGTTAAAGTTTTTTGCATTGGGATGCCTTTAAGTTTTCTAGTTCATTCCTTAGTTTGCCATAGGCACCATCATTCCCTATAGTATTACACATTTAGAGGGACTTATTTGTGCTATTTTTATATTTATCAGGCTTTGGAAACAGTTTTTTATCTATCTTCATCTTACAATTTTATTTTCTTTCTATATTATTTCTTTCATTCTGTCAGGGAACCCTTAATTGTTTCTAAGAAACCACTACTGTTATTTCACATTACCTTCTTAACAACAATTTAAAGTATGTGAACACTTGATTGGTGGGTCCCTCAGGTAGGAGTATAAGCATGACACTTTCAGTACAGTCTTGGAACAGTCATTTCTCTTACACTTTAAGCCCACTGCCTAAATTTGAACATTAATCTTTTTTGGTCATGGTGAATGTTTGTTTCCAATGCTTTTTTACCAGTAAGCCAATGTTTGAGTTCAAGTTTCAATTAAAGATCCTTCTATTTGGAGTCTGTATGTGGAACCAACAACCTTTAGCAAACACAAAAGTAGCATCAGTTTCTGCATTGTAATTGCCCATAATATTTAACCCATTTCTGGCCTGTTAACCCTGGTTTGTTTGTTGCTTCTTACTCTGCACAGTGTTGCTAATCATTCTAAGAACATACAAAGTGGTTTTTTTCAGCAACATTTCTTGCTTTGGGAGTGGGTGGAGTTTCTCCTGCCTGAATTAAGGAAAAATATGAATTCAGAAAATTTAAAAGTAGATATAGATTAGCCCTTAGCTATACAGAGTTGCTTAAACTAAAGTAAAATTTAATGCTATGTGGAAATACTTATGGGTCTTAACTGAATCTAATATGTTTGAAATAATTTCAAATGGAAAGCTTCTTTTGAATAGTTAAAAAAAAATTTTAATCTGTAAAATGTATATATTCCCTTCCTCCCATTGACTCCTCTAGTGAATGTGAACAAAAATTTCAATGTTCTTTCAAAAACATTTTATTTACATAAATTGTTATACCTTTAGAGGGAATAGATTAAAATGAGTCCTGTGTATATGAAGATTGAACATCTACACTTTAACTACATCTTTTTTTGGAATGGCAAAGTTTGTTTTCATCTGGTAGTCTGTAACAAAATGCTCATCATGTTTCAAATTCAAGTTTTTGGTTTAGTGAAACAGTAATTTAAATAAGTGAGTTTTTTTAAAATTGGGGATTATGTTGATTTTAAACCTTTTTATCACAAGGAATCCTGAACATGCAAGACTTCAACTTTCTTATGTAGAGAACTTTCTTATGAAAGTTTCTTTCTTAGGACAGAAAGTCAACTTTCTTATGACTAGAGAAATCTTTCCTGTTCTGTGGCTTGGGTTAGTGTTTAGTTGTATTTTTAGTAACAGTCCTAAGTCAGTAGCTATGTAAGCACTGAATGAAGATGGAGTCACAGGGCAAACTGGGCTTGCTTCCCACAGGGAGGGCTGGGAGTGGAGCAGGAAGGAAGGCCTGTTCGGCAGTGCCTTGTGTGCAACTATGTCTGAGTAGGCAGCCGGTAACACAATGTCTCCCTTGTACAAAGTAACTCTCTTTGTGAGTGCTAAGATATGTGAGGAAAACGTATTTGGGTAAGTGAGGAAGCTTGGGATGTTTCAAAGAGATTCCTTTCGTGTTTTTGTGGTATTTGGATTTAAGGGAGTGTACTATTTGTTGCTGCAAAATACTGGCTTTGTTTTCAGTAGCATTTAGACTTTTTGAACAAGCTCTTACAGCAGGCAGATTGAAGCGTCTTATTTTCTAAAAATGTGAGCTTAATTTTAAAAATGTGATTTGTTTGTGATGAAAAGTTAATTAGTGCTTCTTGAAATCAGTAAAAAAGAATTGTGCATTCATTTTTAGGAACGAGTTCTCTACTAGGCTTAAAAAAACCAACCTTTTCTTGTCATTTTCATTCTGAAATAAGAGCCAACTTGTGATAGCGGTGAAAACCACCCCAAACTGATTACTGGTGTTTAAAATGTATATTGTTGTTTTCAAGGATAATTTGCTTGTTTTAAAACAGTGTGGCAGTTAAATGACTGTGATATAAAAGTATTATAATTTGCTTCAGTTTGAATAATATAAAGTTTAATTTTTACCGAAAGAACTGGTAATTCTTCTTCTGGAAATCTTGATTTTGTGATTAGCTAGTATAAATGGCTGGTATTTTTAGAATATTGCTTTTTTGTTTTCAGCAGCATTTAATTATCAAGCTATAAGTAGTTAACTTTTGTGGAGTGTGTACATGTTTATAGTCTTTTACTTTTGAATCTGTCTAGTGGAGTGTGACAATATGAACCGCTTTGACCGACCAGACAGAAATGTTCGGCAGTCTCAGGAAGGATTTTGGAAAAGGCCACCCCAGAGGTGGGGTGGACAGGAACATTACCACCTCAGCCATTCTGACCACTACCATCACCGTGGAAAAAGTGACTTGAGCAGGTGAGTACTGTTCTAACTTAGATTTCATTTGCTATCCTCTGATTAATTTTGAATTGTAATTTCCCTGCGCCCCTGCAACTGTTTTTGTCTGGTTTTTAGGGGCTTCAAAAAACACTTCAGGTTATATGTGGTACTAATTTGAGTAGTATATCCAATTCTTTCTTTTTGGCTTAAATCTTTTTTCATTAGCTTATCATAAATATAAATATTTTATTTATATCCAATATTTGGACTTTAAGTTGTGTGATTTTTCTGGTTCTGATTTGTGAATGATTAAATATTGACTTTGTTAAAGTTTATGGTTTTTGTAAATAATAATGTGTAAGATTAGTGCCATGTGATCTGTCTTCTTTTGTTTATGTAATAAGTTGAAATTTTAAAAATTCCACAAATAATATTAGAAACAGAAGAACATACTGTACATTGCTAGAGATCTTTTCTTTTTTGAAATATAGGATAGTCTTTAATTTGACCAGACCTTATGTGTAATGGAGCTCTGTAGTCATTCAAACCTGGGTTCGAAACCTGGCCTGGCACACATTAGTTTTGCAAGTTTAGATAATTTATTTAACTCCTCTCTATTTCAGTTTACTATCTGTAAAACATAGTTAATAATACCTTTCTCTCAGTGTTCAAGGATCAGGGTTAAACATGCCTGGAGCAGTGTCTGGTTTACAGTACATACCCAGTGGCAGTTATTATTACTAGTTTTTTCCTTTTCACTCATCTCATTCCACAAGAACTTTGAAGTCATGTTGAAACACCTTAACAATACAAATAATCAAACCTGGATAAAGAAATAATGGAAGGAAAACATGGCCCTATATAGTTCCTAAAGCAAGAAAAAAAAAAATTGTTTCTAAGATTCTTTGTAGCAAAAGCAAACTTGATTCATTGTAAGATGTACAGTGTACATGAGATAAAGAATATGTTTCTCCTGGATTGATTTGCTTTTTTGACTGAAAAACCTGAGAGAGGTTGCTTGCATGAGTTCTTAGAAGGAGAATACCTTGTGATATTTTAAACAGCTCCCAGACAGCTTCCCAAAGTAAAAATAATCATACATTTCTTAAGTCTGTTTCTTAGTTATGTTCTTCAGTGCAAGCTGCAAAGAATTCTAGTCCACCTGAGAAAAGGCAGTTCTAAAGTAGATCGTGAACCAATGATGTTCAAGTAAAATGCTATTGATATAATTCAATGCAGGGATATAGTTGAGAAGATCTGGAAGAATGTATGGAGTACATATCCTTCTAGGCATTATTTTGGCTGTTACAATTCTTGCATCTGGAATTTTGATAAGGAATGGCCATCAGAGAGTTGGTATTATCAAGAAGAATCTGATTTAATACATTTTTTCATTGCTAATAATGAAGATTATGCTTCCCTCATCTTTGACAGTCAATTGATAAAAAGCTAAATTTAGAAGCTGAACTAAAACATGAACCATTGCTTATTTTGAAGATTTATTCATCCATTAACAAATATTCATTGAGAATCTATATATCAGAGACTGTGCTAAATTTTCAAGCTGGGGTGAATTTGGAGATGGTGTGAGTGGTAAAAGCTGTGGATTGATAATCGCTTCTTGGAGCACTGTGTTGAAGATGATAAAAAGAATTCTGCAGTGAGCAAGCTCAGTAGGAATCTTTGTACTTATTAGTTGGGATATGATTCATGTGTTTGTTCCATCCCATACAAAGATGATTAGCATGTATTTCTTTCTGCCAGGATGCTCAGATTCTACGGGAAAGACGGGCATGTAGATAGTTACAGTGCGATGTTAGTACAGTACAGTGATGATGGATGCCTCAATACGATGACATATAAGGGACCCCAGGAGCATGCAGCAACTGGTTTTGTCTATGATAGTAGAATATAAAGGACGTTACTGTTGAACTGATTCTAAAAGTCTGACTGTAGAAATTGCAGAGGAGCAATTTCTGTAGGAGAAAGGTAAATATTGCAGATGGAAAGAATGGCATGTGCAAAGGCATGTAGGAAAGGTTATGACATTTTCAGAGATCTACTCTTAAGTTCACCATAGGCAGATTGCTGGGTCATTTTGAGGAATGAGTAGATGTGTTCTCTAGCTCTAGAGAACACAAAACTATTATATATGCAGTTTGAGATACAGGGTGACAAATTTCAGTTTAATCAGACTGTCCAAAATGGAATGAATTTACCTGGAGGTAGTCATCTCTGTCCTTGGGAATGACCAAGCTGAGGTTGATTATGTAGTCATCTGTCAGAAAAGTTAAGCAACATTTTCCAAAAACTGTGTTCCTTGGATGTCAACAGGTAGAGAAAAGAGAGGTTCTCTGGTCACATGAGTCTGAGAATGAAAAAATTAAATTTTTTTTTTAAAATAGTGGACTCCATGGTACCTTTATATAGTATTACGATTTTTCAAAAGATAGTAAAAGATATAATATATAGCCATTTCCAAAACATATGATGATAAATCCTTTCTGCATAGTGTATTTAGGGGACTATAATATGTGGTAGGTATCTACATTGGTAATTCTTAGTGATGAGAGAGAATTGCATAGCATTCTTAGGGGTTGCTAATCTGATTTACTTAGCACAGAGTTTCCCAACAAGTGTGCTAAAGCACACTGGTTTGTTGTGAATGGTTGGTTATAGGTTGATGAGTTTATTGATCCCCTCAAGCTTTCAGGTGGTTGTGCCGGGTTTGAGACATCTAGATCCCCCAGAGTCAATTACAGGGAGGGGTGGTATAAAAGGAAACCTTTTCTAAGACAAGAATTACCCCAACATACCTTAAAACTATTATTTTCTCTTTATACCTTAATATTAAAAAATTCGGATATACAAACCCTAGGGCCTTTTTAATATTACATGTGCAAAATCCCCTCTTCCCATTGTATAACTTCTTGAGTGTTGGTTCCCTTTCCTCTCTGTCCCTCAACTCCCATTATTATCATAGCTAATTATAGGATTATGCTTTACCCATAACTCAGAGGTGTTGGGAAGACTGGTGGTTGAGAACTACCAATCTCCATTCTCTCATATTCTCATCATAATGCTGATTTATCTTTTCACTTGGCCTAATCTTCCACTCTTCTTTTCTCCCCAGACCTCCCTTTTTTCTACATCTTCTACTATGCTATATATTAATAGAATTCTCTCACATCCTAACAAACTTACGATATTGATTTCTTTGCCTTCATTCTCCTGATTGTAACTGAAACCTAGCTCTTTCCTAAACGTACTACTTTCCCAGTAACCTTTTTACATGAAGGATTCTTATTTTCCAACTACTGTGGTACTTTGTTACTTAGAGGTGTGGTCTTTGTCCTCATTCCTCATTGTTACTTCTAAATGAAGTATTTTTACGTCCCTTTTCTTTGAGATTTTGGGCATTTGGCTGTATCATCTCCTCCTTATGATCCCTTTCAGTCGCTCACAAAAACTTGGCCTTTGACCCACTTTCCCTCATTATAAGCTTTGCTACAGTACTGAGGGACTCCAGTATTAATAATACATGATTCATTTAACCCTTTGGCTTCTTGGTTCTTTAGGAGTCTCGTATATAAGGTATGTCATCTGAGAATAGATAGTTTTACTTTTTCCTTTCCAATTTGGGCACCTTTCTTTTTTTCTTGTGCATGATTGCTATGGCTAGAACCTCTGGCACGATGTTAAGTAGAAGTGGCAAGAGCCAACAACTATGTCTTGTTTCTGATATTAGGGAGAAATTATTCAATTTTTTACTATTAAGTCTGATGTTAGCTGTGGATTTTTCTTAGATACTCTATCAGTTTGAAGAAGTTCCCTTGTATTCAGTTTGTTGACTGTTTTTAATCACGAAAAGGGTGTTGGATTTTGTCAATTGCTTTTTCTGTGTCTATTGAGATAATATTTTTTTCCCTTTTATTCTTATAATGTGGTGTATTGCATTGCCTGATTTTCAGAGGTTGAACCAACTTTGCATTTCTTGGATAATCCCCACTTGGTCATGGTATATAATCATTTTATGTGTTGCTGGATTCAATTTGCTAGTATTTTGTTGAGAGTTTTTACATATATATTCTTAAGAAGTATTGGTCTGTTGTTTTCTTGAGATGTGTTTTTCTGATTTTGGTATCAGGACCACATATATTGAACTGGGAAGTATTCCTTTCACTTCTATTTTTGGGAGGAATTTGTGAAGGATTTTTGTTAATTCTTTGAATGTTTTATAGAATTCCCAGTGAAATTGTTCAGGCCTGGGCTTTTCTTTGCAGCAAGCTTTTTGATTACTAATTTAATCTCTATAAATATTCCATAGATGTCTGTTAGGTCTTGTTGGTTTATAGTGTTGCTTAAATCTTCTATTTCCTTGTTGATCTCTATCTAATTGATCTGTCCATTATTGGAAGTAAGGTATTGAAGTTTCCAACTTCACTATATCTTTTAGGGAAGGTATGCTAGCAGCAAATTCTCTCAGTTTTTTGTTTATCTGGGAATGTATTAATTTCTTCTTTATTTTGAAGGATAGTTTTGTTGGATATAGAATTCTTCCTTGTGACTTTTGACTCCCATGCTTTCTGATGAGACATCTGCTGGTAATGCTATTGAGCATGTCTTCCACATGACGAGTCCTCCCTCATCCTACCTTCTTTGTTGCATTAAGGATTTTCACTTTTTCTTTGGTTTCAGCAGTTAAACTATGATGTGTCTAGGTTTGTCTCTCTTTTATTTTATCATACCTGGAGTTTGTTGAGCTTCTCGGATATACAGAGTAATGTTTTTCATCAAATTTGGGAAGTGTTTGGTCATTAGTTCTTCAGGTTCTTTCTGCCCCTTCCTACTTCCTACTTCCCTCTTCCCCTCCTTCTCCCCACTTCCTCTGTTTAATTAACTAAGGGAACATATGAGCATCATTCCTTGCTTGTCACAAAAATTTGAAAAGATAATTAATGGGAAAACTACTCAAATAATATTTCTCTCTCTCTCCAGGATTTGTTGTCATTGCTTTTTTATTATTGTTTACAGAATTAGTCCAGAAAAATCACTGAAGTCTGTATTTTTTTATATGTATATATTTGAAGTCTCTGCTTGGTTTACTTAATGGTCAGCTAATGATTGGAAAGAGATTTCCTTGAATGCATCGAACCAGTGGGCTCTGTCTTTGTGCTTAGGTATACTTTCAACACCTTGGTGAGTAGTTTGCAGCTCTGCTTGGCATTCTCGTCCTACTTGCTTAAAGCCTAAGACCAGCCAGAGGTGAAAGATTTGTGCCTTCTCAGGTATTTCCTTTGCATATACACAGCCTACATATGTGTATAGTCTTCTTTGTTCCCAAGAATATATTGGAACATTTCAAAGCCTTCTGTGGACATTTCATTCTCAGAATTCCTTTTGTTTTATTTTTTTTGTCAGCTTTTTGTTTGCCCCAGCTGGTATATCGTACTCTCAGGCAGCTGAGATTTTAAGCATTTGCCACTGATTTTTTTTCCCAACAAATGTACTAGGGATAAGGCTGTTCCAACTGACCAAGCTCTGAATCAGCTCAAATAAAACAACTCCTGAGAATGGGCTTTTTCTGAGGAGCTGCCAGACAGGTCAAATAGTAACAATTCTCTGGGAATGGTGCCTTTTAGGGAGTTCTAAACTCATTTTGCCCCCCCAGCTGCTAGTGACTGCTGGATTTCACTGCTACCATGCTTGTAAGGTTCTTGGTTTTCAAACTATCACAGAGCTAAAGAGATAGGCATGGCAATAGGATAAATTAAAATGCCACAAAGCCTGCTGTTCTCACCGAGATTCAGCCATTTTCATTGAATAAATGCTCCTCAGTTATTGCAAGCATTTGATTGATTTCCAGAGTTCTCAAAAAGTTGATTTTGACAAATTTGCCAGTGTTCTCAGTGCTTTTATGGAGGAATGGATTTTTGGAGATCTTTATTCTGCCATCCTGGAAGTGCTTCTCTTCCTTTAGTCATGCCTCTCCCCACTTTAAATTAATGAACATCATTTTTTATAGAGCAGTTTTAGGTTTACAGAAAAATTGAGCAGAAAGTACAGAGTTCTCATATACTTCCTCACTTTCTCTTATACACATAGTTTCTACTATTCACATCTTGCATTATTGTGGTATATTTGTCACAAGTGATGAGTCAATGTTGATACTTCATTATTAACTAAAATCCATAGTTTACATTAGGGTTCACTCTGTGTTGAACATTTTATGGGCCTTGACACACACACACATCATCTACCATTATAATATTATACAGAATAGTTTTACTGTCCTTGAGATTCTGTGTGCTCCACTTATTCATCCCTACCTTCCTGCCCCTGAACTGGAAACCACTGATCCTTTTGCTATGTCCATAGTTTTACCCTTTCCAGAATGCCATATAGCTGGAAGCAGACAGTAGATAGCCTTTTCATATCAGCTTCTTTCACTTAGAAATATACATCTAAGGTTCCGCTATATCTTTTTGCGGCTTGATAGTTCATTTTTAGAAAGTTACTGAATAATATTCAATTGTATGGATATACCACAGTTTGTTTATTCATTCACTTACTGAAGAACATATTGGTTGCCTCGAAGTTTTGGCAATTATGAATAAAATTGCTGTAAACACTTATGTGTAAGTTTTTGCATGGGTGTAAGTTTTTAGCTCACTTCAGTAAACATCAAGGAGTGCTATTGCTGGACCATATGGGAAACATATGTTTAATTTGGTAAGAAACTGCCAAACTGTCTTCCAAAGTGGCTGTACCATTTTGCATTTCCATCAGCTATGAATAAGAGGTTCTGTTACTGTTCCATATCCTCATCAGCCTTTGGGACTGGGCTTTCGATATTAGTCATTAGGTATGTAGTGGTATTTTGTTGTTGTTTTAATTTACAATTCCTAAATGGTATGATGTTGAACATTTTTTCACATGCTTATTTGCTATCTCTGTATCTTCTTTGGTAAGATGTCTGTTTAGATCTTTGTCTATTTTGAAATTGGGTTATTTGTCCTCTTACTGTTGAGTTTTAAGAGTTCATCGTATATGTTAGATACCAGTCCTTTATCAGATAAATGTTTTGCAAATATTTTCTTCCACTCCGTGGCTTGTCTTATTCTCTTAACGGTGTTCTTCACAGAGCAGACTTAAAAATTTTATGTATTCCAACATTTATTTTTTCTTTCCTGGATTGCACTTTTTGTGTCTAAAAAGTCATTGCGAAATCCAAGGTCACATAGATTTTCTCCCTTTTTATTTTGTAGGAATTTTATAGATTTGCATTTTACATTTAGGCCTTTGATCCATTTTGAGTTAATTTTTGTGAAAGATTTAAAGTCTTTTTTTTTTTTTTGCATGTGGCTGTCCAGTTGTTGCAGTCCCATTTGTTGAAAAGACTATCATTTCTCTATCAGAGACCATCCTTTGAACTGCCTTTGCTCCTTTGTCAAAGATCAGTTGACCATATTTATGTGAGTCTATATTTGAGCTCTGTTATCTTCAGTTGATCTCTTTGTTCTTTCACCAATACCATGCTATCTTGGTTACTGTGTAGTAGCTTTATATAGTAAGTCTCAAAGTTAAGTAGTGTCAGTCCTCTGAATTTTCTCTTCAATATTGTGTCAGCTATTCTGGGTCTTTTGCCTATTCTTACAGAAACTTTAGAATCACTTTTATAACATCTACAAAATAACTTGCTGGAATTTTAGTTGGAATTGTGTCGAATCTAGCATTTTAAAAATATAACTATGCACCAGGCGCAGTGGCTCATGTCTGTAATCCTAGCACTTTGGGAGGCTGAGGCAGAGGATCACTTGAGGCTAGGAGTTCAAGACCAGCCTGGGTGAGAGTGAGACTCTATTTCTACAAAAAATAAAAAAATTAGCCAGGTATGGTGGCAAGTACTTGTAAGTCCCATCTACCCAGGAGGCTGAGGCAGGATGATGGCTTATTGCTTGAGCCCAGGAGTTGGAGTCTGCAGTGAGCTATGATGATGCCACTGCACTTTAGCCCAGGCAACAGAGTGAAACCCTGTCTCAAAAAAAAACAAAAACAAACAAACAAAAAAAAAACACTCACACACACATATTTATGTATAGAAAAAACTATGAACATAAAAATACATAATTTAATTTTTAATATAAAGTTTTTATTAATGGTAAGAAAAGAAAGATTTTATGAAGTCAGAATTGTGACTCTGATTAGGTAAGAAATGAGGAAAAATCTCTCCCTCTCTCTCATATACACATACACACACAAGGGCACACAGACACAAACATCTGCACTCACTAGTCTAACCTATGAATCACAAACTTTAAGATTAGCACAAATCACACATCTTAGTAATCAAGAAGTACTGTTGGAAACGAGGAAGAGTTTCTGTTGGAAATGAAGAATAAAGTTATTTGTAAGTATATGGGTGTAGTCATTTAATTTGGGGAAATTCCTTTAAAACTATGATAAATAATTATGCAAACGGTGTGCTTTTTAGGCTTGTGGGTTGAATATCTGGTGCTGCTACTGTATGTAGATTAATTTAAGTGTGTAAAAAAACGGTTATCTCTTCAAGATTCATTTCTTTAGTTTGCATTCAATTTTTTTCTTGTTGATTTTATTGGCAGTACTTAAAGAACAACATTAAATAATATTGGTGCTAGTGGGCATTTCTTTCTTATGCTTCTGTAACCACTGAACTCATTTTTGCCTTCACCCCTAGTTCAGTTCCTCATGGCCACCAGCCGTCCTGGACTGTGATTGGCCACATAGGTTCTCTCTTTACTAACACACTGCTAGCATTCTAGTGTATTCATACTACAGCTCACAGTTTTCTGTTGCTTTCACTGCTTGATATTCGTGCTTGAAATCCATGATTGTTAAATTTGTACACAAGTATATATTGGTAACTGTCAACTTAATGCAGAGTATTATGGCCAGTAATTCTCCTTTGTTTCATGTTTATTTTTTTTTACTCTCGTTACACCTTTACTTCTGGATTTATGCCTTCAGTCTTAGAAAGTGATTTTACTTCCTGTTCTGTTTGTGAAATTCATTTTCTCATTTGTAAACTACGTCGTCTTCTCAGAATCTTAAATCTCAAAATCTTTAGTATCTTTCTGTCCTATGTTCCCCCCTTATCTTCATAGTCTCCTTTCATTTTTTGAAAATAACCTCTGTTATATACTTGCTTTCTGTTCCATCTTTGTCTTTCTGCCTCTTAGACTTCTTAGTTATATTAATTTTTTTCCTTGCAAACTTCAAATGTTCATCTAGTGACATTTTATGTTATTTTGAACTTACTGTCAGATGGTTTAGCAACAAATACATAGATACAAAGCAGGCAAGTGGGTCAGTATTTTAATAGTAAATATAGGTGAAAGGTATGGATGTTCATTTTAGTATTCTTTAGATATTTCTATTTGAAAAAATTTTAATATAAAGAAGTTAGAAGTTATTAATAACATAGTAATTTTTAAAAATTTAATATTTACTATGTATCATGCACCATCCCACACACTTTAACATATATTACTTCATTTAATCCTTATACAAACCTAAGGAGGTAAGTACTGTTATTATCCCCATTTTATAGATGAGGAAAATGAAGCATAGAGGGATTAAGTAACTTGCCATGTATGCTAGTAAGTAACAGCGGAATTTGAATTTAGATGATCTGTGCAGGTAATATAAAAATGAGTAAGATATGGGTCTGTTTCCAAAGGGCTTATAATCCAATTAGAGTTGACAAGTATGTAGATTTCTTTATAATGTAGAATAAATTCAGGATCATAAATGTAGGTTTATATCTAGTTGAGGGGATCAGGAAAGACTTCTTAAGGAAGTAGCATTTCAATAGTAGGAGAAAATACGAATTTAGTTTTGAATCTCATGGTGAAGGTATTTGAAATGCAACCTAAGGCATATGAACTTTATTCCGTAGGCAGTAGAGAACATTAAGAGTTAAAGAAACTGTGGCCCAAAGCTATTAAGTATTTTTAATAGCTAATTACTGTCAGCCAGGATTTAAACCTAAATCCGAGGCCAGAGCTGACTTTTTAATCTTCTGTAGCTTTTCTAGATGCCAGTTCTTTGTTCTCATATTCAGTTAATGATAAAGACTTTTGGCTCTTGAAACATTTTTAATTCATTAGTTCCATGCATTTGGTTGACATTTACATCAACCTATTACTAGTCTGTATTCCACATCTGCCTGATTCTCATGTGGTAGACTCTAGACTAGTCTCTTTCCGTTTTCTTCCTCCTTGAATATTTCTTTTCCTCAATTAGCTAAATAAGAAGTAAATTTTAATTTGATTATTAATTGGGACAGTTTATAATGTGATTACTCCCAGATTATAATTCTAAAGCAGTGCTTTTATCATGTCACAACTACAGAATTTTAGAATCTCAGAAATGTAAGCTTTAAAAAAAAAACAAACCTAGTGGTTAAAATACATGATGTTTTTTACCTATTCAGTGTAAAACCAAAAAAACAAAATCAAAAATTTCAGAACTCAGATATAAAGGAAAAGAATAAACAGTCCATCCTTAATGAGTTTATAATTTGGCATGAATTGCAAACAAACACAGTATTCTGTGATAAATACTATAATGGGACACAGTACAAGGCTCTATAAGCACACTTAGGGAAGTACCAAGTCCTGCCTTAGGGGATTAAGGAAGCTTTTCCTGAAGAATTGCCAACTAATTTAAGATGAAGAGGAGTTATTCAGATCAAGTGCACAGTGGAGAACAGGATGGGGAGACTGGCAACGACTGCCCAGAGGTTGAGGACATGGGTTTGGAGATGAGGGAGATTGTAGCAAGCTTTGGGAATTTCAGGTAATTAGCTGTGGAGTAAGAAGTCTCTCCAAGGGAGGCAAGTGTGTTGGGAGAAGTTGAATAAATAGGATTCAAGCTATCTGCGGCATCATAAAGCCATATTTAAAAGTCTCCTTGACCCTAGAAAACATGCCTTGCACTTTATGCCATTACTTTTCTTTCTTTCTTTTTTCTAGAAAGCCTTAGCCTTTCATTTCAGTCAGACTCACACCTCATACTTTGTAGTTCATTCCAAGTTCTTTCCTACCCAGAAAAATTTCCCAAAGAATGTCAGTGTTTTCCTCTGAAAATATAGTTCTTTTCATCTCTACTATTCATTTTCCAGGTGATTCTATCTTTATTTCTTAACTTTTTTAACTTTTTATTACTATACATTTTTCAATATACCAAGTAAGGATTGTCCATCTTGTCAGTCATAGATGGGTAAATTCATATAATTAATTGAGCAGTATTTGAAATTTAATAATTCAACAATATTTCGAACCAATAAAATGAAGCAGAATTATATGGGACCAAATTACTTATGGATCAACAATTTAAAAATTCTTAAAATACGTTTTTCTTGGGTTAAAAGAAAGGCCTGAAATACTGCTGAGCAGTAGTTTCAAAGTAAAATAATCTTGTGAAAACCAACCTTGTGCTGAATATTTGAGAAGTCGGAGATTTGGGAATATTTGTTGAAAACTAGAAAATTTAGTAGAAACTATATTTTTACATTTTTAATATGGTTGAAATTTAATGCATTGTTACTTTTGCAAATTTAATGCATGATGAATTTAATCCTGATATGTTAAAAGAGCCATTATATTGAAGATAATACTTTTTGGCATGTTATTTAGATATTAGGATTTCACATATACAATAAGTTTTATCATAATTTAAGAACCAGCTGGAATTATGTGTAATGTGAATGCAGTAATTTTTAAATTGCTGTAGTTATGACTTCTGGTTAAAACATTGTGTTTTTCACTCCCATGACACACGTTATCCCTAATTTTTTCCTCTTACTTGGCATGTATATTATTGTATGGAACTGAAGGGTAGTATAAATTTTTTAGAGTAGATTTTTTTAATGCAGTATAAGATTAAGAAATATGTGGTGTATATAAGACTTTTATAAAAGCTTATTTAATCTGTATTGGAAAATAATTTATCCACACTGTAAGAACAAAAGAAAGAAGAAATAACAGTTTGTCTGTCTTAACTGCCTGCTGGGAATTTGAAGACATGGGAGTCCAAGAATGTGTACAAGCCGGGAACTAATGTAGGTAGCATAATTATGGCGCTAAAAAAGGTGTGCAGCTTAAGAGACCAAGCAAAGTAAAAAACTAAAGAGTAGGCAATCAGTGTAGAAAAGGAAGAATAAGCAATATATTTTTCCAGGTAAGGTCTTTCCAGATAAGAAAGACCTTTTTTTCTATTCTGGTTCCTAAGGAAGAAGGTTTATTCAACCGATGTGTAAAATACACAAAGGTGAAGTGGGTGTGTGTTTGGGGGGATACAGAATATAATTCTTTTAATGACAAGTACAGCTGATTTCACCCTTTGGTGGAGACACATTTAGTGACTAGTGACTAAAGTGAGTACAAATCAAGACTTTGTGATGATGATAAATGATTTGTAATGTTCATTGCAGTAATTTCATTACCTTTATTTCTTTCTGAAATTGTATATCTTTTCCTTCCACCTTCTTCCCCTGCCCTTCCAGAGGCTCTCCCTATAGAGAATCTCCTTTGGGTCATTTTGAAAGCTATGGAGGAACCCCCTTTTTCCAGGCTCAGAAGATGTTTATAGATGTACCAGAGAATACAGTGATATTGGATGAGATGACTCTCCGGCACATGGTCCAAGACTGCACTGCCGTAAAAACTCAGTTACTCAAACTGAAACGTCTCCTGCATCAGGTGAGTACAAATGAACATTTCCAGCTCTGATATTTTGAATTGCAAATGGATTGACTTTACTTTTAAAAAAAAAATAAAGTGACTTGAATTTCTCATGTCTATTTAGATTTCTATTGAAATAATGCTTGTAAATAATACATAATAGAAACTTGGTAGTGGGGAGAAAAAACCCATGGGATTTTGCATGATAGTGTCAATACACAGTCCCTGGTATGTATGAACTATGTGATATTTGGTAAGCCAATCTCTCTGCTTTTGTTTCCTCATTTTCATATTATCTACATTGTAAGGTTGTCAAGAGAATCAGAAATAGTAGTTGTATATTGAGTAACCTAATACCTGAAACGCAGTAGGCATTCAGTATTCAGTGGCTACCACTATAATTTCAGCTAAGTGGAAAATAAGAAGCAGCAGTTTTTCTTACGTAATGATAGTCATATAATTTAATTTTTGTTTGGGATCTTCAAGTTTAATTTTTTCCAGTCCTTTTATTTATTTATATATTTTGAGAATATCTAGACTCATAGCAGGGATGTCACTTGTCCAAAGTCATAGGATGAACTGATGTTAGAACTGGCTTCTGATTCAACAGTACTTTCTTTGTTTAAGCACTTAGTTAGCACTTACAGACAAGGTCAAGTGCATAGCAGAAAACCAAGGAATAAAATACCAGTTTTAAACTGTGGATACCTTTGGTTTTAAATCTATATTTGTATTTTGTACAGTAGCCAAATTTAGCTTAAAACTATGTTTGAGAAAGAACAGGTTGACTTCTCTCTGTTGCTCAATTTCCATTCTCAACACCTTCCTCAGGGTTGTATATTTTAGCTTCATATGAACAGGGAACCAAATTTTAGAATTCCTCATGGCCATCAAAGCCAAACTCATGGTATATGCCCAGGAAAGATTAGTTGAAGTGAAGTTTAGGTCCGTGTTAGTAATGACGGTTAGTGTAAATATTCTGTTAAAGCCATGGAAATTGTTTTATGTCATTGGGTTATGGATTTTCTGGACTAATGCTCTCCATCCTTGTGGATATTTGACTGCTTTTTGAAAAGAAACTTTTCTGTGCTAAGGCTAGGAGCAAGAGAGTCGAGAATACTTTTTGGATCTGGGAATGTTACACTTCTCCTGAGGTAGAAAGAGATTCCATGATTGAAGTATGCAGTCATAGAGCTTACAACTTAGTTTAACTATAACTAGAAGATAGGCTTTGATGTACAGAGTTTCTCTGCTGGCTGGTCAGGGGAGAAGGTTTTCTGATCAGGAGCTTCAACGTCAAAGGAAACAGGAGGTAGGAAAGGGTGGGAAATAGCTAAAATATGTTAAATATCTACTGTGAGCCCAGTCATTGTACTAGCAGTATCATATGTTTAAATATCAGCTAATAAGACTGGGCCACCTCTAATAATGAGAGAAAGAGTATAATACAGGTGAGAGTAGTGAATTGGTAACCAATGATTAGTCCCATAAAAATAAAAAAAATGTTTTTTGAGGTACTTTAAAGTAAATCTCTTAAGGGTTCTTTTCTGTCACTATGGCCTTTGAAATTTTAGGTAATACACACTGCTCAAATTGGCTTTACTTTTTGTTTATGTAGTGAAAACAAAATTAGGAGAAGAAAATTGCAGAATCCTTTTAGGGCATCTTTAAAGTTTCCCAAATGCTGATAGAAGTTAAAAGCTGAATGAGCCCAAGATTTCATATAACTACCTCTTTTAACTTTTCTCCTTTTTAATTTTACTAAATTAAAAAAAAATCAATGCGATACCTGGTTTTTAAAAAATTTACATACTATCCAAAGGCTTAATGAAAAAAATAGTATTTTTGGCTCCTTCCCCACTTCAACCTGTTAGAATCAGAACAGGTTACTACCCAAAGCTTCTCTAGAGCTGTTATGCAGGGACTTTCTTTTGCCTCAGTCTGCTATTTCCTAGATAGCATATCTTCATTTTCTCTAGGTTACTCTCTCATTTTGCTGTAGTATATCCTTAATTTACTGTAGTATATCCTTAATTTACTTCCAAGAGAAGATGACTGGATGGCAAACTTTTTAAATTACTGCATTACTGAAAATCTCTTTATTCTCCTGTCACATTTTAGTGATATTAATAGTTTGGCTGGTATGGAATAATTTGGCTATGATAGAAGAGAGTTTTCCCTTAGAAATTTGAAGACATTTCTTTTCTAGGAACTTGTTTAGACATTGGGAAGCTTACTATACATTCTGATCCATTTTACATTATATTTCTCCCTTTCTCACCGGGAGATTTTAATCTTTTATTTCTGGCATTCTCCAGTTTCACAGTGATATCCTGGGATTTGAGTTTTGTTGTAGTTGGTTAGTTGGTTGTTTTCCACTTGACGTTTTGGCAGTTAGTGCCTCTTTGGAGATTAATGCAGTATGAAATTTTATTATGTTATTTCTGTGACTATTTTATTTCCCCCATTTTCTCTGGAATTTTTAGTAACCAGAATCTAGAACTTCAGAATTGAATCTTTTGATATTTTTATTTTTTCTTTTCTTTTGGTTTGGTTATGTTTTCTAGTATATTTTCTCAACTTTACTTTGCAGCTCTCTATTTTTATTTAACTGTTTATCTTGGCAATCGTATTTGCAATTTCTAAGAACTCTTTATTGTATGTTATTTCTTAATCATATCAATTAATTATTTTTTCAGGAATTTTATTAAGTAGAGAGTTTCTGTTTGTTCTGTTTTGTTATTAAGAATTCTGAGGCTCCCTGCATTCTCTCTTTATACATGGTTACTTTGTTCTTTATGTTTATTTTGGTTTCTCTTTCTTTTTGAATATTTTTTCAAATTTGTATTGATTATTAATATTTAAGAGTGAGAAAGTAAAAAGTTGATTCTGGACTATTTGTACATGGTCTGGGCTTGTCAACTAGCTGGTGGGCAAGTTCATTTTACAGTGATGGATGGATGTAGGTGGACCCTCAGTATCTACTAAGTGAAGGACTTTTCCTTCTGAGTTGGTTGTAGTTTCTGTAGAGAAGAAACCTCTGTTTTTTTATTTTTTGTTTTTTTTGCTGGGAATAAAGGTAGAAGCCTGGGAGTATGTTCATTCCTTATGCAGATTTTCAATTATTTAAGATTAGTAATACCCACATTTTTAAAAATGAGGGATCATAAACTTACCTTTTTCTGTATCTGACAAGACAGGTGATAGAAGAATAAGAGAAGAAGAAACCAGGCAAAATCATAAGGTTGAACATTCTGTAGGAAAAGTAGTGAGATTTCTTTAACTTGTTAGCATCCTAAAAAGATAGTGGGGGAAGGTGACAGTGCTACGTTAAAAGAAATGTAAGGGACAGCTAGCTACAGTGTGAGATTTTTAATTGGATGTTGGTTTGGATAGATTAGTTGTGAAAGACATTTTAGGTTAGTTGGGGAAATTTGAATATGGCCTATACATTAGAGGAGATAGAAATTTACTGAAATGGAAAGGCGGAGGTTGTTGATTGAAGAAAGCAGGTTATAAAGCAGTATGTACATTATGATTATTTATCTGTATATGTCTATATCTACATCTATATCTCTCCAGAAGGATATGCTTTAAGGTGTTAATAGTGATGCTACCTGGATGGTGAGAATGTGATTTTTGTGTGTGTGTGTTTTATTTTAATCTATACTTTCTAATTTCTAATTTTTCACAAACACATTTAATGTTTCTAAAAAAAAATTTTTTTTGAAGTACATACCATATTCAAAGATTAGTTAATAAATGGATATGGTTAAAATATAGTGTGCTAGAAAAGAGACAGGAATGGTATGCTTAGGGCAGATTTGTGGAAAATGAATAGCAGAGGGAATGACTTAAGTCCTATTTAGGAGGCTGTTGCAGGTACTCAAATTTTAAGCTAAAGTTGTTAAATTTAATTGCTTTAAAAATAGTTGAATTTTAATGCTCCATTTCATGCATAGAGTTGTGTATGCAGAACTTCTATATAGTGGTCATGTATTGCATACAGGGCATTCTTCTAGGTTCTCTAATATATTATACATTATCTCTAGTCCTTAAAAAGTAGGTGACATTGGCTTCATTTCATAGGTGAAGAAGGTGAGGCTCAGAAAGCTAATTAGTGATAAAACCAGGATTTTTTTTTTACCCCAATTTCTGTGACTCCAAGACTTGTTGCACACAATGGTGTTCTAGGAGATATTTTGGGGGACAACAGGGAGAGGAGGAGAGCGTAAAGGTAGGCTCCAATATTCTCCTTACCATTGCTCTGTGTCCTCTAAGCCAAACCCAGGCTCTGGAATCTTTATTTTATTAAATAGTCTTCTTTTTAAGCATTCACTTAAAGTTCTCGCTACACATAAAATTTAAAAAATTGTAAACCGTTGTATTTGACTTTTAATCTGTTTTTTATTTGTTGTTATGGTAAACTCAAGTTTACTTTAAACAGCTCTCCTGTATACCTCTTTCTACTCATCGCAGCATCACTGGGGATAGGAAGGACAGCAGTGATAACCCCATTTTAATGGTCAGAAAACTGAGGCTGGGATTTAATTGAGTTTTTCAAGGTCACCTAGTTTCATATTAATGTAGAATGCATTTTAAACTCAAGGCTTTTGAATTATTTTAGCTTAATACCTCTGTATATTTTATTGCCTAATTTAGAAATTTTGAATAAGAATTTTGATCCTGATCTGAAGAACATGGGGATGTTCTTTATTATAACAAAAAAAAATGATTTTTTAGTGGTATCTTGTCTCCTTACTTTAATTCTTTACACCTTGTTTCAAAAACTTTTTATTGAAGCATAGTATACATACAGAAAAGGTTAAAATTCCTAAGTGTCTATCTCAGTGAATTTCCACAAACTGAAAATACCTGTGTGGCCAGTATCCAACAGGAAATGGAACATTACCACAACATTATCAGAAGCCCCTTCCAGTTACTACCCTATTTTTCTAATGGTGACCACCTGATTTCTGAGAACAGATGAGTTTGCCTGTATTTGAGCTTTGAAGTAAAATGAAATAATATAGCATATACCCATTTTATATTTGGCTTCTTTTGCTCAACATTGTATTTGTAAGTCATTCATTTCTTGCATTCATTCTCAATGCTGTAGAGTATTCCATTGTGTGAGTATACCACACTTTATTTCATTTGTTCCACAGCTGATAGACATTTGGACAGGTTTCTATTCTTTGTTTATTATGAATAGTGCCACTACATATTCTAGTATATGTCTTTTGGTGAACATATGTATGCATTCTTGTTATGTATATAACTATGAGTGGCATTGCTGGCCAGCTGTAAGGTATGAGGTATGTAGATATTCAGCTTTAGTAAATACTAAGAAACAATTTTCCAAAGCAGTTATAATACCCACTCACTTTTTTCCCTCTCATTTCTTTTCATTATTTTCCCTGTTTGCTCTTTTTGTTATATTATCATATTTGACTTCTGTCTGACCTTGCAGTATGAAATGAAGAATCCGAGGTAGAATAATGGAAAAGGATGATGATACCTCTTTCTGACATTTTATTTGGATTGCAAAATATTTGGTCCCTATGACTTACACCCTGTCTACTTCAGGATGCTTGTTTTGGGGATAAAAATAAAGGAGTGTGCATGAGTGTTTTATAAACTATCAAATGTAATATACAAATGTTTTGTTTCATTATTCCCTTTCACCTCCAATGTTGAGAATAAAACCAATACTTTTTTCCCCTTACATATTTATTCTGTTCTCTCTCTCTCTTTCTCTTTCTGTGTGTGCGTGCGCACACGCACACGTGTGTTGGTAGTGGTAGGCAGATGGAATATTGGAAGCAGCAGTATCCTGGGTGAGTTCACCTAGAGTTAGGGGCTGCTGAATGAATGCCACTTGGCAGCAGAGAATCACAGAAAAGCCAGGGCACTCATGCTCCTCTGTCCCCATACTTTTCTCATCACTTCAGGAAAAAAGAGTTTATAACATATTCTTAAAAAGAGTATACACAGGAGTCTCTTGGTTGAAATCTTGGGGTTTTCTAGATATAACATCATATCATCAGCAAAGAGTGAGAGTTTGATCTCTTCTGTCCCTATTTGGACTCCCTTGATTCTGCTTTCTTGCCTGATAGCTCTTGCAAGGACTTCCAATACTATGTTGAAAAGTAATGGGGACAGTGGGCAGCCTTGTCTGGTTCCAGGAATTGATTAATGAATTCAGCAAAGTCTCAGGATACAAAATCAATACACACAAATCAGAGGCATTCATATACGCCAATAACAGTCAAACGGAGAACCAAATTAAGGACTCAATACCCTTCAAAATAGCAACAAAGAAAATAAAATATCTAGGAATATATCTAACTAAGGAAGTAAAGGACCTCTATAGGGAGAACTATGAAACTCTGAGGAAGGAAATCGCAGAACATGTAAATAGGTGGAAAACCATACCATGCTCATGGATCGGTAGAATCAACATTGTTAAAATGTCTATACTGCCCAAAGTTATCTACAGATTCAATGCAATCCCTATTAAACTACCAACATCTTTTTTCACAGACATAGAAAAAATAATTTTACGCTTTGTATGGAATCAGAGAAGACCCCGTTTAGCAAAAGCAATATTAAACAACAAAAACAAAATGGGAGGTATTAATTTGCCAGACTTCAAACTTTACTACAAGGCTGTGGTTCTAAAAACAGCCTGGTACTGGCACAAGTGCCGAGACACAGACCAGTGGAACAGAACAGAAAATCCAAATATAAAACCATCCTCATATAGCCATCTAATCTTTGACAAAGCAGAAAAAAACATACTCTGGGGAAAAGATTCCTTATTTAATAAATGGTGCTGGGAAAACTGGATATCCATATGTAGAAGACTAAAACAGGACACACAGCTCTCACCCCTCACAAAAATCAAATCACGGTGGTTAACAGACTTAAACCTTAGGTCAGAAACTATTAGAATTCTAGAAGAAAATGTAGGTAAGACTCTTACAGACATTGGCCTAGGCAAAGAATTTATGAGGAAGACCCCTAAGGCAATCACAGCAGCAACAAAAATAAATAAATGGGACCTGATCAAATTAAAAAGCTTCTGCACAGCCAAAGAAACAGTCACAAGAGTAAATAGACAACCTACAGAATGGGAAAAAATTTTCGCATACTACACATCAGATAAAGGACTGATAACAAGAATCTATTTAGAACTCAGGAAAATTAGTAAGAAAAAATCGAACAACCCTATCAAAAAGTGGGCAAAGGACATGAATAGAAATTTTTCAAAAGAAGATATAAAAATGGCTAACAAACATATGAAAAAGTGTTCAACATCTCTAATCATCAGGGAAATGCAAATCAAAACCACAATGAGATATCACTTAACTCCAGTGAGAACGGCCTTTATCAAAAAGTCCCAAAACTATACATGTTGGCGTGGGTGTGGAGAGACAGGTACTCTCATACACTGCTGGTGGGACTGTAAACTAGTGCAGCCCCTGTGGAAAGCAATGTGGAGATACCTTAAACAGATTCAAGTAGACCTACCATTCGATCCAGCAATCCCATTACTGGGCATCTACCCAGAAGAACAAAAGTCATTCTATAAAAAAGACACCTGCACCCGAATGTTTATAGCAGCACAATTCACAATCGCAAAAATGTGGAAACAACCCAAATGCCCATCGATTCATGAATGGATTAGCAAAATGTGGTATATGTATACCATGGAATATTACTCAGCTATTAGAAATGATGGCGATATGGCATCTCTTTGGTTCTCCTGGAGTGAGCTGGAACCCATTCTATTAAGTGAAGTATCCCAAGAATGGAAAAACAAGCACCACATGTACTCACCAGCAAACTGGTTTCCCTGAGAGCACATTTGGGATTCACACCAATAGGGTATTGGACAGAGGTCAGGGCTGGGTGGAAGGGATGGGTGTATACCTACTTGATGAGTGCGATGCGCACTGCCTGGGGAATGGACACGTTTGAAGTTCTCTCGGGGGGGGGGGGGGGGGGGGGGATGGGGTGGGGGGAGGGGAGGAGTGCACACCTACATGATGAGAGTGATGTGCACTGTCTAGGAAATGGACACAACTAAAGCTCAGACTCGGGGGGATGGGGAGGCATGGGCAATGTATATAGCCTGATCTTTTGTACCCCCTTGATGAGCTGAAAAACAAACAAAATAAAAAGAAAAAAAAAAAAAAAAAGAGTATACACAGATTGAATGTAATGAATAATGTGAACCAGCTTTTTACTCACCACCCAGGTTAAGAAATGAAACATTGATAAGCTCCCTGTACACTCCTTCCTGATTGTAGTGCCTTCCCCTTCCAGAATCTAGAGATTCCCCTTGTTTTTCCTCTAAGTTTTACCTTACCATTTTTGTTTGTATCCCTATGAATATTAGCTTTGCCTCTTTTTGAACTTTGTATAAATGAAATTATACTGTATTTCTCTGTGACTTCTTTCATTCAACATTTTCATAAATGTTTATGTTTATGTTTAGCTCTACTTCATTAATTTTTATTTCTCTATTGATGTTTCATTCTATGAACAAACTGTAATATCTTTGTTTTACTTTTGATATCCATTTTGTTTGTTTCCAGGTTTTTTCACTCTGGCAAATAATATTGCTATGAACATTGTCTAGGCACACCTGTGTGAAAGTTCCTTGGAGTCTCTAATTAGAAGTGGAATATCTGAGTCATGAGACATGGAAATATTCTACTCTAGAAATACCAAACTGTTTTCCAGAGTTCATTTTTTTTTTTTTTTACTTCCCTTGAGTAGTAGATGTTGTTTTCCATTGTTTCATATGTGTGCAAATTTGATATTATCCAACTTCTTAATGTTTGTCGTGTGGCTAGAATATAGTGACATTTAATTGTGTTTTTAATTTTCATTTCCCTGACTTCTAATAAAGTGAAACCTCTTTGTATGTTTATGGAATCCTTGTTATCTTGTGTCTTGTGAGAGAGAGGGAGAGAGAGATTGATTTAGAGTTTTTTGTATATTCTAGATGTAAGTACTTTGTTGGCTATACGTGTTGCAAATATTTTCTTCATTATTTGGACTGCTTTTTCACTTTCTGGTATCCTTTGATGAACAAAGTTTCTTAGTTCTAATGTAGTTGAATTTATCAGACTTTTCTTTGTGGTTTGTATTTTTGGAAATACTTGTTTAAGAAATCCTTGTTCTGAGGTCATACAAATATTCTATTCTTTTCTAAAAAAATTAAGAGTTTTGACTTTCACAATTAAATCTCAAATGCCTTGGAATTGATTTTGGTGTATATAAAGTATGAGGCAGAGATCTTCTTTCGTTTGTTTCCATCTGGATAATCAGTGGATTCATGACTAAAAATAACGAGTCTGTTTTTTTCTTTTCTGATATGCAATGTCTGCTCTTAAAGAAACTAGATGTCCATTATATGTAATACTATCCTAGCATCAAATTATATGTTCTGACTGTTGCTTAATATTACATTACCATGGTTCCCTATCTTATTCTTCTTCAAAAGTTTCTTAACCATTTGTAGTCCTTTGCTTTTCCATAAAATGTGGGAATCATTTTGTTGAATCCTATGAATAACTTGTAGGATTTTGATTGGAATAGCATTTAACCAATAGATCAATTTCAGGGAGAATTGACATCTTACAATATTTAGACTTCCTATCCATGAACATGAGATATAATCCATTGATTTAGTTTTTAAAAATTTTATTCAATAGAGTTTTATAAGTTTTTCCATAACAGGTTTATACAGTTTTGTTAGATTTACTTCTAGTACTGAAAGTTTTTGTTGCTATTGTATATGTTATTATTTTCTAATGGATTGTTCCTATACAGAAATGCAATAGACTTTTGTTTATTGATTTTGTATCCAGCAATCTTGATACAGTTGTCATTAATTACAGTAATTTCCCATAGAGGTTTTGGGGAATTTTTTATGTAGATAAGCATATCATCTGCAATAATGACAATTATGTTTTTCCTTTACAATGTTTGTATTTTTCCTTGCCTTATGCATTGGCTAGGAACTTGAATAAAGTATTAAATTGTTCCTGTCTTGCTCCTGAACTTAACAGAAATGCTTTCAGTGTTTGACTGTTAAGTGTGATGTCTCTTGTATCTTTTTTGTGGATACCCTTTATGAGATGAAGAACATTTATTTTTTTTTTAATATTAAAAATTTTTTGGAAATATTCCTATTCTTACAAAAACATTTC
The DNA here is from genome assembly GCF_041146395.1 of Eulemur rufifrons. NCBI lineage: Eukaryota > Metazoa > Chordata > Mammalia > Primates > Lemuridae > Eulemur > Eulemur rufifrons. The sequence continues at coordinate 11,176,196 of NC_091010.1, forward strand.
AAATATTTTTTTCGTGTTTAAATAACCTTTTTTTCTTTTTTTTTTTCAGCTTATTATGGGGGTACAAAAGCTCAGGTTACATACGTTGCCCATGTACCGCCTATCCCCCCGAGTCAGAGCTCCAAGCGTGCCCATTCCCCAGACAGTGCGCATTGCACTCATCATGTAGGTATACACCCATCCCCTCCCCCGACCCCCCACCTCCCCGAGTCAGCACCTTCAAGCGTGACCATTCCCCAGACAGTGCGCAACGCACTCATCATGTAGGCAACACCCATCCCCTCCCCCCACCCCCACCTCAATAACCATTTTTTCTTGACGTACATGAGAGTAAGTTGCCTGCTGAAGCACATTATCCCCAAATACTTGTATTTCCTGAAAATAAGGACATTCTCCATTATAACCACAATACAGTCATCAAAATCAGGAAACCAACATTGATAAATTACAACCATTTGATTCTTAGAGACTGTTCAGGTTTTGTCATTTATCCCTATAAAATCCTTTATAGCAAAAAGATCTACAGGATCACATATTGTATTTAGCTGTCATGTCTCTGTAATTTTCCTCAATCTGCAATAGTTTCTCAGTTTTCCCCTGACTTTGACCTTGGCACTGTTTATTATTATAGGCCAGTTATTCTGCAGAATGTCCCTCAATTGGGATTTGTCTAATATGGCAAGCAGCATGATTGGATTCAGGTTTTGTATCTTTGACAGAAATGTCACAGTAGCAATGCTATGTTGTTGTCATTGCATCTCATCCCATGGCACATGATTCTGGTTTGTCCCATTAGTGATGTTAACTTTGATCACTTGGTAAAGATGTATCTGGTAGCCTTCTCCACTGTAAAATTAGTCTTTGCCCTTTTATAATTAGTATTTTCTAGGAGGAATTTTGAAACTATATAAATACCATGTTCCTTGTCAAATTTCCAGTTTATTCAGTGATTTATTTATAATAGTATGTACTCATAGTTTCTTATTTTATTCAGTTAGTCATAATGTATTAACATAATTTATTTTGATGCTCAGACTGTTTACCATTTAGCTGTTAATAACTCAGTCTGGCTTCTGTGTCTTTTTGACATTTTCTTATTCTTTGAGCACTTCTTTGCTTTTTGACAATCAATACAAGATGTACTAAGCTTATTTAGTATTTTCCGTGCTCCATCATAGAAACTGTCATTTTTTTCAAGAAGCCCTGGGTATCTTTTAGTGGAAAGAAATGGTTTTTAGAAGCCAGTATCTGGGGGTTAGGTGTGCTTATTGATATTTGAGTGTCAGTGCCTTTAAGCTCTCTCAGGACGTGTGTGTGTGTGTGTGTGTGTGTGCGTGCGCATGTGTGGGTGTTTATATACCTAGTTGTGACTGTATTTCTTTATCTATATTGAAAACTATGGGTTCATAGTCATAACTTCAATTCTAGTCTAAATGCAGCATTTCTCCCTTTTCATAACTTCCTTCTCTGACAGTGAGAAAACTGGTTTCCATTTTCCTTAATATATTTATTCATTTTATCAATCCTCCTGGATGTAATCAATTTCCTACCACTGTCATCCCTTCTCCTGTGTGGTTATCTTCCTCAACCTACTTGGGCTTTGATAGCTTGTGTTAGGCCATGTGTATTTGAAGTTGCTCTCCTTAACCTGCTAAGATTCTGAACCCCATGCATGGCTATCCTCACTCTTTTGTATATACCTTCCTCATACTATGCAGGCTCTGATTTCTTGCCAGCCCCTGGGCTCTGATACCCTGCACCAGTCCCCTGCTCTGTGTGGATGCCCCTTCACTCTGCCTACACTCTGATACTACATGTCAGTTGAGCCCACACATGGATACCTTCCTTGCCCTACTTGGGTCTGATACTTGGCACTGGGCCCTTTCCTCATTGTCCTGCTTGAACTCTGGTAGCCTTTGCCAGCTCTCCCATGTGTTGATGCCCCCTTCACTCTGCTTGGACTCTTGACAGCCCATGCCAGCTTCCGATTTTGTGCATTAGTCCTCTTCTTTCCACGCACGCTTGACTCTGATATTAGGCTGTTCCCTCAATGTCTCATGGATGCTTTTTTCACTCTTTTTGGGACCTGACATGCAGTGGTAAGCTGTCACCCTGCAGGGGCATGCTCTTCAACATGCTTAGGCCCTGAAACTCCTTGCTGGGCTGTCTTTTTGGATGGAGTCCTAATTGCTTGTTCAGGAAGGGAAAGGAAGGTGTAGATAATTAAAAAAAAAAAATTATGACTTTATTGAGATAGAATTTACACTTAAGAAAAGTGCACCCATTTTTAGTATACAGTCTGAGTTTAGATGAATATATGCAGTTGTGTTATTACCACCACAGTCAAGATATAGAACATTTCTATAGCTGCTAAAATTCCCTCATTTCCCTTTATAGTCAGTCTTCTCTCAAACCTGGCCCAGGTGATCACTGCTCTGTTTTCTGTTACTAAAGTTTTATCTTTCCTAGAATTTCATCTAAATGGAACCATCTGATATGTATTGTTTTTGTTTCTAAATTTTGTTTACTTGCCTTAACGGTTTTGATATTCATTTGTGTTTTACAAATATCAGTAATTTTTATTGATGAATACCATTCCATTCTACATATATGTACTACAATTTTACTTTTCTACATTTACCTGTTGATAGACATTTGAGTTGTTTTCAGTTATGGGATAATTGAGATAATCTCTAGGTGTTATGGTGAAAAGTTAATAGGAATAAGTGTGATTTCAAAAAATCAGAATAGACAATTTTAAGATGGAGATTTGAGTTGAGACCAATTTTTCCACTTGTTGTATGACCTTGTACAAGTTCCTTAAACTCTGTGTGCATCTATTTTCTCATAAAAGATAATAGAGATTATAATAGTACCTATCTCAGGATTGTTATAAAGGCTGCATGAGGTAATTCATATAACACGCTAAGTATAATGCCTGATACATATAAAGCAATTTATACATGTTAGCTATTATATTAATAATAATAGCAATAATGACAATAATAATGTGAAAGTCAAGGGTTTTTAATTGATCATAATTTTATGTAGTTGCCCAAAAAGTTACTTTCATTTACTTCAATACCTGTATTTATTTAGTTATTGTTATTCTGTCATTTGGTATACTTTATTAAGTGCTTATTGAATACCAAGAGTTATGGCAGTAATGAAAATAAAAAGAAAGAGGACACAATTCTTGTCCTGTACTCAGTGCATTGTTCTTAAAAATATAGGCTAAAACTGGTTACTGGGTCTTGAAATGAATTTGTTCATCATGACTAGAATTTTCAGTATAAAACTATTAGAGGACATCACATGTAATAAGGACAAGTACTTTTTTAAAAAACTTGTTTTTAATGAGGGAGATGTATGTATGTCTATCTATACACACATGGATATATACATGTACACATACATGCATACATATTCATGTATATGTATATATATACTTGGCTGTAATATAAATTGTATTTCTTTTTTTTTTTTTTTTTTTTTTTGAGACAGAGTCTCACTCTGTTGCCCAGGCTAGAGTGAGTGCCGTGGCGTCAGCCTAGCTCACAGCAACCTCAAACTCCTGAGCTCAAGGGATCCTCCTCTCTCAGCCTCCCGAGTAGCTGGGACTACAGGCATGCACCACCATGCCCGGCTAATTTTTTCTATATATATTTTTAGCTGTCCATATAATTTCTTTCTATTTTTAGTAGAGATGGGGTCTCGCTCTTGCTCAGGCTGGTAAATTGTATTTCTTATTGTGGGTCATGGTCCAACCAAAACACCTGTTCTAGTAGATACACAGTATTATACTCAAGACTCCAAGGCTAACAAATCATCGAACTGATATTTAAGTAGTACATAATGAAATTATCACTGTATCAATAAAACATTAAATCACCAATAAATTACTGAGTGATGTTTGTGATGCTTTATGAAAAAACCTAAAAAAACTTTATAGAAAGGATTTATTTTCTAGTGGAAGGATAAATATTGTAAACATTAACTCATGGATATTAATGTACTTAATCAAGACAGCTAGTGTAGAGTCTAGGAGAACATACAAAGATTAAAATAAATAATTACAAGAATGATGTGTTACAAAGGGTAACCAATTATGTTATACAAAGATTGTATAAGATAAAATCTGAGCATATGATGTATATCTAGAGCTCGTTCCCAGACTATTTATAATTTTAATACAATTTGAGCCAAAATCACAGTAGGTTTTATGGAGGGATTCATCACAATGACTCCAAAATTGGAAACACCAGAGGGTAAAGTTTGGGTACATTGAAAAAGACAAAAAGGAAAGAGGGGAAAAAAACGCTTTAGAACAGGATACAGTACTGACACAAATAGACACATAGAGCAATGGAAGAGAATAGGAAAGGTAGAAATGTATGTGAAGTATTTACTGAAAAACAATGGTTACAGAAAGATTTTTTTTTTTTTTTCTTTTTTTGAAGAGATAAGGTCTCACTGTGTTGCCCAGTGGATATTCACAGACAGGGTCGTGGTACACTGCAGCCTTGAACTCCTGGCCTCAAGTGATTCTCCCATCTCAACCTCCTGAGTAGCTGGGACTACAGATGTGTACCACTGTACCCAGCTGAATATAGAAAGATTTTAAAATATATGTTGAGGAAAATTTATTAGTAATGTGGAAGAAAATATTTAGTTTCTTATAATAAACCCACTTGAAGAGTTGAATATTTTTAAAAAGTCAAAATGTAGAAAAATTAGAAGAAATTAAAAGGAATATCTTTAAGTAACAAAACAAACCTACAGGATTCATATGTGGACAAATGAAACACTTAGGTTTAATAAAAAATAAATTTGAACAGAAGAAATTTATAAATACTGTTTGCTAAGAATATTATAAAGGGTCTATCCATATATAAGAACATTCTAGTTAATTTGAATGCCAGGTAGATTTGATTTTTATTTTAAAATGTATTTGTCCTGACCATCTGTTAGGATCACCTCATCTCTGAAGCACTTACTGAAAATCAAGCTTTATAAGTCTGTATTTTTAAAATACTCTCAAATGTAATTTAAATCATTAGATTTTAAATTCCACAGGTGAATTACAATATTACCCAAAAATTATTCTCAGTGCATATTCTAGATACTGTGTGATGTGATGCGATTGTTCACCCATATACCTCTGTATTTACAAAACAAAACAAAACAAAAAACCTTTTGAAAAGAAAAGGAAGTAAACCCCCCTCTCCTCTTTCTCTGCTCCCATTCCTAGGATCCCTCTTGTGATTGTGTTGTAGCATATCTGAGTATATCTGAAACACAAGGCAGCTTTGTTGACATCACTGATGATGCTTGTCAGCAGGGATTGGTCAATGCTGCCAAACTTTTCTGTTAGTCATTCGAAGTATCCATGTCCATTGCAGCTGCTCTGGAACTCATAGGGGGATCCCAGTTTTTGCAGACTCATGGAAGAGCCACCTGGGTAAGATGGAGTTTGTCATAGGGTTTTCAAGAATTTAATATGTGAAATAATTTTAATGTTAGAACAAAAGTTTACCTTTATGCCATGTCAGAAAAGAAAATTGGAAGATGGCTTGTTAACGGTAGTCCTCTAATGCTGTTAGAATAAAGGAAGGTTTGTCCGTCTTTAATAAAATGCTGATGAGTACATTAGCATTCTGATTGCATTTAGAATTCAGAAATCCTAACTAGAACCCATAGAAACTGCCACAACACTTCACTTAGTGAAGCATTTCAGAATTCTTGCACAGTCAGTTAACTATGAATTGCTTATTTTTTGTTCAGTTGGTATGGAGTTTTTCGTATTATTTTTGTTCCTATGCATTTATTAAATATGTTTATGCAAAACACTTAGAACAGTATCCAGCACTGGTCAATAAGTCTTAGCTCCTTAGTATGTGTATTGTGAAGCATGAAAATTACATGCATGAAGTTATTTCTTTAGTATTTTTAAAAACAGAACGTTTCTGTCCATTTTATGATTCCTCTTTCCCCCAATGCTTAAAGAAGCATTTCTCAAAATATTTCCCAATTTTGGCCTGGACACTTTCATTTTAGTCAAGGATTAATAGAGAGCACTACCACTGGTTAGTGTCAGAGTTATTGGGGTGAGGGGGTAGGAGGTAGTTTTATTATTTGATTCAGTTGGAGATTTTATTCATGATCTTTAAAGCTCTCGAGCTTTGATGGAAATAATAGTCTTTTCCCTTTTTTATCTCCTAAATCTAGATTGCTAGACTGTTTAATAAAAAAGGGGAGGATTTTTTTTTTGAGGCATAGCAATAACTTATATTAATGACTCTTGGTTGTCTTGGGCTATCTTATAAATTTATTTTATGTAGAACTTTTTTTTTCAAAGATACTGGTATATGGGGCTTTCCTTTTTAAATTGATTTCTAATTTTTAAGAGGATAATAAAGAACCATATCTGTATAAGTTCTTTGGAATATGTTGATTTTTTGTGTGTGTGTGACTAAGTTTGGAGAACTTTCCTTAGAGGGCCATGTAGTGAATTTTTTAGCCATTTTGGGCAAGATGCTAAATTGGGGCTATTATATAGATAAAACATTTCAAATACAAGCATTGAAAATGTGGATTGTAATAAAAAGCAGTAGCTGGCCAGATTTGTCATGTGTACTCTAGTTTCTTAACCTCTGGCCAACAATATGGTCAATTTTTGTGATGGTTCTATGCATTTTCTATATTTTAGGTAGCAGTAATGTCTATTATGTCAAGCTTCTTGATTGTAACATTTGTATCTTATTTATCCTTACTAAATTTTTTCTTTGATTTGTGAGTTTCTGAGAGTTATAGATCACAGATCTGCCAGAATTATAGATTTTTCTATTTCTACTTTTAATGCTGTCAATTTTGTTTTAGTATTTTCAGGCTATTTTATTAGGTATAAAAATGTTTATGATTGCTACGTCTTCTTGGTGGATTAGTCCTCTAATCACTAATTAAAATCTTTGTTTATCTTAATTAATACTTTTCTTCTTTAATTCTTCTCTGTCTCTTGTGTTACAATAATATTCCTATATCAGTTTTTGTGTGTGTGGTTGTTGAGGTTTATCTAGTATTTTTTTTTTCCTTTTTGTTTGCTTTTAATTGTATTTTTAGTCAAGTCTTCTATTAGTTTTCTAGAGCTGCCATAACAAATTACCACAAACTTGGTGGCTTCTAACAATGGAAATTTATTCAGTCACAGTTCTGGAGGCTAGAAATCCAAAAGCAAGGATATCAGTGCTATGCTCTATCTGAAAGCTCTAGGAGAGAAACTTTTGTTACTTCTAGCTCCTGGTGGTTGCCAGCAATCCTTGGCATTCCTTGGCTTGTAGATGCATCGTTCTGGTTTCTGCTTTTGTCTTTACATGTTCTTTTCCCTTTTGAGTCTATGTGTCTAAATTTCTCTCTTTTTATAAGGCCATCAGCTATATTGGATTTGGGGCCCACCCTAATCCATTTTGACCTCAACTTGATTATGTGTGTAATGACCCTATTTTCAAGTAAGGTCATAATCACAGATTCTGGGTGGGCATGAATTTCTAGAGCGGCATTATTCAACCTAGTACAGTTCTATTAAGGTATAATTTATGTGCAGTAAAAGTCGGTCTTTTTGGTATACAGCTGTATGAGCTTTGACAAACAGTTGTGCAGCTAGTACAATAATCCTGCAGAATTCCTTTTTCTTTTTTCTTTTATAGTCAATCCCTACACCCACTGCTAGCTCCTGGCAATCACTGATGTCTTTTATGTCTCTGTAGTTTTGCCTTTTCTAGGCTGTGTTATAAATGGAATCGTATATTATGTAGCCTTTTGAGTCTGGCTTTTCTTTTGCCTAACATGATGCAATTTTAAATTCATTCATGCTGTTCCATATATCAGTAATTTGTTTCTGTATATTGCAGAATAGTATTCTAGTTTGTACGTGTACCACAGTTGGTTTATCCATTTACCAGTTGAAGGATATTTATGTAGCTTTCCAGTTTTTGGCAATTACAAATAAAAACCCTTATAAACATTTGTGCACAGATTTTCATGTGAACATATTTCTCTTGGGTAAATACCTGGGAGTGGGACTGCTGGGTTGTATGTTAAGTGTTTAAGAAACTAAACTGTTTTCCATGGTGGCTATACCATTTTGTATTCCTACCATCAATATAAGAACATTACTATTGTTCTGCATCCTTGTCAGTATTTGGTATTGTCAGTATATTTTAAAAGATACTATAATAGATGTTCAGTGGTATCTCACTGTGGATTTAATTTGTATTTCTGTAATGATCAGTGATGTTGAGCATCTTTTTTGTATTATTATTTTCCATTTGTGTATCTTCTTTGGTGAAGTTTGTTCTTTTGCCCATTAATAAAAATCTTGTTTATTTTCTTATTGTTGATTTTTGAGAGTTCTTTATATATTCTAGATACAAGTCCTTTATCAGGTATATAAATGATGGAACAAATATTTTTAAAAATGGGACTAGCTCTTTGGGCAACTATGTACGATTATGATTTAATGAAGTCAGCTGAAAACCCTAGACCTTCTTGTTACTATTTTTGTTGCTGTTATTTCAAAAGTAGCTAACACTTTTTAAATGCTTTTTATAAGTTAGGCACTATGCTCAATATTTTATCTGAATTATTACAAGTATGTTCTCCCAGAACATGGCTTTTCCTTTCATCCTGTTAAGGTTTTGGGTTTGTTTTTGTTTTTGTTTTGAGGAGCAAAGGATCTTCTCTTGAAGTCAAATTTATCAATTTTTTTTATGGATCATGTTTTTTTGTTTTATGTCTAAGAAATCTTTGCTCAACCCAAGATCACTAAGATTTTCTGTGTTTATTTGGAGAAGTTTGTAGTTTTAAGTTTAAAATTTAGGTCTGCAATCTGTTTTGAGAGTTTTTGTGTATGGTATTGTGTGAGTTATGGGCGAAGTTCAATTTATTCATGTGGCTGTTCAATTGTTCTAGCACCATTTGAGGATAGCACCACTATCCTTTCTCTATTCAATTATCTTTGACCATAAATGGTTGGTATAATTATGGGTATATTTCTGAGCTCTTTTCTATTCCTTTGATCTGTGTTAGTCCTTTTGCCAGTACCACACTCTCTTGATCACTAGAGCTTTATAGTTTATCTTGAAATGAAGTAACTTGACTCCTCCTACTTTGTTTTTCTTTTCAAAATTCTTTGACTATGTTAGTTGTTTCTGCTTTTCCATATGAATTTTAGAAGCAGCTTTTCTACTTCTCAAAAAAAAAATTCTCATGGGAGGATATTGACTCTGTAGTTGAATTTGGAAGAGAATTGATATCTCAACAGTATTGAATCTTTCAACTCATGAACAGAAAATATCTCTTCATTTACTTAGTTCTCTCTGATTTCTTTCATCTCTCTATATATTTTGTTTTTAATGTAGAGTTTGTCTGTATTTTGTTAGATTTATACCTACGTATTTTCTCCTTTGTGGTTTTGGATCTTGTTTCCTTGATTTTGCTTCCCGCCACTCCCCTTTTGGATTTTGGTTTATTGTAAATGGTATTTTTTAAATTCAATTTTCAGTTGCCCACCATAAAAATAGTTGATTTTTGTATATTGACTTTGTATCCTGTGACTTTCCTAAGTTCATATATTAGTTCCAGTAGTTTTATTGTAGATAGTTGGATTTTTTTAATACCAAAAATTATATCTTCTGAATGGAGATGATTTTATTTCTTCCTTTCCTATTTGTGTGTCTTCTATTTCTTTTTCTTGCCTTATTTCACTGGATAGAAAGTCCAGTGTGATATTGAACAGGAGTACCTTGTTCCTGGATTTAGGGGTAAAACATTAAGTCTTTCGCCATTAAATATGTTAGTAGTAAGTTTTTTAGATGGACTTTATCAGGTTGAGCAAGTTCCATTTTATTCCAAGTTTTCTGAATTTTTATCATGAATGGATGCTGAATTTTGTCAGAAAATTTATCTGCAACTATTGAGATGATTGTATAGATCCTTTATTTCTTGATGTGGTGAATTACATTGCTTTTTGACTATTAAACCACCTTTGCATTCCTGGGATCAACCACACTTGTTAATGATGTATTTTCCTTTTTATATATTATTGAATAATGATTCCGAGATATTTTGTTAAGGTACTTTTGCATCCTTATTCATGAGGGATATTGATCTATATAGTTTTCTTATACTGTCTGTTTTAGAATCAGGAAAATGCTGGCCTCATTAATTGATTTGATTAATTTTCTAAATTAATTTGATTTCTGTTGTCTGTTAGAGATTATACAGAATTGATATTATTCCCTTAAATTTTGAAAGAATTTACCAGTAAAACACCTGAGCTTAGATTTTTTTATATAAAGATTTTAAACTATGAATTCATTTTCATTAATAGACATGGATCCCTCTGTTTCACACAGGTTATTTATTTCATCTTGGATGAGTTTCAAGAGTTTGTGGCTTTTGAGGAATTTCACCATTTCATATAAATTGTCAAGTTTATGTACAAAGTCATTCATATTATTATTGCCTTATTTACTCTTAGCACCTGAGACATTTATAATCATATTCTTGCTTTCATTCCTGATACGTGTTTTGACTTGCGCTTCTAACTTTTTTGCTCTTTGGCAGTTTTGTAAGATGTTTAGCAATTTTCAAAGAACCTGTTTTTAGTTGCATTGATTTCTTTGTGCTTTTTGATTTTCAGTTACATTAATTTCTGTTCTTTATTGTATCTTCTTTTCCCTTGTTCTAGATTTATTTTGTTCCAAGTTTTGATTTGACATCTTTTTAAAAATATAAGCATTTCATACTATAATTTTCCCTCTACACTCTGCTTTAGGTGCATTCCACAAATTTTGGTACATGGTGTCTTCATTTCCCTTCAATTCAAAATATTTTCTTGTTTGCTGTGAGACTTCCTCTTTTGAACCATGGATGATTTTGAAGTTTGTTTACTTTGTAAGTGATTGGAGATTATCCTTCTGTTATTGATTTCTAGTTAAATTCCTTTATGTTCAGAGAGCATACTTTGGTGTGTTCAGTTCTTTTAAATTGGGCTTCTCATGTCTGTGTTTTTTATCAAATTTGGGAAATTTGGGGTATGTTTATCCATTATTTCTTCAAATACTTTTTCTGCCCTACACCCATTCTTCTGTGACTTCAGTAACATGAATATTAGATTTTTTGTTAGTGCCCCTACAGGTTAATGAGCAGGCTCTGTCAGTTTTTTGTTTGTTTGTTTTTGGCCAAACTTTTTTTAATTCATTTTTTAATTTTTTTAAATTTTTTAATTTTTTTATTTCAGCATATTATGGGGGTACAAATGTTTAGGTTACACATATTGCCTTTGCCCTACTCAAGTCAGAGCTTCAAGCGTGTCTATCTGCCAGATGGTGCGCATCGCATCCATTAGGTGTGAATATACCCAACCCATCTTCTCCCCTCCCACCTGCCTGACACCCGATGAATGTTGTTACTACTATATGTGCACATAAGTGTTAATCAATTAATACCAATTGGATGGTGAGTACATGTGGTGCTTGTTTTTCCATTCTTGTGATACTTCACTTAGTAGAATGGGCTCCAGCTCTGTCCAGGATAATACAAGAGGTGCTAGATCACCATTGTTTTTTGTGGCTGAGTAGTACTTTTTTCTCTTCATTGTTCAAATTGGATACTTTCTATTAATCTATCTTTAAGTTTACTGTCATCTCAAATGTTGGTATGTAGCCCAACTAGTGCATTTTAAAATTTTGGTTATTGAATTTTTTCAGTTCTAAAATTTCCATTTGTTTCCACTTTATATATTGATTCTCTGCTGAGGCTTTCGCTTTCCATCCCCTTCAAGAGTTCACCTTTACTTTTGGTGAATTTTTATGATAGCTCTATTAAAACCTCTTCCAATTCTAACTTCTGTGTCACTTTGGCATTGGTAGATATCTGTTGACTGCCTTTTCCCGTGTGAGTTGAGATTTTTTTCCTTTTTTATATGTTGAGTAATTTTGGATTACATCTTAGGTATTTTAACATTGTTACGTGATTCTTGATCTTCTTTAAATTCTATGGAGAATATTGATTTTTTTTTTTTTTTTTTGTGAGCAGGCAAATAGTCTAGTTGACCTCAGGCTGCAAGCTCCAACCAGCCACCTTTGGATTGTGGTTTCAGTATCAGTTCTCTTTTCAAAGCCTTTGCCATGCTCTCCAGTATACACCTTCCAGAGGCTAGTATGGGACCTGGGCAGTGATCTTATTTTACTTCTTAGTTTATTTCTGAAATAAATATCTATTATCTATCTAGGATCAGATCCAAGCAAGTGCTGTTCAGGAGTGAACCCAGGAATTTACATACAGTTTTATGGAGTTACTTTCCTGAGTTTCTGATATTTTGTGATCTCCCTGGTATTTTGTTTTGCTAGAACCCCCCTTTTTTCTTCTGCTTGGAAAGCTGTTGTTTTATCTTTCCTGCAGCTGCACTTATGTCTAATGTAAAGCAGTGTGTGCTTGTGTTGTCTCCCATCCCCTAGGGTTCGTGCTTTGCAGTTGGCAGGAAGATATTTAGATATTTGGAAATTAATATAATTTTATAGTTCCTCTTTTCTCAAATATACTTGTATGTAGGACTGGCCATATTTTTATATTTCAAGTCATTAATAGCAGAGATGAACTTTTTTACTGAAATGTCTTATAAAACTTGCTTAAAATTTTTTAACATGGTGTTATGAGAACATTATTGTTCATTGGAATATTGCCTTCCCTCTTAGGTCAAAGTCTTATTGTCCATATGATATTGCCAGTAAAACCGTAATTTATCTATGTTAGAAATTTGGCAAATGCTTAGTCTTCTCTGTAAATCAATATTAACTGGTGAACTTTTCTAAATACACATTCCTGGGCCCTATCTCTAGTGATTCTGAGTCAGTGGATGTATTATAATAAATAAAAAAGAAAATAACCTAAATGCTTATCTCTGCTTTTATAGTACTCCTGTTTCAATGGAGGACATTATTTATGGTCTAAGATTCAGAAAAGATGTATCTGAGGAAGATTGTGATGTTAGTGCTCCTTGAAGGTTGCTGGTTTAGTGTGTGTGTCCTGAGGCAGTGAGGTACCATCTGAACAAACAAGGTGTTGAACCGCAGGTGGGCTGCCTTCGTCAGGGGGTCAGACCCTCACCATCATCTAGTTGTATCTTGTATTGGTTCATCTTTCTTGAGGTTGTCATCTGAATCATTGGGCGTATAGCTTCTTATTGTTAAACCAGTTCAACGAGGAGTAGAACTTAATATTATATCATTTTCTTTATCGTGTTTAAGGATAAAATCTTCAGTTTATTTCAGCTATTTTTGGAGGCATACATCCAGTAAAGTATTTAAGGTATACCAATCATAAGTATACAGCTTGAACTTTTCATTTGTATGTTTATGTAACCACCATGCAGTCAAGACATAGAACATTTCCAGCTTCCAATAATGTTCTTTCTCAGTGAGTAACCTCCCTCCCCTGTGTCTACCACTATTCTGATTTCTAGCACCATAGATGAGTTTTGCCTGTTCTCAGACTTCATATAAATGGAGTCATGCAATATGTATTCTCATGTATCTAGTATTTTTAATCAAATGATTTTTTGTGGCCAGACCTTTTTATTTAATATTGTTTCTGGCTCCTTCATACTCAAAACACATGTAAATCAAATCAGATTCAGTTGACTTTTATTTTACATTTCTCTTAGGTGAGATAATCTGAAAATTCTTGAGGAAATTTCTCATATGTCCAGTGACTCTCTACTTCAACCACTCATATAGTGTCTGTTATTTATTTCCACAGGTTATTCTGGCGCTTTTTTCCTCTTCCACATTTCCTTCTACCAGTGCATAGAGATAAAAAGGAGATTTCTAAAATTCTATCTCCAATTTGTTCTTTGCTATGCTAGCATTTGGCTTGGGGTGAATTCAGGTTGAACTGAATGTCTACAGTTATGATATTAATCTTGTGTTTTTCTTTTCTTCTTTCTGACAGCACGATGGAAGTGGTTCATTGCACGATATTCAACTATCATTGCCATCCAGTCCAGAACCAGAAGATGGTGACCAAATATATAAGGTATGACTACATATCATGCTGAATTTTTTTAAATTCTTTTTTATTACTAAAAGTGCAATAGCAAAAAGATTTAATGATAAATATATAAAAGCCTGGAACTTTTCTGTCTTGGGTATTAATTGGTTTTGCTCTTAACTTTTGCTACTTTGTTAAGTTGAAATAGTGTCTCTGTGGTGCTTCCATTTGAATTTATCAGTTGGATAATTATTTGTTCCCATATTACTACTGGTGCAGAATTCTTTTTTAAAAATCATTGCTTATAACTGTGAATAACAGTTTTTAAAATATGACTACCAATAAAAATTAAAATGGTAATAGGCAATTCTTATATATAATCATAACATTGAGAAATATACTGAAAATAAGATTAATTTGTTTTTCTTTTTATCTTAAAAAATACAATTATAGAATCTAGAGGTATTTTTTTAATTTCAAAATACTGACTAAGGGGTACAAGAGTTTCTGTTTCAAGGATATCTTGTATAATGCTTAAGGCAGGGCTTTGGTATGCCCATTACTGGAATAGTGTTCATTGGATCCAATAGGTACGATTTTATCCCACACTCATCCTCCCACTCTCCCCGCTTCTTGGTTTCTCATGTCTTGTATCACTTTGTGCCCACGTGTACCTGTCTGTTAGCTTATTATATTGTTATTAACTTATTATATTAGTGAGAACATATAGTGCTTGGTTTTCCATTTCTGAGATACTTCACTTAGATTAATGGTCTCCAGTTCTATCCAAGTTGCTGCAAATGACATTATTTCATTCCTTTTATGACTGAGTAGTACTCCATGGTGTGTGTGTGTGTGTGTGTGTGTGTGTATGTACCACATTTTCTTTATCCACTCATGAATTGAAGGGCACTTAGGTTGATTCCACCCCTTTGCAATTGTGAATTGTGCTGTGATGAACATTCGAGGGCAGGTATCTTTTTGATAAAATAACTTCATTTCCTTTGAGTAGATACCCAGCAGTGGGATTGCTGGATCGAATGGTAGGTCTACATTTATTTCTTTGAGGAATCTCCATACTGTTTTCCGTAGAGGTTGTACCAATTTGCAGTTCCACCAACAGTGTAGAAGTGTTCCTTTCTTTCTGCATTCATGCCAGTATCTAGTCTTTTTTGACTTTTTAATAATGGCCATTCTGCTAGGGATAAGGTGGTATCTCCTTATAGTTTTAATTTGCATTTTCCTGATGATTAGTGATGTTGAGCATTTTTCTTTTCTTTCCTTTTTTTTTCTTTTTCTTTTTTTTTTTTCGCCATTTGCCTATCTTCTTTTGAAAAACTTCTCTTCATGTCTTTTGCCCACTTTTTGATCGGGTTGTTTGTTTTCTTGCTGATATTTTTGAATTCATTTAGGTTCTGGATATCAGTCCTTTGTCAGATGTGTAGTTTTGTGAATATTTTCTCCTATTCTAAAGTTATCTGTTGACTCTCTTGATTATTTCCTTTGCTGTGCAGAAGCTTTTTAATTTAATTAGGTCTCATTAATTTATTTTTTTTGTTGCTATATTTGCCTTTGGGGTCTTAGTCATAAATTCTTTGCCTAGGCCGATGTCTAGAAGAGTTTTTCCTACATCTTGTTCTAGAATTTTTATCGTTTCATGCCTCACATGTAAGTCTTATCCATCTTGAATTAATTTTTGTATATGGTGAGAGAGAGGGGTCCTGTTTCATTCTTCTGCATGTGGCTGACCAGTTTTCCCAGCACCATTTATTGAGTAGGACTTCCTTTCCCCAGTGTATGTTGTGGTCTGCTTTATCAAAGATCAGTTGGTTGTAGGTAGATGGTTTTATTTCTGGGTTCTCTATTCTGTTCCATTGGTCTATGTCTGTGTATTTTTTATGTAAGTAGCATGTTGTTTTGGTCACTATATAGCCTTGTAGTATAATTTGAATTCAGGTTATGTGATACCGCTAGATTTGTACTTTTTACTTAAGATTGTTTGGCTATTCAGACTCTTTTGGTTCCAAATGAAGCTTAGGATTATTTTTTCTAGATTTGTAAAATATGATGCTGGTATTTTGATGGGGATTTCATTGAATCTGTAAAACACTTTGGGTACTATGGACATTTTAATGATGTTGATTATACCAATCCATGAGCACGGGATGTCTTTCCATTTGTTTGTGTCTTCTATGATTTCTTTCATCATTGTTTTGTAGTTCTCCTTGTAGAGGTCTTTAACCTTTGTTAAGTATGTTCATAGGTATTTTATTTTCCTTTTAGCTATTGTGAATGGTATCAAGTCCTTGATTTGGCTTTCTGCTTGACTGTTACTGATATATAGAAATGTTACTGATTTGTGTACATTGATTTTATAACACGAAACTGTACTGAATTTATCGATTCCAGGAGTCTTTTGGTGGAGTCTTTGGGGTTTTCTAGATACAAGATCATATCATCAGCAAATAGGGATAGTTTGAACTCGTCTTTGCTGATTTGGATGCCATTTATTTCTATCTCTTGCCTGATTGCTCTGGTTAGGACTTCCAATACTATATTGAATAGAAGTGGTGACATTGGACACCCCTGTCTTGTTCCCGATCTTAGGAGAAATACTTTCAACTTTTTCTCATTCAGCATGATGTTGGCTGTGAGTTTGTCATATATGGCTTTTATAATTATTCAGTATGTTCTTTCTATGCCTAGTTTGTTAGGGGGGTTTATCATGAAAGAATGCTGGGTTTTATTGAATGATTTTTCTGCATCTATTGAGATGATCATGTGGTCTTTGTTTTTGTTTCTGTGTATGTGGTGAATCATGTTTATTGATTTGCCTATGTTAAACCATCATTGCATTGCTAGGATGAAACCTACTTGATCATAGTGGATTCTCTTTTTGATGTGCTATTGAATTCGGTTTGCCAGTATTTTGTTGAGGTTTTTTGCATCTATGTTCATAAGAAATACTGGTCTGTAGTTTTTTGTTATCGTTGTATCCTTTCCTGGCTTTGTATCAGGGTGATACCAGCCTCATATAATGAGTTAGGGAGGATTCCCTCCATGCTGTTATGGAATAGTTTCTGTAGGATAGGTACTAATTCTTCTTTGTTGGTCTGGTTTAATTTGGCTGTTAATCCATCTGATTCGGGGATTTTTTTTGTTGGGAGATTTTTTGTTACTGCTTTAATCTTGCTGGTCATTATTCATTATTGGTTTGTTCAGAGTTTCTATTTCTTCCTGATTCAGACTTAGGAGGTTGTGTGTTTCCAAGAATTTATCCATTTCATCTAGGTTTTCTAGTTTGTTCACATAGAGGCTTTCATAATATTCATGGATGATATTTTGTATTTCTGCACTTATTAGTTGTAATGTCTCCTTTTTCATTTCTGATTGAGGTTATTTGAGTGCTTTATCTTCTATTTCGGGTTAATGTGACTAATTGTTTATTGATTTTTTTTTTTTTTTGGTCTTTTCAAAGAACCAACTTTTTGTTTCATTGATCCTTTGTGTTGTTTTAGTTTCCATTTCATTTACTTCTGCTCTAAGTATTGTTATTTCTTTTCTTCTGCTGTCTTTGGGTTTGGTTTATTCTCCTTTTTCTAGTTCCTTGAGATGTGACATTAGGTTTTTATTTTATGATCTTTCTTTCTTTTTGATGTAGGCATTTAAGGCTATGAACTTTCCCCTTGGGGCTGCTTTTGTTGTATTACATAGATTTTGAAAACTTGTGTCACCTTTGTCATTCAGTTTGAGGAATCTTTTGATTTCCATCTTAATTTCATCATTGACCCAATGCTCATTCAGAGCAGGTTGTTTAATTTCATTGACTTTATGTAGATTGGAATGTTTCTCTTGAATTGATTTCTAGTTTTATTCCCCTATAGTCTGAGAAGATACATGGTATGATTTTGATTTTTTTGAGTTTACTGAGACTTGTTTTATGGCTTAAGACATGATCCATGTTGGAAAATGTCCCATGTGCTGATGAGAAAAATATATATTCAGTAGTTTTGGGGTAGAATGTTCTGTAAATGTCTGTTAGGTCCATTTGTTCTACAGTCCTGTTTAAAGTCCAGTGTTTCTTTATTCATTTTCTGCATTGATGATCTGTCCAGTTCTTTCAGTGAGGTGTTGAAGTCCTCGACTGCTAAGATGTTAGTGTTTTTATCTGCTTAAATCTAGAATAATTTGTTTTATGAAACTGGGAGCTCCTGTGTTAGGTACATATATATTTAGGATTATTATGTCTTCTTGTTGAATTGCTCCATTTACCATTATGTAATGACCATTTTTGTCTTTTTTTAAACCATTGTTGATTTAAAGTCTATTTGATTTGATATGAGAATGGCTATACATGCTTGCTTTTGGTTTCTATTTTTGTGGAATATTTTTTCCATCCCATTACCTTGAGTCTCTGTAAGACCTTGTGGTTTAGATGACTTTCTTGGGGACAACAAATAATTTGTGTTGTATTTTTTCATCCATTCAGCCAGTCTGTGTGTCTTTTAAGTGGGACATTGAGACCATTCATGTTGAGTGTTAGTATTGATATGTGATGTGGGATGTTGTTTCTGTTCAACATGTTGGATATATCTTATTGTTTTATTTTCCCTCTTGTGCTATTGTTTTATAAAAGCTGTAAGCTGTAACTTTTGTTGTTACACTGGTTGCTGTCTATTGTGCTATTGCATGTACAATGCATTCTTGAGCATTTCCGTAGGGCAGGTCTAGTAGTGACAAATTCCCTTAGTGTTTGCTTGTCTGGAAAAGACTTTATTTCTTCTCTGTTTATGAAACTTATTTTAGCAGGATACAAAATTCTTGGCTGGCATTTATTCTGTTTAAGGAGACTAAAGATAGGAACAGATTCTTTTCTTTTTTGTACAGTTTCTACTGAGAAGTCTGCTATTAGTCTGATGGGTTTTCCTTTGTAAGTTTCTTGATGTTTTTGCCTCTCGGCTTATAGGAGTTCCTTCTTTGTGTTGACTTGGGCCAGTCTGATGACTGTATCCCTTGTTAATTCCTTTTTTGCCATGAATCTTCCAGGTGTTCGTTGAGCTTCTTACATCTGGATGTCTAAATTTCTAGCATGACCGGGAGAGTTTTCCTTAGTTATTTCCTCAAGTAGGATTTCTAGGCCTTGTACATTTTCATCTTTACAATCAGGGATGCCTGTGATTCTTATATTTGGCTGTTTTACACAATCCCATACTTCTCGTAGACTTTGTTCATTCCTCTTGATTCCTTGTTTTTTTTTATTTTGGACTGACTGGGTTAAATTGAAAGAGTTGTCAGGTTCTGTAATTCTTTCTTCTGCTTGGTCTAGTCTGTTCTTTAAACTTTTTTGTATTTCCCTGAATGAATTTTTCATCTACAGACATTCTATTTGGTTTTTTAAAAAAAATATATCTATCTCTTTTGTAAATTTTTCATTCATTTCTTGAATTGTTTTCCTGGTTTCTTTGAGTGGGTTTTCCATTTTCTCTTGGAGCTCACTGAGCTTCCTCAAAAATTCCGTATTTGGAATTTTTTATATGTCATTTCAGTATTTTTATTTTGGATGGGAATCCATTGCTGGAGAGCTGGTGTGCTTCCTTGTGGGTGTCCTTTCACTCTGATTTTTCATACTTCTGGAGTTCTTGTGCTGATTCCTTCTTATCTAGAGCAGCCGTCACTTCTTGTTTTTGGATTTTCTTTTGCTTAGATGGGGCTGTTTTCTCTCCCTCTTAAGGGTGTGTCTGTAGCATATGTTGGATAATAACCTTTGGCATTGCTTGTGGGTACTTTTATGGGGGAGGGGTCTAGGTTGTGGATGAATACCTTGGTTATAGATCTTCTTAGTGTGGTGGTTTTCTCAATTGCTAGTTATTTGTAGGTTATAGCAGTGTCACACTATATGTGTGGGCAGCTTCCCTATCTTTGGTTTTGAAGTCTTTGAAATCCTTTCTCTTTCCCCAGCCCTGTGGTCTTCTTAACAGTGTGAATTATATTGTGATGCCCAGTATAATCTCTGAGACAGCAGTTGGTGCTTGTGGGTAAGAGGCAGCCACGACTATATCATTGAGTCATAAATGTAGTAAAGGGCTGTACAAGTTTTCCTCCCCGTCAGTAGGTGGTGCTTGCAGGAAAGAGCCAGCTGCAGTGTTGTTTTCTGGGACCTGTGACTGGCTCTTCTGTAGATCAGGAGAAGCACTTGGACGCCCCAGGTGCTGGATGGGGCCCTGGAGCTGCCATGGACTCATTTCCACCACAGTAACTGTGGGTGGAAGAGCGAGGCTGAGCCGGGCTGAGTTAGACAAGCCTGTGTTCAGGCTCCACAGAGGCGGGAACAAGAGCTGTCTTGTCAGGCATGGAGGGTCAGCTCCCAGGTCTCTGGGGAAACCACCAGGGAGGGGCTGAAGCAGCCCCATGAAGCCAGAAAGTCTGCTGATGGGGGAGGGACTGTCTGGAATTTGCAAAGGTGGCTTTTGGGAGTGGGTTTCACTCTTCTTCCTCCTCCCCTACCCGGCACATCTCCTTCTGGTGTCTTCCCATGAGCATAGCAAAGTAGCTGAGCTCACCAGCAATGGTGCTACAGGCTGGGAGCTTCCCTGCCCAAGATTCTGCCCTGAACCAAAAGCGCTGCTGTCCTGTGGGGGGAGTGGTGCTCCATGAGGGAGCTGTGGCTCAGACCCACACTGCACTCGCCTTTCAGTTCTGCCCAAGTGGGCTCTCTCTCACCTCGTAAGATTAGTTCATAAATCTCCCTTCTGTGCCACACTATCAATTCTTGGGGTATGGGATCTGGCCTGCGGGTTTGTCCCCTGGTCCCCAAAGTTCACTCCCTGACTATGCCAGGGAGAAGTGTGCTTGTCCTTTCTTGCCCGAGGAGTGCTCAAGTAGGGTTAATATTCCCCTGCTTTAGTGTGTGCCTCCTCTGCTGGAGCAGCCAGGCGAGCAGCAGCAGGGGTGGCTTGTAGGCAGGGAGCTCAGTCCTAGGACCCCTTGGTCTGCACAGGTCTTTAAGAGCAAAGATGTGATCCCCAGTCTCTGTGGAAGCCTCAGTGTAGTAGATGTGCTAACGGAAGGGAAGCAGACACTCCTGAGAGCCTGGGCTCAATCATTCCTTAGAGGCACACATGCCACTCGGCAGCAGTGGGAGGGAAGGGGGTGGAAAATAGTCTGAACGGAGGAGAGCTGGCACTCTGGTCCCCTTTGTCTCTCTCCCCTGTAGGCAGTCTGCCCGAATGTCCAAGCTCTTGGATCACACAGTTCCCTCAGGACCCACTGGTTCTTGTGGCCACTGCAGTCTCAGTAGGAGTTGAGAATTGTTTGTGTGGAGACCAGTGACATGAAAACTGAAGGGCTGAAGCTACTTGGGGAGGACAAAGGCTCACAACGGGTGGAGAAGCAATATGGCACCTGCCGCCTTAGCTCAAGTCTTTGGTGACAGGGAGTGACCCCAAGGGGGCTGGCAGCCTGGTGGTTTGTTTTCAAGAAGCTTCCAGTTCACTGGTGGCAGCAGCTTTTGGGCTCGTGAGGGTAGAGAAGCCCTCCAGCAGCTCGGGAGCCTGCTGACTACCAGAGGTGCGAGGGGAGGAGAAATAAAACTCCCACCTGTCTTTTCCACAGGACTCTAAGTTTCTCAGACATTTATCTCTGCCAAAATCTTACTCCTTATTCTGCCCTGCAACTTCTTCCCATGTAATCTCTGATAGGTTCTGGCACTTCTCCCGCAGAATTACAACTAAACTATGGTTTTTGTATTTTTTTTTTTTCCATCTAAAATTTTTGCTTCTTTCTGAGATGACCTGGCGACCAATGTTTCTAGTCAGCCTTCTTGTCCCCTCACTCAGAATCCAGATTCATTCTAGTGAGTATTTGAAAGTATTTTTAAAAATAATTCTCATCTTAAGGTCTATTTTTAGTTGAAGAAAGCTCTTCACTTTGTAAAAGTTTTTAAGGCCATATTTATTTCTTAAACACAAATAGTCTTTAGTATTTCCAAATAAAGTTATTATTGGCTTTTACATCCTATTTTCAGGGCATACTAATCAGTGTTTGCTTATCATCTGTAGTAACAAATAACCTCAAAACATCGGTGGCTTATCATAGCAAAATTTTTGTCTCACTTATGTTATACATATTTGTTGAGCCTAAGAATACTGAGTTATAGAAATGCCCCCTGTATTTCTGGAGACAAGATTTGATTTCAGAAGTCAAATAAGGCTTTGCCTTAAAGGAAAAATAAATGTGTTAGTTCAAAAGCTGCCTCGTCTCAGGAGGGCTCAGGAGGGCGTCTTGCTGGTCAGTAGAAGCTGCACTTCAAAGAGACAGCTGTAAACTGCGCCTTTGGTTCTCACCTGTTTTGAAAGACAAGGCAGTCCTCCCTTAGAACCAAAGGTTGCCGGAGCTAACAGGTGGACCCCCGGAGATGAGAGCTAATCAGATAGATATGCTAATGCCCAAGGGCCCAGATGGAACCATGCCCTTAAAGTAATTAACACAAAGCACAGCCCATGTTGACTTCTGGGATATCTCTGTCTCCAAGAACACAATCACCAGAGCCAAGATGTCTCTGTTTGTTGCTAAAGTAATAGCCTTATCATAAAACTTAGAAGTTTGCCCCAAGACGATTTTATAACTCATTGTTCCCCTAGTTAGAGTTAGTCAAAGGATCTATAGTAGCCTTTTAGGAGACTTTGACCCTAAAGCAAACTGCCTGTTAGTATGAAAATCTCGTTGCCCTTGGCAACCGGAGCCTGTATGTACCCTATATAATACCTGTGTGGAATTTCAGTCGGGGAGATATTTTATGCGGGTAAAATATTTCCATCCGGATACCCTCCTTTATCTATTTTCATAAACTTTTACATTATAAACTATATCTTTGGCTCTGTGTATTATTATTGCCATTACTTTATCTTTTATTTCTATTTTCTACTATATTTTTCATCCTTTGCAATGACCCCTGCCTGAGAGACCTGATCGGCAGAAAAAAACCTCTTTGCAGGGAGCGTAGCTAACTCCCTGCAAACTGGCGTAGTCAACTTAGAGACCATGATCGGAACAAAGAGAAAACGACCTCTTTGCGGGGAGCGTAGCTAACTCCCCGCACATATTGGCAGTAGGTCAGCTGAAACTCTGCTTCATATATGTCCTTCGTTCTGGGATCCAAACTGAAGGATCAGCCCTTGTTGTGGGACATATTGTTGTGCCAGAGAGAAAAGAGCTTTGACAGAACCACATGTGAATTCTGCTTTGATGTGGCACATGTCATTTTCAAAACAATTCAAGTGGCCAAGCCTGGTTTTAGTGGGGGCAGAGAAGCATCATTTTGTCATAGGATGTAGAGTGATTTATGGGAAAAAGATTGCATATAAAACAATCAAAATCAAAACAATGTAGCATAGTAGTCAACTCCGGTTATCTAATCTTAGCTTTTCAGCTTGTTGAGTACCTGTCATTTTCCAAATTATTTCCTGTGTCTTGGCTTCCATCCCAGTATAATAATATTTTAAATCAGCAGGTCATTAGCAGGCCAACTCTTTGTCAACACTCAGCTGAGATCCATTGACATAGATGATCTCCAGTGATCTCTTAGATTTTTAATTTTTATGACTGGCATTTTAAAAGTAAAGTTGACCCTTTTTCTTGGATTTTTTTTGTGAAAACAATTTTTTATATGTGAAGAAATTATTTTTAAAGAAAACATTTTAATTCCACCTTCTTTACACAACTAGTATCTTCACTTTTTTCAATGTTCCTTGTAGTTCCTCTATATTAGTACTTCATGATAAACATATTGTCACATGGCATTTTCCTAGTCTCTCTTCCTTCTTGTTTAAGATGAGATGCAGTAGCTCACACTGTCTCTTTTCTCCCATATCTTGTTTTCTCTTATACTTTCATCAGCAAATCCCCAACTATGTCACCTTCTCATCTAAATGATCTAGCAGTACAGTTTTCAGTGACATAAATATGCTGTCTTTTGTCATTAAAAATTCAAGGTCTAAAATCTCCACTGCATGCTGCCACTCTGTCCTTATATTTATCTCAGGAGAGCTCCATTTTCCATTCCCCTGATAACCTATTCCAAAGATTAAACATCTCAAGCCCCATGCTCTGCTATGCTTCTCAACCTCTGCAGGTAGCCTTGTGTTCATCAAGCAAAGATCATCTCTTACTGCCTTCTAACTTAAACTTGTGTCTGTCTCATTCTCATTCAGTTTCTTCCACGTAGAGGGGATAAGTGGCCACCATGCTGTGGAAGACCACCTTTTCTCCTGTATGCCTAACTATCTTCTGCTGCTACTTAAGAACCTGAGTACATCTCCTCTGCTCTCCTCTGTCTTCAGTGTGCTTCCTCTGCTTTTTCTTCATCATCAGTTTATAAATTTATATATCTCACTCATCTTAAATTTGGTAAATCAAATAAACTTTTCTTTGACTCTCCTTAAACCCCTATCTAGTTAATGTAGAAACTTGAAAAAATGAAAATAGCTACTGGTTTTCTTGCTGTAGATTTAGCACAGCTTTTGTCTTAAAAGCTTTGTCCCTTTCCTTTTCTGTCACTTCTTTCAGGAATCTCTTATATCTCTTAACATTTTTTCCCATTGTAGGGTTTCCTCTTCCTTTAAATGTTCAATTTATATCTTTAGTTCAGTCCTCTTTGAACTTTTTACTGTCATGATTTCACATATGACGCTTATATAGATAATGTGTAAAATTTCTCTCTTTCGTGCTTTGTAATCCAGTTGCCCGTTGCACATTACTGCTGTGTGTCTCACCCGCGGACAGGTACCTCTAACGGTATATTTAAAATTCATACATGCTCCTCTTTGAACATATTTTTCCTCCTGTATTCTCCATTTCTTTTCATGGCACAGCTATTCACTTTGTCACTCAAGCCAGAAATATGGATGTCACTCTTGACTGCTCCTCTGTGATCTTCTTTCACATGTAGCGAACTGTCAAAATCTCCAAATTGTGATCTCTTCTCCATCTTTGTTATCACTCTCTTCTGTCAAGCTCCTGCCTTCATCTGGATTGTTACCATATTTGTTTTTTTAGAGATGTGGTTTCACTCTGTTGCCTACGCTGGAGTGCAGTGGTATTATCATAGCTTACTGCTGTCTTGAACTCCTAGGCAAAAGTGATCCTCCCACCTCAGCCTCCTGAGGAGCTGGGACTATAGATGTGCGGTACCACGCCTGGGTAGTTTTTTATTTATTTTTTAATTTTTTGTAAAGACAGGGTCTCGCTCTGTTGTCCAGGCTGGTCTCGAACTCCTGAGCTCAAGTGATCCTCCCACAGTGCTAGGATTATAGATATTAAGCCACTGTGCCCCCAGCTGGTTATTACAATATTTTTATAACAAGTTCTTAGCTCAATTTTGTTGCTTTTAGCAAATTTGCCCTTCAAATAGCTACCAAAGCGATTCTAAATACAAATATGTGACTCCTTAGCTAAGACCATGTTTGATAGTCATGGCCCTCTGTGGTCTGGCTCTTAGCTAGTTTAGTAGCCCAGTCACTCCTCACTATTAACCACAGCCTTTGTGCTACAGCATCACTGCTTATAATTCTCCAAATCTGCTATGCGTGTACTTCCTTCTGTATTGTGTTGTATGACACTTACAATTCCTTACCCTAAAATCGAAAGCCTACTACACTTCTCTAACTTCTGATCATCCTTTAAGACTCCACGGGAGTCACTCATTCCCTGGTGTGTTCTCCTTTGTCTACTTTTATGTATAAAACCTTAGAGCAGTGCCTGACATGTAATAAGTGCTATATACATGTTGGCTGTTACTGTTCTTACCACATTGTATTTTGATGGCGATGTAGTAGTGTTTCATCAAGTTGTTATATGTGTTTCGATTGTCCCCTCATAGGACAATTGTAAACTTGTAACTTTCAGATGATACCTTGTTATAGGTTTTCTCATACTTAGGATCATTTTTTTGGCATAAGATAGCTGAATCAGAGAGTGCATTTTTATGACTCTTATACATATAATATGTTTGTCCAGAAAGGTTAGTGGCTGTGTCTGATGATGTACTGTTTTTTTTTTTTTTTCCTGTAATCTTGTTAATCACGTTGGGTGTTTCCCCCTAGTTTAATATCTATAAAGCAATATCTGTGATATTTTAACTTGTATTTTTTTAACAAGTCAAATAGAACATTTTACCCATTTTATATGTATGTTTGCGAGAACTGGCTATTTGTCCTTTGGGGCCTTGAAAATGGTCTTATATGTTTGGATAGGCTCTTAGTGTACTTGAGATATAATTCCTTTGTCATATTTGCATGGATTTCCACCAGCATTTAACTTTAATGTTAATTGTTAAGGTGGTTTAAAATTTTATATAATCAAATATATGTTTTCATTTCTTAATAACTTCACTTGCTGCATAGCTTAGAAATGTGTCCTTCTAAATGTATCGTTAGAAATGTATTTTTCATGATCTGCAGTCCATGTTTTTGTCTTGATTTGTGAATTTTTTAAATTCCTAAACTTTTAAAATTTGACTGGAAATCATTTTTTATATGTAATAATGTCTTTCCCAATTATAGACTACATAACAGGATTTTAAAAATCTTTTCTTCCTTATTGTTTGGGATGCTTATGTGATATGATAAGCCTTTGTAAAATGTCTATTTCTGATCTCTTGTTAAACCGCAATGTATATTTTTTTGTGGCCAGTGTATCTTCTGGAGATGACATACTTTGTCCAGTAATGACACATTATACTCATTGCTTGCATATTTTTCTCTCTGGAGAGATATGATAGATATATCATTCACATATTATTCTAATTTCCTTGCTCATACTACTTCCTCAGTATATATTTCTGGGTAGTTGAATAGTGGTGCACAAAATGGACTAACTGTAAGGTAATAATACTTAACACTGTGGGTATATAACTGGATTCCTGTTTAACTTGACAGTTGGTTTCCATTTAATAATATCAGGCATTTTTCATAATGAAGTTGACAAGGTATTCTCTTTTTGATTCAGATAGTGCTCTTCAAAAAGTGGTTCATGGGAAAAGAATTTCCCTTGTTACCCTTGGAAGGTACATTTCTCTTTTTGCTGATTTCTGAACCAGCCATGAAATCCTCTATGCCTTAAATTATACAATTCCCTCTGCTTGTTGTGCCTTCTGTTTTTTCTAGCAGGCAACTCTTATGCATCTCTTGAAATCTAGCTGAAGTTAATGTTTTGTGTGTGATTTATTTTACTCTATGGCCTATGTCCCGGTTTTTTTAGATGTAAAAAAGGAATAAGAATTCTTGCCTCAGAGGTGTGGTCAAGATCAAATGCTTAAATACCTAAAAATGCTTAGTTTCTGATATCTAATAAGTACTTAATGAATATTAGCTGTTGTTCTCGTTATTGTTAATTTTCTACATGTCAGACTCCATTAGAAGAAGTCTTAGATTTTTTTTTTTTAATAGAGGATTTTTCCCCCCTAAATTAATGAATGGTCCATTCATTCCTTGGTCTTCAGCATTGATTTTTCTTCTTCTATGATATTTTAAATACTTAATCTTAAATTTTTTTAACATTTCAGAATGAAGATTTGTTAAATGAAATAAAACAACTTAAAGAAGAAATAAAGAAAAAAGATGAAAAAATCCAACTATTAGAACATCAGCTTGTGAGTATTATAGTATAATATGTCAAATGGAAGCTTTTCAAATTGGGCAATATATATTTTTATAAAACTGAGCTGCAATTAGAGTTTGACTTTTTTTTGGCTTTCAAATTTGTACTTTTGTATTTTTAGATTTTATGCAGTTTAATAAAAGTATATGATTTAACTTTCAGTGTAAATATTAAGTATTCAATGTGAAAAATTCTTTGTTGATCCATTTTCAGTGGCCTCTGTTGGGGTATTTAAAATCCACTGATTTACATTCATTTTATTGATGCAGGGTAAATGGCTTTCCTTCATACATGTGTTAAGAAACGAGTACTGGTGAATTGAGAACAGGATATTTTCTTTCTCTGTGAACAGAATGAGACTGGGTGTTCAGTGTTTGGTAGCTATAGAGCTCTCAGAGTGAAGGATATTCCCAGAAAATGTTTCTTCCCTATAGGTGATACTGAATGATCCCTCAGAGCCATGTTGGAATCTTTATAATTTTATGAGTGTTATAATTTCAAATGTTAGCCTCATATGAAAATATGTATGATGTCTTAAATTTAATTATAATTTAGTTCATAGTAATATAAAAGGCCATGATAAAAAGAAAATAATGGCCTAAAAATTGTAACAGTAAAAAGAAAATCTTTGTTGGAAGTCAGAAGCATATCTTGGTCTAGCAAGGCAATTTAGCAGTATGAAATATTAATCTCAGCCAGAATATAAGAGATATAACATACTGAACTCTGAGCCACTGAGGTCAGATCAGAGATTCAGCTCATAAATAAATAGTTAGAACAGAAAGATCAGATATTATGATTAAAGTGACAAAGAAAATTTATGAATCTGAATAAAGAATAATCTAATATTGCAAATTGAGGTCCTACAAAATACAAAACTGAAAAGGATAATAATAAGACCTAATGTTTGTGTTTCGAAGCTAAATACAAGAACCCAGCCAGCTTTCAGGGAAAAGAAAAAAGATAGCAATGGGAATTAAGTAAGCTTCAATTTTTGTGAAAATATATTATAGAGCACAAGATACTGTGCCTTGTGCACTTTAGAAAAAAGGTTATGAACCTCATATTTTATATCTACACAAATTTTTATTTATATACAAAGGTAATGTCTCTAATGTCTTGAAAAATATGCTGTGCAGTTAACAATGCATTCCAAATACTTGAGAGAGAAATTAAGAAATGACTTAAGAATAAGGAAGTAAAGATTAAAATGAATGAGTAGTGAAATGGAAATGATCTTTAGAGAAACTAATGGGAATAAACTTGCAGACCATTAGTTGGAGAAAACCTACTGGTCATTATTTTATCTAATGTAAATTATATGTTATTCAAATGTTAGGATTTATTTGAATTTATAAATCTTTAGTTTTTCTGAAATTAAAAAAATTATAATTTAAAAATTTTAATTCACTGTTAGTTTTGGAAAATATTTAGATTAAATTAAGTAAGTTTGAGGAAGAATATAGGAATATGGTGAAGGATGTCAGAAGTACTGAATTTTTTATCTTCTACAAATCAGTATCCCAAGCAATTTTTTTAATATACTTAGATAAATTATGATACTGTTTGTGAAATGCTTTAAGATGGTTATTAATAGGTTGTAATAATGTATCTTGCAATAAATAAAAGTAAATAAAGATAAAGTAGAAAAATACCAAGAAAAACCTAAAAACAGCAAAACTAAGGTAACAGAAATTAAACCAAATGTAGCAGATATGATAGTAATTTTAAATTGTCCTATGTCTTTGCAGAGAGTTTGCTTGAGGATTTAAAGCAAAATTCAGTAACTTGCCTTGTACAAAAGAGATTTAGCTAAAGTAAAATGGCCTAATAAGGCTGAACATAAAAGGTTGGGGGACACAGAATAAAATTATTCTCATAAAAAATACTGGGGTTTCAATATTAAAATTAGGAAAGTAAATTTAAGGCTGAAAGAATTATGAAAAGAGGTCACTTTATATTGATATGTGATTAATTAAAGGTCAATCTTTTTGTGCTGAAAAGTTTTAACAAAATGTTCTTTTAACCTCCACATGCATCTTTAAAAAATAAAAACAGGTCTCTTCCTAGATGAAATAATATCATCTTTAAGCAATTAACAGTAATTTCTTAATATATTCTAATATCTTGTCCATATTCAGATCTCCCAAAACATCCTGTACATTTGATTTGTGTAGACTAGAATCCAGTCTAGGATAGTGCATGACAAATGTTTATGTCCTTTAGTCCCTTTTAACTTACTGACAAGACTGAGCCAGTTGTCCTGAACAATATCTCACCTTGAAAATAATTTTTAGAAAGATTTAAGAAATATCAAAGATAATCTGAAAGAAAGAAAACGAGAAAATTGAAAGCATTAATCTTTAACAGTGTATACCTTGAAATTCTCTGTATTTGGTATATTTAACCTAGAAATCATAATTATTATATAGGAACCTGTCACCTGTTTTTCTATGTGCTGTGCATAGTTTTCCTACACATTGCTTGGGCAGCCGTGGCACATTCAGCTAGAAATTCCCTCTGTAAGCACATCAGAATCATATTAGCCCATTTACAGATTGCAGGGGAATTGCAGCCTGTATCAAGAGAACTTTGTGAAACTTACTTGAAAGTTCCTGTTCTTGAACCTAGAGACTAACATTTATTATGGTTTTCTCAACATAAATTTAGAAGATTAGAGAAGATTCACTGCTTGTCATTGCAAACAGTGATCCTCTGGGAAGTGAATGTCTTACTAAACGAGTTTTAAGGGGCCATGTGTTCTTTTTGTAGTAGGGAATTAGAAGTCATTCAGAAAGATTTTTTTTTTTTTTTTTTTTTTTTTTTGAGACAGAGTCTCACTCTGTTGCCCAGGCTAGAGTGAGTGCCGTGGCGTCAGCCTAGCTCACAGCAACCTCAAACTCCTGAGCTCAAAGGATCCTCCTGTCTCAGCCTCCCGAGTAGCTGGGACTACAGGCATGCGCCACCATGCCCGGCTAATTTTTTCTATATATATTTTTTTAGCTGTCCATATAATATCTTTCTATTTTTAGTAGAGATGGGGTCTCGCTCTTGCTCAGGCTGGTCTCGAACTCCTGAGCTCCAACGATCCGCCCACCTCGGCCTCCCAGAGTGCTAGGATTACAGGCGTGAGCCACCGCGCCCGGCCAGAAAGATTTTAATAGTATAAAGTTTAGTTATGGAACTCTAGAAAGTCACTTGTTCAAAATCAAGAGAATTTAAAAAGGATATAAACCATATATAATATATATATATAAAAAACAGCATTTTTCACATTTATCAAAATTAAAATCGCCTTTCTATATTTTAATTTTTAATTTTTTCATTCTTTACATCTGTAAACTACTTTCTTAAAATTAGAAAAAGTTGTCAGAAGAACCATAGATGAGGAATTAGGTTCTTATCTCCGGTATTAATTAGCTGAATGACATTGGCTGTTTTCACACCTCTGTAGGGCTTTCTTTATCCAAAATGTGGAGATTTTTCTAGGTGATTTTAAAGTTCCTTTTCATTTCTAACCTTTTCTTTTTAAAAAAAATACATTCACCTCTAACCTATGTTTGCATGCAGATTTTCATAAAAATAAAGCGACACTATTGTTAAATTCAAATTTTATATGTGAAATATGTTGATATAAAATCAGATTGCAGTGCTCCAAGAATTTAACTGAAAGGTATAGAGATTTGACTATTCAAACCTTATTCTAAAATGCTAAGAAAGAATGCCTGTTTATCTTCATCTCAATATACTAGTTATATAATAGTTAATTTAGATACATGTACTTGTTGAATCCTCAGAATAATCTTGTGAAATTACTGTGAAATTTTCTTTGGGGAGACATAGAAAGTGGAACTCAGGTTAAGTGGGCCATCAGTGAAGTATATTTGAAAATCGTGACAGATCCAGGTTCAAATCCTGACTTAAAATTTAATAGCTGTGTTCTCTGAGGGAAGTTTTGTAATCTCTCCTAATCCTCTTCTATAAGTGGGAATACTAAAAATAATACTGACCATATAGGGCTGCGATAGTTGTTAATTAATTACATATATAAACTGCCTAATGCTAGGCCCTTGGCTGCATGATAAATAGTAATTCTTATTTAATGACTTGCTGTAAAGCAGGGCATATCTTATGATGTTTTAAGTTTCAAGTAAAAGTCCCTAAAAGTGACTTAAGAAATAAGAACAGCTGTAAACTCAAATATCAAGAAAGTGTATAGGTCCTCTCCATTTCCATGGTTACTTATTGGTCTTTTGGTTAATGGTTGAAGTTCTAGGTTGACTTTTCTTGAATCCTCTTGGCTGTCCCTTCGTGGTCATAGATGTCTGCTGTAGCTCTTTGTGTCACGTTACCACACAGCAATACCCAAAGGTGGGAAAAGGGCCTATTACCTGTAGTGCCTGTTTTTAAAATTAAGGAATATCTTCTCAGAAGGACCCTAGACTTTCCTTTGTGTTTTATTGGCTAGATTTGGGTTACTTGTCCCTTACTAAGCATAGCTGTACTAGGATTAACCAGGTTGGTTTAGACTAATCAAGATCTATCTCCTTGGAGTAGAGGATTAGGACACATTCCCCTGAATATGAAACTACATAGAAGGCGAGCATCTGAATACAGTCTGTCAGCAATAAAGAAAGCAGATGAGCCAGGCATAGTGGCTCACAGCTGTAATCCTAGCACTTTGGCAGACTGAGGGAGGAGGATCGCTTGAGGCCAGGAGTTCGAGGTTACAGTAAGCTGTGATTGTGCCATTGCGCCTCCAGCCTGGGCAACAGAGTGAGACCCTATCTCTAAAAAAAAAAAAGAAAAAAAGAAAGATGGTAGTCATTTTAAATATGTTGAAGTGGTATTAAAAACTGGATTTTCCAAATTATGGAAAATTCATATATTTACAAAATATTATTTTTCAGTATGTGTCAACATATTGACCACAGAAACAAAACTGCAGTCAGTCCTCCTTATTTAGGATTTTCAATTGTATGATGGTGCAAAAGCTATGTGCATTCAGTGTACTCCTCCATTTATAATGAGGTTGTGTCCCAGTAAAGCCACATAAATTGAAAATATTATAAATTGAAAGTGTGTTTGCAGTGATATTATGATGGATTTTTCAGGATGTAACCCCTTCATAAATTGAGGAGCACCTATATTTCTGGACTTGCCATGGTCAGGATAAAATAGTAATGTGCTTGCCTTATGATAAGTGTTTTTTAATTTTCTCTTGTTTATATATCTCTGATATATGTGAAAAGTTAAGTCCTATTACACTGAATTCCAAGAGACTTTAAGTTGATATGCTTATACGTTGAATTTCGTTTCAGTAACTATCCTATTTCTTAGGAATGGGAAATATGTCTGTACTATAGAAATTTTTGTTTTTAACTAGATTTTATTTTGTATAAGGAAATTGGAATGATCTAATTGCAATTAATAAAAAAATTTGATAATTGGTAAATATTTTCAAAATAGAAACTTACTATTTTAACTTGATGCAACAATCAGTAATTTTTTAGGTTTTCCTACAAGAAAGTATATTTATCTCCAGTGGGGTTGTTTAATAAATAATATGGTTATTTTCCAGCTTCACACTAAGGTGGAATTTTCTTTATCAGTCTTTTCATTCTTTTTTTGAATTTGACAATTGTTTGAGAGACCAGAGTTTATACAAGTATATTACTCTGTGTTGTATAAATGAGTGTGTTTTGAGTGGGATCATGTGTACAGAGTTCATTTGTGAACTGAGATGGTTATAGGGATCTTGTCAAAGGGCAGGGACCCTTCAAAATATTTCAGTCCAATAAAGTCAACACATGATGAAAGAGGCTTCCTAGCACTGTACATGTGACCAGACAAGCTGTAATGTGGACTGGTGACATTTAATGTCCAGTAGAGTCTTACCAAAAATGCATTTAAAAAACTGTTCTAGAGGCTGGGTGCGGTGCCTTATGCCTGTAATCCCAGCACTTTGGGAGGCCTAGGCAGGAGGATTGCTTGAAGCCAGGGGTTTGTGACCAACCTAGGCAACATAGCAAGACCTCATCTCTACAAAAAATTTTTAAAAAATGAGCTGGGCTTGGTGGTACATGCCGATAGTCCCAGCTACTTCGGAGGCTGAGGCAGGAGGTTTGCTGGAGCCCAGGAGTTCAAGGTTGCAGTGAGAACTATGACGATCACATGACTATAGTCCAGTCTGGGTGATGGAAGACACCCTGTCTCTAAAAAAATAAAAAATAAATTTAAAAAGAGGCTATTGCATACTTTATGGCCATTAGGAGACTCCTATGCCAAGTAAAAGCTTCTCACAACACACTTCAGGATGGGCCAGGGAGCTCACAAAGACCTTATGTAGTGTATTGAAAGTTTTTCTGTGGAGTTATTTCAGAAGGTTGATGAATGTAACTTTCTGAACTGGGCAGAAAGAATCTGAGGCTAAACCTACTATAAACAGAAACCTCTTCATAAAATAGGAAATACCAGTACCAATCCTCAGCAAGAGGAGGGGAACAAATGCTACAGAAAATCAGATGTATCTTCAAGTATAACCATGATAAGGGTGGCCAGATTTGGCAAATAAAAATACAGGAGACCCAGTTAAATCTGAATTTCAGATAAACAATAAATTTTTAATATATGCATATCCCATGTAATATTTGGGACATACTTTCTCTAAAAAATTATTTGTCATTTACCTGAAATTCAAATTTAACTGAGCTTCCTATATTTTATTCATCTGCCCTAATCTTGAAGTATAACCATCATCACAAGCAAATCCAACTCCTAAGAAGGCAAAGGTCAAAGGTACTTAAGACATCAACAGTTAAAATTTATTTGGCTACTACAAACTGACCAAACTTTCTTTTACTTTAAAGCAGTTGTTCTCAAGCTGAACACACACTGGAATTAGCTGGAAAATAGAAAGAGCGAAAGAACAAACGAAAGGAAGGAAAGGAGGGAGGAAGGGAGGCAGGAAGGAAGAAAGGAGGAAAGGAAGGAAGGAAAGAAGGAGGAAAAGAAGGAAGGACGGAAGGAAGAGACACCCACATCTTCCCCTAGGGATTCGTATTAAACTGCTCTGGGGTGGGATCCAGGTGATGCTAATGTGCAGCCACGTTGGGAACCACTGCCTTCAAGTGAAGAGATGTCTGTACCTGCCTATTCAGCAAAAAAAACTTTCCTGAAGTGGTAGAGAAGCAAATGAGACTGATAAACTGTATTTGCAGTTATAAGGCTCCTGAAACTCAAAACTCACAGTGAATCCACATTGACAGTAGCTCCGAATGTACTGAGGTTAGTTTGGCAAAGAGACAGACTGGCTTATTTGTAGTTCTTGTTATCAAAGTAACATTTCTAATCATACCCTTTGTCCTAGTAATTCCACTTTGGAGAACCATTCTTAAGGAAATATTCAGAAATCCAGATGAATATTTATGTACAAAGATGCTAATCATAGTATATGCTATATAATGAAAAATTATAATTCATGTACAAAATGCAATAATAGGAAAATGCTCAAACAAATTTTGATGCAATTATGTCAAAATACGCCAAAGCAAATGAAATCATTTTTTTCACGAAATATTGAATTATGACTGAAAACCCTGGCAATATAATTTTAAGAAGTAGAAGCAGGATATGACAAACAAAAAAAGCAATGCTACAGTGACTGTAGTACCATATAAGTTAGGGAAGTACTATAAATTTTGCAGTGTTTTCTCTCTCTTTCTCTCTCTCTCAGGTCTTGCTGTATCTCCTAGGCTGGAGTGTAGTGGTGCGATCGTAGCTCACTGTGACCTCAAACTCCTGGGCCCAAGCGATCCTTCTGCCTCGGCCTCCCAAGTAGCTAGGACTACAGGCACATGCCAGCATGCCAGGCTAATTTTTCATTTTTTGTAGATACGTGGTCTCACTATGTTGCCCAGGCTGGTCTTGAACTCCTGGCCTCAAGTGATCCTCCTGCCACAGCCGTCCAAAGTGCTAGTGTTACAAGCGTGAGCTACTGTGTCTAGTGCTGTGTATCACTATATATATATTCTACATCCATATATTTAATACCATATGTATTGATACACATAAAATCATATACAGTGTTTTTTTTTTGGTTTTTTTTGGTTTTTTTTTTTTTACCAACAGTGTAAAAGATTGCCAAGAGTAATTTGGACTATTTAAAATTCTAGCCTTAACTGGCTGATTCTTGAACCTAATCCCTGAATAGGATGAGAGACTACTGAAAAGACCTTGATGTTTGCTGTAGTCACTTTTTTTCTTCAGAACAGTAGCCAGAACTATTTTGCAATGTGTGACTTTTTTGTTAATTTGGTTTTGTACTTCCTATGAGAACCCCTAATTATCTTGTTGTTGTATATGTCCAGAATTAAACCAATGTAAAAATTTGTGTTTTTGTTTAGGCAACTCAGTATAACAACCACCAAAAATCTAAAGAGGAAAAATGCACATATGCTGATAAATATACCCAAACACCTTGGAGAAGAATTCCTGTGAGTAACGTGTTCTTAACCTCCTCTCCTGTCTTTTGCTATTTTGATGTTGTATTCCACGCTTTTTCCTCTAATCTCTAATAATTTTGAATCTGTCATGGCTGTTAATTTTTTTCTTAGGTAAGTTGTTTTTTGCTTGTCTCTTAGGTGTTTATGTGCTTTCTAAAGCTTCTCTTGTGTGTCTTATATAAGCGAATGTGCATTTAATAGCTTTTCCATTCTGCACACTGTAGCTCATTTTGAGTGTCTGCACTTCTCTCATCGCATGTACTTATGAGAGAATATTTCCACATGTCCAAAAGTAAGCAGGAGTCCAGTATGCAGTCACCCCACTTTAGCAGCATATGATACTTTGAAAATATATGATGTAGCATATTCCCTTTCTTTGGGAAACTTTTCACATATGTTTTATTATTACAATTACTCAAATGTTGAGGATATTAGGAAATATAAATGCATAAAGATACAGATAGTAAAGGCTATTACTTAGGCAGAACTAGGGAATGGTTTCTTCTAAACAGTAGAAAATAACCTTGTATTCATTCCATGCTTGTTTGTTGTTTTTCAAAAATGTTATATCTCAAAACGTATTTAGTGCTAAAAATACCCTGATGATCATTTAATCTGAACTCCGTTCATGATGTGCCTGAGCCAGAGAATCATCATATGGCCATTAGCCAACATTATCCTATTGTATGGGGCTAGTTAATAGACATTTCTCATTAAGAAAATGCCTAAAGAGCTGGCCTTGACTCTTCTTTTGCTTTGTATTTAGAAGTGGATTCCTAGTAACGCATATGAACAGGGAAATATAGTGGGTAATGCAATGAACAATCCAATTTGTAGAACTTGGCTATAGGCATTAAGATTTATAAAATAGTTATTTTGTTTCTATTCATCTAGTAAGTCATGATTTTGTGTGTGTAAGGTACAATGGTATAAATTAATTTATTCAAAAAAAGTTTGATGATCTCTCATCTAAGATATTAAGCTCTCTAAGTAGAACTGGGGAATTGGGGAAGGAAATACACAGATAAATAATGATTCCTCCATTTATAAGTACTTATTAAAGGAACTAAGTCTATAAGATTCAAAGGATTGAGAAAGTCTAGTTGAAAGAATCAAGGCAAGGGGCTTGGTGAAGAAGGTGAAGGTTGTGTTTAAATCATAGAAAGCAAAAACTGCCAATAGAAATGATATTTTATTTCTTTAATGTCAAAGGATGTAGAAACTCATCTGTTTGGAGACAGAAAATAAAAGATTGTGCCCCTTGATTCTGGACGGAGGTTTGGGCTTTCCAGGTTTCTCTGGTTTCTCCACAGGGATGTTTGTGCCTTCTGATGACTGTGCTACTAAATAGATTGGTGATTCCATTTTGCCATCCTCATGAAAGTCTTTATATCTGTCCTGACTCCCTCAAACTCATTGTGCTGGAAACTGGGTATTAGTCAGCCTCCTGACCAGACAAAAATAACTGGTACAACACAACCTCATTACATTCTGGAATATATTCCTGGCTTAGTTTTACTATGATCTTGGGTTAAGTAAAGATCAATATTCCAGGCTTGCACTGTAGTACACCCAAACTTTAGCTTTCCCTGTTATCTATTACTATAGGAATCACCTGGCTAAATATAATATCTTTGTTTTGTAGATAAGAATATCCAGGGAGATTAAATAGAATATTAAAGGTTCAATAATTAATAAATGACTGAGCTATTAATAAAACGTAGGACTTCTGGTGCTAGTTCAAGGTTCTCTCCCCCGAAAGCACACTGAGGCGTCTTGGAGGATGAGAGGTTTTGCAGATTACAATAGGAAGATATCTTTGGCAAAAGGAGCAGTGCAAGTAAAGGCAAAGAAGTAGAAGGTACAATTAGGCAATAGTAAGTACATGATTTCAGCTGGAACACTGACGTATAGGGGAATAGTGAAAGTTAGTGTTAAAGCTCATTTTAAGGTAGAATTCAAAATTTTAATCTAAGAATTACTAGAAAAGTAGGTTTATGGAGTTGTATTTATTTAGTTAAAAAGTTATATATTTATTTACTTAAATAACAATTATTAAATATTAAATACTGAGTTTTTTTCTAATTTTTTTCTGTTCTTTGGGATTTATTTGAAATACATTATTTTGGAAACCATTTACTGAAATTACAATGATCTTCTTGTCTCTTTAAAAAAGTCACACTTTACTCTAAATGTTATTTTTTTAGCAGGAACCCAACATACTTAAACAAGATTTTGATGATGGGATGTGGAGATGCAGTGTGATTCTTCTTTGGCAACATTTAGTTTGTTAGGCAGTAATTTGGGGAGTTAAAGCATGTTATATTAAATATCTCCACACTGAGTGTAAGTAAAAAATTTTTTGATCTGGCTAAGCCTTTGAGAAGTTTGAAAGTTATAATCTGAGTCTTGTTCATCACCATTTCTTGTAATATTTTAGGAAATCTAAATGTCCTCTTGACACCGTCTCACTCAGTTGAAGATTATATAGTAGAATTCACCTCAGAGATTTGTGAGGCAAATGTGGGCATTTCCTCTGAACATTTCCTAGAAAATGAAGGGGGAAATCTGGCTGCAGTGAGAAAGAATGGTGGAGGAAAGTGGATTACTGTCTATAGAACTTGTTGGCAGCCATTTAGGAGGTGGAAAGAAATATGAAAAAAATAAGATAAACACTTCAGTCAGAACCTGCCAGAAGAAGGATAGTGGTTGGCTACCAACAGCAGCAGAGCAATGGAAATTTGAATGTATCGAGCCCAGTGTAAATTTTCTTCATAGATTTGTCCAAAGGGATTTTGGTATCACCTAATGGCTACGAATGAGATCTTTGATGTAGAGAACCAACAGGAAATAAGAGGAAGAAACAAATTATTAGAACAGGGGAAAGGAAGAAAAGCAGATATTCACTTACTCATTCAGCAGATTTTCATGTGCATACTCCCTGCCAGGCACTGTCTTAATCTGGAAATGTAAATGTGAAGAAGTTGGAGTCCCAGCCCTCAAAATGTTTACAGAAACCTTCATTTGGCCTAAATGGTGTCAGTTGCACTCTTTTCCTGCACATGAAGAAGCTAAGACTAAGAAGTAATTTGTGCAAGTACTTACACAACTTGTATACAGCAGTCTTATGGAGAAGACCTATTTTCACTAACTTGTAGGTAATGTCTCCGTTGCCTCCCTTTTGAATGGCTGCAGGAGGTGAGGTGGCTGGAAGGAATAGAGAGGAGAAAAGGGTCATAACTGTGGGAAGGGAGGACAGAGGCTTGATCTCAGTGAGAGATCATGATAAGGACTTACTTCCCTGAGAGAAAAAGACAGATGCCCGGTTTGCACTGTATGGTAGAGGTCTCAGCAGGCCATTGTGGTAATCCATAGAAACATACTTGTATTTAAAATTCCTGGGAGAAAAATATTTATGATTGAAAGTGTCCATAGTTTTAGTAAGAATGTAAAAAAAAAAAAAAAAAATCCTCCACAACCAAATTAGATTCAGTGCAATGTTGAAGAAATCTATTGACTTAGTAAATTACATAGATAATTACATAAATTACATAAATAATTTTCTCAATAGAAAATACAATTCAACACCTCTTCTTAAAGGAATGAAAAAAAGTAGAATACTAAGGATACTCATGAATTACATGGAGCCTAAAAACATATGCTTAAAAGAGAAACACTCTAAAGTGGCCTTTTCCTCTATCTGTCCCTTTTTATAGAGAGATGACAATATATTCATTCTATAGCAAATCTATTTGCTATCTTTGAATCTATTTCAATATTTATATTTAAATTTAAGGAAAATTTAAATTACTCAAATCACACTAACTACTGACAACGATTGTTATTTCATATATGGTTTTCCAGTGTTTTTTTGTAATGTATGTATATGGGTGTGTGCACAGATCTATCATTTCTATTGAGATGGAATTAGTAATATGTTATATTTTAACCTGCCTAGGTGGTGATGGTGATAATTGCTATTTTTACTATTTGGTTTCATCTTTTGCTAAACCCAAACTGAAAGAATGCATTGCCTATAATCAGTTAAAAATGAATTCCCTTACTGAATGGTCCTTTGCAAGGTTCTGGAAATACATTACCACAGTTTTTTCTGAAAGGTTTATACACGTTTGTACTGCCACCAGCTAAGTATGATTAGAAAGTGGCTTGGTGGCCACGATGTTAGGTTTTATGATTCAAGTGTCCGATGTCATTAGATTCTAAAAGCCAGTGGTATTTCCCTCTACAAAAGAAAAATACAAAAAAGTCCTCCGTGGCTAGGAGGGCCTCCATCACAGTGTCATTTCAGGTGGTACTGGGAGGCTGCTGCCAACTATTTCTGCTATGCCCTTTCCTGTTATGTGGTGGTTTCTTACCTTAAAAATTCTGACTTTCTTCCTCCTGGCTTAAGAAACATTTTTTTAATTATGCTATTTTCTGCATGTATTAATATTGAATGTAACCTTTGTGTATTGATTATATATTTTGATCCTCAGAATTTTGGGAGTGTCTTTCTGCCTATGCTAACATTTGGCTTTCATACTACAGGTGCTTTTGGTGTTGGAGGTGTACTGGTAAAGATCAAAAATGTTTTGTTTTGGGTTGGGTGTGGGTGTTACTTGTGAGATTTAACTCAGCAAAGGACAATAGCTAAACACCTGCTGGGTGCTGTTCATTTGGGGTAAGACAAAGGTTTTACTGCTATAGGGAGCTGCCTAAGACATGCTGTAGGCATAATACAGGATCCTTTTATGTGTCCAAAAACAGTGTTTTCAGCGTTGAGGACAAATATGAAGCATTTCTTACCTGTTGGAAT
Source organism: Eulemur rufifrons (assembly GCF_041146395.1). Lineage (NCBI taxonomy): Eukaryota > Metazoa > Chordata > Mammalia > Primates > Lemuridae > Eulemur > Eulemur rufifrons. Next base: position 11,217,218 of record NC_091010.1, read on the forward strand.
AAAGGGGGAGATCCCCTTCTTAGGAAAGGAGTAATGCAGTGGTGTGAACTACCCTTAGTCCTGCATTATAAGGAGAAAGCAGCCACAGTAGGACTAAATTCTGGATTGAGAATGAAAGGCTGCCTTAGAGCTGTGCTGTCCCATACAACCTTCTGTGCTGTCCAGAGCAGTAGCCACTAGTTACATGCAACTGTTGAGCATTTGAAAATGTGGCTAGTGTGACTGAGGAAGAGAATTTTTAATTTGATTTGTGATTAATTTAAATGTAAATAGCTAAATGACTGGTAGATACCATCTTGGACAAAGCAGCTTGGAGCTAATGATGTATACTTAGATGGACATGGGAAAGCCACCTGGGGCAGTTAAGTAAAGGGTCAGTCAGTGAAGGCAATTTTCAAAAGAAATAAGATAAGAGAGATGGAGTTCAGATTTAGGCGGGGGAAAATAAGAGAGAAAGAAATAAGAATGAGCTGTAGGAGCAGAAGATGATAGCTTCAAAGGAAAGTAAGCAAATCTTTTTCTCTCATCTGAAAGAAAAAAATACCCAGATAGAAGAAGGGTGAAATGGATAACACACACAAAAAAACAATAATGTAGAAGGTGCTTAATCATTCACACAAAAGTAGTTGAAGAGAGTAGGAATAGTGCTGGAGGATGGTGGTTGTGTGAGAAATCAAGATTCGTTTTAAACATACAAACTTATAAAACTATTTTAAAAGATAATGTGACTCTACTGATCTATGTACAAGCATATTCTTAAAAATAGCATTGTCTTTTTGAATATTATTTTTGTGTATTTTCAATATTGATTTAAAAACATTTAACATTAGTATTTAAAGATATGAATAGTTATTTTGCACATTAAGTAAATTCTAGAATTTCATGATGTATACCTTTTATAGACCAGTTGCTTGAACATCCTACGTTAACTAGAGAAGCCAAAATACTAGGAAAAACCTTTCTGTAGTCATACCTTCAAATCCCTTACTATTTATCCTTTAAATCTCAGGTAGAGACAGTAGGATGGACCCAAAGGATTGACCTGGCCTGTCATGTAATGACCTGCTCTAGATTACTCTGAAAATTGAGTGTAGGAATAAACAGACTATTATATCAGTATGAAAAAGTGCCTACCAGTTAAAACTCAGAATGTGCACAATTTGATCTAATACTAGTTTTCTCTCACATTTTAAGAACTCATTCTATCATATATAGCAAAGAGGCAAGGAAAGGTGATTTTATATACATTTCAAAGTACTCTGTTGGATTTAGTTTTTAGTCCCGAGTCAAAAATTAATCCATGTTATAGCATATGTAATAGATATACATATATGAATTATAAAAATTTAACAACTGGAATATGGTCAGCATTATCAGCAATCCTTTGTGCTTAGAATTAGGCTCTCATGCCTCAGATTTACTGAGTCAAGTATGTTCCCATCATAACTATTTATGAAATAGGAAAGGTAAAATCAGAAAGCTGTCATAGCTATATCAGAAAAACCATATCAAATGTTTATAATTTCCAAAGGAGGAGGAGTTCTGTTCCTGGCGATCATAATTTACTAGCAAAGAATCCTGCTCTTTTTTTTCCCCCTCTGCCTGGAGGATGGGATGGAATGCTAACTGAAAAGAACAATGTAGGCAAAAGATTTGTCTAATGGATAATCTCTTCAAAATCCACTTTCATTTGGACCATGTGCTTTCCCAATTTGGAAGTGGGCGGCATTATTGGTTAATTTTTACTTGCGAAAAATGTCCTGATTGTAAGTTTAGGTGTGCCTTTTTTTTTCTGTTCTTCTTGCATTATCATTTATCTATGTATCTATGAAAATATGTATCTATGGATACAGATATATCCCCAAAAGGACTTAAGGGGTTTATTTCCTTGCCAAGTTCTTTTATTTATATTCGTTATTATCTATATTTTAAAATGTCAGAAGTATTTTAATTAAGTGAAAAATACATATACAAGGGTGTTTAAATAATAAATATGATCTGGTCATGCAATTATTTTAAAATTGTTTAATGTTTGATCAATATTAGACATTGGCCATTGAATACAGCCTATGTTTCAATGAGCTAAATGTTGACAGGAGCCACCTGTATTGCTGAGAAATTGCATGGCATGCAGAATTTATGACAACACACCAAGAATTCTATTATGCATGTCTTGTATTTTTTTAAAAAAAATAGTACTGTGACTTTTATGGTTATATCTGAAACCAATAACTGAAAAAATAGAATTGTTTTTTAAGGCTAGGAACAAATTAAATACAGATATTATAGCAATTGAGTGGTTTATTGGTTATAAATATATGGTTATCTAAATCTATATCCTCCATTACCAAATGCCAGAACTATACAAGGCATTTTCAAAACTTTGTTTGAAGTATCCATTGAAAGAAGCAAAGTTTGCTTGTATTGTAATTCTGCCATCCCCAGTCCCCGGGCTGCGGACCAGTCACTCCATGGCCTGTTAGGAACCAGGCAAGCAAGTGAAGCTTCATCTGTATTTACAGCCGCTGCCAATGGCTCACATCACTGCCTGAGCTCTGCTTCCTGTCACATCAGTCACTGTCTCCCATCACCCCCACATGGGACTGTCTAGTAGCAGGAGAAACAAGCTCAGGGCTCCCACTGATTCTGCATTATACTCAGTTGTATAATTATTTCATTATATATTACAATGTAATATTAATAGAGATAAAGTGCATAGTAAATGTAATGTGCTTGACAATATCCTGAAAACCACCCCACCCCCACCCTCCCCCCTAGTCCATGGAAAAATTGCCTTCCATGAAACTGGTCCCTAGTGCCAAAAAGGTTGGGGACTGCTGCTGTAATTAGAAAAGATCCATAATAAGTTGCTAAAATAGTACAGAGATCCCTTGTGTCCTTCAACCTGTCTCTCACAATGGTTACATTTTATATAATTATAGTATAATATCAAAACCAGGAAACTGACATTAGCGTGCATGTTTGTATGTGTGTTTCTCTGTGGTTTTATTACTTGGGTAGTAAAGACTAGCGTATTTAAGATACAGAATTGTTGCACCACCACAGAGTTTTCCCTTATATGGTGCCCCTTTATAGTCATAACCACTCCCTCCTTTTCCCGCCATTCCTAGTCTCTGGCAACCACTAATCTGTTCTACATGTTTATAATTTTGTTATTTTGAGAATTTTGGGTAATAGGTATCATACAATGTGTGAATGGTTCAAGGTGAAGGTGAAGAGGTGGGTGGGAAACAGACTACACAGGGCAGTGGAGGAGCTGGGGCAATGCTGGGATTTTAGAGGGCTTTAAGTAGGAGAGTGGCGTGATCTGTTTTGCGATTTTAGAAAGGTTACTGTGGTTGATCTTGGAGACCAGAGGTTCTGAGTCAAAAGTGACAGGGGAGAGGCCAGTAGGGAAGTGATTGCAATGGTCTAGGCAGGAGGTAACAAATGCTGATGTGGAGCGGGGGTGGGGACGTGGGGGGCGTGGGGGGCGTGGACAGAAGGGCATGGATCCCTTTGAGCTTGGCTTTTTTTTAACTAGCATAACACCCTGGAGATCATCCATTCCAGCAGTGTGTTTCAGTTCATTCCTTTTAATTGCTGAGTAATATTCCATGATATGGATGTACCACAGTTTGTTTAACCACTCACCTATTGAGAGATGGTTTCTACTGAATGCTTATCACTTTCACACCATTGTAAAGTTGAAAAATTGTAAGTCAAACCGTTGTACGTTGGAGATTGTACTTGGATAACTCTTCCTGGTTTCTCTGTTCTGTCCATTGATCTGTGTGTCCACCCCTTCCATCAGTACCACACTGTCTTGATTGTTGTAGCTATATAGTGAGTCTTAAATTAGCTAGAATAATTCCTCCCACTTTATTCTTCTTTTTCCAAATTGTTTTAGATATTCTAGTTCTTTTGCTTTCCACAGAATCTTATAATAAACTTTTCTAGATCTTAAAAAAAAGTCTTGCTGGGATTTTGATAGGAACTGTGTTACACCTAAATAACATTTTGAGGAGAATCAGAATCTTTACTATGTTGATCCTTCCAGTCTGTGAATATGGCATTTCTCTCCATTACTTTAAATCTTTTCTATTTCTTTAATCAGCATTTTCTAGTTTTCAAAACACAGTTCTATACATGCTTTCCTTAGATTTCTTATTTCATTTCTTTTCAGTGATTATAAATGATATTGTCTGTTAAATTTCAGTTTCCTTGTGTTCATTGCTGATTTATGTTTACAAGTGATTTTTATATATTGACCTTTATCATGCGAACTTACTAAACTCACTTGTTAGTTTTGAGAGTTTTTCTATAGATTGGGATTTTAAATGGACCATCATGTCATCTGCAAATAGGAAAAGTATTCTCACTTTTTAATCTGTGTGTCTTTTATTTCTTTCCTTCCTTTCTTTTTTTTTTTTTTTTTTTTTTTTGGCATTATGCCATCAGCTAGGACTTTTAGTACTATGTTGAATAAGAATGTTGAGAGTGGACATTCTTGCTGTGTTCCTAATCTGAAGGGGAAAGCATTCAGTCTTTCACCATTAAGTAGATGTTAGCTATAGATATTTGAGAGATGATTTTTTTTTCAAGTTGAGGACGTTCCCCACTATTCCTAGTTTGCTAAGGGTTTTATCATGAATGTGAGTTGGATTTTATTAAATGCTTTTGCTGTGCTAATTGATGTGAACATACTGTTTTTCTTCTCTAACCTATTGATTGCGTTGATTGATTTTCTAATATTGAATCAGCCTTAATAAACCTAAAAGCAACCCTATTTAGTCATGATGTAAAGTTCTTTTTATATATTGCTGAATTCTACACAGTAGTATTTTGTTAAGGATTTTTACATCTGTATTCTGAGGGGCAACCCCCCCTCCACTTTTTGGGTACTATCTTTCTCTGATTTTATATTAAGGTAAATCTGGCCTCATAAATAATTTGGGAAGTGTTGCTCCTCTTCTACTTCCTGGAAGAGCTTGCATAGAATTGGTGTTAATTTTTGTTAAATGTTTAGTAGAATTCTGCAATGAAATTTTCTGGGCTTAGAGATTTCATTTTTTGGAGTTTTAAAATTATAAATTCAATTTTGATAATTATAGACTGATTCAGATGATCTCTTTCATCTTAGATGACTTTTGATAGTTTATGATTTTGAGGAATCGGTCCTTTTCTCAGTTGTCAAATTTATGACTATATAGTAGTTCATAGACTTCTTACTATCTTAGTGGCTGGGGGATCTGTAGAGATATCCCTTGTTTCATGCCTGATTTTGGTTATTTGTGTCTTCTCTCTGTTTCTTAGTCAAAGACTGACTGAGTCAATTTTACTGATCTTTTCAAAGAGCCACCATTTGGGTTTTTTTATTTCCTCCATTTTTTTCTGTGTTCAATTTTTAGGATTTCTGCTATCTTTATTATTTTCTTCTATTTTGGGTTTATTTTGGTCTTTTTTTCTAGTTTCTTAAGATATGACTTTAGCTTATTGATTTGATATTTTCTCTTTTGCCACTACTTTAGCTGTGTCTTACATCTTTTGATATTATTTATTTTCTTTTGCATCCAGTTCAATGTGTTTTTTAAATTTTCCTTGGGACTTCCTTTTTGACCTATGGATTACTTATGGGTATGCTTTTTAGTATCCAGGTGTTTGGAAATATTCCTCTTTGTGTTACTGATTTCTAATTTTATTCCATTGTGGTAAGAGAACACATTGCGTATGATTTCAGTTCTTTTTAATTTGTTGTGGTTTGTTCTATGGCCCAAACTATTGTCTGTCTTGATAAACGTTGGCTCCATATGTTCTGTAAATGTTGGCTGGATATTCTGTAAAGGTTGATTAGGTTCTGATTGTTGATGGTATCCTTGTTTTATATCATTGCTGATTTTCTTATCTAGTTACTTTATCAATTGTTGAGAGAGGGATGTTGAACTCTCCAACTGAGATTGTGTATTTGGCTAGTCTCCTCTCAGTTTTTGTTTCGTGTATTGTACATGTCTTTAGTTTGGTATATACACATTTGGAATCACTATGTCTTCTTGGTAGATTGACCTTTTTATCATTTTGTAAGGTCCCTCTCTGTACCTGGAAATTATTTTTGGTCTGAAGTCTGTCTGTTTTATCTGATATTAATATAGCTACCTCTGCTTGCTTTTGATTTTTTTTACATGGTATATTGTTTTCATCTTTTACATTAAAATGCCTATATTTATATTGTAATACATAAAATGAATTTCTTGTAGCCTGCAAATAGTTGGGTCATGATCTACTCTACCAATCTATCTTTTAATAGGTGCATTTCATTCCTTTATATTTAATATAATTATTGATATGTTAGAGCTTAAGTCTGCCATTTTATTTCTTTGATTTTATGTTTGTTTTCTCTCTTCTTTAATTCTGTTGTCTTTTTCTTGCTTTTCTGTGTGTTACTTGTACCTTTAAGAATTCCATTTTGTTTTTTATGCAGTGTGTTGTGTGTGTCTCTTTGTATAAATGTTTAAGTTGTTGCTCTAGGCATTACATCATACATACATATATGTAAAACTATATATAGTCTACTAAGTATAGAAACCTTATTTCCCTTTAAGTCCCTCCTCTCCCCCATTTATAAGTGTTTTAAATATTTTCTGTACATATTTTAAGAACTACATAAGATAATATCACAGCCAGGTGAGAGTAGAAGCCTAGACTCCCCAGTCTGCCTTTTCTGGTGGGAATCAGGTCTGGGGCCACAGGTTTTTCTGTGGTGTTAGGCAGGTTACTGTGTCTAAGTTTTCTGCATTCCTAGGCTACCTCTTTCCTGATTCTTTGGCTAGAGGGTGCAGGCTTTCCTTGAAGCTTTTTGTTTGTGTTCCTTGGCATTTCCAGGTGTTGACTTCTCCATCATCCAGTTTAACATACAGTAGGCAAAAAGAAAACCCAGGAAACTCTCTACCATGTTTCTCCTTGAGTTTCAAGTTCCCTAGCTGGTCTGCCACCTTCTTTCCATGTTTCAGAGTTTTGTGTTTTATGTATAGTGTCCAGCTATACTTAGCAGCAGGAGAAGGGAAAGTGTGGCTATTCCATCTTGTGCTGTAACTGGAATTCCCTATTCTATTAAATGTTGATCAGAATATATTTTTTCTACTCTTTTTAAGTCACTTGATAAGAAGCTATAGTTGACATCAAGAAAAGTAAGCAGGCTATTATTCTGAGTGGTTATATTTAGTAGAAAAATTTTTTAAATATTCAAATCAAAATAATGAAAAGAGGAAGAAAAATTCCCTGAGAAAAATCTGCTAAGAGCTGTGGGTGTTTATAAACAAGAGTGATCTTAATTAATTTAGGTAGGGTGAGTAAAAGCTTTTAGGAAATGGGCTGAAGAGGCTGGGTAGGATTTTGACCTATGGGTATGGAAGTGGAGGAGGCATTTTAAGTGGCAGAAATAAAATGAGTAACATTCTTTGCCTTTCTGGGCATCAGCTCAAATGGCAAACTGTCCAGTCAGCTAATGCACGGGTGCCCCTTTGCAGATCTGTTTATGTGCTTATTTCACAAGGTTGTCTCTCCCTTCTTCTCATGCTCAGGCCTGTCCCAGATATTATAATTTATTGGTTTTGAGGAAATGAAGATGGATATCATTGGTTTTGTTTTCTAAATTTCTTAGATGATTGTAATATGTGGCCAGGACTGACAAATGTTATAGCTCTATCTCTAAATAAACACAATAATTTAATTTAATTCAGTTTAAATTGGTAAATAGCTATTTAGCATCTGCTGTGTGTGCTGGGGAGTTTTAGGCTAGAGAAGGGAGGATGTTTAATATCTTTTAAAACTCCTGCCAAGTTATAGGTACCGTGACAGATACTTTCACTTAAATTATTTCACAAATTAATGATATAGCAAGAAAGACAATTTAATATGAAGTTGGTTACTTTGAATGCCATATAGAGTTATAAAATTAAAGGATAGCAATGACTGGAGTGGAGATAGGGACAGATATGTGAATAACTGAATTATAAGAACTAAAAGTAAGAGGGTTCTTAGAGATGAACCATTCTACCCTTTGCATTTGACAAATGAGGAAACAGGCTCAGAGATCAGTGACTTTCTCAAGGTTACAGGGCTAATGGGAGGAAAAACACAGGTTCCCTGACTCCAAGGTCAGTGTTACTGCCACAGACTTCGAGAGGTCACTAACTTCTTTGATGAAGGAATCTATGACTGCTACTTTAGCCTATCTGTGAAGTCCCCATCTGAAAGTTTCTTTACCCAGTGGAGTGGGTAGAAGCTTGGTTTTGGTAAAACATAGGGAGGGTTTCGTCGAGGACTTGCTTTGTGTAAAGCCTTTGAACCAAAACGTTTCTCACACAGCAAAATAGACTTGTAAACAGGTAATATCTGTGGAGAGCCCTGGGGTCATCACACTATTAAATATTTTCTAAGCTATCTTTGCAAACATCCATGGCTAAATTAGTGAAGAAAGTATAATAATTTCAAAAGATAGGATTTGTATTTACTAGAATATTCTAAAGATTGTTAATTCTATTTAGTTTGTTGTAACTGTTTTTTCCCTCATCAGCATAAAAAATAGATCTTTTTGGTTTCTATTTTATATTGAACAATGTAGAATTATTAATTTTTTTCATAATTCCCTTTTTTTGGTTTTTATTGTATTTTATTTTTTAATTGACAAATAATTGTACATAGTGATGTTTCAATACATACAATATATTGTGATCAGATCAGGGAAATTAGCATATCCATCATCTCAAACATTTATCATTTCTTTGTGTTGGGAACATTCAATATCCTCTTTCTAGCTATTTAAAACTATATAACATTATTAACTATAGTCATCCTACGGTGGTGTAGAACACTAGAATTTATTCCTCCTGGATTACTCTTAAATTTAAAGTAGTATCTGATTATACCTAACTTGGCCAAGGAATGTTGATACAGAGGTGGGAAATTTTTTTTATTTGAAACAGTGTTCATGAAATATGTAAATACTGATAAGCTATGTTAGTATTTTTTAATAGAACACTATTTCTATGTCAGATTAATGGGTCTGAAAAATTATACATACTTTCTTTTGCAAATTTAACTGTGTATGATGATGATTTATAGGCTCATTTTCCTTGATGATATTTTAAGAGTGTTTCAGTCATTTTATTTGTGGATATGTTTCAATCGGTGAGAGGGCTAGGAACACGGAGACATGAGACCTAATCTGGTTCCTCCTTATGTGACATTGAATAGTAACTTTCTTGAAGACCTAGTTTTATCTGGAAAATGAGGAAATGGAAATAAATGACATTTCAGATGTATTCTAATTCTGATAATCTGTGATTAAAAAAATAAAGCTACAAAACCACAAGTTATTTAAATTAAAAAGTATGCATGTGTAACCTGTGGCCTGCATGTCACATTCTTTATATAGTACCTACTCTGACAACATCCTGTGTCTTTTTTAATACTGTGTTGGTTCTGCTAACTTCAGCTAATGTTCTTTATTTTTACCTGCTAATCCTCTGAAAACCTATTATTTAAAAAGAAATAAAAAATTTTATGTGGTAATTTTTTGTATTGCTTGATTCATCAATTGACGCAATTTCTTTGTGTTTAATACCTAAATTCTATGTCCCCCTTTAAATTCCTTTCTTTTCTTCAAAAGACTGGAATCTGCTGCTTTAAAAAGAGATATATGATAATGTATGTAATGTATACCAAAAAGAATATATTATTTCTTGTACTTACGTACAAATATTAGAGGAAAATAATTTTTTCTTAAAAATATATGAAAAAAACCTAGGTTTGGATTATGCTATAGTTTTAATAATGTGAGTTGGCCATATTTTTAAAAAATGAAATCTGCCTTGTTAACACTATTGCTCTGTGTTATTTAAAAATAAAACAGTATGACGTTGGTTTCTCTATGTTTCGGTTCCCTTTTTTATTATACCTCCCTACCCCATCTCTCTCTGCACAGGGTGGGTATTCTGCTCCCTCCTTCTCTCCTTGGCAGGGCTCCTTCCAGGGGATCCCACGGACTGTTCCACCGCACCGCAGACAGAGTGAGTCTGTGTCTCTCACTCCTATCCTACTCTGGCTTCCCTTTCATGGTACTTCCCTTCTGCATGACCTGTCTCTCCCCAGCACCTCCTTTCCCATCCTGAGTGATCTGCAGGCATCTGTTAAATCAGCACTCCCTGTGGTCTCCTCTCTTAACACTTCCTTTGACTGCATGTAAACAGACCTCTACTTAGAGCCTCATGGAAGCTGTCTGAGGTTAATTTCATTCTAATGCTGTTTAAACCTTTTGGCGGTGACCCTTGACCTACTGACATGCATCTGTCTTTAAGGCATTTTCTTTGTTCAAGACCTTGATATATGTGAATAAAAAATTGGTTTTTTTATCTAGTTATTTAAAAAATGTACATGCTATCTGCAGTAGTATGATGGACAGATGCATACTGTGTAGGGAGCAGGCTTACTAGACCATTGCACATTTCTTTAAATATTTCCTAATCAAAAGGCTTGGATTGCATTTCACTGTCTTCTAAAAGAAAGATCTTTTTAATTGTTTTTTTCAAAAGTGTTTTAAAACAACTAAGATGTCTTTGTAATTTCTCAGCTGCTTTATAGCACAGAAGAAATGGCTTTTGAATATGCATGGTTTACTAACATTGCTAATGATTTAGTTGTTTGACCTTAAAACTTTTGTTTACATTAAATCTACTTTCCAAAACAGTGTTTATTATTTTGTTTTATGTACATAAGTATACCCGGTAAGTTGATTATATTTTATCTTTTTTGAAAAGTCACCCAAAAAAAGCTAATATTAATGAAAAAGAAATAGAAATAGTCAGAGATGCTTTTATGCCTTCTTCGTGGATTTGCCTTGATTTGTGATTTATATCAATTTTTTCATTAATTGTCCTTATTTATATGAAGTATCAAAGGTTCAAAAGGAGGACATTTTAAGTAATTAGGAATATAATTTATTTAAATAAAACTTTATTTCTTGAATTAGTCAAAATTAAGAGGTATCAACATGAATTCTAGACAAGATATGAAATTTAATTTTTGGCTGTTATGCCTCTCCTTCCCTTTAGTACTTTTTGTTTTAAAGAAAAAATGGTTTGTGTAGGCTTTTCTGTCAGAGTTTTCGTAGCAAGTTCATTTGTTTAGTGGAAGCGATGAGTTTCTTCTTCTTTTCTATCTCCCACCACCTCTCCTACTAAATTGCTAGTGAACTAATCTGAAATTTCAAAGGGCAGTTATAACAAATATGTATTTCTTAGGCTTGAGGCCAGTAAACAGCACAGTGTGGCAGAGTTCCCTCAGTTTAGCACACCCCCCTTGGTACCTATTGAAGCCCCCTTTTGGCCCCCATCCTTTTCCCCTACCATGCTTCTCCCCTCTTCCCCTAAATTGAAGTTTAGGGTTAATTATTCTGAATTGCAAATAGTTTTAGTTTTGCTTTTAAAAATTTATTTCTCAGAAATACCCATTTCATTAGTTTATTATTTGTATAGCTTTAAAATTTATTTGTTCCTCCCTTGAGTTGTTGGCCCTCCATTTTCAAGTGCTTCTTTCTCCTTCCCTGTTTGATTTCGAGTTGTCCTTTTTTTCAGACTATGAAGCAGCTCTAATCCTACGATACAACTATCAAGATCTGTCTTTTTTACTTTTCTATTTCAAACCTTCCTTCTCTGCATCTCTGGGTTAGCAAAAAGAAAGTTTTCATTCTCCAGAGTTTGGATGTATTAGTCACCTAGAAAATGTAGATACACTGGAGTCTTCCTGAGCAGGTTCTCATGGCCTGTGCAGCTAAGAGAACTGGCCCTGGGATTTGATCACTGAGCCTTGTAGGACCCTGTTTGTGGGAAATAATAACAAGAGGACTTGCTCACAGCTTTTTGATAGCTCTTTCTCAGCTTGGAAGGTTTGTTTAGCGGGGGAATGTGTTCTAAACTACCACACTATTTTGGATCTAACCTGAGAACATCTGAAGCAGTTTACTAATAAAGTTTTTTTTTTTTTCAGTGATGAAACATAGGGAAGAAAGGTATGGGATTATTGGCATAAAATCCAGTGGTTTTTCAGACAGTTTTGGGAATAGATCTCTTCTTTCCTACAGTAAATTTATGTTCAGTGAGATAATATTTATCTCCATATTTAGTCAATATTGTGGTTCCTTCTGCTCATTTTTGGAAAGGTTGATTGTGTAAGCAATAGAAGATAGTTATTTTTCCTTCATTATAATCTGTTTCATTGAAGAGTTCTTTCTGATTCCCTCTTGAACATTGACTTGAGTGAACTGCCTCCCTCTTCTAAATGCAGAGGCCAGGTAGGCTTGGCTATGAGTCTTCAGTAAGGGCAGTCTAGTTTGTTTTTGTTTGTGTGGTTTTTTTTTAAGTTACAGGAGTAGTAGACTTTCCAGTATGAAAAGATAGCCTACTCTAAATATGCAGAGTGCGAAAGAATTAATGTTTACAGAAAATATTTAGTCTTGTTCACTCTAGAAAGCTGTACTGGCCAGAAATGTTCTTGCTGAGATAACTCTAGGAAAGTGGAGATAAAAAGGAAGATCCTGGCCTTTAAGTATTTTTTCTTCTTTCTCAGGAAATTTTTACTTACATTTCTTTTCTCAAGTGTATTATTAGTCTCTACTTCATGATAGTTATCTTCTGATTTCAAATTAAGTTTTTCTCTAGGTTAGCAGAAAATAATCTACATCTAGGTATATCAAGGTCTTTCTTGCTATCAGTAGTGACTTCAGCTTTTGTCCAAATTCACTTAATTGACATTGGTTTAGTTTTTCTACTCTAATTTCCAACTGTGTAAAATTGGGAATGACAAATAATCTACCTCATAGTAGTAAAATTTAATAAAAATAGTTGCTTTTGGCAAGTAGAAAGCCTTAATGGTAATCCCAAATATCAATTTCTTGCCAGAGAATATGCAAAAAATATATTTTGAAATAATACCAGTTTCTTACCATGGCTAACTGGGCTTTTAAAATTTGCTCTTTAGTACCTTGCTTAAAAGAATTTAGAAATCTTATCTACTTTTACCTTCCATGTGCAGTAACTTAGATGGGAAAGGGAAAAAAATGGTCTTCAAACAACAAAAATTACATAAATGCATCTACATATGTCTTAATAGCCCAGCAGTTTCTTGATGGAATGTTGCCTATTTTTAAATTTATATTATAATAATAAGTAATTGTGTTCACCTGAACTACATTAAAAATGGCAGATTTATATTTTCTTATATCCCCCTCTTACAACCTTTAGAAGGTGTTTCACAAACTTTTTGACAAGCAATGGTTACAAATACATTTTACATAATAACCCAGTATGTAGGTTACTGAATGAAAGTGTGTATTTACAGCCCAATACACATGTGTCTGTGTATGCATTTGAAATACAGATAATAGATTCATGAGACAGTACTTTTTCTTAGGACATAGGGTACTCTCGTATTTTCTTGTCTATTCTAATTTTTAAAAATGTTATTAGCATCCTTTATTTAGAAAAACACTGGTCTGTTTTGCCCATATAAGTCTGAGCATTTAGGTTTTAATGCATCAACTTTAAATATAAAGGCTGTTTAAGTAACTGTATGCATAGAGTTTTTGTATATAATCATAGTAAAATTTTTTTTTCTGCAGAAATATCCTTATTGTTTTTAAATCTCCTGATGATTAAGCCTATGCCAGGAAAAAAATTTTGTTGTTGGATAATAGAGTGGTTTAAATGGCCGATAAACCCTTTGTAAGAGTCAGCTGTTCCTCAGTTCAATCAAAATGATGATCTTAAATTCTTACTTTTGTCTTTGGTTTGTTTATCCTTGACTACACTTTCTCACTTTAGTTATTTCACTAGGTTCATATTTGTTCTTTCAGTCCTTTTTGGCTGGAGAATTGTTCTTTCAGTATTCATACCCTTTGGTTAAGTTTTCTAAGAGCTATTTAAAAATTATATTTTCACAAATACGAATATGTAAAAAATATGAATGTGTAGAAAACCTTTATATATCTTTTAAAAAATTTAGCCATACATTTAAGAAAGGGGAAAAGACTAAGGTTGAGTACTTATTACAATTTTTAATGTCTCAAGTACTTTTCTATGCATTTTATTTACATTATCCTTTGATCCTCACAACAACACATAGAGTCAGATCTATTATTATTCCATTTTACAATAAGGAAAATGTAAATAAATAAATCAGAGTCATGTAGTAATTTGTCCCGGGTAGGTGAACAAACCAGAATTAAATTCCATTCTCATTCCAGGGCCTGAACTTTAAATATTTCTTATAAATACTTTGACCTTTCTTTAAAATTTACATTTTCCTTATTTATGATACCAATATAGTGGCTCATTGTGGAGGAATTAGAATATACAGAAACATTTTGATAAATTTCCTTCCAGTCTTTTTTCCTTTATTTTATAAAGTTGGAATCTCATGTATTTTAAGTTTTTTGCTTTGCTTTTTTCACATAGTATCATTATATATACAAATTTTTGATATAGTAAATATTTCTTGAAATTGCCATTTTAATAGCTTCATAATAATGCATTATTATGTGAATTTACTACAACTTAATCTTTTCCTATTGTTAGGCATTGATGTTGTTTCTAGTTACAGAGACACTATTGCAGTGCAGTTTATCCTTGTATATAAATCAGTGTCAGCATCTCTCTTAGGTAGATTTTTGGAAGGATACCACTTCATCAAAGGCTGTACACTTCTTATGGGCACTTGGTGTATATTATTGAATTGTCAGACATGCTCATAAGGTATAAATTAACATGGCTTAATCTGATTGACTCCAACATGTGACTAAAATCAATTTTATACGTAAGGATAGCTTCTGCTTCCTTAGAAATTAGCTCTGGGAGTGACTTTTCATAAAAATAAAATATTTTTGAATGAAATGCAAATTAGAGTAACTCCATTAAAAACTAATTCAGTTTTATAGTAAGCTAATTTTTATTTAAATATGGTTAACATAGAATGTGGTACTGTGTACATTTTGGCAGCCATTTCTTATAGCCATTGGTTAATTGACTAGAAATGTGCATCTAACTCATGGTCCAATAGGCCTTCCCATAAATGTAGACATAGATTAGTTTCTTGCAATACCTCACAATTATGAGAAACATAGCAATTAGTGTTTTCTGTGTAAAGCCTTTTATTATAATCTGCTCTACAGATTGTGGGTTTCTTTAGTCCGTGTTTGCTATTGTACCATAGTGCTTACAGTATCCTACTCTGGATAAATATATGATGACTACTGGTCACACCAATGGAATTGTATTATCATGATACTGTTTAGGTTTTTTCTGTACCGCTCTGCATCCAAGAGGTAGATGTAATAGATCCTGTGTCTTTGAGATACAGACCCATGAAATTAGTCTTCTCACACTGATTATTCTTCTATAGTAAATGCTTGCTTAAGTCGTTCTTAGTCACTTTGATAATTTTAAAAAGCAGTTTAACTGGTCATCAACTTAGAATAGGTGTTGAACTCCTTAGTTCAGAATTTATTTGTAAATAATTTATATGTATCAGTCAGTTATCCTCTTTAAGGTTTTTGAGATCTAGAGGCACCATTCTGAGATAGAGAGGAAAAAGAGCATTCCTGGTTCCCAAGAAGCATTGGGAGCTGTGATTGGCCTCATGTGAACTCAACAGCAAAAGTCACTGAACCTAGTTATATAGCACTAGGGACCCAGTTAAGTCTTCCATCTCTATAGCGATGTGTGGAGCCTCACTTACAATTTACATCATATTTAAGATCACATTTATACCTTTAGTGGTCTTTAATGCAGTAGCAGTAATAAAACTAAACTGACAAATATAAAGTTTATTTATATTTTATAATGTGCAAGAAGTTCTGAAATTATTAAAAAAATAGTTTCTATCCTTCATGACAGATTTCCTGGGGCTAAACCTTTTTAGGTCTTTGGAGTCTGAATATTAAATTGTGTCAGAATTCTTTCCAATATTTTGTTTGGTAAGATTCCTTGAGTGAGTCCATTTAAGTATGAGAAATTTTACGTAAACCTTTCTGTGGGTTTCTGTGAGTATTTGTACTAACTTGCAAACCACTTTAGTAAGAAAGTGTAAACCTATTAAAATATGTTTTTATTATATACAAATACATTAAATAAAATAATAATGCCTAGGAAAACACAACAATAGCAAAGCAAATACTTCTGGCTGCTACCCAGTCATGGCAATCCTTGGTGTTGTGTGTGGTCTCTGACGCCATTGTCCTGTCTTTTTCTTGTCTCTGCTCTCCCATTATGCCATTGGCAAGGAGTTGAGAAGTTAGTCCATTACTTCTCTGACAAAGCGTGGTACAGTACAATTTTGGATTTTTTCCTACCACCTTCCTCATAATCACTTTTTTGTTTGTATTTTTATCCAGTTTGCATGATGCATGTCAGAGCCTGCATGAAATTACAGGCATGTTACAGATGGCTCCATTTCAATCTTCCTTTTTACCTTTAAAATGTATTTAATAATAACAATAAACTTATATGTACCCAGAAAATAAATTTAGGTAATTCCTATGTCTGTTATTCAATAATAGCATTATTACATTTTAGAACATTTCCTGCTTTGTACTTTGTACACTTTAGCGTATTTATTCAATCAGGGCTTGACTTTTTAGCTGCCATCTTTTTGCTTACAAAAACTGGCAAGAGTGCTTTTCCATATGCTGATGCTAGATTTTGAAGTGTTATGAAACAGTAAAGGTGAAGGGCTTTGCTCTGCTAAATTTGCCTTTTCTCATGTTCAGCGCATTTACTCCAAGGGGCGACTATGGATCCACCTCTTTCCAGAAATACTGCTACAGGATGTGGCCGGAGTTTGGTGTCTGAGAGTTACCCTGTGTAGGCTAGATCAGCTAAGAAGGAAGTAGGGCATTGTCCAGGAAAGTCAGTACCTGAATGTTGGCATTGAATATACCCACAGAGTTTTCAAATATATTAAAACTTAAAATAATTATCTGGCTAAATTGCATATTCTGAAAGCCTGTGATCTCAATAATACTACCCAGATAGCATAGAATAATAAATTTTAGTACTGCATTTTAATAAATTCTCTGATGGTTCCAATTCTGGCTTTGCTATTTGCTAAAGTATGAATTCAAACATGTCACTTAACTTCTTTTAACTCCAGTTTACTCATTTACAAAAAGAAGAGGACAGTACTTTCTACCTAGGGATCTCATAGATAATTAGAGATCATGCATGCAAAAACAAAGTCTGAATCTCTGCCCTTGGAAGGAAGGGAACTCTGTTCTCTCAGAGCCCAGCGCTAACATTGCTCAAATATCTGTAATATGCCAGGCATTGTGCTGAGTACTTTGAATGCATGTTATTGTTCATTCTTTACCACAGTTCCATGAGGTATGGATACTGTTATTGTCCTCATTTTATAAACTATGAAATTCCATTTCAGGATAGTGAGATAATTTGCGATACCTCATCAGTGATAAGCAATAGATCCAGGACTCAAACTCAGATTAGTCTGACTCTCTAAACTTTAAAATGTCTTACATGTCCTAGTTCTTGTTCTTATCTCCAGGAAGACAGTTAAGGAATCTTTGACTTCTGTATCATATTACATATATGGATTTAAAGCATTTAGATAGTATTGACATTATTGAACAATGTATTTGAAGCCTAGAAACCTCATATTCTGTAACAACTAGTTTATTATTATACTGCTAAATAACTTGCCTTCCCCCCCCCCCAAGTCTCAGTTACAAAAGGGCTATGGCTTGAACTCTTCGTTTTTATGCCTTTTAATAATCATAGATGAAATTTACTGAACACATATTATGTGCTACGATGTTCTATGCTAAGTGTTTTATGTGAATAAACATACTTAATTATTAGAAATAGAAACGGAAAATAGAAGAATGCTTGTTAAGACAGTTTTCCCAACCTATTTAGCCCAGAAATGTCTAGTCTTCAAGTAAAAAACATTTGGTGGCCAAGTTTGGAGATCATTATGAGAGGTGCTTGTGTTCAAGTTAACATGTGATTAGTCTTTCCTGCTATCCTTCTTAACATGAATCATTAAACTAACCTCAAACTTATTTGGAGAAAACAGTTTTTTTCTATTATCAGATTTATTTTCATTGTTTTTAAAAAACTGGTTTTTATTTAATCAATGGTGCATCATTGACCTAATAGGAAAGTGTCACTTTGATAATTTATGGCCAAAGAAGCAATTCTTGAATATATCACTAATATTCATTCATCACCTGTTCATTTATCTAGCAAATATATTTTAAATCCCTACTATGTACCAAATACTAGTAATACCAACTACAACAAAAAATGAATCAAGCATGGTACATGCCTGTGAGGAGCTCATAGTCTTTGGCTATCTTTGTGAGCAGCCCAAAATAGACATTTATGATTATCATTAAAGATGCTACCAAGCCTTTGCGCAACCACGCAGTAATGCCTATTGCTGATACTCTTGACCTTGACACATGGAACCATTTAATCTGAGAAGTCTCAGAATGGTGTGCTGAAGTTTATATGTCTGACTAAAATCAGAATTGAAGTTGCTGAATCCAATTAGAGGCACTTAGCTCTCTGAGTGAGAAATGGATTCACATTTCCATGCTTCGGTAACCGCCCCCTCCACAAGTTGCGAGGATTAGAGCTCTGCTTATTTGTGACTACAGGGAGTTTCCTGAAGTCCCGCCAGTAGTGTGGGATTTCCTTTTTCCCTGTGGTTCTTGTGGGCTGCTGAGGCTGTGAAGTGCCTGGGCTGGCAGGCAACTTCCCCAGAGGCCTTTTTTGGATACAAGGCAAGCACCTCATCTTGCCTGTCCACCTTCAGATCTCCTTTAGTCCTCTCTAGTTTTTCTGCCAGTATTCTAATTTTAGAGCCTTATAATTTATCACCTGGGCTGTTAGCAATAGCTTACCATCTGGCTGTACTCCTTAAAATTTCATCCCTTCTGGTACGTTCCTCACTGATTACAATGGAGTAATTATTGTAAAACACATATTGGATTTCTGATTCCTCTACTTAAAATCCAACTCTGTCTCCCGTCATCTACAGCTCACAAGTCAGAGCTACTTAGCCTGACATGAGTTCCTTCAGGAGCTGGCCCTTACCTACACTTTTGTACTATCCTTTTAAATTCTGTCTAACAGTTTGAAGTGGCCAGAATGAATATGCCATGTTCTTTTGCCTCTGTGCTTACCACGTACTAGTTCACTACCCAGAATGTTCTTCCCTTCTTGTCTACCTGGAAAACTTCTACGCACCCTTTTAAGACTCAGTGCAGATTGTTTGTGATTCTTGGATGCCTTCTGTGACCTTTCCAGTCAGGCATATGTTTTCTTTTTGTTCTCATATGTTATGGTTGAGACATGGTCTCATCATTTGTTTCCCTTGCCTTGTCTCCCTAACTAAGCTTCTCAAGCATAGGAACAAATTAATGTTGAGCTTCAGATTTTCCCACACCTAGTACAGTACATGATTCTTAACAGACATTTAAAAAGTGAATAGCCTTTGATATTCCTTCCTATTAGTTTTATTATCCATGAGGATATGGGATCTTTCTTTTTATATTTAGAATTCATTCTGCAGATATCTGAGGGCATCTTTTTATGGCCATAGAAGCAGTAGTGGATGTAGGCAAGATGAATTGTTAACATCTTGCCTTTATATTAACACAGTTGAGTGTTTAGAATTTGGAGAAATTGTAGTATAATCAACAGCCATCAGAACATATTTCTGCTTTGCTTGCTAGAGATTAAGAGGTAGCTTATTCAACTTGCCAGCAGGTAGTTAGTGACAGTCTACTCCTTAGTGGGTAACCACTTGCACATATCAGGGGCAAGTCATCTCCTTGGTTCTCACATTATAGTCATTTCTTATTCCTCTTGAAAGGGACTTTTTTACTTTACAGTAGTGGAATTGATTTTCCAAACTGTAGTTTTCAAATAAATAATAAAACAACACATTTATTTTGGGATAGGGAAGTTATATCATACCATTAAAGTTAATTTTTAATAAAAACCTGGAATTTACATTTAGCATACAGAAAGCACTGATTTATTTAGTGTAATTAATTGATAGTTCACAAATATTTCTATATAACTGTTTAACTCCTGTCAGTTAAGACTCAACAGTTTATTAAAAATGGTTATTTTCTAATTCTTTAATATTTGATATGAAGCTTTGTTGCATGTAATACAAACAGAGTCTTTCTGACTCTTTTTAACTCTCATTTATTTCTTTGATAAGCAGTGGTCAGTTGAGTAATGTGAGTAATCACAACAGTGCAAATGGATAGTTCATCTGCAGTGCATCATGCCCCTTTTCTGAAGGTTTGGTTGTCTGAATAATCAGTTTATTACTTGTCTGAATTGGCAAAATCAAACCTTTTTAGGCTTTAAGCTGATAACACATGGTTTACACTTGTTTTTTTCTTACTGGCAATAAACGTATTACAATAAAGTCATTTTTTAGATTATTCATATTTTCAAATATCTCAAATTGGTTTAAGATTTTTAACTTGAGACTAGAATATTTTGTTGTGTTTGAAGGTGGAAAGAGGTGAAAAGGGAAAACAGATTCCCTCTCAACCAACCACTTGTTGTTGCTGCTTGTTTGCTGCTTACTTCCCTGGTTTCCTTTGGTAGATTTTGGCTTGTTTAGTTGGGCCCTGCTCTATTTTTTTCACTAATGTTTCTAAGGTTTTTAGTCACTTTGGCATAGTTATATTTATGTAAGGAACCCCAAGGAGAGTGTATTGAATTAATTATGTGATAATTTTAGTACCTTCTATGTTGAGGACAGTTTATTCATCTGTGTGATTTATTGTGAAAATACCCAGGTACGTTAAAGTCTGGGACATTAGCTTGAGGCAGCAATTGAGATGGCTTGTTTACTTTGTGCATTCTGCAATGTGATTTAATGCAACATATTTCTGTACAGATCAATTTTGAGTAGTCGTCTTGATTTTTTTTTTTTTTTTTTAAATAGCAAGTCAGTCCTATGCCCTCATAGAGCCACCCATCCCTCTGTGAGTCCATGGGCTTTGTTCTGTCACTCCCAGCGCTGCCACAGTCTAAGCCCTGAATGCTGACCCTGGGCAGCCATTCTTCAGTGCTGGTCAAGGAGGTGAAAGAAGTGAGAAAACAATGCAGTATCAATAGATCTGCCCCTTCTACTGGGGAAATTAGAGGTGCAGTGTAGATTTGTTTGTGGGTTAGCATAGTGGAAAAAAAAGTTACTAGCAAGAAATGGTCCTTGAAAGTTCACATATCAAAACCCTTTGCCAGACTCTTTGATGTTTTAGCTCACCTTATTTAATAGAAAGTGTGTCTATGGGTGGTAAGAATTATACATTTATAGCAACCACCTCTGTATCAAGACAGGCCCAGTCGGCCCTGCCCCATATATTTTAACTATTTGGGCCATTGACAGATAACTTTTTTCTTTTTTACTGGATGCCCCAAAGTAATGGAAATTGCATGTTTCCTCTGATTTTTGTAGAATGTAACCACACAGTAGGCTGCAGAGAAGTATGTGAGGGCATATTGGCCTAAGAACTTTGTTATCATAAGCTTCTGTGCTTCAGTTCCAGTTAGAGGCAATTTCAAATTTGACTTATTCTCAGCCATCATTCAAAACGCTGATCATTTTTAATTTTACTAAATGAATGTTCACTCTTTGGTCAGGGTAGATTTGTTTTCCACATGTCAGCCGTAACAGTAATGAGACAGAACAAATAAGCTTTGAAACATTTTATTTTGAAAATTTTCAACAAGAATATTAAGGATAGGTTAGCATCAGCTAAATGTATCAACCAGTTTTTGTTTAAGTAATTAGAATTTCACATAAACTGAGAATAAAATTTTCATTCTAAACCTTGTTTATCTGCTAGTAATTAATTCTTGATGGAAGTACAACATTTGGTAATATGGTGTACAACTTTATTTTTTAAAAAACTTTAAAATGGGTAATATTCTGAAGATCACAGTTATTATCTGAATGCTTGTGGAGATTAAACCAAAATGCTATAGAAATCATTCTGTCAAGCTCTGTTTTATATAAGGTTTTAAATACCTAATGAATCTATTAAGGCAGAAGTTTTTTTCTATAATAAATCAGTACTTTAACATTTTCTTTCCCCCTGTTTAATTTTGGATCTTGTTTATTGTTTACTGCCTGTATCATTTTTTTGTTTGCATTATCACTCTTATATGTGTCTCATGAATTTGCTTGAATATTATAATTCATTTTTTAATTAAAAAGCCCACATACTCTCCATATTAAAACATAAGTACCAACACAGCCTAATTGGAACTTAATTTATATTAATTATGGGTGGTATTTCTAAGATAAATTATTGCTAATGTTTTTTTTTAATTTCGACAGCCTCAAGTACTACAGCCTTCCAGCAGCCTTCCCAGACCCACAGACCATGCCCAGGGAAAACTAACAAAGCCGCAACCTATCGAGGCCCTCAGTGAATGCACGACCCCGGGCTTGCATCAGGGTGTTGCACATCTGGATGAAAGCTTGACACACGGCTTGCAAGAAGAAATCAACTACGGTTTGGAAGACCGGCCTTTTTCGTCAAGCCCACAATTCACAGGGGATGTGGCTAAGAGTACACCTTCTGAAGGAAACTTGAACATGACTGTGGATGCTCAAGAGCCTTATCATTTGGCAAATAATCAAATTAGTGACATGCAATTTGTACCTACTTCTCTTCAGACACCTCCCCAGTCAAGTACAGTAGACCAGGTTAAGAGAGTTGGAAGAAATCAGTCTCTGCCAGTGGGCTGTACGTCTCAGCCCAAGTCCGTGCAGCTTTTAAAGCCATCCATCTTGAATTCTTTGGTACCTCCTCCAGTTTCTGAATCATCTCCAAATAGGACTCTCCCTTGTAAGAAGTCACCGATAATCACAACATGTAATTCAGCAAAACTTCAGCCAACATCTAGTCAAACAAATCTTACGAATAATCCAAATCTGAAAGCATCTAAGCTCCGCCCCCCTTCAGGCTCTTTCAAACAAAAACAAATAAGCAACCCTCAACTAGAGCCTCAAAGCTTCCAGGCCAAGACAAGCATCCCAAGGCCACTAACACAAAGAAAAGAAATCATGCAGAGTTCAAATAGCAATTTCCATTCTGGGGACTGTTTGGGTTTTAATCGATATTCTCGTCTTCCTAAACCAAAGATACATTAAGTATGTAGCCATCACCTGCCAATTTGGTTTCTTAAAAACTGTTCTGTAATAGCTTTATGTGCAGTTTGCTACCATGGTGGAGGTTCCATTAAAAGCCTGCAAATATTAAAATGTGGAAGCTTCTACTAGTTTGGCTCTTCCATTTTATATCCTGGTTGAAGTACATGCCATTTGAGCATACTTGTCTCAGGTAAACACAAAAGTTTGCTTACTCATTTCAGAGGCCTGCCAAAGGCTCTAATCATGTTATCCATCAATCTGCACATCAAAAAATGCATAATATTCTACTTAGCAGGCGAGAAGTGTGCTTTGCTGGTTTAGTCCTATTAAGGTCTGTATTTATTGTGGTTGTCAGAACCTCACCCCTTTCCACTTGTCCCTCCTGTGAATATGGCTACTATTTTAAAGATGCGGTGATGATGGAAGATGGTAGTTTATAAGCAGAGCTCTGGCCAGTGTTTTGTGTATTTAAAAGGTCTATGCAAAAGCTTTGTGATGAATAAAGGAGATTAGGCTTTTAATGGAAAGTCTATGTAAGTTTTATTTTTTCTTGCTAGGATCAGCAAGCTAATATTACTATTTATTCATTTCCCAGACAAATTCCCCAAGCTAAAAATGTTTCTTATTATATATAAACAATTATATATTGCTTTAACATCTTGTTTTACACACACACAAACCCACTGCATTTGTGTTTGTATTTGTTACTTGGGTAAATTTTGGAGAGGTTGAGGTACATCTTGAAACCTGTACCTAAAGATGTATCTGTTTGTAACATACACTGGTGCTAGAATTTGCTGGTAATTCAGTTCTGAACCCTATAGGCATATGGATCCATTATAGCCATTTTAAGGTTCCACAGCATTTATTTTATGTTGTCTTTAATTATATTTATGTTTATTGACTTTATGCCAATATCAGAAACTGGAATAATGGGCTTGAAACATTTGCACAAAACGTTGAGAGGATACAAATATCCTATATGTAGGGATTTAAAACTATTTTCTAGAGCAAAACAAGTTAAAATATTTTGAGAAAAATTATGAATTTAAGTAAGACTATCTTGAGAAAGCTGGAATTCGTAATAATTATTTTTTAATTCTGAGTGTCCTAGGTTTCCCTTTTCTGTTGGTGTTTGCTTGACAGTTTCTTGAAAGTAGATTTTGGAAGGAAAAGAGAATTAAAGATGGGAAATTATGTTTTATTAAAAGGTACTGAAAGGTATTTCAAAGGCAATATGCTTATTTATTTTAATGTGCTGTAGAGATAGCTGTGGAACCTCCAAGCGACCATGTACACGAACGTTATCATGCTTTGGTGCCACGTGTCAGATGGTTCAGTAAATTTGCTTTCCTCTTCTCCGAAATCATGTCGTCTTTAGGCTATTCACCTGTAGCTGCTTTAATTCAATGAGTGTCTTTCAGAAAGATCACTTTACAAGGTCAGTGTTTGTTTTGAGGAGCTGACCAAAAATATATCAAAAAGGATTATGGCCTTAAAAGTCACTCAAATTTCTAGGGATTCATTTAAAAAATGTACCTTGGTAAATTTGTCTGCCCCTTTATAAGAGAAACAGCAGCAAATCCTTTAGTGGAAATTTCAAAAGAAGTGTTTGCTACCATTTTGACACAGTCTTCCCTTACCTGTCAGAGAACCATTCAAGTGAATTTGCCATTCGGTGGATACAAACCATTCTTGGATTTGGTATCAGATGAGCAATGCAAATCTGGTATCCTACTCTCAGGAGCCAGCACTTCTGCTGGAGAAGCAGTGAAATTCAGAAAGTTCGTTCACAGAGTTCAGAAACTGTTAGTATAGTCATCAGACATATTGGCAAAGCACTTCTTTGTTAACGGAGATGAGCCATGATGGCTGCAGCTACAAGTGGCACATGTGGTCTTTCATTTTGAAGGAGAAAAAAAAACCTGATCTCATGTATTGCAAATAGGATGCTATCATACTATATTTCCCTAAAGTAAAACATACTAATGACTTAGGAGATTTTTGGTTTATTTAGAAGTATGTATAGATACTTACGAAACATTATTTACAAGTTGGCCTTATTCTTAAGGGAAAAGTTTTTAATGTTTAATTTATTTTTATCTCCCTAGTCTGAGGGAAAAGTCTTTATTGTCTAGTACATAAAAATGTTGACTCCAGTAATTTGTTTATTTTTCCTGCTCTATTTGTTTCTTCCTGATGAATTGGCAGAAATGTTAACCTGTTAATTCAACTTTTCTGTACCTTTGTTGAGTCTTAATCTTGGCAGAAGATAGGCTCATCAATATAATTATGAAGCATAATATATTTAAGAGAAAAAAATCTAGGATGCTTGCATAAACAACATAAAATATTTGCCTACAAAAGAATATCATGCTTATCTGCTCCTTAGTAAATGTTAAGTCAGAAATGGACGTGAGGATGTAGCTCTATTGAAATAATCAGAGATCCACTTTTCAGATTTGGCTTGATCTCTGTTTATTGCTTCTGTAAATCAACTCTGTGCCAAATCCTCCTCCACAGGAACTCAGACCACTTATTCTCTTAGTTCTTGTGACATTAGCGAAGATAGTTGCAGTATGTAAATTCTAAGTCCTGAGGAAGTTTTATGGAATTGGTTAAGTTTCACATTTGTGAAAGAGGAAGTTAGAGTATGCAGGATTAGATATTTGGCTGTTAATGGGATGCATATCAAATTTTTAAAAGAAAGCTTAGCCTAAGGAGTTTATCCATACAGGTGCAGATGATTTAAAGGCATTAAAGGATTATAAAGTTATATCATTTAGAATGTTTCTAATAACTGAGACCATCTAGCATTTTTCTTTTGGAGTCTCATTTTCATTTGTGCAATATTTTCAGGCATATAGGCTACTGTTCATTGTATTTATATAGATAATAGGGAACTTACTAAGTATTTTAACAAGTTAAAATCTGAATATGAAAGAAAATATCAGATTTGCACTTTAAATGAGCTTAATTGCTTGGAGTTGTGCCTGAAATATCAAAATGCCACCTATTGGGTGTGGCTTTGTTGAAAGAATTTCTCTGTAATTGTTGCTTTTTGAAGATATCAGTACAGCCTTTCACAGAATTATATTCCCAGCATGTCACTTTTCCCATTAAAGGACTAAGTTTTCTTTGAATGTTCCATTGTCCCCTTAAATATTTTACTCATTGTTCTCAGTGCATCAAAGAGAACGTGATCCCCCTGTAGCTGTCATTTCCAAATGTTCCTGTAGCGTAGATGGTGTTACAGACACAGAGGTGCACACTTGGCTTTCTGAGCAGAGTTATCATACTGGCTTCCTGGTCTCTAGGGCACTGGAGATGTCCTTTAGAATCACCAAACAGGCTTGCAATGAAGATCAGTAAGACTGCAGCACCATTTCAGTTTACTCTCCATCTTACACAATAGTTTTCGTGTTGCTAAATTAGTTGAGATGGTTATGTTTGCATGTTTATGCAATAATTTGAAAATTAATTATAGCTGTAATACAGATACCTGATGTTTTTCCTTGGGGATGATGGCCTTGCTATTTTTCTTAATTCTGATGCTTGAATTCTATTTTCTAATGATCTTTCCACATCTCCCTTTAAGTTTTCTGCTGCAGCAATTTGAAAGAATACTTTGGATAAATGATTTGTGATGGTGGGCGCCAATCTACAATTATGTCATTAATTGAAGATATATGTTTTAATCTTGTTGGGGAAAAGCTACCCCCTTTCTCCTTGGTAAAGCATCTCCATAACAAAATAATACTGACCCTAAGAATTTAAAGTCTCTAAGTCATCACTAACAAAGAACAAAAATAATATCTGCAGTATTATTTTCCCATTGTTTTTAAAAACCAGTTCAGAGTACATACTGTATATTAGAATTTGCCTGTAAAATGAATTATAAAAATCAGATGTAAAGTCTCTCCTGAAAATGTTGGCATAGTAAATAAAAATAAAGTTCATAATTATAAAACTTATCTTGTATTCCTCAAAATTGACTTCTGTAGTTTTTCTTGGTGTTTGTCTTTTCTCCTAAAAGATCTGAAACTGTTCATTTGCCTAATTTTTTTTCAAACTCTGATATTTTATTTTATATGCTCCCCTCCACACACACATCACACCCCAATCTGGATTGACCAGGAGTTGAACAATATTTTATTGTGTGTTTTCACAGATTCTATAAGTGATCTAGTACTTTTTCATTTTAATAAAATACCTGCTTTATTTTCGAAAAAGACATTGGGATATTGAATATTTGAAGAAACATTAGCATCTTGGGTTAAAATGTACAAAGAGGAAAAACACTGTTGTGATTTCAATTGTTTTATTGTTTGCATGCACAAACTAGCTTGAAGCAAGAAAGGTGTTTAATGAAATTTTACATAATTTTTAGGAACAAAAGGAATAATGAATTTATATTTTTTTATTTTTTAATTTAATCAGATGCGATAATCATATAAGAAGATATTAAAAAGTTGATGCAGTGATATATCATGTTATTAATCCAAAATGGCTACATAAATTCTGTAAAAAGAGGGAGGGAAATTTCATTAGTAATAAACTAATTTACTACCTCTTAAGACACCTGTATCCACCTCAAGGCCATCTGAGTGTATTAGCAAGTACTTTCTTAAACTGACTCAAAATTTTTCCATTTTATTTTGTCAAGTGTAATAATTTCAGTTTCCTCATTTATTCTATTGATTCCACATTTTCCATTCCCCCCCCCCCCCTACAAAGAAGACAATTAAGCAGGAATTGGATAATTGACTTCTTCCTCTGTTAATTTGGTTTAGGTAAATTTGGTGGGGTGTCCAGCGTGTGTCAGGCGTTGGGCTGGCTGCCCGATGCACAGAGGTAAAGATGATACAGTCCCTGGCTCATGGGGCATAGGAAACAGGTGGTTTTTATGGCTACATCCGCTCCAGGACGGAGCCCTTCACTTCTGTTCCCTGTTCATCATCTTCCTTTGACTATGATGATAAAACTCCTTTTTGCAGACGTTTCCCTCCAGTTTCATTTCATTCTGGGCTTTGTAACTCCCATTCAGTGTTCTTATCTCTGACTTTATGTAATGTTCATTCTTAGTTGGTCACATGCCTTCATTCCCCTCTGAAAACCTGGCCTTTTATAATCTTTTTTATTCAAGAATTCCCTCTTCAGCCATATAAGATATTATTAAATACTCTGCTTTCCCCCAGGGTTCTTAGAATTTAATTCTGAGACTTCTCAACTATCTTAAGTCACCTTCCCTTTTAGAACCTCAGCCCCTAAGATCTCACTTTCTGAAATCTACCCATAACATTCAAATTCATGTACAGGCTTTGTTTCCTGTCCTTCCAATTCTTTTGTATAGATCAAAATCTAGTATGGTCTGGTTGACATTTTGGGCTTTTAATTTTTATGACTACATAATAGTTGTACATATTTGTACCTGTGATCATACTGCGTAATGATCAAATCTGGGTAATTGGGTATCCATCACTTCAAACACTTATTTTTTTGTGTGTTGGGAACATTCCAAATTTACTCTTCTAGTTATATTGAAATAGTCAATAAATTATTGTTAACTATAGTGGCCCTATTGTGCTACTGAACGCTAAATCTTATTCCCTCTATCTAACTGTATTTTGTACCTGTTAACCAAGCCCTCTTTATCCCCCACTCCCCACTACCCTTCCTAGCCTCTGGTAACTGCCATTGTACTCCACCTCCATGAGATCAATTTTTTTAGCTTCTGCATATATGAGTGAGAACATACGACATTTGTCTTTCTGTTCCTGGTTTAGTTCACTTAACATAATGTCCTCCAGTTCCATCTGTGTTGTTGCTGGTTTCCTGCTGTTTTTCACCATGGAGTCTCTGAGAAGTTTAGCTCATGCAGAAGTGCCTTTTCCTCATTCATGAATTCTCCCCTCCTTATCCAGCCCTCACATTAGCATCCAGCCTATGCAAAAATGAGAAAGAAACAGCTCCTCACAGGCACTTCTCTGATTTCTCAATTATAAAAATGGTATTGCTATTTTCCGGATCCCAAAACATAACCTGTTATTTAATCCTCACACGAATTCATTCACACATCCATTTTGAGTATGAATGATGCTGCTTTGGTCCTATTTCAAGTGATTACAAAATGGATGTTTTCCGCAGTACATCTTAAGTGTCAGTCTGTTAACATGAAAGGTAACTGCTTTTATTACCTACAAGAAACATTGTTGAAATGCTTGTCCTGTGACCAGCCCTGGGCTTGACCTTGTGATAGGTGACAGATCCCCTGCAATGGAAGAGATCAAATTCCAGCAGGACAGAGGGATCTCAAACAAAGCACTATGCAGAGAGCCAGTGGGCAAGAAAGAGACATTAGAGATCACAGGTGAACTCGCTTCCAAAACCATTCTTCTTCCTCAGCAAATGTGCATTTGTGTTAGCATAAAAAAAAAAAAAAAAATTAAACAGCTTAACGTAATTTAGGTCATTATCAAATAATCTGTAGTGGTAATGATGCATTCAACCTAACCAAGACTGTAAGCACATGATCAGTTCAAAATATTTCTGAGTTATGGGACATTTCAAATATTTTCCTGACAAATTTTAGCTAACGTTTTGCATTTATAAAGGTAGGTCAAGTGACTAATGTAACTTGCAAAGAAAAACAAAAGTAATAGGATCTGTGATGAATTATTAATGTAAGTTGTTTCTTAAATTGTGTTCCAGACCAATGCTGAGATGCAAACATAGCACTCTCATCTCCCTGCTGCCAGAGGCTGCCTCAGCCATGTTTAAAGATCTAGGGGCTAGACAGACCTCACAGGAGGTGTTTGGGTGGGAAACATCTCAGCACTCAGAACCCTGGACCTTGGTCTGACTACAGTTGGTTGAAGAGAGTTTGGACTGGAGGCAGAGTGTGTGTGTGTAGCACAGTGCTCTCCTGCCTTTTAGAGTCCCCCAGGAATGTAAGGAGGAAGCAGAAGAGACAATGGGCTTATAATCATTTGTAAATATTGCAAAAAGCATTACTTAAGTCACAGAATGGGCCAACCACAGAAGTACAAAGGGCCAATAAAAGGGAAAAAATTATTGACCTTTGCTAGCAAAGAGATGAAAAATAGAATGACATGCTACTTACTGTATCTTTACATGCAAAGAACTATTTAAAAGCTTAGGAAATTAGAAACAACCCAAATGCCTGACAGTAGGAGAATGATTAAATTATTTCATTTATACGACACAATAACTATAGTCAGCTCTTGAAGAATATTTACTCAGAATATTCATATTATATTCATTCAAAATATATTACAACTGGAGACAAAAACAAAATGACAAAGCCATGAATGCAGTACAATCTCAATACGTATGTGCTTATAAATACCTATACAAAAGAATAACATGGTGGTAGAATTATGGGTGGCTTTATTTTTTATCCTTATTTTATACATTTTCTATTTTTTCCTAAATTGTAAGACTGTGATCTTATAATCAGAAACGTTTGTGTGTTTTTAATAATAGGATCATTTCTATTGCCTAGGCAACATTCCTAAAGCACCTGGCACATAGGCATCCAATAATTGATGTCCCCTGCCACAGAGTTAATGAGTGGTCTTTGTTCATGACCTCCTGTCACAGGATGACATTTCAGGGAATTTTAAGTCAGTTATGCAAAGACAACTAATGGCCCACTGTTCTGACCTCAAAACTCGTTCTACTGCGTCATTGCTTTACTTCTTTTTACATTCAGATAGCTGGGGTTGGGAAAGCATTACTCTATGCATCAGAGATCTGTCCCCTGTCATTGGCAAAATCCACTTCTCCCAAACTTGAATAGTTTGTCCCTTTAGCAGTGTACTAGGTAGGCCTGGAGAGATTCATCCTAACTTCCACCAGCCCTTCTCCATGTTCTCCATGTAGTATTTTCTCATTAGTCATTGATTCCATCTACACCCTCCCAAAAAGGAGTGCTATAAATGAAAACCTTTATAGATTGATTGGCCTTTTCCTGGGTCCTGCTGCATGAAGGCTGTTTGCTATGGGATGTCAACTCTTACTTTATTAACTGGACCTTTGTGCCTGGCATGACGGAATACATCATGCACTGTGTAGATGGTTAAAGTACGGTTCAACAGTGCTAGAAACCAGAACAGGCATATCCCAGAGCTTGCCCCACACTCTTTGGTTACAGATTGAGGATTCCTCTGATCTGTGCAGCTGTTTGTTTTCCTGCCTCCTGCCTCCGAGGCTGGGGGGAACTGAAGAACCAGTCATCCAATTCTGTTCCCTGGCTTTGAGCCAAAGAGGGAGACCCCCAGCCATTAATTATACCATTTGTTTATGGTTTCCTTAATGCTAAGCGAATGCTCGTCTGCCTTGGGGTGAGTGGGGAAAGCTTACCAGAGTCCACTTGCCCAGTTTCAGCAGCACAAGGCCTGGTCGGAGCTTCCTTCCCTAGGAACAGAGGCACAGAGTACACACTGTAAGAAACAGGAGGGGAAAAGGAATCCTAAAGCAAGCAACCTTGCTAAAATCCAAGCAGATATTGACTTCTTTTCTACAGAGAAGTGAAATTCTCCCACAAGTATTTTTCTCTTGTTATGAATATTTAATATTCTGTATCCACTGGCTGGTGGCCAAATCTCACCACCACTTTTGTTTTAGATTTTTTTTTTTTAATCCCTCCCTCCCCGTTACCCATCCCAGCCTCTGGTAACCATCATCCTACTCTCTGTCTCCATGAGATCAATTGTTTTTTATATTTAATTCCCACATATGAGTGACATGCAAGATTTGTCTTTCTGTGCTTGGCTTATTTCACTTAACAGTTCCATCCATGTTGTTGCAAATGGCAGGATTTCATTCTTTTTTGTGGCTATATAATATTCCATTGTGTACACGTACCATAATTTGTTTATCCATGTATCCATTGATGAGCACTTAGGTTGGTTCCATATCTTGGCTATTTTTAATAGTGCTGCAATAAACATTGGAGTGCAGGTATCTTTTCAATATACTAAATTCCTCTCATTTGGGTATATACCCAGCATCACCACCACTTTTTTAATAGCTTCTAACTACAAATGAAGTTATGTGGCCAATGATTATTTTTCTTTGCCTGGGAAAAGGGGGATTTTTCCTTTCTTCTGAATAACTCCCCCCACGCTTTACCATTTTGCTCCTCTGCCACTCAACACTTGGACATCAAACGTGGCAAGTTGAGAACAGCAAAGGCAAGTATGTTTGCACCGTGTGCGTTCAGTGTCTGGTTCTCTGCTGGGCTTGAGAGGAAAGAAGAGACTCTGGGAGTTAGGTCAGGGCTCTGTGCAGTGTGATTGGGGGCTGTGGGAGCTACCATGGAGGAGCCGCCTTGATCCTCTCCTGCTTAGGGCAGGCAAGACCATACTTTCTTGTTAGTCTCTTTTAATTCATGTTGTCTATGCTTTCTCCAGCTTCAGGGTGTTCCCAACAGGCAAGAGGATTTGGCCCAGTTTCCCACAGCCCTTTGTATTACACATTATTTATCATTTTTGAAGATTAGGCATCTTCAAACAAGGTGTCAGCTCCACAGGCCTGTCCCCCACCCCAGACTCAACACTCATTAGAGAGGAGATAAATCATTTTTTAAAGGTAGGATGGTTTTCCAAAGCTGTATGGGCTCATTTTCCTCTTTTTTTTTTTAAAGCCATTACTTTTTGAGGCATATTTTACATATATAATTTACCCATTCCAAGTGTACAATTCAAAGATTTTTTTTTTTTTTTTTTTTTAGCAAACTTACCAGGCATGTAAACCTCACCATAAATCAGTTTTAGAACATCTCCAGCACCCCTATGAGGTCCCCCGTGCTAATTTACTTATAGTCCCTGCCCCCTCCCAATTGTGCCTGGCATCACGAATCTACTTTCTGTCTCTATGTATTTGCCCTTTTTGCACTTTCTGTAAACAGAACCATACAAAATGTAGCCTCTTGTGTCTGATTTCTTCCACCTAGCATAATGGTTTCGAGGTTCATAGCATGAAGCACTTCATTCCTGTTTATTGTTGAATACTATTCCATTGTTGTATGGACATACCACATTTTGTCTATCCATTCACCAGCTCATGGATGTTTATGTCATTTCTAGTTTTTGCCTATTATGAACAGTGCTGCTAACAACATTCACGTGCAAGTCTTTGGACATATGCTTTCGTTTCTTTTGGGTAGATACCTAAGAGTGGAATTGCTGGGTCATATGACAAGTTTATTTAACTTTTTAAGGAACTGCCAAACTGTTTCCAAGGTGGCCACACCATTTTATGTCCCCACCAGCAAAGTGTGAGGGTTCCCATTTCTCCACAGCTTCGCTAACATTGTTACTGTCTTTTTTTAATTTTAGCCATTCTACTGGGTGTGAAATGGTATCTCACTGTGGTTTTGCTTTGTCTTTTCGTAATGACTGATATGTTGAGCATCTTTTTGTGTGCTTGTTAGTCATTCATACATCTTCTTTGGTGAAATGTCTATTCAGATCTTTGTCCATATTTTTTGATGGGCTTCCTTATTGAGGTGTGAGGATTCTTTGTGTGTTTAATACAAGTCATTTATCAGATATGTGTCTTGAATGTATTTTCTCAGTTTATTGCTTGTCTTTATGTCTTTTGGACCACAAGAGTTTTGATTTCAATGAGGTCAGATTTATCAATTTTTTCTTTTATGTTTTTGTGTCATATCTAAGAAAGCTTTTCCTAGCCCAAAGTCTTAAAGATTTTCTCTTATGCCATCTTCTAAAAGTTGTATTGTTTCAGCTCTTACATTTAAGTCTATGATCCATTTTGAGTGATTTTTGTTAATGGTGTGAAGTGAGGTTATAAATTTATCTTTTTGCATGTAGATATCCAATTGTCCCAGCACAATTTGTTTAAAAAAAAAAAAAAAAAACAGGGCTATCCTTTACCCAGCGGATTGTCTTGGAATTTTTGTTGAAAGTAAATTGACTTTAAATACAAGAATTTTTTTTTTTATTTTTGTATATTGATCTTGTATCCTGAGACTTACGGTGCTTATTTATTAGTTCTAATAGTGCTTTTATGAATTCAATGGGATTTTCTCCACATAGGATTATGTCATCTGCAAATAAAGACAGTATTACTTTTTCCTTTTCCTCGTGGATGCTTTTGTTTCTCTTCCTTTTCCTTGCCTGATTGCATACCTCATTTTGCTCCTGAGGCTGACATTGCTAAACCTAGGGCCCCCTTGAGACACTAACCCCTGTGGCCACAAACCCCTGTTGTGGCCTTCTGCGGCCCAAGAGGACAGCAGCAATGTGCCAAAGCAGCCTTCCAACTTTGGGGTCAAGAAGGCAAAGGTCAGGGGCCTATCACATGCTCCTCAGGGAGCATGGCCTGAGGTCTCTGGACCCCCTATTTTGGGACCCTCTAGTTCTGAGAGCCCCAATGAATATTTTAAGTGTCTTATTTCTCCACACACACTTTGCAGCAGGAACTGACTGCCTGGGTCCCAAATGGTGACCCCAAATTGTTTTAATAAAATTCATCTGATATTGTTCATTATTAGTGAGGGAAATAGTGGGAATCTTGGAAATACAGCACAGAGGCATTTGGGAAGCTGAGCATGCCAGACTGTAAGGCCTATGATTTTAGACATATGCTCTCCAAACTGAATGGGGGGCCTCATGTCTGATATTTATTTTTTAACACAGGAAGAGATTTAGAGACATGCAGGGTGAGGGGAAGTCACTTCTCGTGGGACTCGGGGAGCTTCAGAGAAACTTAAGCTGCTGTCAGTGGGATGAATTAGAGTATTGAGAGGGATGAATTGAAGGAATATTCAATACTATAATTTTAATTTTGCTTTCCAAATCTGAACTTCTTTTGCTGTAATATAAACTAAAAAATTAAATTCAACAAAATCATCTTTGTTGCCAAAAATGGCAGAAAATACAGTGAATCTCAAAGTAAACATGGAGTTTTGGGGTTTCTAGGGTTCTGAGGTGGAGAAATACCATTATTATGACCCCCAGGTGGGTGCAGAATGGGGGAGCGTGGCCACATAATACTAGTTAATATTTGTTGAGAGCTCTCTGTTTTTCAAGAACAGAGTTCAGTGCTTTATAAATGCAACCTTTATGAAAGAAGGACCCATCTTGCTTAGTGTCCATGCGGGGTGCAATGGATAAACTAAAACGCAGTTCGGCAGCCAAAAGTAAATTCACAATAGTGTAAATCCTTTACCAGCTTTCTCAGCAACTCTGATGGGATCCAAAGACATAATCTGCACAGCGGCGTTCATGAAGAGACGTTTCCCTCTCCAGCCCTCTCCCCGTGAGCCTTCCCCACCGCCACAGCCGCTCCCAGGCACCTTTCTTCCAGGCTCGCCCACCATCTCCCTCCCTCCCCACCCAGTCCCTGACCCCAGGGAGCAGCAGGGCCAGGAGTCAGTCCTCCCACGGGCCAAAGAGGAGCGGGTGGGCCACAGGGAGACCTCCTGTCCATCATCTCATAGACTCCCAGGCACATGAGTATAATACTGGGGTCGAAAGTAGCTCTGTGCCATGCACTGTGAGGCGCGCTTTATATGTTAATTACGATGATAATAGCTAATAACCTTTGATGTTCTGTGTGTGCCAGGCATTGCTCTCAGTGCTTTCTATACTGCCCGCCAATTCTTGTGACAATCCTAAGAACCAGGCGCTAGCCTCGCCATTTTTCAGAGAGGAAGCTGAGGTCCAGAGAAGTTAAATAATCTCCCTGAGCTCACCGCTATTAAATAGCATAATAGAATTTGAAACCAGGTCATCTGCATCAGAGTCCATGCACTTAATCACAAGGCTATTACTATTTCTCAAGGTATATTTCATCTCAGTTCATTTTCACAATGGCTCGTGCTTTTTCACATGATAAAACTGAAGCTCAAGGTGTTAAAGGTCACCCAGCTAAAAAAAATAGTGGAATAGGCCCTGGTTGGGGCTGAAGCCCTTAAGTCTAGTATACAATGCTGCCATCTAGTGGTAAAATCTGGAAACTTCCTTACACAGACATAGCATGCCCATTTCTAAAAATGATTTACAATTGCTTAAAATTTCAGGAGACAGAAACCCTGCCAAATCCCCAGAGTATTAAAATAAGATCAAAAGGACAATGACTAGATAATAATGGAATTGTGGATAAGGTAATAACTTTTAAGTGAGAGCAGGCTTGGCTCTGAGTTTCCTGGCAGCCAAGGCAAAGAAGGAAACTTATGTGTTCCCTCGCTCTCACTGCCCAGTAAAAGGTAGATTAATTCATCCTAAGAGTTTTCCTGCCCTTGAGTTTCATTAGTAATTCAGCAACAACAGCACTAAAGACATTGAAGGTGTCCTCCTTGTGGATATTCATTTTCCTGGAAAAGCCAACTTAGGATCCCAATGGAACAGGAGTGCCTGCTTATATAGGCGCCCTGGCTCAGCCCTTCTCCAGGCAGTCATTGCTGGGGGTGGGAATGTCTCATGAAGGCATCAGCAAACTCTATCCACTAGGTCTTTCAGGCCCAGACATCACTCATATTTCACTAGTTTTGGCACAGTTATGTCTGGAAGGCAGCACTGAGGGTCTGACACCCTGCTTTGGACTTTGGGGGGTGGCAACAATGCTCCTCTGTTGTGCCATGAGCTCCAGAGATGAACTCTAGACCTGCGCTGTCCAATGAAGTAGTCACGAGTCCCATGTGGCTACCGAGCACTTGAATTGTGGCTGGTCTGAACTCAGATGTCCTGGAAGGGTAAAATCCACACCAGATTTCATATTAAGAAAGGTAAAATATTTACAATCTCAAAAATAATTTTTATACTCATTACATTTTGAGATAAATGATTTCATACTGGATTAAATAAAATACATTATTAAAATTAATTTCACTTATTTCTTTTTATGTTTTAAAATGTGACTTCAAAAAATTCTTAAATTGCATATGTGACTGGCCTTGTATTTCTATTAGAAAGTGCTGGTCCAGACCACTCACCCACCTCTTCCTGCCCAAGAATCCTAAGGATCTTCTGTGCTTTCCAGGGGAGGACCCTTGTCCTTGTCCTCCAGAAGCAGGCTGGCTTGAGAGGGGATTTTCAAGAGCCTAATGTGAACCACACCAAAGCTGAGTTAGAGTAGAAGAATTTGGCTAACATGTCCCAAACAACTTTGCAGGTGGGACATTGGCACTGTGTGTAAACAGCCCAGGGGGTGGGCTGGGGGTATCGTCAACTGTGGGAGAGCAGGGAGGGGAAAGCAAGTGTGTTCTTCTCGAGTCCAGATGAACAACCCCATGTACCTGAAGTGGGTTTCTGTTTGAAAAGGATCCTCCGGTCTCTCGGGGTATATTGCTCATTCCATCAGTGGGGTTCAAGTCTGGGCGCCATGGTTTGGACTTCACTCGCTAAGGCAGACTCTCATTTGCATTACATCAGTTATAGCTTTCCGAGGCCAATCTTTGCAAATGTCCTTTTGATTTTAACAAAGCTGGAGAAAGGGAGGTTTCTTAGAGCATAAAGCTCTAAGTAAATTATCAAAATCCCAAGCACACATATTGTCAAGCACACAGGAACCACAAACCCCCAGTCACAAAACTGAGCCCATCATTACTGTGGTTCCATTTTTTTTTTTCTGTATAATGTGTTAAAATATTAAGAGTCAATTTCCCAGAAGTTTTAGCTACTTTTCTCTGGCTGCACCAATTATATTAAAAACAAACTCTTGCAATCACAACAAATGAATGTCAACAGATCCCAGGGCACCATGTTCCACGTGATGACTCAATGAAGCAAAATTCCTTTAGAGTACTTGGAGTACAAACAGACCACATGTTTGGGAATCTCTGGCCAAATCCCAAAAGATGGCATCAGGCTCCCGGGCAGCTGGCCAAAATGTGAAGGCAACTTGAGTGGATGAACTTCTTCAGAGTTTCCAGTCTACTCTTAATGCATCTAACATCATGCTCCAATTCCTGAGTAAGATTGAGTAGGACCAGTGTCCACCCAAGGTATCAGAAGGGGGGGGGTTGTGCCTCCCACACAGAAACTCCCATGGGACTCACTGTGGGGTTTGGTCACTGGGTTAGTATGAATCTCCTAGCCTGCAGAGGACTCCCAGGGCGGCGGGCATGGGGGGACTTCCTGAGTCCTGCACAATGAATGAGTGAACCAACAGCATGCGCTGTGCTCTGTCTTCTTGGCTGTTACCCTGGGCCATGTTTCGGGCTGCCCTCAAACCTTGCACCCCGCTCAGTCTACACCTGTCGTGGGGGAGCAAAGCCCCTGGACCACTAGGTGCTCAGTGGGCTCCTAAAGGGAAGGGAAACCTTGGGGTACAGAGGTGGGGGCTGTGCCTCCTGACAGCCCTCCTCTCAGGGGGATGCGCCTCTGGCCATCATGAGATTCAGTTCTGTCAAGGGCCTTCTAACATGCAGAGCTTGAGCAAGGCCTGCCGAGGGGCTGCCGGGATCACCTTCCCTTCCCTTTCCGCCCCGGGTTGGCATTTCCTTCCCAAAGGTCCTCCGTAGCCCGCGCTGCGCCCCGGGGAGCCCCCAGTGTTTTCAGGGCCTGCGTTCCCAGGCACGGCCACGCGGGGGCGCGCGGCTCCCGCTCGGAGCAGCCGCGGCCCCGGGGCTGGGTCGCAGGCTCGGTGTCCTGTTGGGGTCCGGCGGCCCCGAGCCCCCTTCCCAGACGCCATCCTGAGGGTCTGAGGGGCGCCTTCGCTGCGCCTTGAGGTTCCCCCGGCGACTTTGTTTCCAGCTTGGCCTCCTGACCTGCGGCGCAGCCGGTTCCGGCCCACTGTCAATGGCGCGTTCCTTGCCGGGCTAAGATTCCGCAGCGGCTTAACGGGCACTCGTAGCCTTTCGCAAGTGCAGGGGAGCGTGAAGGGGTCTGTTCCCGAACGGAATTTGCTGCGGGGCGGGGGTCCCGGGGCGTCTCCTTCAGAATGAGAAGTGGAGCCCCAGACTGCACCCCCAGAGCGAGAGGCCCCAAAGCCAGAGGAACGGGCTGGCCACATTCTCCCGATACTTCTGTGCAACAAGTTTCTGCCTCTCTAGACTTTCAGAGGGAAAAGTTGCCTTTGGAACCGGGGATTCCTGGGCCTGGGTCCTGTCCTGAGTGACACAGGGAACTCTTCCCCGGACTTCTCTGGGGAGAGGCTGGGGCCCGGACCAAGCCCAGGCACCCCGGCGTGACAGAGGTCCTGGGGTGGGCTGGCAGGAAGCCGGGGTCTGCACAGTGATAAAGGCTGGCAGCCCTGGACCGCACCAGGGGCCAGGCTTTCTTTATGCCTCAGTGGTCTGCCTGTGATGCCTCCACAATGCAGGGCCATAGGTGCTCCGTGCTCGCGTGCTCCTGGTGTTGCAGGTGAGGGAGTCCAAGCACAGGGAGCTTCAGGAGTGTGCCCACACCACCCAGCTGGAGGTGGCAGGGCGGACCCTAGTGCCTGGGCAACAGCACTGCAGGGCGGAGACTTTAACCACTGTGATCTTCCTTGCTGCGGCCCCACGACCTAGAACCACCAAGCGTGGACTCTGCTCTCTTAGTAGCAGCAGCTTCTCAAGTTCGCTGTCTGAGCTCAGCATCCTTGTCTGCCACGTGGCCTAGGCCTTGTGGAACTGCCGGGGCTGAGATGAGCTCCTGGGAAGGCACCCAGGGCAGGTGCAGGCTGGGAGTGGGAGATAAGGACAAGGCTGCACTCTCCCTTCCCCCCACTGTCCAGTGAGCCTGCTGACCCAAGCCGGGGAGTCCCACTATGAAGGGCCAGGGGTGTGACCAGGGGCAGGGGTCTTGCAACCCCAGGGAGATATTTTTGTGAAAAATATAAGTAAAGGTTTGGAGTTCATTGATTTAACAGATATTTATAGAGCGTCTGCTCTGTGTCAGAACAGTTCTAGGTGCTAGGGATGCAGCAGTGGGAGGAAAAGAAAAAGGACCCCAATCCCTACCTTCACGAAGCTTCCGTTCTGGGGAGAAAGATAGAAAATAAGTGAGATGAACAAGTTAAAAAGATAGGTCATGAATGGTAATATGTGCTGTAGAAAAGCACAGGAGAGGAGGAGCATGCGAGTGTGTATGTGTCTGTGTGTACATTCTGCAAGTCTGCGTGATGTGTGTGTGTGTCTGTGTGGCATGTGTGTTTCTAAGTGATGTGTGTATGTCTGTGTGATGTGTGCACGTCTGTGTGCTACGTGTGTGTGTGTGTCTGTGTGTCTCTGTGCTGTGTGGTGAGTGATTCCATCTGTGATCAGGAGGCCACGGCAGGCCTCACAGAGAAAATGCCATTTCACTCAATCCCGGAAGGGCTGGAGCCAGACGTCCCCACCCTGTGACCAGTGACTGCCAGGGCTGGAGAAGCACAGTTAAAGTTATGGTACAGAGGAGGGACACGTGGATGGGCCCCCAGAGTCCTCAGTGCTGGCACCTGCAGAAAAAATGCTGAGTTGTGGTCTTGAAGCCTCCAGACAGCAATTCCTGTAAAAATAAGGTCAGGGGCCTGGAGACAAGAAACTCTACAAAAGGAGAATGTCTTGGGGGTGAGGAGCTGCTGGTTATAACTGTGAAATATTTGTGTATCACCATGTAGTACCCAGAATGTAAAACTTTGGAGAACAGGCAGAAATGCTTAAATTCGAACTTCAATAGTGGGGTTTTTTGTTGTTGTTGTTGTTGTTGTTGTTGTTTGTTTTGTTGGTAACAAGACATTTATTATTCTCAGCAGCAAAAAATCATGAAATGACTCCTTTGTATTCATTTCCATCACCAAGGGAAACGTGGCAGGCTGTGGGAACCCAGCTCAGCAGTGAGGGGGCTGCAGCCTGGGCACCCCAATGTCACCCATGTTCCCCTTGGGGGTCCCAGGTCCTTGCAGACAGCACAGGACAGTGCGGGCAAACGCACTCACCCTCATCCTTTCCTTCCCAGAAACACACCAGCCATGCCTAGGAGTTCATTGGTTTGGACACGTGTCCTTTCTCAGCTTGTGCCCCCACTCCCCTGCCCCAGTTCCTGGCCAGTGGAAACTCAAAAGGTCTTTTGACTTGAATATTGGCCCATTTCAGAAAGCCACACCATCACCACATAAGTTTTTAAAAATAAATTAAATCAATACCTTGTGTTCCCTGGGTTGACACCCAATCCACTTCAAGAGTTCTCTGAGCATGTTGTTGAAAACCAGCGTAAAGTCCTTAGGATCCTTCCTTCCAACCGACCACCCTTCCTGTGCATTTTAGCAGGCCTTTGTGACAGTGTTTTCAAAACATCTTCCAAGTCCCCTAAGTTCTACGAACTTTGCCAACAAATGAGTGAAAAGTAGGCAAGAGGGAAGAAAAACTTGCTGACAGCTATTTGGAAATCATCAACAATGGGACAAGGAAACGTGTCACATGAAAATTTGAAAGACCAAGAATAAAATGAGCTATTTGGAAATTTGCCAGGTTGGGGTGAAGATTCCCAGCATGTTAGGCAAGATAAAGATTCACCTTGTGTCAT
This sequence comes from Eulemur rufifrons, assembly GCF_041146395.1. NCBI lineage: Eukaryota > Metazoa > Chordata > Mammalia > Primates > Lemuridae > Eulemur > Eulemur rufifrons. The sequence goes on from NC_091010.1 coordinate 11,258,956, forward strand.
TACACAGCGTTGTTCTAAAGTCCTGTAAAGCTGCAGTCCCCAACCCCCAGGCTGCGGACCAGTACCGGTCTGTGGCCTGTTAGGAGCCCGGCCACACAGCAGGAGGTGGCGGAGGGTGAGCGAGGGAAGCTTCATGTGTATTTATAGCTGCTCCTCATTGCTCATATCACTGCCTGAGCTCCGCCTCCTGTCAGATCAGTGGCAACATTAGATTCTCATAGGAGCACAAACCCTACTGTAAACTGCACGTGCGAGGGATCTAGGTTGTGGCTCCTTATGAGAATCTAATGCCTGATGACCTGAGGTGGAGCTGAGGCAGGGATGCTAGCGTTGGGGAGCAGCTGCAGAGACAGATTATCATTAGCAGAGAGGTTTGACTGCACAATAAATACAACGCACTTGAATCATCCTTAATCCATTCATTCCCCTGCCCCCATTGGTAAAAAAATTATCTTCCATGAAACTGGTCCCTGGTGCCAAAAAGATTGGGGACCACTGCTGTAAAGGACTGAAGCATCAACAGTCTTTCCACTTCTATAGGCAAACTAGGAAAAGGAACTCCTGGGCTCAAAGGTCCCTCAGGACATTTGCCTGAAAAGACACCAGCTTGGAGACCTGGGGTTCTGTCCTATGACAACGTGTCCTCCTAAAGCCCAACCCAACTGCTTGCACATCTGTGCTCCTGAGAACCCGGCTCCAGCTATAGGCACTGCTACCAGAGAGGAGTGAGGTGGCCAGGTGACGAGGACGAGATCTCTCCTTTCACACCTGCCCACAGCAATGACATCGGGATTTCCCGTGGGCATCTCCATTCCATTCCTCAGCAGGCTACATGGGCAGAGTTCTGTTCAATACCAGGAGACTGAGTGCAGGAAGAGTGCCAGAAAGTCCAGCCGAGAGGGGGACGAGAATTAAAGCCTCCACGGCTTACTGAGCAATGCGCTCTGCAGCGCCATCCGAAGGGCTTCCGATCTTGATGTGCGTCTCTGTCCAGGAGGCTTGACGGGCTCATGGTGCCCACGTCCAGCCCTATTGTGGCACCCACTTAGGAAGCATGGAGGTTGTAGTCAACTCTTGGTATGTAAGAAACTGGAATTTTAAAAACAAGGAATTTAAAACAACCTAAAAATGTTTCTTGTTGGCCTCCGTTGCCCGGGCTGCGGGAGAATATGCCTGCTTCATCCAGGGAGGCTGGAGGGGTTAAGCCTATGGACCATCCATTCCAGCTTCCAGCGTGAGGCCCACACACATGTGGCCAATCACAGACAAGGGGCTTCTGAACCCGCACAGTGATTCTCACAGCCACGCAGGAGCCCCAGTGCAAAGGAACCCCGTGTTGAGGGAAGGCTGAGATGAAGCGCGGGCCCTCAGGTTCTGTTTCATGCTATGTAAACCCCCTGTCCCTGCCCCCCAAGTCAGCAGGAGGCCGACTTGGCAATGGCACCTAGCATCATACAATGGTGCAGTAATAGAAGTCGCTGGACCAGGAAGAGGTGGCATCTGCTCCAATAATGCCATGGCCATCGGAGCCACAGTGGGGTGGGACTGGTCATGCAGCGTGTGTCAGGAGTGACGATTGTGGAGGGCCGGGGCGTGACGAGTGCCGTTCTGGAAAGAGTGCCGTGGGGAAGCACACTCTGCATAGCTGATTGTCGCCTTCTCACTTCCGTGTCTGGTGAGTTTGATTGTTTTTGTGAATTCACCGGTAATTGGAGACTGAAAGCCACCTTTCCCGAACAAGGAGTGTGTTGTCTGGATCTGATCCCAGTCTCGGTCCTTAGCAACCTCAGATAAAATGTGGCTGGACATTTGACGCCTTTTTCACTGCTGAATTCAGGTTGAATCTCACAGACCCGACCTCCCAGGGCAGGCTATCACTGTTGTCCTCAAAGGAAAGAGGGGGACGGAGCAGAAAAGTCTAGGCAGCCCCTTTCGGGTTGGGGTGGGGGGACCAGCTGGCCTTAGAGCACTGGTTAACGTGTATTCCCTGAGTCCTGGGTAAAGATTCATGGCCGAGAGGCCCCAGCGAAGCTCTGAATCCGCTTGTCCCCCCACCCTGTCGTGCATGTCACTAATAGTGGGCGGAGTCATGGGTGAATGTAGGAAGTCGTGGTTGTGGCAAGCTGTAGAGGTGACAATAGAGTACGTCAGAGCAGTGGCCACCACCAGCTTCTTAGTGGTGATGACAGTCCCACCGGGCCGGGGGAGAGGGCGCAGCACTCCCCACGCAGGGTTCCTTACTGTGGTGGGAGCGTTTCCAGGTCCCAGGGTTCAGTCCGACACATTCTCCGTCCACCTGCTGGTGGTTTTGAAGAGGGTCTGAACTGGAGCCAGGACAGCTGCGGCCTCATTTCTGTGACTGTGCGTTCCACTTCCAGACAATCTGGGCTTCTTAACCCCACGGCAGCCTGCTGCCAGCCCGGGCTCCAGTGGAGGAACATGACACCTTTCTGCCATCCTGACTCGATGTTCAAGGTCTGGAGTGCCGCGGCTCCTTAAAGCAGAAGGTTCGTATCGCCAGGGAAATAGCTACAGCAGAGGAGGGGAGCGATTTTGTTTCTGGAATAAATCTTCTTCCTCCCAGTTCCATTCCTCCTTCCTGTACCGTTTCAAGGCTCTCCGCTGGTTTCAGGACACAAACATACTCCCCAATCCTCTGCAAAGACGCACTGAAGAATTGCAGCGCGGCATGCCAGGGCCGGGCACGGGCACACAGGCCATCGTGTCATGCCAGGAGGAGACGGCGACTGTCGGTGAGGGTCACCCATCCTTGCTCTTAGTCGTGCACAGGTCTCTGCATAATCTCCTCACCAACTGTCCCCACTCCCCAAACGGAGAACTGGGCTGTTCCCAGAGACGCAGCAGGAGACTTGAGGCCCCAGGCGAGGGCGGGGGTGAAAGAAGGTGGCTGGGGATAAGAGTCAGGTCAGCACAGGGAAGGGCAGTGGGCAGGGCGCGAGGGGCAAAGCCCACAGCCTGGGGGAGAGAGGCGAGAAACTTGGGTGAAAGTGAATGGATAACGGAGACGAGGGCCTCAGGGCAAGGAGGGGAGAAAAAGGGAAGCAGAAGAGAAGCCCGTGTGGAAAGAGTTAAGCAAGAACAGGACAAGACAGAGTGAGGGGATGAGAGGCCAGAGCAGGGATGGGCGGGCAAAGCTGGCAGAGGGCAAAAGTGAAAGGTGAGAGAAAAGGGTGCGAGGACAGAGAGCAGGAGCGGTGGGGGAGTTGGGGAAGATGACGGAGCGATGTGTAGAGCAGCTTGGGCCACATTGTGTTTTATTTGAAGCATGTGCTGAGGAGGCAGCTGCAAGGCCTCCAATCGCCCCCAGGGTCCCACCTGGAACTCCTACTGGGCACCTTGTCCTCTCAATGAGCCTGCAAGGGGTCGCCCCGGTGCACCCCGGAAGTCAGGGCTCCCGGCAGCGAATGGCCAGCCCTGCGTGCACGGTGTCTGTCTCTGCGTGACCAGCGTCATGAGCCCAGGTCCCCAGCTCAGTCCTCTACTGACTGCCCGGAAGTTGAACAACTTGTCACAATTTGGCCCTGATGTTGTGGCTCTAGCACTGAAAGTCCCGCCTCCAGGGAGCCCCTCGGTCCTGGGAAAACCTGGAAGCTTGGTCACTGGGCTGCCCCGTGATCTTGGGAGGACCTTGGGGGGCCAACCAGCCTCCCTCCCCAGGCCTCTGCCTGCCTCCCCATCCGTGGCCTGTGGACACTGTCCCTGCAAGAGCCCCAGGCTGGGAGGGTCCCCCCGGGTCCCCCAAACCCTGCTCCAGCCCAGAAGTGCCTAGAAAGCAGGGCATCAGGACAGGCTGCCAGGCCTCCTTCCCTGGCCCTTCCTAAGGGCACCTCTGTGTCCCTTGCAGGCAGCTTTCACCTCTTCTCCACGGCCTCCTCCTCCGACTCCTCTTCCCCAGGTCTGTGCAGGTGTTGCCTCCTCCAGGAAGCGTATCTTGAACCCTTCTTCCCCACGGACACCCTATGCTTGTCCCTGGGTCCCCACACTGCATTCGGGCCGCCGGCTCAGGCTAGAGGCCCATGAGGATGGGGCTTGTTTGTCATGCAGACTCCTAGCATCCACAGTGTGACGTTTCTGTGGCCCAAAGGGTTTTACTTCCTTTTAGCTCCTGTACAGATGTATGCAGGGCAATCTTCCTCCAGCTCTGAACAATCAGGAAGCTCCCAGGATTTGTGTCCATCAATAGCCTCCCCACCTCCCCGCCTGCAGCCCTGGAGCCCAGACCTCAGCTCTCAGGGGCAGGAGCCACTGCCCCGGGCAGCAGGCTGGTAGTCTCTGTACCCTGAAGGCTCTTCCTGCACACTGACGCCTGCGTCACTTGTCTGGGGCTCATGGGCAGGACAGCGCCTTTGTGTGTTGTCAGATGTGGCCCGACCAGGCTTCTGGATTGTGGCGATGAGTAGATGGAGCCTTGGGTGTGTGTGCAAGTGTGTATGTGTGTATCTTTGTGTGTGTTTACGTGTGCTTTCTGTGTATATGTGTACATGTGTGTGTTTTTCTGTGCGTGAGAGTATGTATGTGTGTGTTACTCTGTGTGTGCGTTTCTGTGTAATTTAGAGTGTGCGTGCGTGTGTTTCTCTTTATGTTTCTGAGTGTGTGTTTCCATATCTGAGTGTGTTTCTCTGTATGTGTTTCTCTGTTCATGCCTGTGTCTCTCTGCATGTGCATGCATGTGTGTTTCTGTGTATGTATGCACATGTGTTTCTGTGTCTGTGTGCACACGTGCACATTCCCATGCATGTGTGTGTGGGCACGGACCTCAGCAGGGGTGCAGTGTGACAGTCAGGCCCCGTTCCTCATTGTGCCTGAGGACAGGAGTTGGTCCTGACTCCTCAGCCCCAGGGGTTCCCTCTGGCCTCACTTTGCCTAGAGATTCAGCAGGGCCTGGGGAAGGGTGGTGCCCAGCCCTGGTCACCAGGACAAGGCTAGGGGCCAGGTTCCCATCCAGTGTCACCCTGGGAGGGAATTCCTCAAAGACACCTTAGATAAGCTCAGCTTGATACTGCAGCATCCTCATTAGTCACCCTCACTCCTGTGGCCTCCCAGTTATGGAACGATTGGCCCCCTCCTGATAGATAGATTCTGATTTTGTTTTATTCCTCTGTTGGGTGGGGCTGGGGCAGCTGTCTTGCCTCCATTCTAAAGCCCTGGAATTTACCACTGCCAGTTAGATCAATGTTTCCAAGCATTACAGCCTTCCTGTCCTGTAATTTAAGTACAATATCATGTTCTAAAGATCCTGATTTGCCTCAAGTTTACACATCAGATAAGTGGTTTCCCTTCTGAGAGCAATAAAATGCAGCAGATGGGGGGACCCGAGGCCCAGCACAGACATTCTAAAGCAGTGAGCCCCCAGCCAGGAAAAGCCATTATGTGAGCAGCGGGCAGAGCTGTGGTGGGCAGGCTGCATCCCACGCAGACTCAGAGCTAGAACTTGCAGGGAGAGTAGGCCAGACAGGTTTGCATGGCTCTGCGTCTGGTTCGACCAGTCACCCTCTGAGGTCAGGAGGGGTATTGTGGCCGGGTTTGGGTCCTTGGGACATTGCTGCGGCCTCCTCTTCCTCTTTCACTGCCAACCTGGACACAGTCAATGACAAAGGGGCGGGGGATTCTGGCCAGGTCTGGACTCTTCCCTGTCTACACTCCTCCCCAGCCGTCCTCGCCTGTGTCTTTCTGGGGCGTTGCTTTGTGCAAAGACCGATATCCCCATGGAGTTGTCAGAACATACAGCCCTTTACGGGACCCCTAGGATTCACCGCAGCTGACGTTGGAGCTGCTGCTGCTCCTCTGAAATGTTGCTTCTAAAGCTAGAAAATAGGAGCAGATTTCCAGCAGCCACTCCAAGTCCTCTCGGTGTGATGAAATAATGAGGGAGAATTGCCCTGTGACATCTGACACAGAGCATTCCTGTTTCCAGTTTTACCCAAATAACAAGATGGTTTCATTTATAACTGAGATGAACGGAGAGTACTGCTGGGTAAGGCTTGGTGTCATTATGGAGCTATTTCCATGTTAATGACGATGAGCAGAGAATGCAGAAACAGCTGTAACAGACTGAAGGGGGTGTTGCTAAACATGCCTGTTGCAATATGGTTGTAGTGGAAGGCCCCATTTCAATAAAGGGGATGAACAAACCACGTCTGACTTGTGTGTTTCGTGGGGAAGATGGTGTTTGTGCCCCTTTGAGGCTTCCTTGCTCCGCAATCTTTCAAGCAATGTCTCTCATCTTCTCCCATCAGGCATGTGGCCCTCTCTGCCTAGGGCCGGGGGTTCCTGGGAGTGACCCAAGGGGGGTCCTCGAGATAGATACAAACCTCAGGTCGTCAGCCGGGGAGGAGACAGATCATGATTTAAGGAGCCCAGTGAAGAGACCTGAGGTTGAAGATGGGGAAACTGACTCTGAGCTGGGCAAGGGACAGAGCCCTGGCAGTAACTCAAGTAGCTGACAGAGAACCAGATCTAAACTGGCTTAAGCAGAAGGGGTTCAGGTGTGGCTTGATTTGGGCTTCGAGGAAGCTGCAAGGATGCCATTTCTTGTGTTCTTTCTCTGGGCTCCTTTCTCCTCCGTGTTGGGTCCAGTCTCAGGCTCCTAGCCGTGGTAGGACAGCCACATCCTGTTAGGCTACAGGGAGAGAGGGACTTCCTTTCTAGGAAACTCAGTAAAAGTGTCATTGCCTACCTGTGACTCCGATTGGACTGTGGGTTCATTCTTAAAACAATCCCTGTGCCAGTCCAAATGCAGTGCTCTGATTGGCCAGGCCTGGGCTGTGGACTCCACCTGGTCCCCAGATGGTGGTCCCCATGAGACATGGCCAAGAGTCCAGTGAATCACACTCACCTTGTTTGGGGCTTGCATTGTTTGTTTGTTTGTTTTTCCCTCCTTAACAGAGAAACTGAGCATACCAATCCTCTCCAACCATCCCACAAAATATCCCAAAGTCCTTAATGTGGCACAGAGTCTTCCTGGTTAGGCTTCTGCCCCACTCCGGATGCCCCAAACCTATCCAGGGCAAACATCATGCTTCCCCACCTTCGTGCTCTGCCCATGCATCTGCTGGAGGTGCCTAACCTCCCCTCCTCCAGCTAGAGAACTCCTATGTATCCCTCAGGACCCAAATTGTGTTACCCCTCTGTGATGCCTCCCCCAGGTTCACCCAGTGTTCTCGCTCCTTTTATAGCTTTTTCTTTATTACGTTGTTATCTTGTGTCCCTAGGAGCCTGGAAGCTCCTTAAGGGCTGTGTTTTACAATATTCTTTTAAACTTTTTATTATGGAACATTTCAAACATTAGAAAACCACAGAAAATTACAAATACGTGTTTACCACCCAGATTTAATAGATGTAACAGCTTGCCACGTTTGTTTTACCTTTGTCTTTCTCTTTGAAGAAATAAAATGTTAAAGTACAGCTAAAGCCCCAATTCCCCCTTGCCTTGCCCTCTGCCCCCAGGCTCCTGAGGTTGGACCAAATCTCTGTTCAACTTTACGCTCTTGAGAATTACCCATGTTGATCTGTGTAAATATGTTTTGTTCCTTTGTACTATAATGGAGTGCTTTTGATTATAAGAATAAATCATAGTTTATTTGTCCTTTCCTCTCCTGTTGAATGGGTTTGTTTCTGACTTTTCAGCATTACAAACCTGCTGCAGAGAATGTTCTCGCCTGTGTGGTCCCCCTGTGTCTCCCCTAAGTTCTCTGGGAGGCAGTAAGAAATCTGGTCACCTCCACGACAAGCCAGGACCTCAATTCCCTTCCCAAGGTGAACCCATTAGCAAAAATTCTCAGGACTCAGATTTAGACATTTTATTTCCAGTTTCTTCCTATCTTGCGCCTGTTCTGAGTCATTAAACAGGCTGCCGGGATATTTCCAATAAAACACACACATGCTGGCCCGAGGCAGCGCTGGGCACTGTGGGAACTAGCGGCCTTTCCTCCAGCACTCGGGCTGGGAGGAGCACGGAGGAGGCCAGTCCTAATCACTTCCTTATTACCAAGAACCACTTGCAGCCACCTTGCGGCCAGAATTCAACTCTGGCCTTTGTGCGAATGATCCTTTAATTAAAGTTCAAAATAAGCTCTGCGAGGGTAGGATCTTCGCTGACATTGCCACTGTCCAGCCTCTACCACACACCCAGCACCTAGGGGGCCTCAGCAGTGATTCACGCAACACGTGGGTGCGGGGGCCACACCACCCAGCACGGCCCAGATGGCAGCTCTCCTCCAGTTTGCCTATGAATCGAATTCCGTTCAAGCAAAATATTATTGGGGTCTCATTGTAGCTTTTTAAACATTTAATCAAATTATTCCTAAAATTTATCTAAAGCAGTGAGCACAGAAGAGCAGGCAAGAACAACTTGATACGAAAATTTGCCAGATATGAAATCTGCTTCAGATATGAAAACCTATTCCAAAGGGACAATGATTGAAAGAATATGGTGCTAGCACAGAAGTGGATATCTCAGTGGACAATATTAAAACGCTAAAACGCACCCAGCTAATGCAAAACAATAAAAAGGGCACTGCAAATGGTGGGAAAATGATCACCCAGCAGCGGAGGCGGCAGTCGCCGGGCTCAGCGCTCCGAAGGGCCTCGTAGCGGCAGGGCCCGGGCTTACCAACAGGTAACGGCTGCTGGGTGGGTGGGGGCAGTCTCTAGATGGCTAAAAATTTGGTTGAATTATTTCTAAAATAGATGTGTAAAAAATTGGATTTGGCGCTGGCAGGCTTTTGAGCTAACGGGTCTCATCCTGCCGTGCAGAAATAAGCGACCTAGGGCTCACGCACAGAGGCCATCTCTGGCTCATTTATAAAAGAAGTCCCTGGCGGCAACTTCAGGTGCTACGCTGGTGGGACCCCCGCCTCTGTCTCCAGAGGAGCTGCCTGTGAATGAACCTGGCTGCTTCCTGGTGAGAATGCCAGGTGAGCAAGCCACCTCGCCTTCTGCGTGTCACGTCTCCACCCCGTTTCTGCCAGCCGGCCTCTGGTGATGGTCACCATAACAGGCTGCGTTTATTGAGCGTTTCTGTGTCGGGCACTCTGCCCACTGCTTTCATGGGCTGTATCATTAGATACAGAGAGCACATTTATGAGGTTGCAAATGTATGCATCAGCCCCATTTTACAGATGAAGGAAGGCTGAGCTGAGCAACTTGCCCGAGGCCACACGAAGAGCAGGGGGACCCTGCAGCTGACACCCCACCCCCTGCAGGTGGACTTCCTCACCTCTGTCCTCCCTCCCCTCCCCTCAACTCTCACCCCTCATTTGGCCCCAACTTTTGGTACAAGTGTGTCTCATGTCACCTTCTGGTCCTGGTCCATCCTTCTGTGTCAGTCAGGGGCCCACTAGGAGGCAGGACCACATCAGTTATTTGAGCAGAGACTATTTAACGTAAAGAACTGTTCACTAGGTATAAAGTGGTTAACTCCGTAACTGAAAGAGCACAAAAAGGACCTAGTGTCACAGAGGTAGGGACTACAGGAAGCAACCCGCCCCCCCGCCCCTGCCCTAGGACAGAAGGATTAAGGGAAGAGAACAGAATTATTACAACTCAAAATTTGGACAAGAGCACCACGAAGCTGGAACTCAGGCTGCTGAGTAGAGGGCGCTGGCCGGTGCTTGGGTCGCTGCAGTGGGTGGGAGGGTAGGCAGCGTGGAAAACGTGCAGACTGAATTCAGCTACAGGAAAGAACTGCCTCCCCGGGGTGAAGGAGCGCGGCTGGGGTGATGCTCGCAGAGCAGGAGGCCAGGGGAAGAGCAAGATGACTGGGACTCACAGTTAGCGGATGATGAGCTCCGAGGGGCATCCTGCTCCCTCTGTAGCCCCACAGTCCCCCTGCAGCACGCCCTACAGGCAGAGTCTAACAGGGAGCGGCTGGCAAGGCCGAAATGTGGTTTGCAGCGTCCTGGCCTCAGCGTCGCTGAGCGGGAGAGAAGGGTGGGTTTGGAGCTGAGAAAGTTACTTGATGAGTGGCACACATTTCCACGGCCAAGACTGAGACCTCCTCCCTCAGACACCAGGATGTGCTCCTCACCTATTTCCTCTCTGCTCAGCTTCCTGGCTGATCTGCACTGCTTTAAATTCCCATGTCGCTTGTTCCTCTTCTGCAGGGTGCAGATGGCAGAGTGCCAGGGTCTCTCTGAAAACCGAACTATGTATGGACCTCATATGTCCTCTGTATTCGGGACGTGAGGCTCAGCTGTGTGCACTGTCCACTCCGGGTGCCCTGGTGTCTGCCGTCTGCTAACTGAGTCCCGGGCATCCAGAAAGTCCCTGCGCAGAGACCTTTGATCTGGCAGGGAAGAGCCCAGGATTTGGTCCCTTCCCTCCTCAGCCTGTCCAGCTCCTTCCTGTCACTTCCCTGAGCACGCCACCGACACCTCGTAGAGTTTGACCTTTCCAGAAATGAATGATTAGATTTCTCAGGAGAGTAGTGAACATAAGGCAGGCTTCAGCAATATCAAAGTAGCACATCAATTAAATATCTGCCTGAGAGTTCTCTCTGGTTTCTATGTTCCAAAAGGCTCCACAATAAAATTAACTCCAAAGTTACTGAACTGAGAAATGTACAATTACTGTCTTGTTGGTGCAATAAAAGAGAAAGGACTGTTTAGGCATTTAATTGGCACCCGACAACATGCGATGGTATGTTAATTAGATGTCAATTATGGCAGAGTGCTAATTGACGTTTGATAAGCATTCTAACTGATAACCAATGTTTGCTCTGCCAAATTAAATGCCTCAGTGGGCTGTGTCTGACAGCTGGGAGGGGGTTTATTAGAGGGCTGCAAGTGCCTGGCGGCGTCCAGATGGCTGGGGCTGTCTCTAGAACATACTTCCAATTCTTGGGAAACACTTGCAAGGGTCAAGCGACCGAGTTTTCCTCAAATGTTACTTCTGGGAAAAGAGGTCGTCCTCCTGCTGGAACCAGGCCTTGCCCACCTAAGATGCAGATGATCTTCCCGTCGGCTGTTTTCTCTTCTCAGCCTGCTCAGTCCCACATCTGAGCCTAATTTCTGTGGCTTTCCGGGCAGACCATTTGAATGCCAAGCCTGGCTTCCCCCTTTCTAGCCCTGTGCTCGACTCTGGGCTTCCGTTTCCTGCTGTGTGCAGCAGAGGCCTTGCCTGAGTCTGGACTGTGGGGAGCAAGGTGGTGGCCCCTGGTCTTAGCACAGAGCAGGAGCTCAGGACCTTTCAGTTTCTGAAAGGTCTCCTTTCTCTTTCCCTTCTGGCCTCCTCTCCCTACTTCTGTGTTATATTTCACCCCGTTGGACTGTGGCTCTGATGCCATCTGTCCCGACTCTCCATCTGAGCTGACACCAAGCTTTGACCACCATTAGAGGAGCAGTGTGTCTTGGGCTTGGGATTGAAACGCTGGCTCCCCCCATTCATTATCTGTGTGACATTGAGCCAGTTACTTCGCTTCTCTGTTCTTTGTTTTGTTCATCTGTGTTGTGGGGATAATAACAGTACTGACATCTAGTGTGGATGCAAACACTGAGAATGGCGCCTGTGCTTGGAAAGTGCTCAGGATATGTTGGCTGTTGTAGTCATCAGACCCAGTCATCCAGGGTGAAGCCCCTGAACTTGATTCTCAACCAGTTAGTTTTTTTTCCGTCAAACAACTCTTGGGTGTATTCAGGCTTCCACAATCTCTTGTTTCCAAATGGCAATGAGACAAATGGCCTCATTCCATCTTCTTTACCTCCTTTATCGTGTGGACTGCTGGATCATCTCAAACAGACTCTGGATGCTGTAACGTGGCAGCTGCATGCTTTGTTAAAGGAGCGCGCACGTGTGTGTGTGTGTGTGTGTGTGTGCATGTGAGCACGTGTGTACGCGCATGCCGGTACACACACTGATTAAGAGTTAGTGCATCCTAGTTCTCTCAGAGTACAAGAAAATGTGACTTTCTTTGCTACTAGTTGGTATTCTACTCTAAAATATGACTTGGGGACTTAGGTCATCCACGAATCTAAGTCAATTCAATGAAAACTAATGTATTGAATAGCTAATTTGCCAAAAGCCAACTTACCAAGTTAATTTGCTGAAAATCAATTTGCTGAATCATCAAGTCACTGAATGGCCGATGCCCTGAAAACCGTCCAACCCTCACTCATGTTTAGGCTGGGTGGCTACGAACAGTTTGCTGTCAGAACAAGAAGGCCTTGTAGAAGAAGACTCAGAAGCTAAGGTAAGAGTAATTTTGCTTTTAAAAAGCAAAAGTCCTTAAAAATAAAGAAGACGGGAGGCTGCATATAAGAGAAAGCTCAGCTGTTCAGCGTTAAATGATGTCCACCTAGGAAGTGCTCTGCCTTCACTCAGCGAAGCGGACAAGGGCTTCACATTCAGTTGGCCTGCGCAGGCTACACTGTGGGTAAATAGCTATAAGACAGCAATGATGAAACTAAAACAAAAATTAATTCTCAATAATTTGGTGACTCAATCATTTACAAATTGGCTTTGGCAAACTGATTCAGTGAATCAGTCTATTTCCTTCCCTACTATGGCCTTAGCCCTCGGGTTTGCAGATTCCGAAGTAAGAAAGGCCAATTTAGAGGTCAGACATCCGTCTCTGGAGAACAGGGGCTGAAGGTGGAGTTTGGTCTGGGATCTGCATGTCAGCCAGGGCGGGGGCAGGCAAAGCTGGGGGTGGGGAACAGGCCCAACAGCCTGAGCCTCTAGGTGGTGGTGGGACTGACGATTGAGCTGTTGGTAGTTCTGTGTTCCTGGGAACATGCTTATAGGGATGCCAGACCCCAAACATTGCCAAGAACAGGATATATGGAAGCTCAGAGGAGGTGGTCTGGGCCCAAGGCAATAGGCAGAGCTTTGGGGCAGGATCCTACTTCAATCCCAGACCTCCTATTAGAAGCAAAACAGAATTGGCAGAGACTAGGGACAGACTTTGGCACTCAGACTAAATTAGGGACCCCAGGTTCCCTGAATGTAGGCGCACTTATTCAGTAAAAAATAATTATTGTGTACCCATGGTAGAAAAAAATATTAGCTGAATATATTGAGCATGTACTTTGTCTCAGAACCATGCTAAACACTTATGTGTATTGTCTCACTTTATCATGAGAGCAACTCTCTAAAGGACTTGCCACTTTAATTCCCATTTTATAAGGCAAAGAACTGAGGCTCAGAGACATTGAGAGATTGGTATGAGATCACAGAGCTAACACGAGTCAGAGATTGTCTTCGTATCTGGCTTTGTATCGCTCCAGACCTGCGCTCTTGGCCCAAATCTCACCTCCCTTCTCACTACGAAGCAAGTGTCGTAATGGGTTCTGGGAGCAGACCAAGCAGACCTGTTTTCTTCTTTGCAGAGCCATCACGTGCAGTGACCAGACCTTATCCTATGCTATTAATTGTGGGTCTCTCCAGGTATTTGTGGGCTTTGGACAAGAGGGGCTGGGCCCTGGGAAAGGACTCAGCATGCACTGGGCAGGTGTAAGCAGCAGGCAGAACTGTTCTCTGACATTCTACCTGCTTGGCCTCATACTCCCCCAACTCCCAGGAGGCTTCTCTTCCAGCAGGCGTTCTCTGACTCTCACCGAGCACCACTGCAGAGTTGAGCTTGCGCTGGGAAACACCCAGGAGTAGAACCATGGTCAGCTAGAGGGCTGGCTGAAGGTGAAGGGATTACAGGGTGGGTAACGGAAGATTTTAATCACTAAATATGGCCTCAATCTAGTTGTAGAAATGTGAACTGTGGTAATTATACATATTTTTCCTTATCTTGATATGTGTATGTTTTTATATATTAACCAATTTTCCCTCTCTTTTCTCCCTACTTGCTTATGTGTGTTAGTTAATCTTACAACTTTAGGTTACCCAGTAGAGCAAAAGGGAATTATAACTAAATGGCATGAAGGATAAGCATCACCCAGACATGGATACAGTAACTTATGGGCTTTGAGTCTGCCCTTTTGGGGAACAGGGTTGGCATACCTTTGTTTGTGCTAGTTGGATTATGTTAGATAGAAGCATGTTATTATTTGTAAATTTTTTTTTTTAATAAAAAAATTGTATTTACTTAGAAGCATTCAGAATGTCAACAAAACAGCTGCAACTGTTTTTTGCAATTACAGAGTGGTATTCAGTTAACAGAACAATTATTTCGTATAAGCTGCATCAGAGACAACTGAAGATGAAAAAACTACCATCCCCATATATAACTAATTTGTGCTGTGCACCAACAAGAATCTGCTTTAAATTTCCATGCCAGTTTACAACCCCCATACTGTACCAGGCAAGGTTAGTGGCTATTGAAAATACCACCAGGACAGGGCTAGCTAAAGACACATTCGGTAGTATGTTAACGTTACAAAAAAAGACACTGTACAGTTTAAAAACAAATCTTACACAGCCTTACATTTCAATTTTTTTCTTTAAAAGGAGTGAGTTGTGTACAGGGGGGTTAAATGCTTTATAGACAAGAAAAAAAAAAACTGCGCTGGAACCAACTTATTCATCATCATCTTCTTCTTCATCTTCATCTTCTTCATCTTCCTCCTCCTCTTCATCCTCTTCATCTTCCTCATCTTCCTCCTCTTCCTCCTTTTTCTTGCTTTTTTCAGCCTTGACAACTCCCTTTTTTGCTGCATCAGGCTTTCCTTTAGCTCGGTACGCAGCAATATCCTTTTCGTACTTTTCCTTCAGCTTTGCAGCCTTCTTTCCATAAGGCTGCTTGTCATCTGCAGCAGTATTATTCCACATCTCTCCCAGTTTCTTTGCAACATCACCAATGGATGGGCCAGGATGTTCTCCTTTGATTTTAGGGCGATACTCAGAACAGAACAAGAAAAAGGCCGAAGGAGGCCTCTTGGGTGCATTGGGATCCTTGAACTTTTTTGTTTCCCCTTTAGGAGGGATATAGGTTTTCATTTCTCTTTCATAACGGGCCTTGTCCGCCTTTGCCATATCTTCAAACTTTCCTTTCTCTTTAGCGGACATGGTCTTCCACCTGTCTGAGCACTTCTTAGAAAATTCTGAGAAGTTGACTGAAGCATCTGGGTGCTTCTTCTTGTGCTCCTCCCGGCAAGTTTGCACAAAGAATGCGTATGATGACATTTTGCCTCTTGGCTTCTTAGGATCTCCTTTGCCCATGTTTAGTTATTTTTCCTCAGCGAGGCACAGAGTCGCCCAGTGCCCGTCCGGCTCTCACTTGCCCCGGCGCTGTCTCTACGGAGCTCAATGTACTGCCTATAAATTTAAATATGGATATTTTCTCCTTGCTGTGTCACATATGTATATATATTTAACTAATTATATCCTTTATCCATCATTTTTATGTAATTTATGTGTTATGATGTTGAACTCTACCATTTAGTCCACCATGCACAGAATATCACTACATGGAACTAGATGAAGAGTGGGCATTGCACGGTAAGCTTAGATACAAAATCGCATGAAATATGCAATAAGGCTTTGATTGTCTCTGTTTTAGGCAAGAACATGAGTGCATTTTTCTGGGGTACATAGTTTTATTATTTTAGGTGAAACCATTATTACTTGTGTGATTTGGAAGATTAAGTATAGAACAAAGTCATATGTTGATGTTTGGACAGTTAACAGGGTGGATATCATAGGTGTTTTTCATTTTCTTTGGCTATCCAGAAGCTTTGAACATATTTTCTTTGTTTGAGGAATTTCCTACTTTGTACATTTTGGTGAAAGGGAAAGATCATCTTGCCTATGGAAATTTCCCAGCCGCCCTTGTAGCTGGGACTTGGGCAACCGGCCCTGGCTTTGCCACTGAGTTATACTTTTCCAGACTTTGATTCAGAAGCTAATGACATAGAAAGATGCACTGAAGCATTGTGGCATGGCTGGAGGCAGGTACACAAGTTTGCAGGGCAGGTTTTCTAGTTGTAACAGTGTCTAACACCCATCAGGTTAATGATGCAAGTTGCAATGTCTCTGCCCAGTGAGGGTGGCAGTGGTGACGCCCCTGTTCCAGTTCTGTGGAGTAATTTGGAGGCCTGATTTTCTGGCCTTATCAGAGTTTTCATATCTTTTAATTCATTGCATTTCTGTTTAAACTATCCTGAGTTGGTTATTTACATTTAAGAATTCTGACTGCTACAGGAAAAACAACAACAAACCAATCTATTGATTTTTGTATAATTAGCTTGTATCAACCACCATATCACATTTGCTTACTCATCATGATAGTATTTTTAAAATGAGTCTCTTTGACTATCAAGGAGTACCTTTTATACATTATATATATAATTTTATAACATATTTATTATACGTTTTATGTATACACACACACACACACACACACACACATAAAACCATTCCTTGCTTGGGTCTGTTCAACTGGCTATAAATGCTGGACTCCTATATGCCTTTACCAAAGGCTCTCCTGTGAGTTGACTTGAAATGCTGCCTTCTAGGAAAAAGCAAGTTCTTTCCTGGACATAATCAGTACCAAAATTGCCTTGCAGATGTTGTGCAGATTTGGCTTTGTGACGGCCAAGGGCATTAGGACTATGATTTGGGTCCTACAGGGTAGAGAGTAGTTCACTATCAAATGCAGCTAAGAACAGAAAGAACCAAAGTACTTAGTGATAATGAAGGACAAACAAACAAACAAAAAAAAAAACAGACTTTATTAAAATTGTAAAAGTCAGGAGAAAGCAGAGAGAGAGAAAGGTAAGAGAATGAACTCAGAATCAGGAATAAGCAAGAACTGGGAAGGATCAGGAAAAATGTTAATATCAAAACAAGGGGACTGCTAGGTGGTGGGCAATAATGGATCCGGAGTCTCTCTGGCTCACCTCTATTAATTGTAGAGTGAGTAGTATGTGAATTATTTGGACAAACCACAGGCATCCAGAGCTTACCAGGCTGGATTCCCCTGTAGAACTGGATTCTCTGCCATGAAGCTGGCTTGCTGACCTGCTTACAGCAGGATTAAACTTCAGAATGGGAGGAAATATTTTATTGCCCTGAACTAAGCCTGTCCTTAGAGGCAGACTGGTAATTATCTAATCATTGCTAGATCTAGGGCATTAGATCAAAATCCCAAAACTCAAGTCATTATTTTTTATAAATATTTGCCAAAATTTAAAAAGTATATAGTATCCTTTTTAAAAAGGTTAGACATTTAAACATTAAAGCAAGAAATGTCTGCATGAATGAATATGTGCATGCATTTGTATACATGTATATTGTGTATATGAGTGTGTGTACACACACACATGTTGCTATAAATAAATATACACACATGTAAATTTAAACACATAAAATGTAAAATCCTGCCTCTATTCTCTGTCCTATTCCTTAAAAGTAACCACTAGCAACACTTTTTGTGTATTTTTATTTACTTGTAGTAGATCTTTACATATTCTGGATTCAAGCCCTTTTAAAATTATATATGTATATTGCAAAAGTCCTCTCATTCTGCAACTTGCTTTTGATTCTCTTAATGGTATCTTTTGGAATACAAGAGTCCCTGATTTTAATCAGGTCTAATTTAGTAATTACTTCTTTATAGCCAGTACTCTTGGGATACTCTTTAATTAATCTTCTTTACCCCAAGATAATGAAGAAATTAAACTATATTGTCTTCTAGGGACTTACTGTTTTATGTTTCTGTTTAAATCTACAATTCTCATGTGTTTGATTTTCTGTGGATGTTGCAAAGTAGAGGTTAAGATTCAACTGTTTTCCAAATGTTTATCCAGTTGACCCAGCATCATGTTTCTTAAAAGACCATCATTTTTCCCTTTGATATACAAAAACCAAGCAGTCATATTGTATGGGTCTGTTTCTGGACTCCACATTACATTTCATTGGTTTAGTTACTGTTTTAATTATTTTGGCTTTTAAGTCTTGATATTGAGCAGCCAATATTATCTCACCTGATTTTTCTTCCTAAGATCTCCCTGGTTCTTTTTTGTAAATCTTCGCCAGGTTTTTATAAAATCTTCAAGACAATCTTCACTTTTCTTGGCCCCTTGCATTTCCATATAAATTTTAACATCAGCTTGCCAATTTCCAAGCTGAATTGAAAACCCCTGCTGATATTTTGATAGAAATTGCATTGAATCTCCAGATTAATTTGAGGAGAAATTAATCTCTATACAATATTGTCTTCTAGTTCATGAATATGGTGTGTCTCTCCATTTATTTAAGGCATCTTCAATTTTTCACAACGTTTTATAGTTTTCTGCATAGAACTCCTATACTGTCTTTGTTAGATTTATTCTGAGGTTTATATTTTTTACAATACTACAATTGAAATATTTTAAAATTTCATTCCCTACTTGTTTATTGGTACATAAAATTACCAAGCTACCACTGCTTTTTGTATATTGACCTTGTATCTAGTGATTTAGCTAAGTTTACTTAATTCTACTAGTTTGCCTATAGAGTTTTTTTTTTTTTTTTGGCATTTTCTATTGTATACTATATAGTCTATGTAGTAATCTGTTATGACTGTTTTACATTGTTCTTCCTTCCAATTCTTAAATCTTTCATTAATTGTTCTTGCTTAATTGCATGGTTTAGGATCTCTAGTGCAATTTGAACAGAAGAGATGACGGCAAGTATTTTTGTTTTATTTCTAAGCTCAGTGGGAAAGCTTTTAGGATTTCACTGCTAACTGTGATGTTGGCTGTAGGGTTTTTGTATATATAAATACATAAATTAAGAAGATCTCCTTCTAATCCTAATTTGTTAGAAGTTTTTTTTTAATCACAAATGGGTATTGAATTTATAAGATGATTCATCTTTATATATTAACATTATCATGTGATTTTTTTTTCTCTTATTCTGTTTATGTGGTAAATTAAATTCATTGGTTTTCTAATGTTAAGTTCCTTCTATTCTTGGAATATGCACATCTAGGTTGTGATGTATTCTTATTTTTATAGGCTGCTAGATTTGTAGGATTTTTGAGTTATGTTTTAAAAGAGATTGGCTTTGTGATTTTTCTTTTCTTATAATGACCCCGTCAGAGTTTGGAATCCAATGTTGTGCTTGCTACATGGAACAAGCAGGTGTGTTTCTTATTTGCTGTTCTCTGGAAGAGTTTGGGTGTCACTGGTATTATTTCTTTTTTAAATGTTTGAAAGGATCCACCAATGCATTTGTCTGAGCCTAGAGTATTCTGTGAGGAAACGTTTTTAGTTGTGGTTTACTTACTCTTTCAGTTATGGAGAGAAGTGTATTAAAAATTCACACTAAAGTTGTGGAGTCATTTATTTTTTTTTTCCTTTCAGGTTTGTTAATTCTTGAATTATGTATTTTGATGCTATGCCATTAGTTGCATACACATTTAGATTCTTTTCCATCTTATTGACTGTTGACATTTTATCATTATGAAATACCCCACATTCTCACTTATAACATGTTGATTCCAAAGTTTATTTTGTCTGATATTACTATCGTTATGCCAGCTTTTTGAAAATTAGCCTTTGTATGGTGCATTTTCTTTTCTTTTACTTTCATCCTTTCAATATCCTTATATTGTGGGTGTGTCTCTTATAAAAGCATATAATAATTGACTTTTAATCCATGTAATAACCTTTACCTTTTAATTGAAGTACCTACTTTATTTATTTTTAATATAATTACTAATATATTTGGATTTAAATCTATCATCTTAATTGTTTTTTCCCATTGGCCCCACCTGTTCTGTTTCTTTCTCTTTCCTTTCTTGCTTTCTTGTAGATTCAGCACGTAGCTTTCATTTATTCCATTCTTTCTTCTCTATTAGTTTGATGGTTTCTATACTGAAGTTTTTTTAAAAAATGGTTACTTTATAATAGGTATCCTTAACTTATAAGTCTAGCATAAATCATCTTTCACAGCCCAGGAATTCAAGGGCTTTCAAGTACTTTGTGCATCTCTTGCCTTTTGTACTGTTTTTCTCATGTATCTCAACTGCATGTATATTTTTAAACCCCACGTGTTGTTTCATACAGTCAATATTCATTTAGACCTGTGCGGGGTGCGTGTGTATTTATAATTTCCTTTCTAATTCTTTCTGGAAATCCAAGATTCCGTCTAGAATTATTTTTCTTTTGCCTTAATAATTTCCTTTAGTGTTTCACACTAAAATAAATGTCTAGTGTTTCAATGCAGGTCTGTTAGGTTTCTTGTTATCTGAAAAAAATGTCTTTATTTTGCTTTATTTTCAAGGACATAAAAGACTTTTATGCTGGCTATAAAATTCTTAGTTGGCAGTTATTTTCATATATATATATATACATATATATATATAATTTCCATTATTTCAGACATTCTCCTCCTTGTCCCCATTGGGTAGCAGCAACCCTATTTCCCTCTGATAGTCAGGGTCAGGTAACCCAGCCTGTACAGCTCCCTTTATTGCTTGCTGCCTCAGTGGCAAGTGGGAGTCTCAAAATTGCCAAGTGGGAGTCTTAACTTCCGGTGTTCTCTGGTAGAAAAATTTCTTCCTTAGTAATTATGAGCTTTAAACCAGCAAAACTCCACATGGCGAGAACGGAAAGCGTATGTTTTGTATTCAGTAATTGGATAAATATCTACAGAGAGAGTTCATGGACACTGACCAACTGAAATGGACTAGGGCGGAAATTCCCTGTATCACGTGTCTTCCAAAAGCAGAACTCTGACAGTTGAACTGCAGTGGCATTTTGGGTCCGTGGGAATTACTGTGAATCTAGAGTCAACATCCAGTGATCCCTGTGGAGTCCGGGCGGCTCCCCTCTCCGTGCACCGCCAGCCCAGTGCTTGCAGGTCCCATCGGGAGGTATGAAGGAAGGGTTTGCAGCACGTTCTTGGGGCAGCGTCCACACGGGAGCCGGAGCCGGTTTCAGTCGAGTGGCTCCATGTCTGTGAAGTAGCAAAACACTGGGAATTGGGCGAGAGGCAAGGAATCTTTGTTGTGTGTCACCAGATCTGTCTTTGGTTTTCTGTTTATTGGTTAACTGAACAGAAAAAATAAGACTTTGGTGGTCTGCCAATCTATTTCAGACTCAGGGCCACGGACCAATATCCCCACGGACTGAAACATTTTGACGAAATCATTTAACCCCGCTGCCCATTAGAGTAACCCCACCTCCCTTACCTCCGTGGTCGCGTGTCCCTACTTCATTTACTCCTTTTGAGAATGCTCTGTGGTTCTCAAATTGTGACCCCCTAGGTCCAATTAACATCAGCAGCTGAGGACTTGTTAGAAGTGCAAATTCTCAGGCCCCGCCCAGACCACAGAATCAGCAACCTTGAGATGGGGCCCAACACTCTGTGTTTTACCGAACCCTGCAGGAGACTGTGACGCACGCGCAGACCAAGAAACAGCCAGTCCCATCAGCCCCACGCGGTTAATTCCATCCCTGGCCAGTAGAGGGGACAGAACCACGGAGCTTGGACCAGGGTGCTGGTGCTTCCAATCGATGTATTTCTTGATTCCTCATTAAATAGAGTTCCTCTGTGTCTTCTGGGAGACATATTTAGGGTATGTACGAGTAGGTGGCACATGATAAATCCACTCCAACATTCCTATCTCCATAATCTTTGAATTATTTTCTCTAAGCAAATTATATCCTTAGAACCCCTTTCCATAAATAATCCCAAGGTATTTGCTGATATAAATTAGCAAACTATTGGAATTCAGGGTTTTAGTCCTTTTATATGCCATATTTATACTCATACCCCTAAGTTAAATGCTGGGATCTGATCCTAGTTACCGGTCTTCAAGCAGGAAGGTGTGGTGGGGGCTGGGCAATGGATCCCTCTTGGCCCCAGGTAAGGCCATTATAGGGTCTTTAACCAAGGCAGAGCGATTCATGTCAAAACTGAGGGGACAGGGAAGGTGTCCGTTGGCAAAAGATGACTCAGAAGAATTTGGGAGTCTAAGGTGTTCACATTCATCCCTACCCTAATGATTTCATTCTCAGGGTCCATCCCAATTATTACCCTAAATTTCTCACCAGAGACCTGGTCAGGGTGTGAATTCCACTTACATTGTGATTTTGGCTCTTCAAGCTACTTATTTATGCATTGAATCAGGAAATTCAGGAAACTTGTTCGTCTCACAAGTGCACAGCCTCAAGAAAGGTAAAACGGAAAGCTATTTGCAAGTCTGGAAAGAGCAGACATCATACTAAAAAGAGCAGAGTCACAAACAATGTAAAAGAAGAAATGGTAGGTTAAAGAATGTGTGCAACACGTATGACAACAGGGGGATGATGTCCTTTTTAAAAAAGTGCTACCGTACTTATATCAGTGTAGTAGACAGAATCGTGGCTCCCAGAAATGCCCACAACCTAATCCCCTGAACCTAAGCACAGAGCTTTGCAGATGTGATTAATGGACCCTGACATGGACAGTGCACCCTGGATTATCCTGGTGGGCGCCATCTAATGTGTCTTTAACACCAGAAAACCTTTCTGGGCTGCAGAGAACCAGAGAGATGGCAGCATGAGAGGAACTTGGCCTGTTATTGCTGACTTTGAAGATGAAGAAAGGACCCCTAAGCCGAGAAATGTGGGTGTCTTTGAGAGGCTGGAAAAGTCAAGAAAGCGGATTCTCCCCTAGAATGTCCAGAAAGAAACACAGTCTGGCCGTCACCTTGATTTTCGTCCAATTGAGATGCATTTTGGACTTCTGACGTCCAGAACTGTAAGAAAATAAGTTTGTGTTGTTTCAACTGCCAATAATCTGTTACAGCAGCAATAGAAAACTAATACAGTAAGAAAAAGACAAACAGCCCAATGGAGGGGAGGGGCGGGGAACAGCAAAGAATAGAAACAGACACTTCACAGTATTAACATTCGAAAAGATGCTTAATCTCACCAAATGCAAATGAAAACAATGAGATACCATTCTTTATTCATTAAATTAGCAAATGTTAAAACAATTGATGATGTTGGGGCTCAGAAAAAAATATCCCGACAGGGTATAGTGCTCTGGAGTGCTGAGCACTTTGAATTAAAAGAAACCGAAAGACTTTAGAAGCCACCTCAGAACCAAGGACTTTCTAACCTTCTCTGTTTCTCCCTCCCCAAGTTCAGGGAGGGGGTCTCTGTCTGGAATTTCCTTATCTGACTGAGGAAACTTCTTTTCAAAAGAAATGCAATTGTCTTAAACCCTCTCCCTAGGAATCTCATTAAATAACCTGGAGGGATTAACTACCAGAGAAGAGAAAAATCTGCAAGTCTTCACCATGCCCAGAAAGACTTTTCATCTCTTTTTCTGAGGGCAGCTCCAAGGTTGCCTAAGAGACTTTTATCTGTGTAAAAAAACCACCTTTGTCACAGTGTGTGGCCACCCCTCACCTTCCCATAACTCCATAACTTGGCAGACTAGTCAGTTTCTTAAAAGAATCACTTGTAAACTATTGTCTGCTCTTTGGACACATTCCTGTCCCCTGAAAATCATTTACTCCCTTCACCCTGGCCTACCTCCAAAGAGGGTATTCAACCATCTGGCCGCATTCTTTGAGTCTCATATTTTGTGTGGCTTCTGTGTTTATGCACATTAATAAATTTGTACACCTTTTCTCCTGTTAATCTGTCTATTGTCAGTTCATTGCAGCAGACCTAACCTCTGGAGGGGGAGGGAAATTCTCTTTGCCCCTGCAATAACAAGACCCCGTGACAGTGAGAAATAAGCACTTTGAAACATTGATGGTGGGAGTGTGAATTTCTATAACCTTTGGGAAACTAATATGGGATACCTAATAATGTAAATAACATGTCAATCCTTTGATTTAGTAAAACCACTTTTGGCTATCTTTCTTACAGAACTAATAGGGCCATTTTTAAATTTCTGTAAATATATGAGAAAATTTATGGTGGTGTCAAAACTAGAACTAATCTGAAGGTTCATCTTGAGGAATGGATAAATAAATTATGATACATCCATAATGTGAAATATTGTGCATAAGGTAAAATTAATTAGATTTCTCTGCAGAGGTCTAGCGGCCCAGACTAAGAAACTGACTCAACTGGAACTGTGACCCCAGGGACTGGAGCAACGCAAGATGATTTCTACACCCCTATAATTTTGCCCCAATTAACAAACCTAATTGCCTAATCCCTTGCCTGCCAAACTATCCTTAAAAACCCTGTCTCCCAAATTCTCGGGGAGGCAGACTTGAGAAATTCTCCCGTCTCCCCGCTTAGCGCTATGAGGAATTATTAAACTCTTTCTCCTTTGGAGCCCGACTATCTCAGTATATTGGCTCTTCTCTGTGCAGCGGGCAAATGAACCTGGCTGGGCGGCAACAACTATCTCCTGGTGTGGCCCTGGGGTGGAGGGGCATGGGAGAGAGCAGGAGAATTCACTTCTTCATACAACTCCATTGTGCAACTTTTTACAATGAGTGCATAAACCTTTTATAAAATTAAACTTATCTAATACAATACCTAAGAAAGGGAAGAAAACTTTGCTTTATTGAACGTAGGACGCATTTGCCTGTGAGCTGATGAACGGCGCTGATGGCACTGCCAGTGGCCAACAGCATACCGTCTTGTGCAGTGCACCTTTGTGCAACTGCTGGAGCATTTGGTGGCATTTTGTCCCTGTTTTGTAAAAATGAGGGGAAAATGGGGAAAAAATGAAAGCGCAGATATAAAGTGTGGGTTTCATAAATTTAAAACAATAGAGTCAAAGATGGAAACTGCTAGGTGTGTCAAAACCAATAAATCTCTTCCTGGAATCACTCACTGGGCCTGAACCAGTGACTATGGTTGTAAAGGAAAAGAAAAAATTAAGGAACAGAGGCAAAGACTGTATCTTTTGAGAGAAGTAACAGGGAGTTACAAAATGTATTTATTTTTCCTCTCCAAGATGGAACCACCCTTAAACACTCTTAAAACATGTAGGTCTGTTGCATGTTTTTCTCACATTAAACATTTTTTTCAGGTACATATTTAGTGTGTACAGTATAATTCAAAATATTCCTCCTAATGTGTCCCCCCGGCACTTCCTTGTACATATCCCCTGATCTCCACTTCCGGTCAATCAAGACGCTCACATGATCTTCAGGTATGTAAGACAAGTAGGAAGAAAAACAGCAGGAAAAGTCAAATTTCAATTATTTGATTTTCCAAACAGGCTTTTAAGACTCAAAAGGGCAGGACTGAGTATAGCAAGGAACAGAATTTATATCACAATAAGACTGGAAAGAAAACAGAGGGAGGAGGAGGCCACCCAGGAAAGGTCTGGTGGCTGGAAAGGAGGGGGCTGGCAGGGCCCTCTTGTGGGAGTCTGCTATGGCCCAGGCAGGGAGCTGTGGCAGCTGCTGGTCTTTGACTTGAGCAGGAATGGGGGTGTGCACCTTTCACAGTTTTTTTTAAACAAAACAACTTTGCTTAATTGAGGCAACACTAAGGTGCTCACTACAAACATTTATTCTTTAACAGTATTTGTATTTTTTTGTATACCTTCCCAGTATGAACATTAATGACCTGATGACCCATTTGCCGGCCCTCTCACCCACCTCTTCAGACTGTGCTGAAGGGTCTGGGCTGTGTCACCCACACAGCAGGTGGGAAGTGGGTGCAAGACCCAGCTTTGCTCAACTTGGAAACTGTAGTGGGCTCAGAGACTCCGTGTGCTGAGCGCCGGGTGTTGGGGGAGACTTTGGGGACAGCTAGACTGCCGAGCTGGGGGACAAGGGGCTGGGGAGGGGAGACAGGAGGGTAGTCTAGTTCCAGATTTTCCCATTCCTGAGCTCCTCCCAAGGCTTGCCCACATCTGTCACCTTTTTTGCCATCATAAGTTAGGATGTCATGATGCTTGTGCTTTTTCTCACCTCTCATTCCCTTCTCATTTATTTTTGTTAGTTCAATTGTTTTGTGTTATTTTGAACTTTTAATTTTGAAATAACTTCAGGTTAGAGTTAGAAGGATGGTACAGAGTGTTCTTGTAGACCCTGCAATCAGCTTCCCTGAATGACAACATCTCACATGCCCACCAAGACACATTAGTCAAAGCTAAGAAATAACCCTAGGTGCAATTGTATCGTGTTACCAGGGTAACCAGCTCATCCAGGCTTGCCTGGGACTTTCCTGTTTTTAAATTTTTTTTTCACACCTAAAGCCTGACATCCCAGAAAAGCCCCCAGTTCCAGACAAACTGGGGTTGTCACGATTTTAAAACTCCAAGTCCCATGCCCCAGGGTCCCCTCAGTTCCCAGCAAACCAGAGCAGTTGGTCATCTATGACCTAAAGCATAGACTTTATTCGGATTTCCCCAGTTTTCCCACTAATGCCCTTTTCCCATTCTAAGATCCAGTCCAAGATAATACTTTGCATTTAGTGGTTATGTCTCCTTAATCGCCTCCAACCTGTGACTGTTTTCAGACTTTCTTTGATTTCCATGACCTTGGCACTTTTGAAGAGGACTGGTTGAGTACTTTGTAGGATGGCCCTGAATTTGGATTCGTCTGACATTTTCTCATGATTAATCTGGGTTATGAATACAAGAGAGGTGAAGTGCCCTTCTCGTCATATCATATCAGGAGGTATATGACTTCAGCATGACTTGTGATGTTAGCCTTGATCACTTGATTAAGGGGGTGTCTGCCATGTTCTCTGTTTTCCCCTTTTTATACTTTATTCTTCGGAATGAGTTAGTAAGTCCAGCCTATACTCAAGAGGGAAGGAATTAAATTCCATCTTCCTGAAGGAGGGAGTATCAAAGAATTTCTGGATATATATTAAAATCATCAGAGTAATTAATAAACACCTTGGTGGAGATGGTTTGAGGCTATCCAAATATCCTGTTTCTCCTGAATGTTTTCCCCACTAATTTTTACTATTCATCAGTGAACTTGCCTTTAGCAATTACTACTGTGGTATGTTCTGATGGTGATTTCTGTACTCAGCTTCTGAGAGTGAGTGCCTGGGATACAGAAGGTGCTCATCAAGTGATCATTGCCTATTGCCTTTCTCCCCAAGGCTGCCATGGAAAGCAGAAGCGTCCCATTTGGGGCACTGGTGACTGAGGATCCTGGAAGAAGAGTGCTTGGGACTTTAAATGCCATTGCCTACAATTTCTCCACTGCCTTGGCAGAGGACCCACCCTCAAATGGAAGCATTTTCCTCTGTTGTTCCCCTTCCTTCTCTTAACCTCCTTCCCAGAGATTGCCTACAGGCTGCCCGAGTACCAAGTTATATTCCCCAAACACAACACACACTATGGCTCTCTCTTGTGAGCTATGTATTACAAACAGGATTAAATTCTACCTTTTCACAAGACCCTGTACATATGAGCTCATACTTCTCCCTCCATTGTCCTCTCTCACTGTCTTTCTCTTTAGATGTAAAACTGCAACCACACTGTGCATTTTACTTCTCTAAAACCCCCTTGCTATTCCATGCCTCTGTGGCTTTGCAGAGGAGCACTTTCCAGTTGGAATGTCCTTCCATTCTTTTCTTCCTATGGGCTTTTCCCTACTGATCTTTCAAGACCTACCTGGGATGTTATTTTCCCTGACATCTTCCCTGCCTTTCCCAAGATCTAGCCTCCATGTTCCCACAGCATCTTTCACCTACAAACCTCTGTCATGGAACCCATTGTGCTATTTTGAAACTTTTCTGCGTCCATTTCTGCCTTTTTTGCTGGAGTGGGAGCTCTTCAAAAGTAGGCATCACCTTGTTTCTTTATGTGACTTCAGCAAAGGTCCTAGCACCTGACATCAGCTAACATTTTTCCAGTGCCTACTTTTTACCAGGCACAACAAATTACCTCACAAAATCCATATAAACACTCTGTAAAGGGACTTTGTAACTTTTCCTGTT
Organism: Eulemur rufifrons; assembly: GCF_041146395.1. NCBI lineage: Eukaryota > Metazoa > Chordata > Mammalia > Primates > Lemuridae > Eulemur > Eulemur rufifrons. Next base: position 11,286,726 of record NC_091010.1, read on the forward strand.
TTGCCTATGAGAAAACCGAAGCTCAGCAAGTATAATGGACTTCCCACGGTGGCACAACCAACACAAGATGGAGCTAGAATTTGAATTCAGGTATCTTTGGCTCCAAGGGTCCTCCTTATAACCATGGAACAAACTTCTTCCTGAGAATTATTTCTACAGTCCCAAACCACTTTATGGAAACCATTTTAGATCCAGTCTGGTTCAACCTCCTCATTGTAACGATGAGAAAACTGAGACCCAGAAAGGGAAAGTGGCATGAAATGGTCTCCCAGCTTGGGAGAAAGAGCCTTGACCAGGTCTTAGATCTTCTCACCCCAAAGCTCTTTCCACTTTGTCACACTGCTCAACAATTTGGGAGGGGACAGCCACATTGTTTGTCTGATAAATAGGGCAGCATCAGATATAAGACCTTCTTTTAGCCAATGGGCTTTATTCCCAAGTGTGAAGAGCAGTATCTGGTGGTTGATAATAGCCATAGCTTTGCACAGGGAATGACACTGTATTGACGTCGTCCCAGAGGGAAAGAAGCATGGATCTGCTGGGGTGTGATTTATAGCCAGGTACTCATCAACTGTGTGGCCTATAACAAGTTAATTCTTCCTTTCTTCTCTTACTGCCCCCTTCCCTCCTTCTCTCCTTTCTCCCCTTTCTTCCCCACCCCTCTTTTCTCCTTTCTTTCTTTTAGCTGAGTGGGGTTTTCACATAACTCCAGTCAATAACATAGTATGAGTTGCCAATTTAAAACCGCAGCTGTTATGTCTTACAAATGCTGACACTAAGAGGTGAGAGAGAGGTAGACAGTGACTTAATAAAGTTGTAAATGTGTCTGAGCATTTATTTATCAACCTTTTAACATTAGCTTGGAATTTCTACAATGTGTTACTTTAAATATGGGAACTATTTCTACTTTAATAGAAGGCATGCTGAAAATGGCTTCAGCGGTAAATTCTGCCAAATGTTTGAATAAGAGTTAATACAAATCCTTCTCAAACTCTTTCAGAAAATAGAAGAGGATGGAAAACTTCCAAACTTGTTCTACGAAGCCAGTATAACTTAATACACAAATTAGAAAAAGACAGCATAAGAAAAGAAGGCTATAGATTAATCTTTTATGAATGTAGATGAAAAAATATTCCACAAAATACTAGAAAACCAAATCCAGACATATATAAAAAGGATTATATAACATGAGCAAGTGAGATTTATCCCAGGAATGCAAGATTGAATTAACGTTAAAAAATCTGTCTAAGTGATAGACAATGTTAATAGAAGAGAGAAGAAAACCATAGTGATATTAATAGACATAGAAAAAGCATTTAACAAAATCCTGCACTCTGTCATGATAAACAGAGAACAAACTAAGAATAGAAAGGAACTTTATTAACTTGATACAGGGCATTACAAAAAACCCATACCTGACATCGCACTTAATAGTGAAATTCTAGGTGCTTCCCACTGAGATCAGAAACAAGACAAAGATGTTTTCTCTTATGACATCTATTGAACATTGTGCTGAAGGTTCAAGCCAGTGGAATTAGGCAAGAAAATCAATTCAATGGCATCGAGTCTGGAAAGGAAGAAATAAAACTATATTTGCAGATGACATGATCTCGTATGTAGAAAATCCTAAGTAATCCTCATACACAAAACTATTAGAACTAATAATGGTTTCAGGATATGAGATTAATATATAAAAATCAATTGCATTTCTACACAGTAGGAATGCATCATCAAAAAATGAAATTAAAAAAATTCCATTTGTAGAACATCAGGGAGTATAAAATATTTAGGAATAATTTTAACAAAAAAAGCAGAACACTTATATACTTAAAACTACAAGATGTTGAAATAAATTAAAGAAGATCTACCTAAATAAATGGAAATATAGCCTAAGTTCATGCATTGCAAAACAGTATTGTTAAGATGACAATGCTCCACAAATTGATCTACAGATTCTACATAACTCTTGATTAAAATCTCAGATGGTGTTTATTCCCCAGAAATTGATAAGCTGATCCTAAAATTTATATGAATATGCCAGGAACCAAGAATATAAAAAACAGTCTTGAAAACAGGAACAAAGTTGGAAGACTCACACTTTCCAATATCAAAACTTACTATAAAGCTGTAATAATTAAGACAGTGTGACACTGACAGAAGGACAGACATATAGATCAATAGAATCAAATTAGAATACAGAAATAAACCATTACATGTGTGGCCAATTGATTTTTAACAAGGGTGCCAAGACATTCAATGGGAGAAAGAATAATCTTTTCAACAAACTTTGCTGGGATAACTGGATATCCATATAAACACCCTACCTCACATCATATATAATAATTAACTTTAAATGGACCATTGAGCTAAATGTTAGAGAAACTATAAAATTCTTAGATGAAAACACGGAATAAATCTTCATGACCTTGGGTTTGGTAATTGGTTATTAGGTATAGCGCTAAAAACATGAGAAACACAAGAAAAATAGATAAATTAGACTTCTGCAAATGAAAAACTTATATTAATGCTTCAAAGGACTTTATCCCAAAAGTGAAAAGATGACTCACAGGATGGGAGAAAATAATTGCAAATCATATATCTGATAAGGAACTTGTATCCAGAATATATAAAGGACTTTTACAACGTCATAATAAATATAATTAAAAAACTCAATTTTAAAATGGGCAAAATATTTAAATAAATATTTCTCCAGAGAGATACACAATGGCCAATAAGCAAATGAAAAGATGCTAAACATCATTAATCATTAGGGGAATGCAAATCAGCACAAAAATGAGAAGCCACTTCACACCCACTAGAATGGCTATACTGAAAAAGACGAATAATAAATATTGGCAGGATATGGAGAAATTGGAATCCTCCAATCATTGGCAGTAGGAACGTAAAGTGGTGCAGCCACTTTGGAAAACAGTTTGGAAATTCCTCAAAGGTTAAAAGTGAAGTTACTCTATTATCTACCAATTCCCTTACTAGGTATATACCCCAAAGAACTAAAAATATATGTCTACATAAAACCTGTACGTAGATGGCAGCATTATTCATAATAGCCAATAAGCAGAAACAACACAAATGCCCATTAATTGCATGGATAAACAAAATGCAGTATATCTATACAGTGGAATATTATTTGGCAATAAAAAGAATAAAGTACTGATACATGCTACAACATGGAGAAACATTGAAAACATTATGTGTATTAAGTGACAAAAGATAGTCATGAAAGACCACATATTGTATGATTCCATTTATATGAAATATCCAGACTATACAAATCTACTGAAAGTAGAATTAAGTAGAAAGTAGAATTAAAGTAGAAAGTAAATTAATGTTTACCAGGGTTTGGAAGAGGAAGTGACTGCGAATGGGTATGGAGTTTCTTTTTTGGGGTAATGAAAATATTCTGATATTAGTGGTAATAGTTGCACAATTCCATGAAAACCACTGAATTGTACACCTTGAAAGGACAAATGTTATGATATGTGAGTTAATTCTCAATATAATCGTTATATATAATACATACATATTTGTGTATTATATATACATACAAATATATATTAAAAACAGTCATGTGCCACGTAATGACATTTTGGTCAGCGATGGACCCCGTGTATGATGGTGGTTCCACAAGATCATAATGGAGCCGAAAAATTCAATTGCCTAGTGACTCTTGATGACCCTGATTTTGTGTAGGCCTGGGCTAATATGTGTCTGTCTTAGTTTTAACAAAATTTAAGAAGTAAAAAAAAGTTAAAATAGAAAAAATCTTATGGAATAAGGATACAAAGAATATATTTTCGCACAGCTGTACATTGTGTTTGTGTCTTAAGCTAAGTATTATTACAAAAGAATCAAAAAGTTAAAAAAACTAAAAAGTTTATAAAGTAGAAAAGTTACAGTAAGCTAAGGTTAATTTATTATTGAGGAAGGGAAAAAATTTAAATAAATTTACTGTAGCCTAAGTGTACAGTGTTTATAACGTCTACTGTAGTGTATAGTAATGTCCTCGGCCTTCACACTCACTCACCGCTCACGGACTCACCCTGAGCCACTTCCAGTCCTGCAAGCTCCATTCATGGTAAGTGCCCTATATAGATGTACCATTTTTATCTTTTATACTATATTTCTGCCGTACTTTTTCTATGTTTAGATATCTTTAGCTACACAAATACTTACCATTGTGTTACGATCACCTACAGTATTTAGTGCAGTAACATGCTGTACAGGTTTGTAGCCTAGGAGCAATAAGCCATACCATATAGCCTAGGTCTGTAGTGGGCTATACCATCTAGATCTGTTTAAATACACTCATTGCATAATGAAGAAATCCCCTAAAGATGCATTTCTCAGAATGTATCCCCATCGTTAAGTGATGCATGACTGTGTGTATATATTTGGAGGTAGAGGTAGAGGGAGCCTGTGTTTAAGTATGTCAAAAATAATTGAAACCTACTGACTAATAAATTTCTAATAGTTTTGAAAAAAATTGAGGATATACAAGTATTAATATCAATGCTATGTTTCTGAGAGTTTACTCAAATAATTGTATGCATTTTGAGAACATGTTTCCTTAGTCAAGGGCTTCAGTGCTCTAAGAGGTAAAGAGCTTCTTTTACTGCATGTGGAAACTTGGACGAGAAAAAACAAACGCAGACACTTGGATGGAATGCTGAGTCACGAGGATGGGCAGAACACATTGAATAAAGAGAGGTATACTTGGGGAAGAGAAGAATGAGGAGTCCTTTAATGCCAGAGAAATGGAAGTATTGGGTCTAAAATTATCAGCAAGCTGGGATGAGCAGAGAAGAGCAACAAGGGAAAGATGTATTCAACCCAGAGACCTGTGGTGCAAGGGATAGGAGATAATAGCCAAACAGATCTAACACCTGTAGAGCTATCTTATTAATAATTGTTGAGATCTGCTGGAACTGTGTGAGTTACACACAGTACATCTAGTCAAGCAATGAAAGATCTGAAGAGAAAATATTCCATAAGTGCTAGTTATTTCTCTCCCTCCTCAACACGCACCCTTTCCTTGCTTGATTTCCTACAGTAATGTTTTGTGCCCCTTAGGTTTCCCATGTATCAGATGACACTTCAGACCAAACCATGTCAATGGGCTCGTTCTCCATGGACAGTGGCCAGATGACTGTGCGTGGGTTCAGCTGGGGAAAGTGAAGATCCAAGGTCAGTGCTGCAGTGTGAACAGGAATGACCAGTGGTCTCCGAAGGGTCAGTGAACTGGAATTCTGTGCATCTCCATGTTTCCTTTTAGGCAGACTGGACAGTAGATGTTCCTCTCAAAGCTTTGGCAGCTGCGAGGATTACCCTCCTTTACTGTCTTTCGGGACCACCCACGGGGGCTGCAATGCTGCCACAGTAGCTCCTGGGAGGGGGCAGTGAGTGCTTGGCGAATAGCTGTTGTTTCTCCTTTTCCCCCTTTTCCTCCTGCTCTTTCTTGGTCTCCTTTCTCTCTCCTCCTGATGGTCTTTTGCGAAACGTGTACTATGGGGAGGAAAGAAATCCTCACAGGAGTCTGACTCACATGCACGCAGAGACTCAGGGTCGGTGTGGGGTGAGGCCCGTCGGTACTGCATCTGCCATTTCCTAACCAGTCGTCGGGTGGTCTGTGCCTAAGGAGAGAAGGTGTCAAATCATCTGAGACTGTGAGCCACACAAAGGAGCTATAAAAAAAGGCATTCATGACCCCTCTCACCATATACAAACAAGCATCAACTCAAAATGGATTAAGATTTAAACAAAAGACCCCAAACTGTAAAACTTTTAGAAGAAAACATAGGAGAAAAGCTCTACAACATTGGTCTGAGCAAGGATTACCTGGAGAGGTAACAAAAATAAAAATAGACCAATGGGATCACGTGACACTGAAAAGCTTCTGCACAGTCAAGGACGCAATCAACAGAGTGGAGAGACAGCCTACGGATTGGGAGAAAGTATTTGTAAATCACACATCTGATAAGGGCTTAATATCCAAAATACATAAGGAACTCAAACAATGGCAACATAACAAATAACCTGATTGAAAAATGGGCAAAGGGCCTGAATAAACATTTTTCAAAAGAAGACATACAAATGGCCAACAGGTACGAGAAAAAATGCTCAACATCACTAATTTTCAGAGACGTGCAAATGAAAACCACAATGAGATATCACTTCACACATTTAGAATGACTTTTGTAAAATAAATAAATAGATAAAAGATATGTTGGCAACAATGTGCAGAAAAAGGAACTCTTGCACACTGTTGTGGGAATGTAAATTAGCAGCCTTTATGGAAAACAGTGTGGAGGTTCCTCAAAAAATTAAAGTAGAATTACCATATGATCCAGCAATTCCACTTCTGGGTATATACCCAAGGAAATGAAATTATTATGTTGAAGAAATATTTGCATTCTCATGTTCATTGCAGCACTATTCACAGTAGCCAAGATATAGAATCAACCTAAGTGTCTATCGATCAATGAATGGATAAAGAAAATGTGGTATATACACATAATGGAATACTACTCAGCCTTAAAAAAGAAGGAAATCCTGTCATTTGTGACAACATGGATGAAACCAGAGGACATTATATTAAGTGAAATAAGCCAGGCACAAAAAGACCAATACCTAAGGATCTCACTTATATGTGTAATCTGAAAAAGTCAAACTCATAGGAACAGAGAGTAGAATGGTGGTTACCAGGGGTTGTGGGGTGGAGGATTGGGAAGAAGTAGGTCAAAAGGTACAAAATTTCAGTTAGGAGCAATAAGTTCAAGAGATATAGTGTGCAATGTGGTGATTATAGTTAATGTATTCTTTAAAACAGCTAGGAGAATAGATTTTAAGTGTTCTTGCCACAAAAAAATGACAAGTATCTGAAATAATGCATATGTTAATTAGCTTGAGCCATTCCATAATGTATACATATTTCAAAATATGTTGTACATGATAAGTATTTAATATTTACAAGTTTTATTTGTTAATTAAAGCGAACACAAATGAAAAAGAAAAGGCATTCACACTGGTGTACCCTGGTGGAGGAAGGACATTTTGCCTCCAGTGCGATGATTAGAAATGAGGAATTAAAGACCCACTGGTCTGCAACAGAAGGAACAGGAGCTGCAGCTTCAGCTAGGAAGGGCGAGGTCCATTTCCTGGCAACAGGGCCTGGTGACAGGTCCAGCCTGGTGACAGGCTGCAGGAAGGGAATGGTGTGGATGGGGACAGTGAAGGCAGGGAGTGAGAGCTGGCCAGGAGGAGCACACGGGATGCTTGGCACCGAGAGGCAGGAGTTTGATTGACAGGGTTTGTGGAGATTTTATATGTGGGGCTAAAGTCAGAGAACACTGTAATTGTAATTCACGTTTCATGACTCCAACTTTCCAGTCTGGCCTGTGGAATGGGTACTATTTCTGGCTTGGTTGGGTGCTGCTCCCTCTAATCCTTTAGATGCCTCATCCCCAAGCTTCATGCAGTTTCCACACACACACACACACACACACATGCCCGTTGGTCAGAACTCTGCAGAATACTTGCGGGGCCCCTCTGAGCACTATGCATTCTGTCCTGGGCATCTCTGTGCTCCTCAGCGCTCCATCTTGTGCTCTGTAGCTGCCTGGGTCTCCCTGGATTCTCACTCTGTCTGCTTTACTCAGGGGGCCTAGGGGCTCTACCTGGGGGCTCTCCCAGGTGCACCCAGCTTTGAGCTCTCTCAGGCGGGGGGGGGGGGACACCTTGTTGATTTCCCCTCTCTTAGAGATCTCCCTCTTTCATAGCCAGATTCCAGATTCCAGTGTCTTGAAAACACTTGTTTCATATGTTATTTTCTGTTTTTTGTTTTGTTGTTGTTACTTCAGGCAAGAGGGTGAATTCATTCCCCGTGACTCCATCTTTTCTAGAAGCAAAAGAAACCATGTTGAACTTGAACAAAAGCTAGCCCCAGTGCATGCCTCACCCCACATCACTCCTCAAAGCACACTGGCACGCAGGGACCCTCTCTTGGCTAACTGATATCTGTCCATCAAATCTCAGTTAACAGCCAGTCACCTCCTCAGGCTGCTCCCGGCCTCCAGCTGCGGTGCCCCAGGCTCCGTGGGACCCCCGTGCTGTGCTCACTCCACGCTTGTCAGCACAGTGAGGGGAGCTGCTGGGGACTCTGCCCACACCAGCTCAGCGACGGAATGAGTGACAAGGCACAGCTTCTCCATCAGCTGAGCCTTTTGCAGACTGGGCAGGGGACAGTTTTGGGAAGGAAATGAGCATTTTAAGTCTGGCGAATTTACCCTGGATGAAGTTCTCTTTGGGATCCATGTTCTCTGGGCTGGTTGACCAAGTTCAGGGAGCTTCACCTATGAAAACAGAGTGACATTTTATAGACAAGATTTTGCTTTTTTTTTTGGCCTGGTCCGAGCCCCATTCCTTCCCATCTGTCACTCCTGGTTTTGTGTCCACTTGTCTGACCTCCTTTCTAGCCAGGCTGGGCCTGGGGACCAGAGCAGGGAGGTGCATGGGACTGAGGAGGGTGATCCCAGGAGCACAGAGCCAGGGCACCTTCAGCCAAGTGCAGGGACGAGCGTGCAGTTCTGTAACGGGACGGGGAAGATCGCAGGGGTGTGGGAAAAGATAAGAAAGCTCAAGAAATGAAAAGGTGCTGCTCTGGTTCCACCTTCTCCAGCTCCCAGGGAGACTGGCTCCTGTCAGAGATGGCAGGGAATCCCTTCCCTCCTTCCGTCCTTGCGGAGGGCCTCAGCTGTGGGCCGGCTGCAGCCATGGCTCGCCCGTCAGACCACAGCGTGTAAAGCCGAGTCCCCTTTCCACCTTGGACCTGCTCAGACCCCGCCCTGTCCGGACGTGCAAGGGCTTTGCCCTCCAGGCCACTCCTTGGAGCCTCTTCACGCTTTTATTTTTATTGTCACACAGAACATAAAGCAATCTATTCTTTATGTCACTGAACTTGCATCAGGACACCCCCCTCTCACTGCCCACCAGCCAACATTGATCTTGGTAGTCCACTGTCTTTTAGTTTAAAGCATTACTGATTTGGTTAATATTCAGCTGAATTCAGACCTGCCCTCTGCCCCTCCTCCCATCCTGCCCTCTGGTGTGAGATAAGTTCTTGGAGTGTGTTCCTGTGCTGTCCTGGCTTTGGAGGATGCCTGCAGGTCCCGGTCCAGGGGAAGCACCAAGAAGGCAGGGTGTAGCAGTCACCTCAGCTGCAGGCATTGCCGCTGCCAGCCTGCCGGACTCCATCCCATCTCAGCCACCGTGGAAAATCGGCTACCTGACAAGGTCCCTGCATCATTCCCTCAAGAGCCAAGCCCTGGTGGTGGCACCTGCTTGGCCACACTTGGGCCACTTGCCCACCCCATGGCCAGCAGGTGGGAAAGGGAGTCTCTGCTCCCCCCACCCCATACCACCTGTGGCTTTGGAGGTAGAGCTGCCTCCCTTCCGTCTTGAGATTCCCCCAAATAGGAATCTGAGTAGCCAAAATAAGAAACATGCTCCAGGGCCAGAGGGTCCTGACCTAGCCTCTGCCCCGCCACCCCAGTCTCTCTCTGCTCCACAGAGCCTGGAGAAAACCCAGCACATTCTCTACACCCCCTGTGGAAGGATGCAGGCGGCGGCTGGGGGTTGGGAGGCAGCGTGCCTGCCAGAGGTCACTGCAGGGCAGGGCGTGGGCCTGGGAGGCACAAGGGTGGGTGTGGCCGAGTCTCACAGGCAGCCTCGCCTGCAGAGGACACGGCCAGCTTCTTGTGGGCAGCTCTGACCATGAGTTGCGCCAGCTTCAGACACTTGGTCATGGCATCTGCAAGGACAGAGGCCAAAGGCCAGAGGTCTCCAGGCTGACCTCTTAAGGGATGACTGCCACGTGCTCCTTCTGTTCATTTTGTGGGCATTCTCTGTTACCCTGCCAATAGGTGTCTTTCCTGCTTAGTTGGCCAGAATTAGATTTTTTGTTTGAAACCGAGAACCCTGATAAACACGTTGCCTAAGCGTGCCGTGCCACCCCCTCTGCCCTCTGGGCTCCCGTGTTGCCGTGAGGCCATCTAAGCCATCGCCTCCTTCCAGAGTTTCAGACGGGAAGTGCGGCAGCCGACCGCCCTCTGCTTTCGGGCTCCCCCTCAACATAATTCAGCTCTCTCGATCCCTTCAAACAGACACAGGTAATGGCCCTTCTGCGTCTCTCACTTTCAGATCCTGCCGTGGGCCCTCGGCAGGGAGATGGTTCTGATCCTGCCCTGCGTCCCCCTCTCACGCCCCTTGTCCGCTGTAGGCCTTCAGCTCCGACTGCAGAGCTCTGCTTCCTGATCATCTAACTTGAATAAATTCTTTGAAATTCTAAGGAGAACCAGTCCCCTTTAAGCACCCAGCCGTTGGAATTGAGCTCAAAGGTGAGAATTTAACTCCTCGTTCTGGTCTGACTCTCCCCGGTGCTGGGAGAAGCCCAGGCTCCCAGGTGGGGCAAGGCTCGGGCAGGACGGGAACAGCAGGCCTTCCCGCAGTATCTAAGGGTATTGTGCCGATAACTTTCACTTTTCAAGTTAGGCTACACTTTATTAAGTATCTCTGGAGGGCTTATTAAATTCTGAAGATTATGGCATGAAATTATTAAAGATGACTTTATATGTGGTAACACATTTTTGAATCCAGGTATTAAACTCAATCCAAGGACGCTCAGTCCCAGAAGCATTTGCAGGAAAACAGCTCGTGACCCCACGTAACCAACACGGAGAAGCCCAGTGTCCTCGCTCCCTGTGCCCTTCCCTGCAGCTCCTGACCAGTGGGCTCATTGGCTGCTGCTGTCCTGCTCACTGCCTGTCTGTCCCTCCTCTCCCTTCTCCCAGGACAAGCCTCTGGGACTTGCAGAAATGGGTTCAACTTGCCCAGCAGCAGTGAAGCCACAAAGAGGAAAAGTAGAGCCCCGGTAGGGGCTGGGGTGTGTGGAGGGGAAGGCCAATGCCAGTGGACCTAAGGACAAAGAGCAGAGGCCCCAAATTGGCTGACGGGGGCCTCAGGGAGGCCCTGGGTCGGGGTTGGGGTAAGGAGACCTGGGTAGCTGACGCTGGCAACAGGAGCCAACTCAGACCCAGGGGGCAGGAGGGATGGGCTTTCTAATGACAGTGGCCAAAGAGGCAGTTTTTGCTGTGGTCCAGGCCTGGCTTGGATGGGTCCTGCTCCACTCTCCTCTTCACCCAGCAGGAGGTGCCCAGGGCTGTGAGTGTGGCAGAGGCTGTGATGACGGAGCAGGCAGGGCACTGTGGCTGTGGCTTGGCTCCTGAGGAACAAGCTCAGACCTGGACAGAGAGGACTGGGCAGGTGGGCAAGGTGTCAGCCCCCTCCATTCCCTGGCTCTGGGAGAGCATCCCTTCTGCAGGGGACAGGACACAGGGAGCTCTGAGCACGGGGGCTCTCTTCAGAGCCAGGTCCCACACCAGGATGCCTGGCGAACCCCAGGGCCCAGCCACTGAAGCTCAGTGGCCCGAGAGGCTGCCTAGACGCAGGTCTGGCACCCCTGCTAGCCCGGAGTCAGGTCCCCTGGCTTTCCTACTCCCCTGGGAAGGGTTGTGTGCAGCAGGCCAGCCGGAGTCCCTCCTCTGCCTTGGGAGTCACTGGACAGGTGGAATCCCAGGTGGAGCCCTCTGTCCAGCCCCTCATCCCGGTGCCTTCAGAAGGACAAGGCCCCCAAGGGCTGTCCTGGGAAAGATCTGGACAGGAGCTTCTTGTCAGGTCTTGCATCATTTAAAATCATACAAATAGCAGAAAGTGACTCAAACTCATTTATTTAACTGAAGGGGGGGGCGGGTGGATATTTTTAAAATGTCTCCTCTGGCGACTTCCCTTAGGCCAAACCAGTTTCTCTCTGCACTGAGTCTGACCCTAAGGCTGAGACACATGACTCAGAGGACCAGGGAATGAGCTGCAGGGGTCCCTAGGACAGGGGCACCCACGGGTGGGTGAGGAGGAGGAGGATGAGATGCAGGGTGCTCTGTTCCCCCCAGGTGGGAAGAGGCATGGTGTGCGGACGGAGGGATCAGGGAAGCTTGTGCCTGGGGCCCTGGGGAACACAGCACCCCACTCTCCTCAGCCCAGTGGGTGGTGATCGGGGTGCTGGCCTAAGAAGACAGGAACACGGGGCTGCTGCAGGGGAAGCCAAAAGTCCAGGGGCTGGCACCTCCGGTCCTGGTAAGCCTCACGCCCTGGGTGACCTCAGGCCCCGGGCTGGTGACGGCAGAGGGACAGATTGCAGCATGGGATGCTTAAATGGAGAAAGAGCTGTCCCCCTGCCTGCCTCCTCCGGGTTCCTCACGGGTTGTGCAGGTGCTGCTGAGAGGCCACAGGCCCCTGGAGCCAGCATTGGTCCCTTGAGGACTTCCGGGGCCAGGGTGAGGCCATTCAGTCACCCCACAGAGGAAGCCAATGAGGACCTGGAGGACAGGTGCACACCTGAGGCCTCCCACCACAGCCACAGGGGCAGTCGACCCCAGTGGCCTTGGCTAGAGGGCAGAGGGGTAACATCTAAGACCACCTTACCCCCCCCCCCCGCCCCCGGCCAAGCCCACGCCTGTGCAGATGTGGAGAACCAGGGAGAGCTGCTTCATTAGCAGGAAGGGACATTTCAAAAAAGATGAGGACAGAGATGGAAAATAAGAATGCTATTTCTGCTTTCTTGATTTCCACTGTCCCCTTGCTCTGATCTCAGGTTCGGGTTGGCGTGACCAGGACTCCTGGGTCAGGTCAGCGGCTGCTGGTGTCAGCTTCCCCTTAGTGTCCCGAGGCTGACCCTGAGGGTGGGAGAGGGCATTCCTGCAGGAAAAGCTGAAATCCAGGCCTCAGGATGAGAAGCTTCGTACCTGGTCTAGCTGGAATTCAAACGCCTAGAAGGAAGCCGGAAGAATCAGGCGAGGGCGCCGCTTTGTTCTCTGCAGAGCCTCTTCCTGCTGCAAGCGGCTTGCGGTTCCGCATTAGCAGCCTCCCGAAACACCAAACCCCCAGGAACCGCTTTTACTGCATCAGAAAATGATTTATTCTCTCAAGTTAATGATCTGGAACACTAGATTGGCCTCGGTCAAAAATCAATTTTTAGTATTTGAAGAAGGGGCTGGATAAAGTCTCCTTTTCATTATCAGGCCCGCAGACGACAATCCTAAATTACAGCTGTTCAAGGGCAGAGCCTCACCTGGGCGGTGGTTTGGGCACATTTGAAATCTTTTTGCTTTAATTAATTCTTAAAGCTTAAATCCATACGTGGTGATGACTCGTGTCACTCGCACTTAGAATGGATCAGCTGGATTTGGTTTCTGCCGAGAGAAGAGTGGCGGGGCACTCTGGGATCCAGTTCTGAGCGCACGGCTATTCAGTGGGTTGTTTGTTGGCTCCATGATGCCCGGAACATACCCGGTTGGCCCTGAGCGGTCTCGGCGAGCCTGCAAGGCAGCTGGAACTCGTCCCAGGACTCTGGCAAACGGCAGTTCGCTGGGTTTTTGTATCACGGGGTGAGGAAGAGGAGGTGTGGGTGGCTCCTGCGCACCAGAGGAGGAGGTGGAAACCCAGAGCAAGGTGGCAGACCGGCCAAAGGCCACAAAGACGGTGCCAGAAAGGGGCCTTCTCCTGGGTGATGCTCCGGGCTCTGCCTCCAGCACTCCCCTCTGACCGCGGAACCTCATTCACCCTCCTTTATGTCCAGAGCCAGGAGTCCAGTTGTTGTCGCTGGTACTTTCTGCCTTATCATGGCTCAAAGACCCTCAGACTCTGGCTTTGACCTCTACTCCCTACTTGGCCTCTCTTGTCCCACCCCAGCGCCGTCACCCCACAGAGCTTCCAGGGACAGACCATTTCCACTTCAGTGTCTTCGCCCCTCCTGCCCCCCTGCCAGGAGTGTCCCTGCTCCTTTGCTTTAAGCCTGGAGCATTTGTCACCCTGTGAAACCCTTTGGTCTCCCTCCTACCTGGGCAGCATGGGTGACCCCTCCGGTGTCCCCACAGCCCCTGTGCGTACCTGCATCGGAGGGGTTGTCCCAAGGCCACGCTCCTCTTTCCCCACAAGGCTCTGACTTCTCTCTGTGTTCCCAGAGCTCGGGGCAATGCCTGGCCCACGCTGGGGAGGTGCTTCTTAGACAGTGAATTTGGTTGACATCGGAAGCAGCATGGTTTTATTTACATTTATTGTAAGCCATGAGACTAAGCTGTCTTTCGATAAAACTAATTTCTGAGAATTATAGGTAAATTTTGTTTGTTTCAAGATTGAGAATTGAATCCTCTCAATTGTGAGTGCCAACACCGAAGCCTCATTGACTATCAGCTACTCTGAATAATCAATCATGATTTGAACTTGAATTTTTGAAAATACAGTTTAAGAAAAAAATGAGTGAAATAGATACTGTCTATTCAGGAGTTAGCCCGAAACAATAATGGAAAACCATCCTGCAATTTCATTTGGCCATAAACTGCATGTGAGCCCCTGTGTGATGTGACTGTTGGAAATACGCCATGACTGTCGACTGCATTAGGAGAAAGAAATATTTTTGTGGTGGAGACTTTTATCTCTTTCACTTTACCTAGAAAAAATATCTGCTGGGCATAGGCAGAATAATGCTTCCCCCACCAAAGATCGCCCTAATTCTGAGAATCAGTAAATATGTTACCTTACCTGGCAATAGGGACTTTGAAGATGTGACTAAGGGTAAGGAATTTGATAGGCGAGATGGGCCTGGATTATCTGTGTGGGCCCAACCTCAGCACGAGTCCCTGAAAGCTGAGAACCTCCTTGGCTACGGTCGGAGAGACTAGAACACGGACGAAGGGTCAGAGAAGATGCAATGTTGCTGGCTCTGGAGATGGAGGAAGGAGTCACAAGTCAAGGAATGTGGGAAGCCTCTAGAAGCTGGAAAAGGCAGGAAAATAGGTTCTTCCCTCGAGCCTCCAAGAACGGATTGCAGTCCTGTTGGCATCTCGGTTTTAGTTCAGGGAGACCCGTGCTGGACTTCTGACCTAAAGAACCGTAGGGAAATAAATGTGTGTTGTTTCAAGCCACTAACGTTAGTAATTTGTTATAGTAGCAATGGTGAGCTAATATTGCTCTTATTAAATCTTAATAAGTCAATTATCATGAGAGCCAAAAAAAAAAAAAAAAAAAAAAAACAACACAAAAACTAAAAACATACTCAGGGAAAGAACAAATGGATCTTTCCTGAGCTGCCTCCCTGGAGCTCTCAGCACACACTAACCTTGTCCTTTTCTGAATTTCTAATTTTTGTCATCTGTGCTGTTCATGCAGCCTTAGATCATGGGCCACTGTGTGTGGTTACAGCTGATCTGCTGATCAAATGCAAACTCTGTCCTTCCCGTGAGGGCCTCAGTCCTCAGGACCACAGCTCAGGGCCTAAGATGATGTCTCTTTTTTCTGGATCCTTCTGGAAAGGTGCTCATCCCTCGTGTGTGTGATCTGAACGGGCCCCAGGACCCCTAGCACGTGCTTACAATAAGACAGTGTCCACATTCCCAGTTCCAGTGCTGGTGACTGGTCACTCCCATGGCGGAGGCAGGATCTCAGCCTCCCACATGTGCCTGGAGATCTTGGAGTCCCTAGGGAAAGTCAGATGGGTCCTCAACCGGCCCACTCATTTTTTTTCTGCTCTTGTGTCCTTGTTAAGTCCTTTCTAGCTGTTTCTTGAGAGAGGTCCCTCGGCTCCCTGTCCTCCTCGCTTTTTTGTAGAGCCCCAGTTTCCACCCTGGCTGCAGCTCCCCGGAGCTCTCCAAATGCCAACGCTCCCCAAGGGGCCCCGCCCCATTGCATATGCTTCCATCTTCCTGAGTCAAGGTGGGCCCTGTGCCAGGAGGAAATGGGGCCCTGGTTCCATGCCACCTCTTCTTCTGGGCCCCGGGCAGCTCTGCCTTTGTCTGAGCCTCACCGTGAGCTCATGAAAGCAACTCTCAGCTTTCGCTTGTGTCACTTTGTCCCTGCAGGGTAAGCTAGAGCAAGACATCAAGCTGGCCTTCATTTCTTCGTCTCTATTTTTCTCTCTTGCCTAGAAACCCATGTGCCAACGGAGGCAATAGGGACAGGGGAGGGGCTTCTGCTGATGGAGGAGGGAGCCGGCTTGACCCTGAATCCCAGCTCGGGTGTGGCGAGGACCCAGGCTGCTGTGCACAGCGCACGCCTGCAGCTTCTGTCTTGAGAAGCTGATTCCATGGATCCTTTGAGTTTCTTTAGTTAAACCTTTTTTTTTCTCTTATGCCTGAGACCCATGTATAAGATTAGTAGACACAAATAAATTGTGCCAGGAAGAAAATGCCAGCTGGAGTCTACAAGTGACCCTGGGAGGAAGGCCAAAGGATGGTCACACTGGTGAGACCGGACAGGCTGGGAGGGGAAGTGTGCGGGGTCAGTGCCGGGTGGGCAGATGTGAAGGGAGGGGCAGGTGTGTGGAGTCAGCCGCTCGAGAATGAACAAGTGGCCCCAAATTCCCAGAGTGGGCTCCACGTCATGGCGGCCACTCACCTCCTGGGACCTGGTGGCCTGCCTTGTGGGCCCATTGAGATTTCCTGTAGACCCTACTTGGCAATGTCCCAAGTGGCTCTCTTTGCCTGTCTCGTGGCCATTGTACCTGTGTCTTCAATGCTGTCTCTAGAGTCTCTTTGAATCTGGGTTTTTCTTCTTTATCACCACTGCAGCCTGTGCCCACTGTCTTTGCTCACCTCTCTTTTCAGTGGGAAGGAATCTTGCCTCCTTGGGACACTTTGTTATGTCTGAGCCTCTTTTCATTAATTATGTACATTATCTCATTCTTCGTGAAAATCCCGAGATGGGCAGGGGGGATTAAATGACCTGCCCAGGGAACACGGCTGGCGACAGCAGAGTGAGGACACCGTCAGCCTGACGGCACAGGCTGTGTGCCACCCCTGCCCCTCTGCTGCCCACAGTGACCCTCTACTGCTCCCATCCAGTGAGGCACAGACACACTTCCAGTCGTCGTCGTCCTTCTAGATGAGGGATATTAATCAGGAGAACAGTTCGAGGGACCATTCAGCAGTTGGTTCCTTTTACAGGAAAATCAGACATTTAGAAAGATACCTGCCACAGGTGTTGGGGGTGGGTGATGGGAGATACTAATCAAAAAAGAAATTTAAATAAGAGGAAATTTTTAGAGTATGTTTGCACATGGCATGTACTAGCTGTCAGGCAGTGGAGGGGTGGGTTAGGTTGGTCCTACATTTCACGGAGAGCTGTAAGCATTTAGCCAAGGCGTTTTGACCTATAATATGAATCTTAGTCCACAGCAACAGGATATACAACAGGCCTCATCCCTTTATTTTTCTTAATCAGATTTAGTTTGCTCTGAGACCTCACCTGTCTGGCTGGCGGGATACCCAGGAGCAATCATTAATGAGACTTCTTCCCTCTGCCGTGGTATCATCGAAGGATTTGAAGCTTATCTGGTGTCAGAAAAATTGAAAGAGGACCTAGGTTCCTCTTTCCCATGTGGTCATGATTGTTCCTCTAGCTGCCTAATGCAGCTGTGGAGTGACTGTCCCCTCCTGACAAAAATATCTCCTCTCTGCTGGCTTTTGCTTCCATCTTGAAAGTTCTCACCTTTATCCTCTCCTTTTATAGGAACAGCCAAAGATTAATTCTCTTTAATGGGCCTAAAATATATACACATACAAACACATGGCACAAATGTGCAGACACACACATAAACCTACTCATGTGTAGGCATGCTCACACACACTCACACAAAACTCTTAAGCTACTCCAAGAGTAGGGAGAGGGGAGGGTAAGGACAGCTCAGAGTTTTAGACACAGGGCTGGGCTCTCTTTCCCAGAGTGGAGATTGGGAAAGCAGATACTGACACTGGTTAGTTTCTTTCTTTGTTGTCTTTTTTTTAAGAGATAGGATCTCATTATATTGCCCAGGCTGGTCTTGAACTCCTGGCCTCATGTGATCCTCCCGTCTTGGCCTCTCAAAGTGCTGGGATTATAGGTGTGAGCCACTGCACCCAGGCTAGTTTCTTTCTTAATAACTCCCTTAGGTACAGAGCTATCCTATGAGATAAGGGGAACCATCTAGAAATTTTGAGTAGCAAAGAAACAAGTTAGTGCTGATCTTTGGGAAGATCTACTTGGCATTGCTGGTTCCCTGGTTTGCAGTGGCAGGAGAGACATCTTTTCCCAGTGCCTAGCACAGGGCCTGCTCTGCAGCCAGAACTCAATGCACATTTGTCCATGCGTGTGTGCATAGAGCAATGGCAAACTATTTCAGTGGTGCAGAAGGGAGATCAAAGCCCTGAGCCATGGATGTGACAGTGCAAATGGAGACAGATTGTCCAACATGAAATTTCAGAGAAGTTAAAGGACTTTGACTGGAAGTGAGGGGTGGGGGCTGCCATCTCTGTGTGCCCCCCCTTGAAATGGGCTGTAATAGCAGCGCTCTGCAGCCTGCCCAGCACTACGAGCACTTACAGCAGGCAGGCGCCAGACCAGCTGCCTCCCAGAGACTCTTCCTGCCCTTGATTGCCTCTTGGTGTGGAGTCTGTGCCAGGCTTTGAATTACTGACATACGGAGTTGGGGAGCTGGGAGCTGGGAGGGACCTGAGGAAATGGAAGACTATGGAAATGAGGAGCGAGGCCTCAGCAGGGAGAGGCATTCTTGACCTTGTGGTCTAAGCTCCAGGCCCAGACAGTTTTAGCAAGGACAGAGGGGAGGTGCCAGCTCTGACACAGCAAGACCTGCTCCTGGAGCCCAGACCAGAAGCGCACTTAGGGCTGGGGAGGACAGGCTCTCGTGGGACGGCAGTCATGGCTGTATCTTGGAAGAGCTGAGATTCAGAGGTGAGGTGGGCTGACCCCTCTCAGAGTTTGTGGGAGACTCTAGGATCCAGGGAGCCACACTTCCACCATCTCAGTGCGAATTCTCCCTCCTTGCATCCACTGGCCAGCCCTCTTCAGGCAGCTCTTGCGCTGGGTCCTGGACCAAGAATGGGGAATTGTCAGCTGTGTAGACGGGGGTCTAGGGGTGTCGCCAGAGGCTCTGGCCAAGGCAGTCTGGCTTCCTGCTACTGGAGATTTAGCTGGAGATTGCTGGAGTCCACCATGGGGTTTACCTCCTCTCTCCGCTTGGGCACAAAGGGGACCTTTCAAGGGTTTCCTGACCAGAGCAGGTGCTACAAGTGCTCTATGGCTACTTTCATTTGGTTTCGCCAAGTTGGGGTGAAGTCCAGAGCTTTCCCTCTTTGGGAAGCACCAGGGAGTCAGATGGCAAGAGAGACACACTGTGTTCGCTTCCTGCCTGAGCCTGAGTGCATCCCTTCTCCTCCCGCTGGGCCCTCACATCTCCCTGAGGCACAGGGTATTTCTCCCCCAGACATCTCGAGGTCAGTTGTCATCCACGTGGCATATTGATTCCAGACTTGGGCACACACTCAGCTAGTGAGTGGACAAAGGCCATAAATAGGTCATTCTACCTTGTAGAGGTAGAGGCTATGCCGAGCTTATGAGGAATAATAACAAGGATTAGCAATAAATGGAGTTGGTAGTGAAGCTAAGGGGGGAGGAATTTTTTTAATCTGCCCCTGGCCTCATTATCTGGCTTTCAGAAAAGCTCCCAGTGGCCAGAGATTTGCTCAGGGGCTTCTCTGGCTGCTGCAGTCACTCCTCCTGTTCCCCCATTTTCCTCCCCGCCCCACCCCCCGTCTTTCTCCTTCTGCTCCCCTCTCTGCCCATCTCTCTTTCTCTCTCTTGCCCAGATAACTGTTTAGAATTCCTTTGTTACTTCTGGGACTTCTTGGCCAGGTCCCCAGCCCCACAGATACAAAAAATTTAGGTGACTTGGGATCCCAGAAACATAATGGCGAGCTTATTGGTGGGGCTGGGCATTTAGAATACCCTGGAAGGTGACAGGGCTCCTGGACAGACTTCACCAGAACCTCTTCTGTCACCTGTCTTGTTGGGGTGGGGGGCGACAGGGTGTCCTGAGAGTGGTGGCTGGCTGGTCACAGCTCTGTCCTTGCTTGCCTTGTTCTCAGGCACAGAACTTTCTCTGATATATCACCTTAATCTGACCAACAAATCAGCAAATGAGGTGTTTTAAGAGAAGAGTATAGTGAACATCTATATATCTGTCACCCAGATTCAACAATTGTTAACATTTTGCCAAATTTACTTCTTGCTGCATTTTTTTCCCTAAGCCATTTAGGGAGCCATTTAGAAAGAAATTGCAGGCATCATAAAACTTCACCTCTAAATACTTCATCATGTGTCTCCTAAAAATAAAGACCTGTCTCACATAATCATACTACTATTTCCATACCCGAGAAAAATCCATAATACCCAATATCGTTTAAAACCCAGTCCATATTCAAATGTTCTCAATTATTCCCCAGATTTTTTTTTTCTGGCTTTTTTTAAAAGCCAAGATTGAATTAAGTTTCATGCATTGAAATATCCGTGTTTTTTTAAGGATGTGGAAACCAAGGCCTTCCGCCTGCAGGAAGAGAATAAACTTGCCCAAGCCCACACGTTCCGCTTGTATTAGAAGTTCCCAGATCCAGTTTTCACAGTCTAGTCACATCTCTAAAAGGAGTTTTAGATACCAATCCAGGGTTGCCAGCCTTTTAGCAAGCATTTTTTAAAAAAACTATCATCTGTTTTCACTGTCATTTAATGTAAAAAAATGTCATTTTAATGCCCAAATCAAGGACATGTTTCAGGATATAGCACGGTCTCGCAGGCGTCCAGGAACCACAGGCGCGGGAGGAGAAGCCTCTGCGTCCACCAGCCAGAGTGCCCAGGACCCAGTGGGGACGGGGGAGCTGATCTGTTGGTGCTGGAGCCACCAAGCAGGGCCTCAGGGCCTTAGGGATTGTCACGGGAATTACTATCACTCCATGTCCTTGGTCCTCTGCAGGTGGAAATGTTGCCTCCCTGCCCCTTCCCTCCACATTTTATAATAAAAATCTTCAGACAAGCAGCAAGGGTGAAATCATTATTTACAGTGAACCTTCATATTCCCACCACCTCCATTTTGCTGTTACCATTTTACTTAATGGTTTTTGCCCAAGCCCAGCCCTCTGCGTCTCTGCTCAGTTCTGTGTGGTGGAGCCGGAGGACCTGGTGAGGGACGGTGGGACAGATTGGTAAGTGCGACGGGCTCCTGACTGAGGCTGGAACCACAGAGGTCCCGGCCCTCTCTACACAATGGGATTGGCTTGGGGCCCTGGGAGACTCCCCTGCCCCTCAAGGTGTGGGGACAAAGCCTCACAGAGTTCTATGTGGGGACTTGATGGAACCTCCCACCTGATGGGACCTTTCCTCTGGGCCCCACGGACCCCCGCAGTGAGCTCCAGGAGGGCTGGGTGGGTGCTTGTGTTTCTAGGCTGCTCAGTTGTCCCGAGCCAGCCCTCAGCCTCTGCCCAGGAGTCACCGCCTGCGGGCAGGGACACCAGGTGGGGCGGCCAGCGGGCACTGCCAGGACACCCCTGCCAGGAGGATCGGTCCTCGGGGGCTGACCTGGGCGTGGTGCCAGACAGCTCCACTCCACAGCACCCTCAGGGGTGACGGCCTCAGTGCCTCCGGAGTAGACCCTGCACGGGGGAGAAACCTCACATACACACACACACACACACACACATTCCCCACGCATGTCAAATACACACACCACATCACACACACAAACCACACATACACCACATACCACACACCTCACATACACCATACACCACACACAGCATGCGCGCACACCATACACAAATTATATACACAAGAAACATACACCACATCACACACATATCATACCACACACCACATACCACACACTTACCACACATATTACACATGTACCACACACATTGCACACACACACCACACCCACTACACAGACGTCACGTACACAGCACACACACCACATACACAAAACACCCATATTCCATTCAAACACATACCACACACCACACATGCCATATACATACAAACCACACAGTACACGTACCACACACTACACACACCACACACACAGCATATGTGCACACTACACACAGACTATATGCACACCAAACATATACCACATCACACACATAGCACACCAAACAGCACATAATACTACACATACACCACACACACTACACATACACATATCATATACACATACCACACACACCATACTGCACATCTCATACACACCACACACATTCCACATTACACACACAAACCACGTACACACCACACTCACCACAATATACCACACACACCACACACATACACTACATACCACATATACACACACAGAATCTCTCTCTCTCCTTCCCACTTTGTCTTTCCCAGGGCCGACCTGTCCCCGATGTGAGTTTTATGGCACACACACATGCAAACCTAAGGGAGCAACTATAGGTGGCGCCTCTCAGCCTGAGTCCAGGGAGCAGACAGTTGCCTGAAGTTGGCACTCAGTGACATCCAAAATCCTGACTTAAGCCGAGTAATCTGTGGTTACCAGAAAGGAGGGATTTTTTCTCTCTATTTTTCTCTCAAATTTTTGAATTCAAGAAGGTGTCTGTTTCAGAAAATCGCACACCCCCACACACCAATAAATAGCCAAGGAGAGAACTGAAACTACAGACAACAGGAAAATATTTTGCTGAGGTAAATGCCAGAGAAAAACAACTTTTAATTATATCTTCAGCCAGATTTTGTAAACGTATCCTTGTAAGTTACTGCCATCTTCATTAGTGAGTGTAACTAATGCTCTGGAGAAAGGCAGGGACACTGTCCATTGGGAGAGAATACCAAATTGTTAAAATGTTATGTGACATTCTGGATATAAAAGCCATCCCTTGTTTGGAGCAGAAACAAACAATTTGTCTTAACAGAGGATAAGCTTTTCTTTATTCTTCTACTACATTGTATAAATGTAAAAAATTGGTTTCAGGAGCCTCTTTGGCATCAGCCCACTTGGAAGTTGTGTGCCTTCTTGGGGCCCTGGTGCGACCCGTGTCATTGTCACTCTCTTGGCTCCTCTCAGAATGGCTCTCAGTGGCTGACGCTCCTCTGAGCTTCCTGCATTCCTGGGGCAAGTGATACTCTTGATCCCTGGGTCCCTTGTTCCAGTCTTGTGGGGGAGGACTTCGTCCCTCCCTGGTGTCCACTGGAGGGAGACAAGGACAATGGGGAGGGGGGACAGTTCTCAGACAGGTCCTTTAGTGCTTTGTCCCTGTCCCGACCCAGCAGGCCCTGGTCTGCCCTTCAGGTCCAGTGGGGTAGGGAGGGGCTGCAGCACCTGGAGAGCCACAGGGACTACAGGTCTCCTTGGGGGCTCCTGAGCGTCTAGGACAGGTGGTTATCTGTGGGGACAGATATCTGGGGCTGGCAGGGAAGGAGGAAGCAGGGCTCTCAACAGGGAACTTTCTTTGAGCCAGTCCCTAAGGCCATGCCCCAGCCCTTGGTTTCTTTTCCTTTGCTGGTTTGTGGTTGGTCCCCAAAAGCCACCCGTTCAGGTGCTTCTGGCCAAAGTTGGATGCAGCATTGGGTGTCCTTTTTCCTGATGTGGCATTCCTTACTGTGGGTGTTTGACTAACGAGACTTGGAGTCCTGAAAACTCTTGACTGCCTTGGGGTGGAAAAGAAACGATGTCATAAAAGTTGGACTGAGGAGGGTGTCTGGGCCATACTTGGTCCTCAATAAGCATCTGGTGAAGGTGGAGGAGGGAGTGGTTTCCTCAGAGGAGTTCAAGAGGCGCTGCCTGTTTGCAGCCTCTGCCATCCTGAGGCCCTTCTTACACACCTACCAGGGCCATAAGACTGGCAGTTTCATGGGGCAAAGAGACCACATTTGTGTAGCGGCCCCCTCCAGTGCCTTCCCTTCTGCTCTGAGTTCTGAGGCTGCTCTGTATAAAGGCTTCAGGGCATCAATGTAGAAAAGAGTTTGAGGGTTCATCTAGGGAAGGAATTTCTGTACAAAGCAGGGGAATTGGCCTCATAGATTAACCCACCTGGGACTAGAGGGAAGAGAAAACATGGCTTCTATAAGAAAGGAAAGGAAATCTCCAGTCCAGGGAGGAAATATTTATGTTTAAATATTTCCTCAATCGTTCGGATGTATCTATCAAAAGTAGAAAATCTGCTGCGAGCCTATTATCTGATTCTGTGAGTGGAGCTAGGCTTCTTGTCTGGGCTGAAATGGAGACTGCTTCAGTTTAGAATCTGGGGTGTGGAGGGACTATGGTGAGCTTTTGCAGGAAAGGAATGTGCTTCTCTAACTGCCCCCACCCCCAGCTGCACACACCTGCCCTGTTCATCCAACACACCTGAGATGCAGGTTTGGTCAGAATTGGGAGAACTCCATCTACCTGGCAGAGGCTACACCAGTCTTTTAGTTTGGAGCCTATATCCAAAAGGTGCCGATGCTTACCTGAGGCTCAAGCCTGGCTGAGCTGTAGTCTTCCTGTTCTCTTTGATGGGCCTAACCAATATGCAGCTGCATTGCAATTTGAGAATCTGGAACACATCAAAAACCTGAGCAAGTTTTTTTTTTTTTTAATGGAAAACTTCCCAAGCTGCAAAATGAAGCCACTGAACTTGGCAGAGAAAGTGTGAATAAAGAGGTTTCTAACTGAAGGAAGAAATAGCTTTGAGTGACATTTGCAAAATCAGAGGAGGAGGGGAGAAGTTTTAATGTCTTTGGGGCAGCCAGGGAACTCCATCTGCCCTGGGGCTTCTACCATCTTTCTGTCCCTGGAACTGGTGGGGCTTGTGCTAATGTCAGCTTGCTGCTCCACAAAGGGAGTGATGTCATCTTAACCCCAGGCCTCAGAGATCCCCCCTGTGTCCGTGATTCAATAGGGCTGGTTACCCAGCTACCCTCTTATTGGAACAGAGGCAAAGACAGTCACCAGACAGATAACTAGAGCCCTCTGTTCCCCTTCTCATGAGGTACATGCCCTGCCTGTCTTTTCTTTCCTGAGCTGCCTTGACACCTGCTGTGGTTGGGTGGTTTCTAGGTAGCATGGAGCCAATGTGTTCTCTTTTTGAAGCTCACAGATGCCTGGGGAGGACATGGCAGGAGGGACAGTCTATGAGTAGTTGAGCTTGGCCAGTTGACAAAGCAGCCAGTCTCTGGTTTGAGAACTTCATAATCTAAATAGTTCTCAAACAATCCCTGTTCTTTTCATCCCCACTATACTGAGTTCAGGCTAGAACTTTTACAAAAAGCTTTATATAACTTAAGACTTTTGGTTGCAAGTAACAGAAAGTAAACTTGCAACTGTAACCAAAAACAAACAAACAAAAAAACAAAAAAGGAAAGAAGAAAGAAAGAAAGAGTTTCAGACTCTCCTTCCTACCTCCTGGAATGCAAAGGAAGGACTCAAGTTGGGCTGCAGGAAGGGAAACAGAGACTGGGCAGTGCAAAGCCCAGACAGTCCTCACTAGCAGTGGCTCTCCTCTGGTCTCCTGTTTGCCTCATTTCTTGCAGAACAGCTCCCTCTATGTGCTAGTCCGCCTGGCAGATAAGACCACCAGCTCCCCTCAGGCTCACAGGTTACAGACCAGTGATCCCAGGGAGATGGAATGAACCTCCTCTGGTTCCCAGTGCCACGTTGCCGGGATGCGCTCACCTGTCAGCTCAGGCCAGATTGCCAGGCACGGCTGGGTCTGCAGATGGGCCTTAGAAACCCGGTTTGCATCATTTCTCATTTCTGATTTCTGCACCAGGACAGATTAAATAGCGCCTCTACTCCACGCAGATTCCCACTGAAGTGCTGAGGGGCTGGGCAGACGAATGTGCACCGCAACTCCCAGCCGGCCTCCTGCCTTCCGCTCTTTCCTGCGCCGCCACAGTTCTCTCTGAGACCCAGCCGGTGGGAGCCCGGTGCTTACGGACTCCGCGGGCTCCATTTGCCAAAAGGAGGGACTCCCACCTCCTGAGCACTGCAGGCAAGGCTAGCAGTTCAGCTCTGAGCATCTTACCCTGGTCAGAGACCTCAAACGCTCTCGTTCGTGTGTGTGTGTGTGTGTGTGTGTGTGTGCACCTGCTCATGCTGTTGGCTTTGCACAAAATGCTGACCTTTCTCTCATCTGTCTAATCCCTTCCCATCTTTCGGGACCCCAGCTCAGACACAACTGCTCATGGTCGACCTTCCCCAGGGACGGGAGCTGCTGTCAGTGCTACAGGACACCACGCAGATCCCTCCCCTAATCCAACGTGTTGTCAGGTGTCTGTCCCTCTCCCCCAACCCCGGGAATTTGTCCTCTAGGCGAGGCTGTCCCCTGTGGGAAGCGCTGATTAAATGTTTGTGAAAGGAGTAAGTGAGTAGAAGGCACAGCAGCTAGAGTCACTTGTGGTCTTGGGTGAGGGCAATGGACAAAGAAGGAGGGAGGGGACAGTCGTGCTGTCCCACACGGGTTGTACGCTCCGGGCACCGTCCTCTGCGAGGGTTGCGCTCAGGCCAAGACCGGGCTGCGGGCGTTTTCTGAAGCCCGCAGAGGCGAAGTTTGTCGCTGTTTTAGGGCTGCATGTCGGGTCCCGAGGCTGCCGAGCTGGACGCTGCAGACTGGCTGGGGAATGAAGGGCCAGCTTGAGGCTGCAGCCTGTGCCTTCCCCAGGGAAGTTCAGGTGACGCGAGAACAGGGCGGGGCAGAGACTCAAACCCGCCGCCCCAGGCGGCGTCTCCCTCCTGCTGCGGGGCTGCGGGCCCTGCGCTTTTAAGTGCACGGGAAAGGGGGCGGCGCCTTTTCAAGCCACAGTCATATTTTACATATTTTTGCCCCCATTGTAAAGCGATGCATGTCTATGTGGAAAAATTGTGAAATACAGAAAAGTCAAAAGAAAAAAACAGGCATCCATAAGCCCATCATCCAGAAATAACTACTGTTAGTAATTCGTGACTTTCCTTTCTGGCTTTTTTTCCTCCCAGTTAGAATGGCTTTTATTAAAAAGTCCATAAACATTTACCAATTTTTAAACTAAGATTTAGAAGTGTTAAGTATCTTCTATAAGATCGCATAGAGGAGATTACATGAAATACATTACCCGAATAGGCAAAATGTATTTCATTCTAGTATGAATATAACAGAATATGCAGGAACCATACTTATCACACAAAACAGCACGCCAAAAAAAGTACATTTGATGGTTCAGGTTGCAGTTAATAATTGACTTATTTTCATAGTTATTAAAATTGTTACATTAATAATTTTTAAATGATGGTTATTTAGTAGTTTCTTCCAGGAAATACTTCTTCTCTTCTGTTAAAATATTCAAATATATTCAAAATTCAAATATGTACTAAACCTCTAAAATATCTCACTGTTCAGCAATATAATAACTGCTGTAGATTTAAAAAAATTTTTTTTATTTCAGCATATTCCGCGGGTGCAAATGTTTAGGTTACATATATGGCCTTTGCCCCCCCTGAGTCAGAGCTTCAAGTGTGTCCATCCCCCAGACGGTGCTCACTGCACCAATTAGGTGTGTGTCTTTCTGGCTTTTTCTCTATGAATTTTTTCACATTGTTGATCTCATGCTATGAGTACAAAATTGTGTCCTTTATTATTATTGTTTGTTGTACATATGAGCATTTATTTCCATGGCCATGAAGTATGATTTTTAAGGGCTCCTTAATATTCTATTTCTGAATGAGCCACAATTTGCTGAATTTGCACAATTTGTTTTGGCGATAGATTTTAAGTATGTCCACAGCACTGTCACTGTCCTCGGGCCATGAATAAGGGGCAGTAGTGGCTGGGGCCCACAGGGTTGATTCAGGTACTGGGCACGGGGGCATGCATAGAGGTGGCCCCAGGGTCCTGCAGCCTCTGGAACATCCCGGTTGTGACCGAGCATGAGACTAGCTGAAAGAGCTGACACAAGAAAAGGCACGAGTCTGGGTTGCAGGAGGATGTAGGTTTGCATTCCGTTTGCCTCTTTTACTGGTTGCAAGACTTTAACCAAGTTATCCAAGCCTGTCAGACTTCGATTTTTTCCTCCGAAAAATGGGGTAACTGACACAAATGATTGTGCTAAAAATATAAATAAACTATATAATGGGCAACATGGAACATATAACATGTAATATTTAAACATATAAACTAAATACACAAGAAGATGTAATATGTGCCATATATAATTTTATCCTATATAATATATGATATAGAAAATACCATGTAGGCTATGGGAAATGGATGTAACTTAAGTGAGAGAATATGCAAAGGCCTCAGAAAAGCGTCTGGTACAAGAAATACATCCGAATACCTGTTTGAATGAGGATTGCTCCTTTCTGACTTAGCTGAAATAGATGTGGTTGGAATCATCACTGTTTTGTGGGCCAGATTGAACAGAGGAGGGAGGACAGGAGAGGCCGCTGCAGTGAGCTGGGCAGTGCCTGACCCCTTCTGGCCATTCCCGTGCAGAGCTACAACAAGCTCTCAGCGGCCCTTGTTGAGTAGGGAGAAGATTTCATTGTTTTTCCCAAGTTCTGCAAACTCTTGACCTCCTATTTCATTTTCTGACAGGCCATTCTATTAATAAAAGACAGAAATTGTGGTTTTGTGTTTTACTTTGGCACTCTAAATTGCAGGAAAAGCTTTGCCGGTATTAGCTTCTGCCTGGTGGCAGAGGTGCGAGGTTGCCGTGATACACGCTGGAGGGACTATCTGGAAAATACACACTGTGCACTGAAGCTCTCTCAGCAGAATGTCGGCATTCAGGGATTTAACAAGATTCCACCTGGGGAGTGGGCACATGGGAAGAGCTGCGCTTCCAGACGTTATAGTACCCAATCTCAGGTCCCTAGGTGGGGACTGGTTAGAGGTATGGCCTGAAATATAGCTTTATCACCTATGACTGTTATGTCATTGAACAATTCTCTTATCCTTCCTGTAGAATGGGCACAACACCACCCACATGGCAAGGTTTTTGTTGTGAGAATTAAATAAGATCACATGTGCAACATGTCTAGGACAATTCCTTTCTCTCTCATTTTCTCCTTTCTCTGCCTAAGGGACATGTTTTGCCTCATCACCACTAAGCTCTCATGCAAACACAATATGCACACACAGACACACATATGCACTCAATGCATGCATACACAGGCATGCTAACACACATGGCCATGCACACACGTGCATGCAGACACATGCATAAGCACACATAGGCATGCACACAAAGGCACGCACATACATTCAATGTATGCACACACAGACATGAGTACACACAGCCACATGTACACACACAAGCACACACAGGCATGTGCACAAGGACACATGCACAGACACAAGCATGCATTCACAGGTTCACACTCACACACATGCACACCTGTGCACATACATATACATACTTACACCTATGCACACACACCCACATTGATCCTTTCAGTTCGCTAAACATGCCATGCATTTTCACATTTGTGTGCCTTTGAAAGCATTCTTTCCTCACTAGGAAAATGTCTTCAGTTCTTCACCTAGAAAATGCCTCCTCATCTTGTATGATCCACATCAAATGTCACATCTTCTGTGAAGCATTTCCCAGCTCTCCTAGACAGAACTATCAGCTCCTTCTTCATTTCCCCAGGAAACTGTGAGCAGGTTGAAGGGATATGTCTTAATCATCTTTGGGTCCCCAACATCTGACACAGAGTTGGGGCTCCTGAGATGATTGCTGAATGCTGAAAAGGCAGGGGCAGAC
Source organism: Eulemur rufifrons (assembly GCF_041146395.1). Taxonomy (NCBI): domain Eukaryota; kingdom Metazoa; phylum Chordata; class Mammalia; order Primates; family Lemuridae; genus Eulemur; species Eulemur rufifrons. Next base: position 11,316,411 of record NC_091010.1, read on the forward strand.
TCGACTCCATCAGATTCTGCAGTCTGTGGTCCCCTTGAAGAGGTTTGAGAGCTAATTTCTGGGGGAGAAATGCTGTTTTAGGGGCACTTGAAAGCAGGGAAGACAGGTGGCCTTGCAGGAGGTGGGTTCAAGGCTGCAACAGGTGGAAGGAAAGCAGCAGAGAGGGGAGAAAGCTCTCTGTGCACAGGATCCTGCCAGCCCAGCCCTGCCTGGAGCCAAGTGCACAGCATGGGTGGGGGGAGAGAGAGACCTAGTAAGTAGGAAATATTGTGCTAGGTGTCCTCTGAGGGTGAGAGAGGAGATTTGTCCCCTGAAGGTGGGGAGCCTGGAAGGTGGGGACTGGGGAGGGGGTGGGGTGATAAGCTAGACGGTCCAATTAGAGACTCTCAAAGGTTTTGGACTCAGGCCCTCTTTGCATTTTTAAAAATTATTGGAGACCCCAAAGAGGTTTTTGTGGTATCGATTATATGAATCCATATTTACCATATTATCAATTAGAACTGAGAAATTTCAAATATATTTGTGAATCATTAAAAATAAAACAATACATTCATTACTTGTAAATATAACAACATTTAAGAATAACTATTTTCTAATTCCAGAAATTAGAAGAGTGGCATTTTACATTTTTTCTTTTTTTTTTTTTGAGACAGTGTCTCGCTCTGTTGCCCAGGCTAGAGTGAGTGCCGTGGCGTCAGCCTAGCTCACAGCAACCTCAAACTCCTGGGCTCAAGCGATCCTCCTGCCTCAGCCTCCCGAGTAGCTGGGACTACAGGCATGCACCACCATGCCTGGCTGATTTTTTCTATATATATTTTTAGTTGGCCAGATCATTTCTTTCTATTTTTAGTAGAGACGGGGTCTCACTCTTGCTCAGGCTGGTCTCGAACTCCTGAGCTCAAGCGATCCGCCCACCTCGGCCTCCCAGAGTGCTAGATTACAGGCGTGAGCCACCGCGCCCGGCCTACATTTTACATTTTTTCAACTTTCCTTAATGTCTGGCTTAACAGAAGACAGCTAGGTTTTCATCTCTGCCTTTGCATTCAATTGAATAGATTTAATAAAGTTTAAACCCGCCTTTTCATCATTCAACAATCATTTCAGGAGTCCCCTTCAATCCATTTGCATGCAATCTATTGTGACATCTCATGTCAGGTCACCTCTGGAAAACTAGTGTACGCTCATGCAAGAACGAGAGTGGGGAAGCCACGTTGCACCTTGGTATCATTGTGAAGATAGATCTGGCTTCATAGACCCCTGAAAGGATCATGGGTACCTTCGTGGGTCCCTGAACCAAACTTTGAGAACCATCAGATAAAATAGCATAAAAGTCCCGGTATTTAACTGCTTCCTTTTCAGGTGGAGTGGGCAGCTTCCAGTCCCATCACACATCTGCTTCATACGATGATAACTTGCATCGTTACCTCTTTCATCACAAAAATTCATTAAAATAGAAAAATAAGAAAAGAAAGAAGAAAAATGACACAAATGAGCACTCTAGTCCTCTCCCCTACTGACAGTCCCTGCTGACATTGGGTGGCTGTCTCTCCAGTCCTTGCTCTGTGCATAGAGTCATGCCTGGTCTTTGCCAGATTATTTCTTTTTAAATACAACTTCATCATGTGACTCTCAGCTATTGAATAAAGTGACCTCTTTATTCTGGCATTTGAGGCTGTGTCTTTCCAGACTTGTCCTCTACTCTGTCCCCCTCTGTGCCCCACCCCCACCCTTGCCTCTCCACCAATAAACCGCGTGCAAACCGCTCCACACTGTTGCAGCCGTCTCCCCGCTTAGCACTCCATCTCCAGATGGAATCTGTTCTGTGAAGCTCAGACATTTCTGACTTGCTACTTTCCCACTTTACTTCCATGGTAACGCCAAAGTATCCCTTGCGATTCTGAGTCAATGTCACTTTTGAACTCTTACCTTGTCCTCAGGCCATTTGTCCCTCCCGCCTCTGTGCTCTCACAGCTGTTATCCATACCGTAATTGGCACTTTGCTCACAGTATTGTCATGGTCTGCGTTGCTTCTCATTAACTCCGATTCTGGAGCCGCCCATGGTATCACACACAGGGTATTGCTGACTGAGTTGAGCCTGTGTGTGTGTGTGTGTGTGTGTGTACGTGTGTTTATGGTAGGTCAGACGCTGTGTATTGTCTGTATCACCCAGTGTATGCACATTATTGGTTACTTGGGTGTCCTGCTCAACCGTGAGCCCCCTGCAGGCAGGGTCCACACGGAACTGATCCACTCCCACCTGCGGGTCTGGGAAAGGCTCCTGGTAGGGCTGGGTCTGCTCTGGCCAGGGGATGCTTGGGGCAGGCAGAATTCTAGACCACAAGATGTCACTGTTGTCTCAGCTACGGAGGACCGGCCAGGGACAAGGCTCCCACGTCTTGTCTGGAGCTGGCAGAGTTGGGCGCTCGCAGGAACTGACAGGGTAGACAAACACTCCTCCCAGCTGCAGGCTGAACGTGAGCTGCAGGGTGAAGGCAGAACTCCATCAAGGGGAAGGCACGGGACAGGGGCAAGCCAGTGAGGGGTCTCAGGCCGCATTCGATGTGGGAGATGAGTTAGCAAAGTTGGAAGAAATATAGAAAGGCCATTTATTATCCTGCCATATGTCCAGCTGAAATCACTGTAGGGTCAGAAAGAGTTGGGCAGAGCCAGATTTAAACAGAATGCGTGTTTCTGTGTGTTACCTTTTGTCCTGTCTTGAAATCCAGCAGCTAACACAGAAGCGGCCGAATGAATTCCTTGTTGATCATGGATCTTCTCAAGGTACACAGGCAACTGGTCTTTCTGGGAGTCCTCAGAGGGCTTCTGTCTTCAGCTCTGACCTTCAGTTGCAGAGCAGGTCAGCCAACAAGTCCAGGGACACTGACGGAGCAGCATCCCTACTGGCGGTGGGTGACTGAGTTTTTGCTGCTAGCATGGAATGTTGCAAGGGTGCTGGGCAGGAGATCTCAAGGGCTGAAGCTGTCCTGCCTCTGTCTCGTAATGGCTTGCAAACTCAGGTGAGACACGTACTTCACTAAGCCTCCAAACCTCAGACTTTCCATTTTCCCCCAGATGGGCTGCCTGTGTTAGCAATGAGCCACCTGCTCCCCAAGGGTGTGGCTTCTGCATATGGCCTCCTTCTATTTCCATGACAAATGATTAGACAGCTGCCTTCATGTAGTGTTTTCTCACATGACCTAGTTATAAATATCTTAGTGGCCAAAACAGCATCCGTGTTCATTGATGTTCTACTGTTTATTAAATCATAGTTAAGGTTAGGATTACCTCAAAAGCCATTTTTTATTTTGAATGGAAAAAAGTAATTTCCAGTAAATCTGTTCATTTTCCTTGAGTTTATTCTTAGCAAAAATTTTACTGATCTGCATGCTCTCTGGGCCCTTTCGATTCTATTCTGGATTTTAATGGGATGTTCTCCAGAAAGCTTAGCACCTCAAGGTCTCACAAATCTTGTGATCTTTGTGTAGATATTGTTGAAAATATCATCTTCATAATGAAATCTAAATTGATTGTATTATTTAATATCATCTAAAGGCATCATGGATGACTTATTGATTTTTTGAAATTAAAACTAAGAAGAAAAACCCACACAATTGTTTGTAATTCACCAGATGGGAGAATCTGGGATCTACTGAAGCAAGAGCCTCCTTTTAAAATGTTGAAAAAACATTTCAAAGCAAAATCAATAAAGTATATGACAGTAATGAAAAGATGAATAATAATCTGAAACAGCCCCTTCCGTCTGAGTCAATGTTATACAAAAGTGTTGAAAGCATCCCAAATTGTACTTGACTTAAAGTTGGGATTGGAAATGGGTAGAGCAGGTGTGGCAGAGGGAAGATGCTAGTTACTGAGTACTCACTGTGCCAGGTACTGTGTAGGGCACTCAGGATTCCCAGTTGTTTGGAAGATCTTTGAAAGGTAGAGGCCAGGTGCCGTGGCTCACGCCTGTAATCCTAGCACTCTGGGAGGCTGAGGTGGGAGGATCACTGGAGGTCAGGAGTTTGAGACCAGCCTGAGCAAGAGTGAGACCCCGTCTCTACTAAAAAATAGAAAGAAATGATCTGGACAGCTAAAAATATATAGAAAAAATTAGCCGGGCATGGTGGCGCATACCTGTAGTCCCAGCTACTTGGGAGGCTGAGGCAGAAGGATCGCTTGAGCCCAGGAGTTTGAGATTGCTGTGAGCTAGGCTGACATCATGGCACTCTAGCTTGGGCAACAGAGTGAGACTCTGTTTCAAAAAAAAAAAAAAAAAAAAAAGAATGAAATGTGAATATATGGACTTAGCTCCCTGCTGCTGCTCCCATCCACTTAGTCAGTTGGGAGGGTCTCATCTGTGCAGCCCCAGCTGACTTGGGGAAGAGGTGAGCCCAAGAAGCTTGCATGAGACTGGAACAAAGACCATAGTACCATAGTAGCACTCACATGTCACTCACTTACTTGTCAGTTGTTCTTCTGAGCTCTAGGAATGTTAATCCATTTTTTTCTTATAATAGCCTATGAGGACAGGTTTACAATTATTATTACTCCCATTTTATGGGAGGGAAAAGTATGGCTCAGAGAGGTTAAGTAAGTTGCTCAAGGTCACACAGCCAGTAAGCACGGTAACCAGAAGAGTCAGCATTTGAACCCGGGGAGTGCAGCTCCAGAAGCTGTGCACTCTGCTGTGCTGAGTAGAATGACCCGATCTCCTCTGTCGAGAAAAAGTCCCCAGCGATCTGCCATTTATGGAGTATTGTTATACAGCATGAGGGGACTGAGACACAAATTGATGCCAAAAGTGAGGTGCTGCTATAACAAACACCTGGCTTGAAAAACATGGAAGCAGCTTTGCAACTGGTAATGAATAGAAGCTGATAATGAGTAGGAGTTTTATAGTGAATGCTAGAAAAAGCCCAGTTTTCTGTGAGTGGAGCATTAAGGGCGATTCTGGTGAGGGCTCAGAAGAGGAGAAGAGCTGTAGAGAGAGCCTTGGTCGTCTTAGAGATTACGTGGTTATGATCAAAATGCTGGTGGAAATATGGACAGTAAAGGCCATTCTAATGAGGTCTTCGACAAAAATGAGGAATATCTTGTCGGAAACTGGAGAAGAAGCCATCCTTGTTACAAAGCGGCAAAAAACTTGGCTGAGTTGGGTTCCTGTCCTAGTACTTTGTGGAAGGCAGAATTTAAGAGCAATGAAATGGGATATGCGGTGGAAGACATCTCTGGCCAAAGTGTTGAAGGTGCTCCATGGCTTCTCTTGACAGCTAATAGTAAAATGGGAGAAGAGAGAAATAAATTAAAGACAGAATTTATCCTCAAAAGGGAAGCAGAACTTAAAGATTTGGAAAATTCTCAGCCTGGCCATGTAAAGAATTAAAAAGTGTGTTTGGGAGCGAATACCACAGTTGTGGCCAAGAGAACGCTGGCTAAGAAGATCAGTATGGGTAGAAGAAAGACAGGTGCTATTCATCAAGACAATGGAAGAATGTCCCTGAAGGCATTTTGGAGATTTTTGTGGCCCAGTGCCTGTATCACAGGCCCAGAGCACCAGGGTCTTGAGGGAAGAAGAGTTTCAACCGAGGGGCCCAGGGTTGTGGGGCCTTGCAGCTCACTGCCCAGGGCCACCTCAAATTTTGCTGCCTATATTCCAATGCAGTGCTCTTTAGCCACTCCAGCTGTGGTCCAGGTTGGGCTTGGGCCACCGCTCTGGAGGGCACAGAGCTGTAAGTCTTGGCGGTGGCCATGTGGTGTGAACTCTGCAGATGTGCATAGTACAAGAGCCATGAGGGCCTGGCTGACTCTGCCTAGATTTCAAAGGCTGCCTTGGAGAGCCTCGGGGCCCAGGCAGAGAACTGCCACAGGGGTTGGGCCACTTTAGAGTCCCCAGTAGAGCAATACTTAGTGGAGCATGGGACTGGGGCCAATACAAAGAGCCCAGACCTGTAGAGCCACCGGTGTGCAATGCCAGCCTGGAGGAGCCACAGGCACCTGACTCCGACCTCTGAGAGCTGTCACATGGGCTGCACCCAGCAAAGCCATGGGGCAGGGCTGCCTGGAGCCTTGGGGGCCCAACCATATGTCCAGAGGCAGTACATGGAGTCAAAGGAGATTGTTCTCAAGCCTCAAGATTTAATATTGTTTGCCCTGTTGGGTTTTAGACTCAGAACCAGTTACCCCTTTCTTCTTTCCTGTTGCTCCCATTTGGAATGGGAATATCTACCTATGCTTGTCCCATAATTGTGTTTTGGAAACACATAACTTGCTCGATTTCATAGGCTCACAGCTCAGGGGGAATTTGCCTCAGGATGAATCACACCTTGAGTCTCACTCATATTGATTCAGATAAAACTCTGGTCCTTAGACTTTTGAGTTGGTGCTGGAATGAGTTAAGATTTGGGGGGGGGGGGGGTTTATAGAGATGGGATGAATGTATCTTGCATGTGATAAGGACATGAATTGTGGGGGTCAGAAGCAGCATGCTATGGTCTGAAAGTGTTCCCCAAACTCATGTGTTGAAACTTAATCACCAATGTGACAGTATTAAAAGGTATGACCTTTAGAAGGTGATTAAGTCATAAGGGTGGAGCCCCACGAAAGGAATTAAAGTAGCTATAAAAGAGGCTTCACACTGCATTCACCCCTTTTTCTTTTCTGTCCCTTCCACCATGTGAGGGTACAGCAGGAAGTGCCACCTTGGAAGTAGAGAGCACATGATGCTGACTCGGTGGTGACTTGATCTTGGACTTCCCAGCCTCTAAAGTGGTGAGAAAATAAATTCTTGTTCTTTGTAAATTACCCAGTCTCAAATATTTTGTTATAGCAGAAGGAACAAACTAAAACAAGCATGCACCTGGATTCTGAGGAGTAGAGATTTTCCAGAAGGGAAACAGAAGGATTTCTATTTCTTCCAGATCCCTAATGGCCCGGGTGGAGCTTGACACACTGTAGAGGGGAACGGTCCGTATGCCTGTTTAAGCCTTTGCACATGTCTGGTGGACCTGCCCTCTCCCATTGTTTTTTTCTGGTGAGGTTCACAAAATCCAGAGAGAAAGCTGTAATCTTCAGAGAGGTGTGTATGTCGTGTGCGTGTGCATGTGTGTTGGGTGTGTCAGAAAAGTCAACCTAAGGAGCTGACATTTTAGTCTCACCTACAGGGATGCACAGGAGATAACTTGGAGGATTGGAGGAGGGTAGGTTTGGGGACAGGGCTAGAGGGTGGGACTGGGAAGAGTCACGTTGTACCAGCAAATGGAGAAAATACTGCAGAGTCTTGAGAATGTGGAACAGTTGTATAAGTGTTAGTAATTCAGTGTCAATGATAATATCCAAAAATATATGGTGAGCATGTGTCAAAGATTGATTTAACACATTACTGAGGGAACCAGCAAGATGGTAAAGCTAGTTCAAAGGAGAGTATGTGAGCCTGAAGCAAATCATCAATAAAAGAAAGAATGTTGGAATAACGTTGGTGCACTAGATACCAAAATGGCTAATGTTGGACATAGCAATAAAGCTATAACCTTTGGCTGTCTTTTCTACTGGATAAAATTCATTTAGATCTCTACCAAATAAAAATCATTTGCAACTTATCAATATTCTAAGTTAACCTCTTTACTCTGGCAGAGTCCTAGTCTTAATCAATAGTAAATAGTAAGTCAAACAAAATTACTTTCCCTAGAACATCAATTAGGTGGGATTTCTAGACAGTGTACTTGGGTGACATTGACAGGCACTGCAAGACTGTTTGACTTATTCCCAAGCTTGACATATATTTTTCTAAATATAAGAAGTCTGAACTAGGGAGAGGTGGAAGGGGTGAAAGACGAGGCTGGTGAGGTAGGCAGGGCTGATGGAGGGGCTTTGCCTGCTATAGAAAGAAGTGTGGACTTTGTCCTAGTGCAAATCACTGATTGGTTTTGATCAGGGAAGTGACATGACTCATTTCTCCTCCCATCCTTCCATCCATCCATCTACCTAGGCATTGTTCTATCCATCCATCCATCCAACAAATTTTAATTGAATGTGCTGAATACTAGCCTCAGAGTTGGGGACAGATAAGGCAGGCATGTTTTTGCTCTTGCCAGTTTACATCTACTGGGGAGAGAAATACAATATCTCAATTTCCTCGGTGTGGCTGACCTTAGTCAGGGTGGTCAAGGAAGGGCTTCGCAGGAGTGATAGTGAAGAGGAAGAATAAGCTACACAGGATCTGGGGAAGTGGATTCCAGCATGAAGAAATAACAAGGCAAAGGTTGGAATACACTGGGTGGGTCCCATGCATAGAAAGACGACGTGGGTGGCTGGAGTAAAGGGGCAGTGGCTGAGTGGGCTGGGCATCCGTGGAGCAGCAGAAGGGGATCAAACAGGGCCCTGAGATCTGACTTCTTTTCTAAGAGTGATGGTGTTTAAGCTGGAAAAAGAAATGACCTAGTTTCTGTTTTTCAGCTGATCATTCTGTTTGTGTGGAGCATGGATTATGGGCCACAGTAAGAGAAGCAGCGAGGAGACCGGGGTGGTGGGCCATGGGAAGACTATTGCAAGAGCTCCTGTGGGAGGCGTTGGGGCCTGTGTCACAGCATGGGCATGACCAGGTGTCTGGTTTCGAAATGTCACCTTGGCAGGCAGGGTGGAGGCCTGGGGAGGAGTGTGGCTGGAGTTCATTCAGGAACTACTTTGGGGCAGGGGAGAAATCATGAGACTCCAGATTACACAGGAAGTACAGGGGGAAAGAAATGGATTGAAATGATGGTTGGGGATTAAAGAAAATAATTCAGAAGCTGCTCCAGAGGAGGACCTTTGTTATCAGAGGGAGGCTTCACCCCCATATGCAAAGCCCTGCTGGGGGGAGGGACCAAGCTCTCACCCAGACCCTGTTTTCCCTGTTCTGCCCAGTCTGCACATCCCTCCACATGGAGTAAAAGGCACCCTTGAGGCAGTACCCGGGGAGGCTGAGTCAGTCCCCATAACAGGATGCACTCTCTGCTGTTCCAGGTCTCTCCTGCACCAAGCAGAGGGTAACCCTTGCCTTGACAAGAACTCCCTTTGCAATGGTCTTCTACAGCACCTCCTGTGCTGGTGATGGCTAAATGTGTCGTACACCGTAAATGATTTCAAAAGGAGAAAAGAAGCCAGCCATTTTCACATACACTCCTGTCTGGAGCCAGGATCCCACAGCCAATAAATGACAGGGCAGGCATTTTCATCCCAGTCTCTGTCTCCCAAGCCCATGCACCTCCCCTACCCCAACCCCGAGGCTGGGACCATGCCCTCAGGAGGGGCTGCTTTCAATTTGGTTTGCAGTAAACTGTCAAACCTGCAGGCCTAAATTGGAAGGCAAAGCCCCAGGAGCTCATTCAAGCAGGTTCCTGGATAATCCCAGGACTCCTACTTTCCATCTGACTGGAATTTTTAAACACTAATCTTATATCTGGAATGGGTGCTTATATCTTAATCTTATACCTGGAATGTGCTGGTGAGCTCAGTGACTTTGCATTTATGCAGCAATGAAAATGCCAGGACTTGGGGAGCACAGAAAAGCCAGGTGAGGTCTCATTTGTTCTAATAAGTAACAAGGAAAATGTGATTGTATTTCCGAGTTCTAGTCTCTCTGGGTAATTACAGACAGTGTTATATTCTCCAAGATCAAAGGGTGGCTGTTTGGATCTGTGTTGCAAATGAGGAACTGTACTTTGCAAAGTCACTGCTGCTTGGGCTGTGGTGGGATGGGACAGTGTACTAGGAGCTCTTGGCCTCGGAAAGATGACACAGCAAACCCAGTGAAGCAGGAGATGCATCTTTAAAAAAAATGGTAGGTAAAAAAGGGTTTGAGAATGGAATGCAGGACATAGTCTGTACAGAAATTCCAAGTAGGGAGGAGATTTTCAGAAAAATTCAGCTTGGAAGTTGTTCTTTTATATCAAAGATAGGTCCATCAAAAACCCTAATCCTCCACCCCAATGTAGCAGCCAGGAGGAGAAGGTGTTCTGTTGCAGATATTTGCAGAGTGGTTTGGAAGGAAGTGTTGTTCCTGAAGTCCCAGTAATTGCAAGCATCTGTCACTAATAAACAGAAAATGGAGATTGCTCAAAAAACAGACTTACATTTGCTGAAGTTAGTGCTTGTGAGGCTGAACTGGAAGCAATTTTAGACACAAGAGTGTGAGGACTCTGCAATGCCTATGTCACCCCTGATAGAGCAGAGAGACTGGGTTGGTGTAGATCAGTGGTGTGTGTGTGTGTGTGTGTGTGTGTGTGTGTATTCTTGTGGTCCAAGCCATACCAGTTATGTTATAAATGTAGACATGATTATGCTCATTTGACCAGTAAGGAACCTGATGCCCAGAAAAGTTAGCCAACTTGTCCCTGTTGTAGAGAACTGAATCCATGTCTGCAGGAGTCCAAACCACCCTACTGTGCATGGATAGGGGCCAGGGCGACCCTGAGGTGGGCCAGGCAGACAGGCAGACCAGACGCCTAAGGAGGAGGCTGCTGAGCACACAGGCAGAGTGGGCACGTTTGTCAGCCTCTCCTGGCGTAGTGTCAGGTATGCTATTGCTTGCAGCAGCAGATATCAGCATTTTTCATATTGTGTTCTTTAGTTTATTACCATATCACTAACATTCCATAAAATATTAGGAAATGTCCCACACAAAGCCTTCTGTGCTCAATGAAATTTGGGTTAAAAATTATTATTTTTTAACAGGAAGACCGTTCCAACCCTTTAATAGGCTCTCATGCATGATGAAGAGGAGACAGAGTGTGTACTTTTTCCTAAATAAATTTGATCTTGCTACTCCTTTTTTTAGTGGGACGCCTCTATTTGTATAGCCATATCCATATACCAGTCTACTTCATTTAGTGAATTGTGTATGTTATTCATTCTATAGAGCGGGCTTTGGGTCTTTTTATTTATCTTGAAAATGTTCCGCATTATAAGAGCTTCTACACATTTTGTAAACTTTGTTGGCTGCATGTACAGAGTGGCAGAGAAGGACGCTCAGAGTTAGCAGGTTCAGCTCCCTGGGAGGCGGGTGCACAGCCTGAGAACGGGTGTGTTATCTAGAGAAAAAGAGGAGGGGAGCAGCTGTCCGGACAGGGGGAGTGTGAGAAGGCAAGCGAGGACACGCGAGACTCTCATGGTAAAGCGGAGAATAGATGGGCAGGACAGAAAAGACAGGACGAGTTGGGGCCGCTGTACTGGGACCCTCCATTCATTCCCTGCAAAAGGATCCTGCTTGAATGGCCTTTCACTGCTGGGCTTCACCTGAGCCATCCTCAGCCAGGGGGCAGTTAAACCAGCTGGGGCTTTGCAGACAAATCCAGCTTGCCAATTCCTGGTTTGTGACTTTGAGTAAATTGCTTCATCTCTTGACTGCTAAGGACTATTGAGAGGTTCAAGGAGGTCATGCTGGTAAGCACAACGCCTGCCTGCTTACCGCGGGGAGCCCTGGGGCGGGGTCCTCAGGCCTTCTGCACTCTTCCCATTGCAGGGGCTCAGAGCCTCTTTCATCTGCGGAGACTTTGCCCCACCTGCCTCCTTGCCTTCCACTCAACTGGCCTCGTTTCTTCCTTCAGGTCTCTTCCTTGCTTTATTTTAAGCTCAGGTGTGTTCAGTCCTTGAGGATTCTGGATGACCGCTTTCCTGATACCCGGGGCTCTGCTGCTCTGAGAACTAATTATTCCTAACCTGGTTAGAATCTAAAATTGGAAGCCGGGTGAAAGGAGCCACACCCCGCACCTAGGGCCCTGTCTCCAGGTGACTCTCGCACAGACAGAAGGAGGCAGCGCTGGTCCCTTTGGGGACTGATAACTAACTGCGTGTCCTGGTAGGTCTGTTTTGCTTTGCCACACTTCATTCTGCTAAACAGATTTAAAAGAAATTTTAACATCAATGGCAGTGTGACATTGGGGAATTTTTTAATGGTGTGTGAGGTTTGGGTTTTTTTTTTTTTTTTTTTGCCACTTGAATCTATGTGTTACATACTCTTTCAGAATGTGAATCAAAACTTCCATTGTATACTTTTTTCTGCCATTATGTTTCACGATGTTGTTACATCGGAGCCTAAAAAAGCTGGAAGGTCTGAAATGGCTGTTGTCAACTTTTGAAATTCTGGACAGCTGACTTCAATCTATCTGAATGAACAATGGATTATTTAGGAGAGTTGCTAAGATGTTAACCTTGGAGAACACCATGCTTTTAAAAATGTTGAATGAATAAAACCTGAAGACTTATTATTTTCCCTTTGATTTATAAATGTGATATATTCTTTGTAAAAACTGGAAATGCAGAATAGAAAACTACATATCACTGATATTAAATTATGGCATATTTCCTTATTTTCTAAGTTAGTCTGTGTCTCTGTCTTCCACCTCTCATAAACCAACAGGTGATCAGACAATATACATAGGTAGGTTTCATTTACTTAACATTATAATTTGAAGAATTTCTACCTCATTAAATAATCTTCTGTTCATGGTTTTAATAGCTATTTTACCCCATAGATATACTACAGATTTTTTTAAACCCATCCCTTAGTGCTACATACCTTTATTGTTGGATATTTAGGTTGCTGCTTATTTTTTTTGGTATTATAAATATCACTGTGATGACCATCATTGTACAAATATCTCTGTGTACCTCTCTCATTATTTCCTTAAGGTTATTTTTTAAAGAGCACCATCTAATTAAATGTACTGGATCTCTAGTTCCAAATGGCTCTCCAGAAAGGCAGCATCAATTTGCACCCTCATCCAAGACTGATGGCCTTTTCTCAAAGCTTCCTAACCTGGGCACAAAAGAACACACAGCAAAGCAAAACCAAACAATGCAACTCTGCCAGCTTGATATGTGGACTCACATCAGCTCATTAGTGTGTCATGTTCCATCTCTTTGATTTCACATGAGCTCGACTATTTTATGTAGTGTTTATTTTCCATTGGTTTTCGTATTTTATATATTGGCGTATTCGTGCCCTGTGCCCCTTTATATACTGGATTGTTCACTAAGATGTACCAGCCCTCCTGCTCTTGTTCTCTCTTCTTCATAAATGAAATATATTAAGCTTTATCTGGCATATAGGTTACGCGTATTTTTCCTATTTTGTCACTAGTCTTTTAATTTTGTTTATGGTGGTATTTTTAGATGTTCAGAAGTTTATGTCTTGTGTGGTAAAATCAATCAGACTTTTTATTTACTGTTCCTTCATTGGTTTTTATGGTTGCAAAGACCTTTCCTGCTGTAAGATCCATTAGGTATTCACTTCTGTTCTCTTTGATGGTTTATTTTCTTAGATTTAGCTTGTTAATTGTTGAAATTTATTTTAATGTGTGGCATGAGATAGAGATCTAATTTATTATTTTTGAATGCTTGAACAATTGTCTCAGTATTATTTATTAAATAAAAGTTCCCTTTTGCATTGGTTCCAAATGCTTCTCTTTTCATACAAACAGTGTTTATAAATACGTGGGTCACTTTCTGAATTTGTCAATTTTTAATCCCATTAGTATCTTTTAGTTCTTCATTAGTGCCATGTTTATGTCACTGGAATATGTAACATATGGTACTCTTCTTTAAAAAGGAGATATTTTTCTTTCTTAATTCTTTTTTTTTTTTTTTTTTTTTTTTTTGAGACAGAGTCTCACTTTGTTGCCCAGGCTAGAGTGAGTGCCATGGCGTCAGCCTAGCTCACAGCAACCTCAAACTCCTGAGCTCAAGGGATCCTCCTGTCTCAGCCTCCCGAGTAGTTGGGACTACAGGCATGCACCACCATGCCCGGCTAATTTTTTCTATATATATTTTTAGCTGTCCATATGATTTCTTTCTATTTTTAGTAGAGATGGGGTCTCGCTCTTGCTCAGGCTGGTCTCGAACTCCTGAGCTCAAACGATCCGCCCACCTCGGCCTCCCAGAGTGCTAGGATTACAGGCGTGAGCCACCGCGCCCGGCCTCTCTTTCTTAATTCTTATGATGAAATATATTTATTTTGGTGAGCTCCTCAAAAACTTCATTGCAATTTTGATTAGAATTCCATTAATGTGCAAAATAATTCTGCACTTAATTTTCCATGTACATTTATGATAAACATTTCTGTTATTTAAGCTTTCTTTTATTAATAATTTTACAAAAAATTTAGTAAAATTATTTCATTATTTTCATTATTTCATTATTTCATTATTTTCATTATTTCATAAAATTTCTTCATATATCATGATTAATCAACCATTAGCTGCTTTCTTTTGTTGCCATTATGATTTTTTTTCCTTGCATTCAATTTTCAGGTTTTTTTTTTTTCCTGGTATATAAAAACTTAGTGGCTTTTGCATATTTATTTTGTAATTATCTAACTTACTGAGCTCTCTTATTGGTTCTAATAGTTTTTTTAATTAATTTTTGAAAATAAGAAATTTTATATAGATGTATGTTTATAGCATATATGTGTATATACTTAGCTATAATTTATTTTCTTATTTTTGGTTAATGGGCATAAAAATGCCATTTCATTGAAGAAATAAATTCTAGTATTCACTAGTACAGAGGGAAATTATAGTTAAAAATGATTTATTGGGCATTTTAAAATATTGAGAAGAAAAGAATTCTAATATTATCAACACAAAGAAAAGGTAAACGTTTGAGGTAATGGATATTCCAGTTACCCAGATTTGATCATTACATATCCTATACTTGATCAAAATACGATGTGTACCCCCAAAATATGTACAACCATGATATGTCAATGAAAAGCACCTCCCGCTACACACACATACACACACAAGAAATTCCCAAACAGTGGCAAAATAATGGCAGTCTTTGTAGACATACATTTTTGGCTCCTGGATTTAATGGAAATTCCTCGAAAGTGAATTTTAAAGAATAATGTCTGATGTTGGCTTGAAGTATATAATTCTTGTCACATCAGAGAAATATGCTTTAATTTTTAGTTTTACCAAGAAGGTATTTTCTCCTACCGTGAAAAGGATGTTGATTTAATCAAACACTTTTCCTGCTTCTGTCCAAGTAATAATGTGGGTTTCTTTTCATAACTTATTGATATACTACATGTCAATATTTTAATAGATTTATAAATATTAAACATCCTTTGTACTCATGTATTATTTACATAGTCATGTTGTATATTTATTTAAATATATTATAAATTCAATTTCACAAATAATTGCATTTATATTTGCAATTGATTTATGGTTTTCCTTTATTTTGTACTCCTTTTTCAGCTGTTTAGAAAATAGTTGAAGTATCTCTTTTAAAGAGATTTCAAAGGACTCATCTGGGAGAGTGTCTGTGTCCATGACCTTTTATGGACTTAATGCTTTAATACCATTTTCAAATTTTTCCCTATGTGTGAAACTTAAGGTTTCCCATTTCTTTAAGATTTCTAAATTCATATACATAGATTTAAAAAAATTCTTCCAGACAGGGTGCACCACACCCATTAGGTGTGAATATGTGAATATACCCATCCCCTACTCCCCCTGACCTGCCTGACACCCAATGAATGTTACTACGATATGTGCACTTAAGTGTTGATCAGTTAATACCAATCTGATGGTGAGTACATGTGGTCCTTGTTTTTCATTCTTGTGAGGAGAAACATGTTTGAAGCTCTGACTCGGGTAGGGCAAAGGCAATATATGTAACCTAAACATTTGTACCCCCATAATATGCTGAAATAAAAATAAAATAAAATAAAATTCTCTATTTAAAAAAAGTCTCTGCCTCTTTGTTTGTTATTTGCTAATTCTAATATTGTGCACACAAGCTTTCTTTCTCTTTTTTTATTGCATATTTTATATTTTTATTTCTTCCTCAAATTCAGCCTTTTAATTTATTTGTTAATTCTACTATTTTCTGTTTTATATATACAGTAATCCTTTGGTGTCCTTGGGGAATGGGTTCCAGGACCCACCTCCCCCTCACACCCACCTGCCAAAACCCGAAGGTGCTCAAGTCCCTTACGTACAATGGCGTAGTATTTGTGTACGCCCTGCGCACATCCTCTCACATACAGCATCCTGATTACTTACGGTACTGAATACAATGCAAATTCTATGGAAATAGTGGTTATACTGTATTGTTTTTTATTTGTATTCTTTTTATTGTGCTATTGTTATTTTTAATTTTTTTTTCAAATAGTTTCGATTTGCACTTGGTTGAATTCTCAGACATGGAAACCGAGGATAAGGAGGGCCGACTGTAATTTCAGTCATGCACCGAATAATGAGGTTTCCATCAATGATGCTGATGGTCCCCCAAGATTATAATGAAGCTGAAAAACTCCTATTGCCTAGTGACATTGTAGCCATCAGAATGTGGTAATGTCATAGTGTAATGCATTGCTCATGTGTTTGTGGTGGTGCTGATGTAAACAAACCTACTGCACTGCCAGTCCTATAAAAGTATAGCATGTACAATTACCTAGAGTATAGAATACTTGATAATGATAATGAATGACTGTTACTGGTTTACTTATTTACTATACTATAACTTTTATCATTATTTTAGAATATACTCTCTTATTAAAAAAAGGTTAACTGTAAAATAGCCTCAGACAGGTCCTTCAGGAGGTATTCCAGAAGAAGTCTCCATGCATGTTATTGCCCCTGAAGTCCTTCTGGTGGGACAAAATGTGGAGGTGGAAGACACTAATATTGATGATCCTGACCCTGTGTAGTAGACCTAGGCATATGTGGGTGTTTGTGTCCTAGTTTTTAATAAAAGGACTTAAAAAGTTAAAACAGATTTAAATAGAAAAAAGCTTACAGAATAAGAGTATAATAAAAGGAAATATTTTTGCCTAGCTATACAATGTGTTTGGAAGTTCAGTGTTATTACAAAAGAGTCAAGTTAAAAAAATTAAAAAGTTTATAAAGTAAAAGTTACAGTAAGCTAAGGTTAATTTATTATTGAAGAAAGAAAAGTTTTAAATAAATTTGGTATAGCCAAAGTGTACAGTGTTATATAAAGTCTATGGTAGTGTTCAGCGGTGTCCTAGGCCCTCATATTAACTCACGGGCTCACCCAGAGCCACTTCCAGTCCCACAAGCTCCCTTCATGGGAAGTGCCCTATACAGATGTACCATTTTTTATCTTTTTTAATTGTATTTTTACTGTGCCTTTTCTATGTGTAGACATGTTTAGCTATACAAATACTACTGTGTCACAATCGCCTCCAGTATTCAGTACAATAATATGCTGTATAGGTTTGTAGCCTAGAGCAACAGGCCTTACCATATAGCGTAGGTGTATAGCAGGCTCTCCCATCTAAGTTTGTGCAAGTATGTTCTGTGATGTTTGCACAATGATGAAATCACCTAAGGATATGTTTCTTAGATGTATCCCTGTCATTAAGTGACACAAGACTGTTTTCTGTTATCTTTATTATTTCATTTTTAAAACATTTCTTAGGTGTCTTTTTTTATGGTTTCTTAAGTCAGATAGTTCATTTTCTTTTATTGTTTCTTTTTATTTTTATTTTTATTTTTTTTTATTTCATCTTATTGTTATAGGGGATACAGAATTGCAGGTTACATACGTTGCTCCTGTACCGCCTTTCCCCCCAAGTCAGAGCTCCAGGCGTGTCTGTTCCCCAGGTCGTGCGCATTGCACCCATCATGTAGGTATATATCCCTCCCTTCCCCACCCCCCCCCTTCCCGAGTCAGTACCTTCAAGCGTTACCATTCCCCAAACGGTGCGCAATGCACTCATTGTGTAGGCATACACCCATCCCCTCCCCCACCCTCCACCTCAGTCTGATATCCGATTGGTGTCGTTCCCAGATGTGTATTTAGGTGATGATCAGGGAAACCAATTTTCTGGTGAGTACATGTGATGCTTGTTTTTCCATTCTTGGGATACTTCACTTAATATAATGGGTTCCAACTCTCTCCAGGAGAACCACAGAGATGTCGTATCTTCATTATTCCTTATAGCTGAGTAATATTCCATGGTATACATATACCACAGCTTACTAATCCAATCATGTATTGATGGGCATTTGGGTTGTTTCCACAGCAGTAAATTTTAATTAGACACTTGGCCACATCCAGTGTGTGTATATATATATATATATATGTATAATAATAATCTCCATCATGTTGTTTTTTAAAAAATAGTTTATTTTTGGTCCTCATGATAGCGAAGCATTTAAGAACTAAGCATTTAAGAACTAAGCATTTAGGCCGGGCGTGGTGGCTCACGCCTGTAATCCTAGCACTCTGGGAGGCCGAGATGGGTGGATCGTTTGAGCTCAGGAGTTCGAGACCAGCCTGAGCAAGAGCGAGACCCCATCTCTACTAAAAATAGAAAGAAATTATATGGACAGCTAAAAATATATATAGAAAAAATTAGCCGGGCATGGTGGTGCATGCCTGTAGTCCCAGCTACTCGGGAGGCTGAGACAGGAGGATCGCTTGAGCTCAGGAGTTTGAGGTTGCTGTGAGCTAGGCTGACGCCACGGCACTCACTCTAGCCTGGGCAACACAGTGAGACTCTGTCTAAAAAAAAAAAAAAAAGAAAAGAAAAAAGAACTAAGCATTTAAAACCCAAAGATGTGTTGGTAATTTTTTTTCAGCCATGTTTAAATTATGTAATATTTAATCCAAATGTATTAAAATATATAATCATTTAGAGATTTCTTTTTGTATAGTAAGAAACAAAAACTCACACATCATAGATGATATACTTTTTCTTCTTTTCATGGTAAAAGTCATTGAAAGTATACCCAGAAAACCACACTGTGAGACACAACAAGGGCATTCGTTTGTCAGTGAAAAGTATTTGAAGACAGGTGCTATAACTTGAACGTCTTCTCCAAAACTCATGCTGAAAGTTAATCCTCGGTGGGGTAGTATTGAGAGGTGGGGCCTTTAAGAGGCTATGGGGTCACAAGGGCACCTCATGAATGGATGGTTCCATTCATGGATTAAGGGATAACGGGGTTAATAAATTAATGGCATATCATGGGAGGGGAAGCAGTGGCTTCATAAGAAGAGGAAGAGAGACCTGAGATAGCACATTAACACGCTCAGTCCTCTTGCCATGTGATGTCCTGCACCGCCTTGTAACTTTGCAGAGTCCTCCCCAGCAAGAGGGCCCTTACCTGATGGGGCTCTTGACCCTGGACTTGTCACCCTTCATAACTGTAAGAAATAAATTCCTCTTCTTTATAATTTACTCAGTTTCTGGTATTCTGTTTTAAGCATCAGAAAATGGACTAATACAACAGGTAAATCCCATTTTTATATACTTGAAGAAACAAGTTTTAGAATAAATTCTTTAACATGGGAGTCTTGCTGTATAGTTGGATAAAGGTATAGATGCCTCTAAGATGCTTCAGTTTAGAGTGTTTTCTAGATGATCTTTCCATAATTAAATGCACAGAGCACATAGTGTGTGTGTTAAGCCAAGCGAATACATTTTCTCAATGTATCAGAGAAGATAATTTTCCAATATTACATTACTGCTTTAGTTACAATTTTTAAAATCCCACTGTTTTATGAAGAAAGGGGTTGGAAAATTGCTTCAGTGCAGCTACAGATGGAGCATCTGCTTCTACTGGAATGAAATGTGTCCCAGGGTAAGTCATGAATTGTTCATGTGAAATTTATCCATTGTTTCCATTGTAGGTGAGGAGATGTACCAAGTTGAAACCAGATGGCTCACTGACGTGTTGGAGAAAAAGTGGCAGAATCTTCATAACACATTCAAGAGAAGGACAGTGACATGAGTATTATATGTACGCTCTCAGAGAAGAGTTGGTTATCTCGTGGCAAAATGTTTCAAAGATTCCTCAAACTTAAAGATAAGTAAGACACATTTTCTCCCCATACAGAAAGGCAAGCAATCCAGATTTGATGACTTTTTGTCCAAGTAGACATTTTTGAAGAAACAAACACATTTCATCTGTCCCTTCAAGGTAAAAGTAATAATGTTTTAACAACAAGTGAGATACTGTTTTTTTTTTGACAGATACTTGAGCTAAGGAAAGAGCATTTTGAAAACAGATGTCTGGAATGTTTTATCCTTACATAATTTTCTTACTGAAAACAATGTATGCCACTTACAATATTTACCTCATATGCATACTCAAAAACCTTGGAATAAAAAAGTCTAATTTATTTTAAAAAATCATTCAAAGAATTGTGTTGCTTTTGAGCTTATTTGGTTACAAAAAAAATCAAAACACATTACCTTCCAATTATTTGGCATGAATAACAGATTGACAGCTGGGATGATGGAAATTTACTAACAGAATTTCAGCAAAAAACTTTGCATAATGGTTCAGAAAGTGTAGCCAACAGTGTGATTCTTCTGTGTGGTTCTGTAGGTTTTTGTAAGTAGCTTTTTGACTATGGAAACCATTAAAACAAATATTGACGTACACTGAATTTAAAATCTGACTTTTGGAATAGTGTCACAGAAATTTTTAAAAAGTAATGAAACATATTCAACCCCATTGCCTTCTCAAGGCTATTTCCCTCAAGTGCTAGGCCATGTAGAACGCTGATGTATGCAGGTTGGATGGTCCAAACTTGGCCTTCTCAGCATCTTTTATCGGCACTCTTGAGATAGTTTGAAAACCACTTTACAGTCTTCTTTTTTATTTTATCTTTTAAAGCCAATAGGTGGTATAGAATTTAATGCAATGTAATATAATTTTTTTTAAAAGAGTTCCCTTTATTTCCGATAGATTTTGCTCTGTTGTATTTAATGCTACATTACTCGGCATATAAGCTTTTTTTCTGTTAATGTTAGAATGTCATTGTAGAATGTACCTTCACCAAAGGTAAAATAATCCTATTTGTTCAGTTCAGTGGTTTTTGTTGGTTCGGAATTTATGTTTGGAATTTATGTTGGAATGAAAGTGGAGGCATTATGTTGAAATGAACGCCGTGCCTCTACTTTTGTTGTCTGATTTATGTTTGTCCAATCTTTTACTTTAAACCTTTCTGTGTTATTTTGTTTTAGATTCTTGAAAACAGCTTGTAGCTGCACTTTCATTCTGGTGCTCGTCTGGTAGGTAGTCTTTTTGTTTTAGGATAGTAATTTAACTGATTTACACTTATTGCCAAGCTACATGTTCAATCTTTTTTTTTTCCATCCTGTTGTTTGCTTTGACAGAAACCTACTCATAGCTCCCACTCCCAGGCCCTTACTATATGTCTTGTTTTGTTTAATTTTTTTTCTTTCTCCAGTAGTGATCTATAGGTTATACGACTTGTTTTGAATTCTACAAATAAATATATTTAATTAAAAGCCCTTATTACAGTTTCCTTTAACTATTGGCATCAAAAATTAAATATTTCTATTTTTTCCCCTCAATTTCAGCCTGATGAAAAACATACATTAACTTTTCCTCAAGTTTCTTGTTTTTATAAAAAAATTTTGATTATGATGATAATTATTAGTTTTGTTAATTTTTATCTTCCGTTTTAGGATATACTTTGGCATTTCTCTTAACCATATTTACAGCAAATATTTAGACAAATCTACACTTATGGAATTTCATTGCCCACTACCAGCTTTTTTATATCTTAGTTTCTCTACTTTTGAATTTCTTAGTTTCATTGCTAGATTGGCTCAATACATTTAAAACAAGTCTTCTGCCAAGAATATGACAGTTATCTGGTTGTGCCTGAAAGGAAAAGTCTGAGTCTAGCTTGATATTTTATTTCTTTTCTTTCATGCCACCAGTGCCTGTCTTCATGTTCACCAAATTTTTTTTTATTCTTGTAATTTTGAAAGTCACCAGGATATAGCATGTGTCATTACTTTTCATTAATTATATTTTGTTCTTGCAGCGCAACTTTAATCCTGAGATCTCAGACAACATTGCTTCTGTTTGGAAATGTTTTCTTTTATTGCTTACTTTCACCATATTACGGTCTCTTTCAGGTGCATTGCTTGTATCTCTGTGGCTGTTCATTCCATCGCATCTGTGATTTCCATCTCTCTGCTTCTTTGCTGTTCTCTGCACTAAGGGAAAGGCCATTCCTCCTCTTTACTGTCTTTTTCTTCTGCAATCTCAAAGCAATATTAAATTTAAATAAGATTTTTAAACAGTTTTATATTTTTCCCTTAATCAGGCCCCTGTTCCTTGTGTCTCAGTTTACAGACTCCATGTTTTCCTTAGCTTAAGTCAGAAACCAAAGCATGCGATTGAAAAAATAAATTTACCTAAAACATTAAAAATTTTCTACTTGAACTTTGGGTGCTGTATCCTGTCTCTCTCTCTCTTTTTTTCCTGTAACTATATTTATTGCTTGCCTTTCTCTTTGGAAGCCTGAGGGTCCAGGCACTTCCTCCTTCCCTTCCTCTGGTGACCAGGACTTGGCTCCTTGGGTGCCGCTTCCTGGGGCTGTGGAGGGACTTATGCAATTCACTTTCAGAGGCAGCAGCGGCAGCCTGGCACCCAGGGGTGGCGATGCCGGTGTTCTGCAGGGACAGCAAGGATGTCCTGCCTAGTGGAACATTCCTGTTATGGTGTTTGGTGGGGTGGTCATTTGTCATTTCCTTCACTGCCCATTGTATGATCTTGTTGGGGACACTAATTTAATCTCTCATGATGGAAGCTGAAAAGCCAGATATTAAGTCTCAGGCCCAGTAGGAAGCCAGGAGCTGGCCAATGAGAAGGACTTACCTGAGATTTTGAATTTGAAGTCAGCGCTGTCAAGACCCAGGCCAGTAGAGAATTCACTGGTTATCTGCAGTGATAACAGCCATGGCTGATTTCCAGGGGCAGAAGCGATGGTACTGGCGTAAGCATCTGGACTGTGGTCACTTGGGGCTAGGGTGACGCCTCCACACCCAGCATTCAGCTTCTGGGGCAGACGTGTCATCCCAGACCAGTCCTGCAGGAGGAGTTCACGTGTTGCCAGCAGTACTTCTTCTCCTCCGTCCTGACCGTTTTCTAAGCCCAATTCTCCAGTCCTTCTGTCAATTCTGGGGCTCCCAGAGATGCTGTCAGTAAATTTATTTTCACTTAAATCAGCCAGAGGCAGTTTGTCTAGCATTTAAGTAAGAGCCTGCCGGATGCATTCTGCATCCTGCTCTTCAGGTCTCTAAATTTGCTGGTTTCTGTGCCTTTTCACCTTTTATCCTCTAGCCACCTGTTAAGTCTGAGTTCCAAGTTTTGCTTGAGATAATCACAATTGCTTTCCATTTAATGCAATCAAAATCCATAATCCAAGATTCCTGCTTTTTGTGAAAGCTCTGCTGTCTTCTTGTTATTTTTTTTAGAAGGTGAAAGGTCTACCCGGGTCTGATGTTTCCTTATTAGCCAGTGGATCAATTTGCTTTGACTGTTTGACATTTATTTTGCTGCTGCTAGAATCATCTCAGATGGCAAGCCATGGGATGATTGACATGCACAGCTCCCAACCACATTTTCTGGGCTTTAGAAAGTATATATTTAGTGCAGATCTTTTGAACTAAAAAGAACCCTTTTGGTTGTTATTTGCTGCAAAGAAGGAATATATTTTTTTCTTGGATAATATGAATGAGGTGGTAGTTTCATGTTTAAAAAACAGGAATGAAGACCTGATATTCATTGTTTTCCCTCTCTGCCCCCAATTCCATGCCAACTGTGTCCTACCCACTGGGCTCATAAAAGCCCAGCCCACGCCTACTGCTGACCTCTTTACCATAGGCACAGAATCTAGCATTAAACCCACTGCTACCTCTGGTTTACGAGGTTGGGAATTAGTGTTGCTGCACTCAATGGCCTAGAAGTCTCTGGGGAACAAAAGAGCCATAAACGTGGGGAGGAACTGCTGATTCACCCCTTGTAGCCTGGGGGGGGGGGGCGGGGGTAGCATCTTTCCCTTCTGGGAAAAGCCTTTGCTTTTTAAGGAAAAGTATCCAGTGGAAATGGGTGGACGAAAACTTTTATCTTCTTTGGCTAGTGGATAATCTTCTTCCCATCTGGCAGATGTTTACTTAAATTACAATTTCAATTTCTGTTGAAATTTCACAAATCCTTTTTATACTGTGTATTTTTAGGAATAGTTAATAAAAATGTGGAACAGAGCATTAGATGTCTCAAGCTTTCCATTGGCATAATCTGTTCTATATTGCTGAGAGGAATTTTAAGCATTTCAAGAGCCTAATATTGCTAACTCTGAAAAAGAGCTTATAACAGTGCCTTGTGGTGGAGTATGAAAGCTTTTGTCATGAAGGCACTGACTTAGGGAATAATCTGGAGAAAATAAAGTTGGATCTCTACTGCACTCTTCACATCAAAATAAAAATACCAGATATATTAAACACTAAAACTTAACAAATGGAAAAATAGAAAAAAAACCTAGAAGGAAACATGAAAGAAAATTTTTATAGCCTTAAAGTAGAAAAGAAGTTTGAAAGGACTTCACAAAATTCAGAAATCCTAAGAGAAAAAAAATGGATAACTATAACTTTATAAAAATGAAATTTCTTCATGGTAGGAAATATCATTAATACGGTTAGAAGATAATTTAAAATTTAGAACAGTATTTGCAACAGTATTTGAAGCCTAATCTCAACTACACAATTGCAACAATGGACACATCTGGATTATATAGAGAGTATTTATAAATCAATAAAAATATGAGCATCACCTCCCCAGTAGGCAAAGAACATCATAGATAGTTCATAAAAAATGGAAAAAAAAAACCTATCTTTAAATTTATAAGAAAATGTTCAACTTCACTTAATAAAATACATGCAAATTGAAACCAATGAATCGTGCACCCGCACAGACTCATGAGGTATAACAGGCCTTAAACCAATACTGAGGTTACTAAGCTTCTTCAAAGGATGTAGAGACAAGTAATACTGCGTAGCATCTTCATCTGCTCAGGGGAACAAGCGACTTGCTAAGCAGGCAGCTTCTTTTGCCCCTCGCCCACACGGGGCATGCATGGATGCTGTGGACAAGCACTGAGATGTGTGTGGGTCACACTCACATTCTTTTATACCCTTGTGTTCGTGGTGGCCCGAGACCCGCACTGCAGTTCACAGTGTCCCCCGCCCAGGCGCAGTGCCACACCGCAGAGGCGGCAGACACAGCATTCCGCCTATACTTAGCTTCATACTTTGCGAGGATTGTCCCGGGCATTCCTGGGCCAGCCCAGGTCTGAGGCTCCTCCTTACCTCCCAGACTGTGACACTGATTGGCAAAGAGCAAGCGGTGTCATAGATCACTGCGCTGGGTGAAAGTGCAGGGCACTGTCATTCTCACACGTTGCTGGTAGGAACTCGGGAGGGCAGTTCGAGCGTCCCTGTCAGATTGCAAATGCTCATTTTCTTCACCTTAGCAGTTTCACTTATGGGAATTTGTTTTACAAATATACCCAAAGAAAAGTCTAAGAGCATTTACTACAGCTTTCATTATATTAGCAAAATAATGGAAACAACCTGAAAGTTTACCCACGGGGGCCTAATGAAATAAAATATGATAAATTAACTCATGGAAATACCATATAGTCATTTTGACATGAGAGGCAGATCTATATGCACAGAGATGGAACAATTTCAGAGCTATATTAAGTGGAAAAAGCAAGGAATGGAACAACACACACAGACATCAACCTTTGTGACTGTGCTTGTTCAGGCCACCTCTGCAAATACTGCAGAGAAACTCAGTGTTTCTAATGAGAGAATGGGGGCGAGAAAGAGACTCACTTTTCACTTAATAGCCTTCTGTATCCTGATTTTTTTAAAAGTCATGTATATATATTAACTCTTCAAGAAATACAAACATCATAAATACATACATTAAAAAAGAGTTATTGACTTTGGGTTATTGTGGCTGACAAGAAAAAGCATATTTTTTCTTTGAATGGAATAAAATATTTAACTTATTTTAAAAAAGGAAGTAGAAGTCATAAAACTGTTGTCAAAAAGAATGATTTTACTTCCATCAAGTTGAATTATCATGACAATATTGGACAGTAGGGTTGGATGGTGGAAATACTACTGTTTGATATTTTCGGTGGATTTAAATGTGGAATCAATAATCATTTTCGGGATTCCCTGTCTTGCATTTCCTATGTAACTCATTGCTGTCTGGTCAGAAGCGTCTGAATTGCCAAACCCAGTTGCCATTTTCCAGTGTCACCGTGTTTCGTCTCTTGGCCTTCTTTTTGGGGGATGTCGTCCAGTATGATTTTTTTCCTCAAAATTATCTCATTCCTTGGCTTTAGTGACATTGTTTCAGAGCCTCCTTCCTCATTAATTCTTCATCCCCTGCCTGATACTTTGATTTCTGCCTTGGAAACCTCTCTAGACTGTTCCCTCTTTTCTTTTCCCCAATATGCAATTACCCTTGGTTCTATCTCAACTGTGTCCTGCCTCCTATGTGCTCCACTTTTCTGGTCTCACTGGCTTCAGTTCAGGTTCTACAAGGTCACACATACCTGTGTGTGGCACAGAGACACTCACTGAGTCCTTTGGAGGTTAATGTCAATACCCAGGTGGCATTTAAGGGCCTCACCCTCTTGTTCTCAGCCTCATTTCAACCTCCCCCAGCCCAGGCACCTTGTTCCTCAAGTCCTTGTTCCCCTTAGTTCCCAGAGCACGTCCTTGTGGTTCCAAGTGAAGAAAACCAGCTGGACCTTGCTTTGTCCAAGACAGGACTTCATGGAAGGATCTTGTGGCATCTCCTACACTGCCCAGGCAGGTCAGGGCTGCGCAGCCTCAGGAACCCTCTGGAGAGGTCAGAAACCCTCCTCTCGTTCCTGATCTTCTCTCGGGGTTGACCCTTTGCTCCTCCCTCTGCAGATTACTCTTCCTCGCGTGGGGGAAATGGACGTCAATAGTTCCTGAACATTTTATGGCTTAAGTCACTAAAGATGAATGGATTTTCTCCATCCCAAGACCCCAAATCCTAGGAAGGTGATTTATTGGCCCAGCTTTGTCTAGGCAGGAAGAATCAGGAAAGACGATAGCAGCTTCCCCGCAGCTGTCTGGATGGAGCTGGGGAAGTGCAGCTCCCAGAAGGGCGTGGGCCTGGGCCCCCGTCCTACAAGGCTCCAGGTATTCTGACCCCTCAGCGTTCACCACCCAACCCGGGCTTCTCACACGTTGCTCCTCCTGCCTGGACGCCCTTCTGCTTCCGTGAAATCTTCTGAATGACTCTCCTCCTCCCCGACGCACACACACATGCAGAGGTGCTGACCATCTCCCCGCAATTTCAAAGTTCCTTGTACATATCGTTGTTAGCACTTATCACACTGTCCTATAAAATATCAGTTTACATGTCTGTCTGAGCCACGAGAGGTTCATCGTATCTCAGTCTCCCACGCATTGTGCTCTTGTCATTTAGTAAAGGTCTGTTGACCGAAGAAGGAAGGAGGGAAAAGACACCCCTTAGTCCCCAGAGCATCGTCCTCAGACCCACTGTCATCCCTTCTCCTCGCTGTCTGGGCGCACTTGCTTGGTGCGTTGAGGGCTGGGGGCAGAGCTGGGAACTGGTTGCCCCTCCACAGCACCGACACCCTAGGGACCCTGGTCTCCGCGATCCCTGTGTGCACCCCCAACTGAGGGGGCCTGGAGGCGGGGGAGGTGGGGCTGAGATGCTGAACAGAAACAAGGTTCTCCTGGGAGGAGCCGAGCGCACCTGAGACCCTCAGAACTTCTCCAGCATTCCCTCCGTCGGGACGGTTTCTATTAAAGTCACACCAGTTCCGAAGAATTACGCCTTTGAGAGAAGAATTCCCTTCTCCTCCTTCACAGGAAAGATTTAATGCAAAGAATGTAGCTGGCTTAGCTGCTGCCTTTGCAAGGCTGTCCTTCAGCCCCGGTCACCACAGCTCAGCCTGGAGGCACGACAGTGTCCCCCCTTGTGTGTTTGGGCCTTCAGCACTGCCAGGTGGCACGCAGAAGCTCATCAGTCCTTGCTCAGGTGCCCCTTTATTATTAAAGTGACCATACTTTTGCAGAAACAGGACCCTGTGGCACAGAGAAGAGCTGAGGAACAGGGTGTCATTTGCCCCCCGAAGTGTCTTTTTAATTCCAGGGAGGGCTGGTCTGAAGGGAAGTTTAGGATCAGGTTATTAGACCACAATTAATGGTGGTGCACAGAATCGGAAGAGCTGGAGGACACTGACCATTCAGAAGCGTTGTGGGCAGGAAAGCCTGGGACACGTTCATGTTAGGTTGCAACACTCCTCTGGCCTCCAGGGGGGCTCCTTGCCCTCCCTGTCACCCGGCCTTGTGTGCTCAAGTTCCTCTGACAGACACAAATGCCTGGGACGGGGCTCTGGAAGCCCACCGGGGGCCAGGCTGTGGGCCCAGCTCCCCCAGTCTTGGTCAGAGGCTGTGCCCCTGGGACTGGTTCTCAGGGTTCTTTCAGGGCACAGTGTAGGTAAGCCCCAGGCGGGGGGGCGGGGGGGCATCTGGCCATCCTCCCTCCTCCCATGTTACTCTGCTGCCCAAGCCAGAATCCTAAGAGGTATTCCTCCTCTTCCCTTTTCCTAGATAATGTTGGATTACTTACTAAATTTATTCAATTTGAGCGAAAAACGTCTCTAGACTCCATCTCCTTGCAGCCCCAGCTCAAACGCTCCGTGTTTCTAGTGCAGTAACAGCCCTGCTGCTCACCCTCTCCAGGGCTGATTTCTCCCCACCAACCCACCCTCCTAAAGTCCACAGCTAGTTCATTGACTGCACGCCACTCCCCTTCTAAAAATCCTTCTGCTGCCGCAGCACCTGACCAAGCCTCCAGGTTGGGGCATCTCTGCATAGCTCTACACTTTTCTTTTTTAATTCTCTGCATGTCTGGGCTCCCGTGTGCCCGAGTGCAATGTGCCATGGTTGTCTGGGTCTGGAAGTGAACGTTCACAGGTCTGGGGCTGCACAGGTCCACGTGGGTGAAAGCGGCTTTGTTCTGTGCATGTCTACACGGCTGTGTGAAAGAGTGCCTGAGGATTTGTGTGCGCTGTGTGCGCACCCAGGTGTTTGTGAGCGAGCTTGTGTGTGTGTGTGTGTCCATGAGCAATCCTGTGTAGTCTCTACCCTTTGCTGTTTCTTTGAGCCTGGCTTTCTGGGAGGGTGAGTGATTGCTGTCGATGGGGAATGTTCCAATAAGGAGCAGTGTGAAAGAAATCATTTCACACTCCCCGCAGAGCAGACCGTGTGCTCTGCTCCTGGTTGCTGAGTTACTGAAGTCAGCTCCTTTCCTCTCCTGCTATGAGATATCGACTGGTTGCTGGCTGTTTTTAACACAAGCTTCCTTCCCTTCCTTTCTGAGGCTCCTCCGAGGAGCTTGGGTGCACAGAGCTGGGCTGGCCCTCATCTTTCTCCGAGATTTACTGAGGCAGGGAGTGCGCAGGGCAGCCTGTGTGGGGAGGGCTGACTGTGCCCAGGCTCCTGGAGGAGACAGGAGGTGCCATGTAGGATTTGGGGCCGGGAGCAAATTTTCATTGCTGTGGCTCCTCTGGCTTTAGGGCCATTTGTAACAGAGCAGACAAAAGTGAAAGCGTTATAGGAAAGTGTTTATTTGAAAAGACCTGGCCGAGAGGACTGAGGAGTGAGCAAGTTTAAGCAAGATAAGTCTGGGCTAAGAGGAATCCAAGAGTTCAGAGCACCAAGGCGAGCAGGTTGGAGCCTGGGGCTCGGCTCGTATTTTCTTCCAGGGCTTCCTTGTCCTGCGATCGTCCTTAGAGCTGGTTGTCTAGTCTTCTTCCCATCCTTCTCCACCACCTAGCAGCCTCTGGGCCTCCTCCACGGCCACTCACAACCAAGCCATCTCACTCTCGTGTTTGTAAGGATGCCAGGTAAACCTGCAACAAAGAAAGGCTTTCACAGGGCAGACAGTTCGGCCCCAGGCCCAGCCTTCCCCACCCTGCACTGCGCACATGAGCAGGAAGACCTTGTAAGACAGCGTGTTGCTCTCTGTCAAACCGAATATCAGCCGCAGAGCAGCAGCTGTAACTCGAGTCTCCTGACACCCCGCTGAGTGTCCTTTCCATCACATAAAGGTCGTTTTGGATGACTTTGGGGGTATCAGATGACTTTTATTTTATTTAAAACCAGAAAATAACTTCCACTTATGGGCCCATATGAGTGAAGTGGAAACTCATACAACGAGAGTCAGGAAAAGAGCTTGTGACAGTGGAACAGAGGACTTTCATCTGGAAGGAATGATCCTGCCTTTGAAGAGGCAGCCGTAGGAAGGTTTGATGTAGGCCAGATATGGAGAGTTCTGAGAACGAGTGGCATAGTGGCCAACTTAGACAGTCAGTGTAGTTCAGTTCAACCATCGTGTACTCAAGACCCAGCATAGGCCAGGGGCTGGGAAGGTGCCAGACACACAGAGAAGGCTAAGACATGGCCCTGCTTTCAAGGAGCTCACAGGCTTGGGGGGAAGCCAGAAATCAAAGAGTTGCCCAAGCGCAATGTGTGGTGGAAGCTCAGATGTCAGTATGCAAGGGTTGCTAAGGGAACAGAAAAGGAGATGTACTCCATCTGCTAGGACTCAGAGCATGTACAGATGTCAGACAATTCGCAGCGTATGGGGAACCACATACCTTTGGTCTAGATGGAGCTTAATATGCAAGGTGGGGAGTGGGAGGAGGAAGATCTGAGGGTTTTCTGAAAGCCATAGGACACGGGTCCTTTGAAGCTACTATGGAGTGTTTAAAAATGGCAATCCACCCAAACGTTTTGAGCAGGGTGGTAAATGGGTCAGATTTGTGTCTGGTAGCTCCCTCTGGAAGAATGTGCAGGGGAGGGCTCAGAAGAATAGCATCAAAAGTGGAAATCAATGCGGAGATGGTGGCAACCCCCAGGCAGGAGAGGAGGAGAGCCGGAGCTGGGGCAGCAGAGAAAGAGGGGAAGAGATGGGCTGGAAAATATTTAAGAGGTAAAGGTTAGAAAATGCAGTGATGGGATGGCTGTCGGGGGCGGGGGAAGCTTAGTTTCATGACTTATGGGCAATATGGAAGGTGATATCACAGTTGGGGGAAAGAATATTGAGTTTGAGAAATGGGGACCTGTGCAGGGAGATGTGGGGCCAGCACATGTGTTTGAGGTCCTTCGGTACATCCAGTTGAAGATTTCAAACAACCAATAAGATCTAAGGTTTAGGAGGGACGTCAACATTGGAGTTAAAGATTTGGAAACATACAGACACTCAGGGCGAGAAAGTCACCAGAGAGGGGGTCTAGTGTAAGAACAGTGGGTCGGAAAGAAGCTCTGGGAACGCCAGCCTCTAAGAGACAGAGGAAGAGGATTCCATAAACACGACAGCAGGGATAGTCAGAGAGGGGCCATGCAAGCTGGAGGGTGTGTGTCGTGGTAGCAAGGGCTGGGGTGGGGAACGGAGGTGTTGGAGTGGAAAGGAACAGTCATTAGTATCAGGCACAGAGGGGAGCTGAAGAGAGAAGGACTGACCTCCATGCGGGGTGGGATGGAAGTCTGGCTGTAGGAGGTGTGGGGCGGATGGGAGTTACAGCACACAGACCGAGTGACACCACACCTGAGACGCTCCAGTGGGGACTGGGAGGAGAGAAATCTTCTTAGAGGCAACACAAAGTCAAAACAAGGTGTTTTCTTGGGAGGCAGGAGGAGAAGAACATGCCTATTTGTAGAATTAGCAGAGCAGCCCAGTAGAGAGGGCGGCTGAGGGCCTACGGAGGGACAACTGCTGTGGTAGGGGGACCTGGAGGACGCAGAGAATGGACAGAGAGGACCTTGGGCCTTGGGCCTTGGCAGGAAGGGAAATGGAGGTAAGAGCCAGTTCTGTGTGAGGACCTGAGTCAGTTTACAGGTTACAGGGGCCAAGGGTGGAGGGAAATTATGTTCCGCTTTCTTAATGAAAAAGGAGACAAAGGTTTTACTGTAGTCACGTTGAGGACTCACGTAAGCAGGCTTGAGAAAAACTAGAAAGATACGGATTGGAAATTAGGGCAAATGAATGTGGGAGCTAACCACAGACAAGGCACGGCCAACAGGGCCCAGAGTTGGCCCAGAGTTGCTCACGTTTACTTGGCAGCGGTGGAATCTTCTCAGAGTTGCAAGGTTTTCTTTAGCATTGTTCAATTTCCCAGCTATAGGACTCCAGCAGAGGGACTGTTGTAACACTGGCCCAGGATTGGGATTTTGCTGGACAAAGGTGGGGAGTGACGGCAATCGTAATAATACCTAATGTTTACTGAGCACATACTAGGTTCCAGGCATAAAGCTCTATGCTCTTAATGTTTATTGTTTCGTTTGATAGTCAGAATGATTCTAGGAGGTTGAGATTAACAGTAGATCCACTTATCAGATAAGGAAACTAAGTCCCAGGTAAGTAAAATTTGCCCAAAGTCACATATGTAGAATGTGCTAGAGATAGGATTCAAAACCAGGCGATTCCTTTAGTTCCAGAAAGAGAAAATGATTCAGAGTCAATGATGAGATGAAGCTGTATTTGGAAGCAGGCAGGGCCAGGAGCTGGCTGGTAGAATAGAAGAAAATTAAGGCTCCAAGAGACTGGATGTCTTTCTGAGAACAAACACTCCCCGGGGTATGGAAACAAAGGCTGCAAGAATAATTGGTTGTGGGGTTCAGACACCGGTTGCTGGAGTTGAGATCAGTGAAGATAAAGATAGTACTGGATGGAGTGAGGATGTTGAACTGTCTCAAGATGACGGAGCTGAAAGGCAATGAAATAATAACTGGCACAGCAGGAGGTGAGGTCAACTATGCTTGGTGCTTGGATTATGAATTGGGCTTTGTTTTTCAAGCATTGCCACCCTCTCTGCTGTTCCTACTTCTCAGAAACCGCCCATTCCTACTGGCCAAGTTCTTCCATGGGTGCCTTCCCCAGGTGCACCTTACTCCTCCCACGGAGGAGTGGATCTCCACGGGCAGACCCGGGTTATCGTCTCTTTCTAAGGAAGTGGCGGTGTTCCAGTGAGGCAAGGGGACACAGAGAAGCCACAGACCTGTGGGAGAAAAAGGCGGCACCTGAGTCATTGGGGCACGTCTCATTCACTGTTCTGTGCTGGGTGCTTGACAGACCTAATCCCAGGAAGGCCTGTGTGTGTGTGTGTGTGTGTGTGTATGTATGTGTGTGTCTGTGTGTGTGTGTGATTTGTTGATCATAACTACCCTAAGGGATAAAAACTGTCCATGCCTGTAGGGATGAGCCATCTATTCTCCATGGAGAGAAAGGCCCTGGCTGGTCTATGGGAGAAACAGCGTGGGAGGCCTGGGACACTGTTTTTCCCTCCACACCAGGCGGGGAAGGGACCCTGAGGGACAGAACCTATTGGAAATTCTGGGAGGAGAGGGAAAGCCACTAAGCCCAGAGCTGGCCTGGCCTGGCCAAAGAAATGGCCTGGAAACAGAAGTAGAAAAAGGCTTAGGGGATTCTCTGACAGTCCCTACATCTCCGAGGGGACATTTTAGATTATTTTTATAACTTTTATAGAGACACCACAGGTTTATTCCCAAAGCAGTGCTGTGGTTAAAAGAGCACGGCATATACAAGCAAAAGTAATTTCAAACCAATTTATGTCTTTTGCTTGTATTTCTGCAGGCCATGAAGGGAAGGCATGGTCTCGGGCAATGTCCTAAATTACCCTTTTCTTCTCCCTCATGCCGCCTCCTCGCTGCAGCTGCTCCCCAGGGCTTGGTCCTCAAAGGTCCCTGAGCACGGCCCCGGGCTCTCACCCTGAGGCTTAGCCTCCACCTCTGTCCCTTTCCTCTCCACTCTCCAACACAAAAGCAAGGATGGTGACCTTGGAGGCAAGGAGGGGAAGAAACGGCATCAGGCCAGGCTAGAATTCTGTTTAGTGGGTGTGAGCTGGGGCTGGGGCCCAGCTGGGGACACGGTTATGTCAATGTTTTATTCCATCACTTTCCACTTGAGCGATATTATGGACTCCACAGAGAGATGTGCAATTGCTCAGTAATTCCCTCTGCTCACAGACCCACGCCTCTCCTCCGCACGTGGCCTTCTTTCCCCCCTAGTGTGAGTTCACGGTTAGGGAACCTCCAGCTGCCTGGCTGAGTTTGCTCAGACTCTCGTTGCAAATCCCAGGACCAGGGAGCAAGCAGCCTCCTGAGCCTGAGGTGAAGCACTTGGTCCCCTCCCTGCAAAGGTCAATGTCTTTGACGTGAGGAGAAAATGGGACCCTGAGAACAAGCAACCACTTGATCTTTCTGGCTGCCACACCCCTAGAATTGGTTCGCACTCACCCTGTGACATGCCAGCAGCACACACCCCGTGTCTCCAGGATTTAGCTTGTGGCCCTGATTCTGCCTTGGAAGGACCGTGCGGTAGAGGCTGAGTCTCCGACCAGCGTTGCTGGAGAAGCAGCTCATGTCCAGCAGCTGGAACAGTGCCTGCCTGAGCTCTAGTTTTGCGGCGTGACACTTAGGGCCCTCTCCAGCCCTCTGCCAAGCTCCCAGTGAACCCAGGCCTGGCCGATAGTCCCAAGTCATGGCTTTGTCGGGGGAGGTCAGAATTTGTTTGGTATCGACTGACTCTCAGAGACTCAAAAGAACTCTTGAGTTTAAAGAACCTGGCTGGGTGTGGGGCTGGTGATTTAATAAGTGAGTGAGTTCTCAGCCCAGTGAACTCACATAATGTCATGTCTGTTTGTTAACATGCAACCATAGAAATCTGGAATGGCTTAAAGTCAGGTCTATTTATTTTTCCTGGAATGAGACATCTAGGACAGGAGTCCAGGTGTAAGGTGCCCCTGCATGGTAGCATCTGTACCCCAGCTTCTTTCTCTTTCTGACCTTCTGTTCTCAGATTATGACTTTCATTTTCAGGGTCATTTTGGGGTGGCAAAATAGTGGCTGCCCATTCTTTGGCCTCGTGTTCATACCCTGAGCAGGACATGGAGGGAAGTACCGTGGGATGGGACAGTGCTGTGAAGGAGAAAGGACCCTTTCCCAGATCTTTCAGCACACTTGGTCGTGTCTCTCTGGCCAGAGCTGTGGCACATGGCCACTCGTAGCTGCAGGGGAGGTCGGAATGAAATTGCCTAGCTGCTACATTTCCCCCCAAAGATTCTAGTAGTAACAGAAAGGGGGTAATGGACATTGGGTGGGCAAATCACAGTATCTGTCACATTTGAATCTGGTTCCCTGAGTGGAATGGGTTGGTCTGAACACTCCAGACACCCCCAAATTTTACTTCTACCTTCAGCAAGGTCTCTCCAGTGTCCTTGTGACTCTGGGGCTATTCTAGGAGACTTCGAGGCTGACACGGGACCAACTTTGCCCCAGGTCCTTACACCTTGACTGCAGCCTTTGTGCACTTGTGCAGACAATGAGCTTTCAGGCCATCCACAGTTTGCAATTCTCAATCTGCGGTCAGCTGTGCACAGAGTCCCAGCTCGACTCCGTAGCCTTGGGAACGCTCTCTCCACTGTCTCCCTCGGCACTCACCATCACCTTGCATATCCTCCTCCTGCGCTCACCCCATGTGCATCTTGTTGACTTCTTCCTCTTCCCTCTAACTTGTCTATCAGAGCAGCCCCAGGATCAGTCTGGCAAAGTAGGGTATTATTGGAGGGTAGAGAGTGGGGAGGCGAAGAGATTGAACCTCTAGCAAACTCAGGAAAGAGCAAAGCTGGAGATACTGACAGGGTAAGAGTTGTAACCTCATCATGATTATTTTGCCAAAGACGCCTTAGTGAAGTGGCAAGAAAAGGGACAGAGGCCTATCAGGGAAGGGCCACTTGGGCCAGGGAGTCACCAAAGAGCCCATGAAGGTCTCTGCTGTGGTGATGACTCCTTGACAAGGAAGATGGGGCATCTTGGGGACTTACTTCACAACCCTGTGAGCCCCATCGTGGAAGGACTAGGCTGCCCAGATGGCGAGACTCAGTCCTCTCCATGAAGCCATGGTTGCAGGGATGAGCTGGAACAAGGCTTCCTGGTGGCCTTTTTCAGTCTCACCTGCTATTTGTTCTTCCTACTCTTTGGGGAAGCTCCTCCACCCCCAGCCCTCCTTACCCTGTCCTTCTGCTTCATGCTTTGGGTTTTTGCTTGGTGGATACTTCTAGGTGCCTTAAGGACCTCAATGAGATCTGAAACACATACTTCCAGCAGCATCACTCTTGCCTGCCTTGGAAACTTCTTGCTTAAGTGAAATCTAAACAGCCTTTAATTATATGTCACCTCTCAAGGACCATTTAAGAACCAAACTAGTATTTACAAATGGATTTGAAATTTTCTCAGTAAAGGGAATTAATTCTGTTACCTCTCAGTGCCTAGAAAAGCAAACAAAAGAGAAGGAAGGCTTATATTTGTCCAATGATATGGGCAAATCAGGCAGCCTTAGGATTTTATCCAGTTGGAAATACACTAACAAACGTTAGAATGTATTTGATCAGAGGAAACAAGGATTGCTTCAGGGAGAGTAGTTGCCCCTTCTGAGTAGAATTTGCCTGACTCAGAGAAGCAAGGAGGTAGACAGTAGGAGTGTCGGCCCCTTCCTTCCACAGCTGGGTGCTCATGGCAGCGTGGAGAGCCTCCTCCTGCGAGTGTAGGCAGGGCCGTTCCTGAGCCAGGCCAGTCTCTGTTCCACCTGCTGTGGGGTCTGGTCTTTGTTGTGAGGTCAAAGCCTAGATGACCCACATGAGGGGAGTCCTTTGCCCAGGGAGTCACAGTGATTCCTGACCCCCCAAAATACAATGTGAGCTTAGCCTATATCATTGGCTGATGCCTCAGTTTCCCCATTAGTGTAGCTGTGCTTTATTAAGACTACAACTGTATCCTGAATTTTCAACTATTTTGTCTGGACCCCTGATGCCATCCCCAACCCTTGCGAACCTCCACCCAGCCCTCCAGGGAACCACTGTCTAATAGAAATGAAATGTGAGCCACATCTGTGATCTGAAATTTTCTAGAAGCCACATTAAAAAAGTAAAAAGAAACAGGTAATATCAATTTTAATAACATATTTTATTTAACCTAGTATATTATAATATCATTTAACATGTAATCAACATAAAATTATAAATCAGTGTTTTTTAGTCAGAGTTCTCTAGAGGGATGGAACCAATAATGTATCTAGAGAGAAATATATATGAAAAGGAATTTTTTTTAAGGAAAATCGGCTTACCTGATTATGGAGGCTGAGAAGTCCCAGGACAGGCCATCTGCAAGCTGGAGAACCAGGGAAACAACGTGGCGACAATTCCAAAGGCCTCAGAACCAGGAAAGCCGGTGCTGTAATTTCCAGTTTGAGGCGAAAGGCCCAAGAGCCCAGGGTGCTACCGGTGAAAGTTCCAGAATGCAAAAGCCAGAGAACATGGAATTCTACTTAATAATGTCCGAGGGCAGGAGAAGGAGGACATCCAAGCTCTGGAAGAGAGAGAGCAAGAATTTCCCCTTCCTCCACCTTTTTGTTCCATCCAGGCCCCAGCTGATGGGATGGTGCAGCCCTCGTTGAGGGCGGATCTTCTGAGCTCAGTCCACTGACTCGCTCCTTTGGAAATGCCCTTGCAGACACACCTGGGAAAGCCCAACACGCTGGTCAAGTGCCAAACCACCCGGCTTTCCCTTTCAGTAGAAGAGGACGGGTTCAGTGCCCACTGAAGCACTGAAACTAGTTAATACAATGAGAATAAATAATGCTTTACTAGCTACCTGGAAATCCCTTACTTCACTCAGGTTGACACCCTAAATCAGCCATTACAATGAGATGCTTTACCTTTGTGGTTTGGTACTAAGTCTTTGAAATCTGGTATTTTGCTACTACAGCACTTCTCAATTCAGACTGGCCACATTTCAAGCAGGTGGCTGAAACACAGCGGTGGAGGCTGACATCTTTAAGGCCTCCAAATCCCAGCTGGGGTCCTGTTGGCTCCTATGATGGCTAATTTTATGTGTCAACTTGATTGGGCCATGGGGTGTCCAGATATTTGGTCAAACATCATTTCTGGGTGTGTCTGTGAGAGTGTTTCTAGATGAGATTAGCATTTGGATTGGTGGGCTGAGGAAAACAGACTGGCCTTTCTAGTGTGGGTGGGCATCATTCAGTCTACCAAAGGCCTGAATAGAATAAAAGGCTGAGCAAGAAAGAATTCTCCCTCTCTGGCTGACTGCCTTTGAGCTGGGCAATGGGCCTTCTGCTTCAGACTTGGACTCAGACGGGAACTTACACTATCAGCTCTTTTGGCTCTCAGGCCTATGGGCTCAGTCTGGTTTTCCTGGGTCCCCCAGCTCACAGACAGAAGATATGGGGACTTCTTGACCTTTGTAATGACATGAGCCAATGCCTTATGGTGTGTGTGTGTGTGTGTGTGTGTATTCTCTTTGGTTCTATTTCTCTGGAGAATACAGACTATTATAGCTCCTCATAGACTGAACACATGGAAATGTAATATTTGATGATCAAATATATTATGAAGATGTCAGTTGGTGGATTCCATCTTCATACACCAAGGTGCAACAGAGGCAGCATTCTGAACTACCCTGGGTCAGAATCCAGACAGAAATTAGAAGGCAATTATGGAGTGTGATCCAAGTAACCAGGTGGCATCAAGAGACCAGCAGCAGAAGACAGAATCTAAGAATCGGGCCATTCTTCAACCTGAGCTCCTGGATTACTCCTGTCTGCCTCCCTGCCTCCAGACCTACCTTCCCTCCAATGATCTTCACACAATCTAACCATGGCAGTTAACCCCTAGCTTATAACACATTTTGCCTGTGGGGTGATGTCCAAACACCCAGTGGTGCATTCAGAAATCTTCGTATCCTATCTTCTATGTATCTTCTTAGCCATCCCTCTCCATGTCCCTGATCCTCATTGCGCATGTAAGAGTTTATGCTCCTTGTGTTGCAAAGCTTCTGTGCCCTTGCATATGGTTTTCTCACTGCCCAGAAGTCACTACCCTTCCCATTCCTCAGCTTGGTTCTTCTATTTCTCCCCCAAGAAAGCACATAGACATCACCTTCTTCCAGAATCTTCCCTGATATCCCCTCTTATCTTCATTCCTGGTTGGGTCAGATGTTGATATCTTGTATTCTCAAAATCACTCTCAGCATCTCTATAATAGCACTCATCTCACCACCTTTTAATCACTTGTTCACTCGTTTGCCTTCACATCAGGCCATCAGGTTCTTGAAGGCATTTTTACCTTTGCAGGACACAGCACTGGGCTCAGCTTGCAGGAGGAATCTGGCCTCAGGAAAGTTTATGCAATGACCAATGCAGGGTTCTCCCTAGATTATACAAAGACTATCATTGGGAACTGGGCCCAAACCAAACCTGCCTACTCTGAGCTTCCCACCTGGTTCAAACTGTGACTCCCCAACCACTTCATCGCTAAGCCAAATTAGGCTGGGACTCACACCTTTGGGAAAGCAATTTGTTAAGTATGCGGAAAAAGGCTGTGTGCCCAGAGATGTTCATTACAGCATGGCCTCAGACATAAAAGCAGAAGAAACAATCAAATTACAATGAATAAGTAAATTATAGCATGTCAGTGAGTTGGAATTCATGAACTCTTAAAAACAATGATTATAAAGACAGTGGAACAGCACGAAAAAGGAAAGACAGCATTTTCTATGCACCTCCTCAAAGAGAAAATCCCACTCCATTAAACAACCCTTCCTCTGTTCTTCATTCATTAATTCACAAATATTTGTTGAATACTTATGATGTACAAGGTCCTTCTCCTTTGTAAGAAGTCTAGATTTTAATAAAGAGTTCCAGCGGAAATGGAAGGTAGGGGATACATCAGGCATCACACAATGTTTGATTTAGAGATACCCTCACTCACCATTTCTCCCCTCATGAAGTTCCTCTTTTAAGTTCTCTTAAAATCTCCTCCTCCCTTGCAGTGTAGCCTCATCTGTTTTCCCTCCCATCATTTCCATCTCCTCCTATCCATTCTTGTCCTAAGTGAGCAGATTACCCATCGTTCTCCAAGTTTCTCCAGTCTTGCATCCTCACACCCATTACCTTTTCAGTGAACAAAGATGATTTTAGAATTTGTTTTTCTTTTTCTTTTTTAGAGACAGGATCTTGCTCTCTTGCCCAGGCTGGAGTGCAGTGGTGTGACCACAAGTCCTTGTAGCCTTGAACTCCTGGGCTCAAGCAATCCTCCTTCCTGAGCCTCCCGAGTAGCTGGGACTACAGGTACAGGCTGACGTGCCCAGCTAATTTTTAAATTTTATTTTATTTTGTAGAGACAGGGTCTCACTATGTTGCCCAGGCCAATGTCTAACTCCTGGCCTCAAGAGATTCTCCTGCCTCGGCCTCCCAAAGTGCTGAGATTACAGGTGGGAGATACTGTACCCAGTCTAGAGTTTTTCTTAGAAGTCAGTCAAGAGATTGTAAATAACAAATTATGTTTCCTGGCCACAGTACTTTTTCTATCCTGTCACAGATGTGCAGTAAGGGCAAAATACCTAATTGGAGATGTTGGTCACCCTGGATCTTGGTTGCCTCTAAGCTCAGTGTGGTGGAGTGTGAACAAGAACCCTCAGTCCCCTGCGCAGATCCCCTCTGGGACAGGTTCAGCACTCCTTTCCTTAGTCCATTTAATGTTGCTGTAAAGGAATACCTGAGGCTGGGTAATTTATAAAGAAAAGAGGTCTGATTGGCTCATGGTCCTGCAGGCTGTACAAGAAGCACGGCACCAGCATCTGCTGTTCGTGAGGGCTTCAATCTGCTTCCACTCATGGTAGAGGCAAAGGGGAACAGGTGTGTGCAGAGATCACATGGCGAGGGAGAAAGCAAGGGTGGGGGAGGTACCAAGCTCTTTTTAACAACTAGCTCTCTCAGAAACTGACAGAGTGAGGACTCACCCCTGCCCACCACTGGAGGGCG
Organism: Eulemur rufifrons; assembly: GCF_041146395.1. NCBI lineage: Eukaryota > Metazoa > Chordata > Mammalia > Primates > Lemuridae > Eulemur > Eulemur rufifrons. The sequence goes on from NC_091010.1 coordinate 11,357,196, forward strand.
GAATCTATTCACAGGGATCTGTCCACATGCCCCAAACACCTCCCATCAGGCCCCACCTCCAACATTCGGGATGAAATGTCAACATGAGGTCTGGAAGATAAACATCCAAACTACGCACTCCTCACTAGTTTTCAAGAGGGCTTGAAGCTGACATCAATAGTGTTTAAAGGGAGTCTTATGGAACAATTTATGGCCAAGACTTTTGCTGTGGCTATTCTCTCCCTGTAAGAGGGGGGAGGAAATTGCTGGAAGAGAAGACAGAGCAGCAGTTGGCCTAGTTCTGGATATGGCCCAATGGTATTTAAATAATTCATATATTTAAAATAACAAAATAAATATTTTATGGGTCTTTAAATTTCAGGAACGAGCTGCATCCTTGAAACCCATAGATTAAAAACTAGACTCCAGTCACAAATATCATTGCGCAGTAAAATGCTGCTATTAGTGGACACGCATAATTCAGAGCAGACAGAATTTCACACTCAGGGGCCTTCAGAATGCAGCTAGACTGCCTCAGATGCAATACTGGGGAGGAAGCTGCCTCTCCCTTCTCTCCTGAGACTGTGGTGTCCTTTGAACAACAATCTCTTGTTCCAAACAGGGTGGGATCCTTGTTCCTGCAAATCATCGTCTCTGGGAGGGAAAATTTATAACTCACTCCTGATCATCTTGAGTATCTCAAAGAAACCTGTTGATAAAATGTGGTGGGAGGGTGTGCATTAATAGTTATCAGGCAGGACAATAAGGTTGGTGAGAACTGCATAATTTTTCTATTGGTCTCTATTTCCCAAGAGAGTTTCGGAGATGATGCAAAGTACTTGCAGCAATGTGACTAGAATATTTCCTCGAAAGGGTTGCTTAGTCTCATTCTGTCTATTTTAAAATATAATGCTTATTGATTTTTTTTGCACAATTATAGAAGTAATGTATGACTATTATATAAAATTTGGAAAATATGGCAAGTGCAAAGAGGGAAAGAAAAGACATCTTTAATTGATCTCATTATTTTTCATGATCATGGTATCTCCCCTGCCAGGTAAGTATAATTATTTTGAGAGAGAGAAAGAGAGAGAGAGAGAGAGAGAGAGAGAGAGTAAAGCCCTAATTTCTATGCTTAAGCATCTTTTTCTTTTCCCTTTGTTCTCGTATTAGCTCCCTTCTGGTTCCTTTGTTACCTAGGTTAAAAGCAGTTTTGAAGGAGGGTACTTTCTTCTACAACTTGCATATATCCCTCATCAGTATCACAGGTCTTGACTAGGGCATATTTTTGGAATTAATTGCAAAGATTTCTCTTCCCTTTTCATAGAAGAGAAAATCTGTGTAACTTGAGCCTTTGTGTACTGATTCCAGAGAATTGATGAAAAAGACTTAAGGCAGCATTTCTCAATCTCAGCACTAAGGATATTTCAGATTAGATGGCTTTTTGTAGTGTGGGGCTTCCCTGCGCACTGTAGGATGTTTGTCAACATCTCCGGCCTCTACCTACCAGATGTCAGTAGTGAAGCCCCTTCCCTCCAGTTGTGACAACCGAAAATGCCTCCAGACACTGCCATATGCCCCCTGGGCGGGAGGGGCAAGATTGCCCCCAGGTGAGACCACTGTCTTGAACACCTAGAAGTTAGAAATGCCAGAGTTTCCGGACTCTTAATTGGTCATGTTTTAGGCTATAAAATGTCAAGAAGGTAAGTATTTTAATGGAATTTCTGAAAACACAAATAATCAACAGCTTGTGTTCCTACTGCTCTTTTTCAGCAAGACGTGGATTGTTACGAAGAGATGAGAGGCCTGCATTTGGAAGCATTACCAGTCAGGACTTAGTCAGGGGCAGAGCGACTACTCTAGGTATTTTAATCAGAAAGGGAGTTAATGCAGGGAACTAGGAGCTTACAGAACCCTTAGAAGAGCTGGGCAGGAGTCTGAAGATCAGGGAGGGTGCTTTGCTGGCTTTCAGGAAATCTGGACTCATGCAGCATCTTTCTAGGAGATCAGAGGGCTGCTGGCATCCCAGAGTGTTTGCTACTGATGATGTCAACAGCTTGTAGCAGCAACATGAGTCATTTTTAGGAAGAACCCTGGAAGCTGCTGGCACATCCACATATTTGCCATCTGCTGACACCCAGAGCCTGTCTGTAGCTGCTGTGGGACAAGAGAATGGCTCCTCCTTCTCTTCTGCCTCCCAGACCTCATCTGACTACCTCTCAGTGGCCAAATCTAACTAAAACCCTGCTGGCCAGGGAGTCTTGGAAATGTAGTTTCCAGGCTTCCAGCCCTGCAGTCCTAGAAGGTTCCGAAAAGGACAAGGATGCGACTGAGATAATTGAGGAGACATTGTGGATGTGGCAGAGGGCATTTATTCAAGTGTCCTTTGTTAGTATTAGGATTTGACAAGAGACGTAGCCTACTCCGGTGATGCTGTATTGATAAAATAACCTTAGATTCTTCTATCTAGTTTGATTGGCATGTCTTGTGCATTGTTAAGGAACCATAGAGGCTAAAGCTATGGGATGTGTGACAGGGTGGAAGTTTCCTGGTGCCAATATGACAAACAAACCTGCCTTGGCATCAAAATATATGAGAAAAGGTATGGAACTGCATAGATATCTTCATATACCACTCATTTACTTGATGTTATCTCATAGGGTTTCCCCCAATAGCTATTATTCAAATGTAAAAATATTACTTTTATCATGAAAAATAAGCTTAATAAACTTGAAAAAGGATTACTGCTATTAAAAAAATTCCAAAAGCATGATATCCATTTTGTTACACATAGTTCAAAAACATTATTTTAAAGGGTCTACATTATTTAGTCATGTGGATTTAAAAGTTTACGTGAATCTTTGTTCCCAGCTTCAGTTAATTCCTTAGGATAAGTTTCACTAAGATATATATGTCTGAAAATATGTGAATGTATACATACATACATTTAAAATTTTTATCAAAGGGTAGAATATTATGCATGCCATTCTGAAACTTTTTCTCTCAATGTAAATTAGAGAGAAACTTTTCATATATTAGCACTTAAAGATATTTCTTGATCTTTTTAATGACTAAAACACATTCTAGTCTAGTTTTAATGACTAAGACATAATAGAACATATTGTATTTTATGCATGTGCTATAATTTATTTAACTAGTCCACTACTAATGGTCATTTTAAGTTGTTTTTGATTATTACAAATCATAGTGTAATAAATAACTTTGTAGCTACTAATTTTGCAAACATACCTGCATATCTCTAGGATACATTCCTAGAATTAGAAGTGCTTAAGCACAGGTAACATGTATTTAAAATTTTAATAGATATAGGCACGGCTATTTTTAGTTTAATTCTAATGTCACTAGTGTTTGCTATTCGAAGAAAACAATTACCTACTTCTTCCTTGAGTCAGATGGGAACCATAGCCTAAGAATTAATTTTATGAGTCAACTTGACTGGGCCATGGGGTGCCCAGATTAAACATTATTTCTGTGTGTGTCCCTGAGGGTGTTTCTGGATAAGGTTAACATTTGAATCAGTGGACTCAGTAAGGTAGATCACCCTCACCAATGTGGAGGGTCATGTGATTTGTTGGGGGCCTGAAGAGAACATAAGGTGGAGGAAGGAGAAATTCACTCCCTTTTTTCCTGCCTCACTGCTTGAGCGGGGACATCTCATCTTCTCCTACACTTGGACTGAGGATTCCCTTGATCTCAGGCCTATGGAACAGACTGAATGACATCACTGCCTTTTCTTGCTAATGGCAGATCACGGAATTTCTCAACTTTCAAAATTGTGTGAGCCAATTCCTTAATATCTGCCTATCTATCTATTCTTAGAAAGGAAAAGCCTTAAGCATGTTGAAATTTATCAGAGTTTATTTGAGCAAAAACCACCAATGATAATGATGAGCAAATTGGGCAGCCCTCAGAACCAGAACAGTTTCTAAGAACTCCTGCCTGCTACATGGACAGGCAGCATTTATGGACAGAAAATGGAAGTGTGGCAAAAAGAGCAACTTACGTGGTTACAGCTTGGTGCTGTGTCTTATCTGCATCAGCTGCCTATGATCCACGCTCTGTTGGGCCCAGGACAGGAGCCTAGTCCAAATCAATGGCTTCCTACAAATTTTAACACCATCTGTCTATCTCCTATTGGTTCTGTTTCTCTGGAGAACTCTGACTAATACTAATAACGAATAATAATGCTTGTTATCCACTAGTCACTGTTCTGAGCACTTTACATATAGGAAATTATTTAATTGTTATCATAACAATATACATTAAGTATCATTATTAACATTTCCATGTTGCTATTGAGAAAACTGAGGCATAAAAATTTAAATAACATGCCTAAAGCCATTGGGGCAGTGAGTCAGGGTGCTAGGATCTGAATCCACATCTTGTAGCTCCAGAGACTAAGCGGTTGGACATTCTGCTACACCACCATGCAGCCTAAGCGAATTCTTCTAAGCAGTAATTCCAAATCTTTGCCTAGTTCATTTGGTGTTTAAGGCAGTGGCCCTTGGATGCATGTGACTCAATGATAGATTACATGCTAATTTTTGGTAGACCCAAGGGGGTACACCATTTTTTTTTTTAGACGAATTGTGACTTTGGTGCTTTTCCCATAATGTTTTAATTTCGTTAAGTTTTTGAGGTAGACAACCATGCAATCTATGAATATTGTTAATTTTATGTCTTTATGACATTATACCTCTTATTTATTTTTCCTATTTTAATGAATTGGCTCTGACTTCCAGGATACTATAATGTAATGTTGATGTCTTTTTTTTCCTTCAGATTTTAATGGAAATCAATGCCTAGAGTGGCTCCAAGTGTGTACAATGTTGGTTGATACCTCTGGACAGAGATTCATGACCATATTCAGGGATTCTTCTCTTCGTCACTTAATAGAGTCCTTAATAAGGAATGGATATTTAATTTTATCAAGTGCCCGTTTGGAGGGTCACATGTGAATATTATCACACATTATTATATTAATGGATTGACTGTGTTTGATGATTACATATATTCTGGTTATCTGTTTCTGTGAAATGAACTTCCCCAGAGCAGTGGCTTAAAACCATAGCCACCATTTATTTTGCTCATGAATCTGCAAGGTGCCCGGGCCTGGCTGCGCAGCTCTAGTGGCGTGGAGAATGGGAGGTGTGGAGTGGGGGTGGGGAACGGAACTGGGAAGTGGGGTGCAATTTCTGTTATGGCTCTAAGGCAGCCTGGGTCAGACCAACCTGCCCAGGTGGGGATGGTGGCTCCAAGTCACCCTGATACCAGGAAGAAATCCTTGAGTGGCCTTGGGGAAGAAACGGCTGGCTTCCCTGAGAGATGTGCCAGAGCCCCAGGGAACCGGCATCCACCATCTACAGGGAGCAAAAGAAGCCCCGAGGCCTGAATCACAGAATACTTGTTCAGCAAAAGAGCAGCTGAGGGTGGAGGGGGCTGATTTATCCTTGCTGTTTGATCAGGTGGTCTCAGCCTTAGAAACGATCTCACTTGACAATTCCATTTGAAGTCAGCACTGCGTGCGTTCCAGAAAGACAATACTAGGCAGCAGGATATTGTTTTTAAGAATAGTTATGCTGCAAAGAATAAATATCTAAATGAGTAAATGAACAACAAAAATCACAGAGATAGGACATTTGCCAGAGGGCACCCTGCGAGAGCTGTACCTGTCTTCCCTCCGACCTTCAAGCACAAGCTCCCTAACAGGAAAATGCTCTGCTCAAGTAGGAGGCTGTCTGGGTGCGACCCCCTGACTTTATTCCTTAGCTGTGACCTTGAGCAAGTTGCTTTATCTGTCTGTGCCTCAGTTTCCTCATCTATAATATGGGACAACAGCAGTACCTTCTGCTCAGGAATACGAGTAAGTTTTAAAAGAGTATCTATCTACCTACCAATCATTTACCTATCATCTTCCACACCGTCAGGCACAGCGTAAGCACTTCAGTTAATGTTGGTTGTCATATCTTTTTCCCCAGTTCTGTACACAGTCAGCAAATCACTCCAGAGCTTTCCTCTTATGTGTTTCTCATCCATACCCATCATGTCTCATCAACCCTCACTACAACCCTACAGGTGCCTGGCAACCATCTCTCTCCCTGACCCAAACCTCAACTTGTACAACTTTCCACACCAACCATTTGACAGCACAGCTTGCTCTAGTAATTTCCTTCTTATTTTATGATTTTTAAATCCAAATTCCATTCCCTGACCTTCAAGGTCCTACTTCATTCTTTACTATGAATACACACATATTCACGCTCATGTGCACACACACACACATATATATACACTTAGACACATGTACACACATGCATGTACATATACACACATATACATACATGTTCTCACACACGTATGTGTATATAGATATGTATATATATAAAGAGAGAGGGAGTTTTGTTTGTGTTTTACATAAAAGATAACTTACTATGTGTCTTACGTAACATTTCCCCTTCACTTTCCATGTTTTATATATTGAGCTAGCTCATTCTTTTTAATAGTGTCTTCCCGATGCATAGGTTCTTGGTTTTGTGTGGGTATCCAGCCCGCTCTGCATGAGGTCTCTCATTTAGGTAGGATGGACTCAATCCCCTGCCCCTGGAGGGTGGATTTTGACTTGTCTGTACCGGTAATTTTACTTTCATTCCCCGAAGGGAGCCTGTGCAGCTGTTAACAAAGAGTGGGCTATGTTAATACATGAAGACATGGAAAGCTAAATGAAAAACTATTATGCACACGTGTGCTAAGTTACCTCTGCCAATTATTGAGAGGGGCAGGAGGCATAATTCTGACTAGTGAGATGTGGAGAGCTTCTGGGAAAGTTTCTGTTCTTGAAAAGAGATGCAAGGAAGAGACAGCACCACCTGCCTTCTGTCTCCAGAATTTGTTGTGTCTGGACACGATGCTTAGAGCTGCTGAAGCTGCTGAAGCTTGTGGTTGTGAGGAGGCTTCGTGAATATCAAGCCAAGCATGCAGAAGGCAAGGCCAGGCCCATTGCAGGATGGGGCAGGGTGCCCAGCACTTGGACTGTCACTTGTGAGACTCCATTTCCCCAGCCTTGTGGTGCTGTGGGGTTTTCTGTCACTTGCACCTGACCATCTCCCAACCAATGCAGGTGCCTTATTACGCTTCAGTTTTATCTGCACCAGGGTCCCTCTCCAGCCTGGGCGCATTCATGGTGGTGGTTCCGCATGTCACTGCTACCGAGACAGGAGGATTGATCTCAGACTCTGGTGGTCAGCACCCTGGAATCCTCTGCTATTTATTCTTGCATTTTTCTGTACTGTCATGGGATTTTAATGGTGGATTGTGATAAGCTGTATCATCGACAACCCAATGGCACTGCAGCCAACATTCTCATCATACCCTCTCCTATGTGTCTGCGTAAACAAATCCCCTCTTGCCCCTCATTTCCGGGGTCAGGCCTTACCGCATCTGAGACGCCTTCTTCTCCTATCCCCAGATAGAGTTAAACCTCCGTTGGTCTGTACTATGTTTTTTTCCTTAAGAACACTTTGCTTTTTGGAGGTGTAGCATCATTTACTGGACCAAACACTGTAATAAACTCCTTTTATATACACATCTCATTTAATCTCTATGACAACCACTTTAGTTGATGTTATTATCGACATATTACAGTTGAGGAAATTGAAGCATAGAAAGGTTAAGTGAATTTCCAAAAATTACACAGCTAGTAAACGGCAGCAGTGGTATTTGAAATTGGTCTGCCTAATCCCAAATAACCGTGCTGCGTACTGTCCCAAACCGTCTAGCATGTACGCATGTGTGGCCCCCAATCTTCTTGAAGGTGAGGCTCGTGTCTTACTCTCCATCACCTGATCTCTTTGTGTCTTTGGCTCACAGGAAGTATGTAGAATGGGAAGGCTGAACTCAGAGGGCTTGTTAGGGGGTGCTTTGGGGATCGGCACCTATGGAAAGGAAGGAAGGGAAGGAAGGGAAGGAAGGGAATAGTGTTTTAATAGCGTTTTCTTAGATTCTGTATTTTGGCTATTTGGCATCCACTCATCATAGGCCCAACTATATTAACTGTTTTTTCTTACTTTCTATATTCTTGATGCTCTGGTATTTGGGGGCCTTACAGATCTGGGGAAAGAACAGGGCTAGCTAACATCTAAAGAAAGTAACAACTTACCCATAGAGATTCCTTTTGTATGCAAACCAACCCATACCAAGTTTATAGTCCCTGCCACCTTCTCATCTAACACACGCACAAGCCAATATCTCCCATGTCCTAAATTCTCCCAGGGCCAGGTACCAGGCAACTGGAGACCACCCTATAGTCTAAAACCCATCAGAATTATTGGAATTAGCCAATCCTAAGCTGTTTGCTCTGCCCCGCCTCACCTTTCCCATGGAAACCCCAATACAGGCTTTAGCCTGGGCTTTTCCCTCACTCCTGTCTTCTGCTTGGCACTTCCCCTGTGGCCCTGCAGAGCTCATGGTGACCTCTTTCTGGGACCTGTGAGTGTAATGAACTTCTTCCTTCCAAGCCTCGTTCTTATCCTTCTGTGGCCGCACCAGCATTCCCATCCCATATCTGACATGTGCGCTCTTAGCACAAAGGGAGGGAAGGGGAACGAGGGGAGGGGAAGGAAGCAGGACGGGGCAGGTCAGTCCATGATGCTGTCTCAGTGGAAACCCCAGCTGACCTACAGGTGGTTCTGAAGATGGATGAGTCTTCCCAGCTGTGCCCAGCTGTGGAGAGAAAGCTAAGTCTCTATATTAACACCACTGTGTGCATCAGTCACGGGATGTGGGCTACCCCAGGACGGGGGAATGACCTTGGCAGGAGGCCTTTCTTCAGTGGACTCACTCCCTGAATAGGTGACATCCAGGACACTAGGCAGCACTCTTAACAGTTGGGGGAGTAAGTCTCACATCCCTGAGGGGACCCGGTGGTGCCCACAGCCTTTCCTGCACCTCTACCATGACGTAGCTGGTTCTCTCTAGAACACCCTCCCTTTTGGTACTTCTGAGCTGCTGCCACCTCTCAGATGGAGATTTGGCCCAGATACAACTGGGGCATGTGCTCTTTACACTTCAAACCAGGGAAGCCCCCAAGAATGTCTTGCTGGATTTCTGTTCCTGATTTGGGTGCTTCTTGGCTGCTTTCTCCTCCCCATTGGCTGCCTCCTCCTGCTCTGGGGCTGTTGTGAGGCTTGACTTGAATGTGGGGGTCCTCAGAGTGATGGGTGGAGAAGCACCTCACTTTCTGACCCCAGCCAGCCTGCCCGTTGCTGCCACCCTCGGGCCACGAGCAGGAAGGGCCCTGCAGAGCTCTGCAGGGTGACTGTGGATGACATGGCCTGACCACTCACTGCTAGAGGCACACCAAGGCCACCTGGAGTTCCCCAGGGAGGTACCCCACACTAGAGAGTGGGCTCCTGCCGTCTGACAAAGGCATCTGCAGGGAAAGGTGGGGTCGGGGGTGTGGGCTGGATGTGCCGAATGAGTCCATTCTTCTCTGAAATGCAGTCTGACCTTTGCTCCTAAATTTGTGTCACTGTAAAGCAAACATGCCCAGCTTCAAATTACTGTCATCCACAATCAGACAAGCTGTCAAACCAAACCATGGGAATGAGGCCAGCAGTCACATTTTAAGGGGTAAGGCCAAGTCCCTTGTCAAACTGTGGGGTCACATGGGCCTGGCTGGGACCCAAGGGTTACTTTACGAAAGCAAGAAGAATACATAGAGAAATCCAAGCCACTGAGTAGAGAGGCACCCAACTTGGTGTCCCGAGGCAGAGAGTCCTGATGCAGAAATCCCAGGGGAGCCAGGTCGGGCTGGAAATAGGTCAGAAGCAAGGCAGCTGGGGTGGGAGAGTGGGTCCAACTCCAGTGGCCGGCCCTGGCTCTCCCTAGGGGCCCCTCCCTCATGCTGGTGGCAACGGTTGTTGGCCTGTAGTGGGACGCAAGGAGCCCCTAGGGAGGAGGACCTTTGGAAATGACCTTCGTAATTATCATCTCATCACTCAAGAAATGTTAATTGGCTTCCTAGTCCATGCCAGTTCTGGTGCTGGTGGTGCGGATTCAAAGCTGAGTAAGACTCAAACGTCCTCTGCCCTCCAATAACCCAAAAGTGGGAGCGTGAACACTCATTCATTTGCTTGAGGGAGTCTATAGAATATTTTCATTATAGAGAATTTCAAACACATTCAGAAGTAGAGAAAATAAGAGAATGAATCTCCACGAATGCACCACCTACTTTTAACAGTTATCGGCATAATGGTCAAAAGTTGCTTCCAATCCATCCCCATGTGTTGTCCCCTCAAGTAAACCCTGACTTCATATCATTTCACCTCTAAATAGTATAGTACACCTCTAAGTGACCACAACTTTTTTTTTAAAAAAAAAGACCCACAAGGTAGCAATAATTAACAATACCTTAGTATCATCAAATATCTGATGAGTGTTGAATGTTCTCTTGATTGTCTCATAAATATGAGTCTGTTTGAATAGTTGGTTTTTTTTAAAAATCAGGATCCAAACAAGATTAAACAGTGAAGTGTTACTACCTGCTGGGTGCTATAGGGGAGGTGTAGACAGAGGGTGCAGAGTGACCTTTATGCCAGAGGTCATCAGGCAGCCTCCCTGCATGACCCCCAGTGGGGTTCACAGTAGTTATGAGCTCTGGGCACTGGCTGTGGAATTCCAGCTTCATGAACTGGAAGAGCCAGTCTCAGCTCCTCGTGCACACACCTCACAAGCTTACTGTGAGTATTAAATGAGACAATGTGCAGCACCTGGCACACAGACTGACCTACAGTAAGTGCTCAGTAACTATGAATATAATTATAATAACAAAACCAAAGACAGTGACATTTAATTTAGATCTGTAAGCATGCAGCCTTGTGCAAGGTAAAGAAGAGGTAATATGTTTTTCAGACAGAGATGATAACCAGCTATAGGTAAAGGCAAGGCTTGGAAACCTGGTATGTTTGACAGATGGTGAGAAGGAGATGAAACTGGAGAGGCGGTTCATGGCCAGACCATACATCAAAGGTTTTGTATATAGTGCTAAAGAGTGGAGACTTAATCTTGTGGGCATGGGGGCAGGTGGAGGTTTGTGGGAAAGTGATGGAATTGGATTCCACTGGCAGTGGTATGGAGGGGTATGAAGCATCAGCAGGAGCCAGGATTTGATGATGCCCTGAACTGACCAGGGAGTGTGGGAATTACTGACTCAGCACTGCTGAGGTTGTCTGTGAAGGGTGTAGTGATAGGTTAAAGGTTGGCAGGCAAGGAGAGAGGGAGAATCTACAAATTACTCAACAGCCACCACAACAGTAGCAGAATATGACAATAACAGCAAAACCTGGGAGAGTGGGGTGGATGTGATTTCCTGAGTTCCTACATTATATTATCTAAAATGTCTAGATTTCAACAAAAATACGTGATATACCATGATACACAAAGAAACATGGAATTATGGTACACACACATGAAAAAAAATTATCAATAGGGACTATCCCTGAGAGTATCTAGATGTTAGATTTACTAGGTGAACACTTTATATAAGGTATTATAACTATGTTCAAAGAACTAAAGGAAACCCTGTCTAAAGAATTAAAGGAAATTATGAGCCTTGTTTTGCCAAATAGAGAATTATCAATAAAAAGGCAGAAATTATAAATAAAGAAACAAATAGAAATTCTGGAGTTGAAAAGCACAATAACTGAAATAAAAATTCACTAGAGGAGCTCAACAGAAAATTTTAGCTAGCAGAAGAAAGAATAAGCAAATGTGAAGATAGGCCAATTGAGATTACACAGTTTAAGGAACACAAAGAGAAAAGATTGAAGAATGAACAGATCCTTGGAAATCCATGAGGTACCATGAAGCACACCAATATATAATGGGAGTCTCAGAAGGAAAAGGTAGGAAAAAAAGGTGGGGGGAGAGCATTTGCATAATGGCCTCAAATTCCCCAAATTTGATGAAAACATTAATCTATACATCCCAGGAGTTCAATAAACTCCAAGTTAAACACAAAGAAATCCAAACTGAGACAGCCAACAGCCAAAGACAAGTTTAGCTAGGTTATATGTTCATGATCAATATACAAAATTCAATAATATATCTATACATATATATGTATATACACATATATTTTTTACTTTGTCAGCTAAGAAGGCCTACAAGCAAAATGCTCCATTAGCAACAAACACACCTAGTGCTCAGATCTGGGTTTCTAATGCCATTTTCCAGTAAAAGGAACCAGGTCTTCTTGGAGAAATGTCTGATTCTAGGACCAGGGTAGGAAATATACAAGATGAGCCTGGAGTATCTTATGGTGTCAGAAGATAGGAAAATGCTCATAAACAAATAGATAAGCCCATAATGTTGAAGGTATGACAAAAGGTCAAAGGAGCCAACTGAAAGAATCCCTAATAGCCAAAGCTGGAATAATTCCAGCAACAGTATAAAGAAAGTAGTATTTGATTATAACCCAAAGTATAAAATAAATATTCATGAGTCCATACTGCTATAAATAAATAATTGAATAAATAAAAAAAATAATATATCTATACAATAAATTATCAGAAATGAAATAATGAACATAATTCTATTTATAATAACAGAAAATAATATTACTTAGCATACACTGTATACTAAGAATACTTAAGAATAAGTTAGGAATACTTAGGAACAAAAGAGGTATAAGAATTATACACTGAGAACTACAATTGTTGTTGAAAGAAATTAATGAAAACCTAAATAAGAGGAAAGAAATTTTATGTTCATGAATCAGAAGGCTTAATGTTAGGATGGCAAAACTCTCAAGTAAACTATAGATTCAACGTGTTACCTATCAAAATTCTAGCGGCTTTCATTTTATTTTATTTAATTTTTTTTTGCAAAAATTACAAGCTGATCCTAAAATTCATAGGGAAATGCAAGGAACCCAGAATAGCTATGACAATCTTGGAAAAAGAAAAAAAGAACACAGTTGAAGTACTCAAACTTCTTGATTTCACATTTTATTAAAGAGCTACAGTAAGAAAGACAATGTGGTACTGACATAAGGATAGATCTGTAAATCAAGGGAATAAAATGGGGAGTCCAGAAATAAGAACTTGTATTTATGGTCAATTGATGTTTGACAGGAAAACCACGAAAATTTAATGGGGGGAAGAGGGGATGAATAGTCTTTTCAGTAATTGGATATCCACATGAAAAAGAAAGAAGGTGAAACTCTATATTGCAACCATACACAAAACATAATTGAAATGGATTATAAATCTAAAAGATTTAAAGCTATGAAACTTTTATTTTATTTTATTTTATTTTTTTTTTGAGACAGAGTCTCACTCTGTTGCCCAGGCTAGAGTAAGTGCCATGGCGTCAGCCTAGCTCACAGCAACCTCAAACTCCTGAGCTCAAGCGATCCTCCTGTCTCAGCCTCCCGAGTAGCTGGGACTACAGGCATACACCACCATGCCCGGCTAATTTTTTCTATATATATTTTTAGCTGTCCATATAATTTCTTTCTATTTTTAGTAGAGATGGGGTCTCACTCTTGCTCAGGCTGGTCTCCAACTCCTGAGCTCAAATGATCCGCCCACCTCGGCCTCCCAGAGTGCTAGGATTACAGGCGTGAGCCACCGCACCCGGCCAAAGCTATGAAAGTTTTAGATGAAAACATGGGATCTTTGTTATTCAGAGTTAGGTAATGGATCAACATTGACTATGTCAAGTCAAAGATGTCCATCACAAACGAACACATCTCAACTTGTATAATTCCACTTATATGAAATGTCTAGAATAGGCAAATCTATAGCGCTGGAGAGTAGATTATTACTCTCTTGAGCCTGCAGATCAGGGGTTAAAGAGGGGCAGGAATGGGGTATTACTGATATTGGGTATGGGATTTTTTTCTGGAGGGTGATATTGTTCTTTGGTTCTTTGGTTATTTTGTTTTAAAACTTGATTGTAGTGATGGCTACACAACGCTGTAAAATATTAAAAAAGTGTTGAATTGTACAGTTTATTATTTTATGTATTTTTAATATTGCATATATTTTTCATGTACAACATGTTTTGAAACATGTATACATACTAGAATGGCTAAATCAAACTAATCAGCATATGTGTTACCTCACATATCATTTTTTACAGTGAGAACACTTAAAAATCTACTCTTAAGCAATTTTGAAGAATATGGCACATTGTTATTAACAATAGTCACTATATTGTACAATAGATTTCTTCAACTTATTCCTCTTATCTAACTGAAATTTTGTATCATTTGACCACTTGTCCCCACTCCAGCCCTTGGTAGCCACCATTCTACTCTCTACTCCTGTGAGTTCAACTCTTTTAGATTCCATGCTTGAGATCATGTGGTTTTATCTTTCTGTGCCTGGCTTATTTCACTTACTATAATGTTTTCTAGTCTCGTTCATATTGTAGCAAATGACAGGATTTCCTTCTTTCTAAAGGCTGAATAATATTCCATTGTGTATATATACAACATTTTCTTTATTTGTTCATCTGTTGTTGGACACCGAGGTTGATCCATATTTTAGCTATTTTGAATAAGACTGCAATGAACGTGGAGTGTGGATATCTTTTCTACATACTGGTTTCATGTCCTTTGGATATATATTTAGTAGTGGGATTGCTAGATCATAGGGTAGTTCTATTTTTAATTTTTGAAGAAAACTTTATACTGTTTTCCATAATAGCTTTATTAATTTATATTCCCATCAACAGTGTTCAAGGATTCCCTTTTCTCCACATCCTTGTTGACACTTGCTATTTCTCATCTGTTTGATAATAGCCATCCTAACAGGTGTGAGATGATATCCCATTGTGATTTCAATTGCATTTCTCTAGTGATTAGTGATTGTAAACATTTTTTTTCATGTATTTGTTGGTCATTTGTATGTCTTCATTTCAGAAATGTCTATTCAGTTCTTTTGCCCATTTTTAAATTGGGATATTTGTTTTCTTGCTATTTAGTTGTTTGAGTTTACTATTTATTTTGGATATTAGCCCCAATCAGATGTATGGTTTGCAAATATTTTTTTCCCATAGCATAGGTTATCCCTTCACTCTGTTGATTGCCTCCTTGACTGTGCAGAAACCTTTTAGTTTGTTGTAATCCCATTTCTCTATTTTTGCTTTTGTTGCCTGTGCTTGTTGATTCATATACAAGTAAGCATTTCCCAGGCCAATGTTGTAGAGCTTTTCCCCTATGTTTTTTTCTAGTAGTATTACAGTTTCAGGTCTTACATTTAAGTCTTCAATCCATTTTGAGTTGATTCTGGGGTGAAGTAAGGGTCTAATTTCATTTTTCTGCATGTGGATATCTAGTTGCTCAATACTTTATTAAAGAAACTGTCCTTTCCCATTGTGTGTAGATTTACTTCTGGCTTCTTCATTCTGTCCCACTGGTGTATGTCTGATTTTATGCATGTACCATGATGTTTCGATTACTATAGCTTTATAATATATTTCGAAGTCAGTTAGTATAGTGTCTCCAGTTTTTTTCTTTTTACTTAAACTTGCTTGGGCTATTTGGGGTCTTTTGTGGTTTCATACAAATTTTAGAGTTGTTTTTCTGTTTAAGTGAACAACGTCATTGAAATGTTTATAGGAATGCCATTGAATCTGTAGATTACTTTGGGCAATATGGACATTTTTACAATATTAATTCTTCTAACCCATGAACACAGGATAGCTTTTCATTTATAAGTGTCTTTATAATTTTTTTAAATCAATGTTTTATAGTTTTTAGCGTACAAGTCTTCTATCTCCTTAGTTAAACTTATCCCTTATTATTTTTTTGACAGCTTTTGTAAATGGAATAGTTTTATTGATATCTTTTTGGATAGTTTGTTGTTAGTGTATAGAAACACTGCAGATTTTTGTATGTCGATTTTATATACTGCAACTTTACTGAATTCTATACTTTAAATAGGTGAATTTTGTGGTATGTGAATTAAGCAGCAATTAAGAAAAAACAGAAGAGGTGCACAGTGAAAAAGCAAGTTTAACGAGAATTCTGGCCTCATCTGTGAGGTATGAGACATACTTTGAGTGTGAGTGCATAGCTATGTGATGTTTAAAACTTCAAACCAGAATTATTTTCCTGAATTCCTTAGGGTTCTCCTTTTTCCTTCCTTTCTTCTCATCCTCCATTTTTCTCTCTTTTAAAGTGTTTTCTTTTCTTTTAAAATTTTATTTTGAAATATTTTTGGTATTCACAAAGTAATATAAAATGATAAAATGAATGACTGTGTAGATATTATACTGCTTAGGCAATTAAACATTAATTTGGATGAAGACGTCTGTAAGTTTTTCTTTCTCTGTTAAAATTTTTGTGCCCTGGAGTATTTTGATTAAGTTTAACCTAGACTGTATTTTTATTCATCCTCCTCAAATTTTATCTGAATGCCTTCAATCTGCTTGTTGGTTCCTGAGAAAAAGTTTCTTCCTGAAGTATCAGCTGCCCCTCATTTAAACATTTTAATTCAGATCTCTAGAAAACCAAATCCAGTCTATTGTGTCACCCAAATACCCAGCCATTTAGTTCCCCTGGCCTGATTGCTCTTTCAAGGGTGACTTCAGATTAAAGGTAGAGATACAAGTCATCAGCCCTGCTCATGGCCTCTGTGACTTAATCAGGATTTTGGATCACTCAAGAAACATCTCAGCTCCCTTTTCCCTATCCCTGAAAATCAGAGGACTAGAAAGGGTTGGGTGACACTGAGTCTTTGCAAATTTTATGCCACTTCTTGTAGGGATTATTCAGAGCATCCCCTATTTTTTTGAGCGAGTAAGCAGCCAGCAGAAATCTAGTAGAATGGGTTCACACATATGTGGGTAACAGTCATGGTTAGACATGATTGGAGGTCTTGCATTAACATGAGCATAATCTTAAAAACGATGCTTAAGAGAAATCAATGTAAAAATGTGTGTTTAGGTTTTTAAAATCAACAGCAAGCAACCTTAGTACACTGATTAGAGCTCTCTAATACTCCGCTGAAATCCTTCCTGAAAACCGTTTATGAACCCCAGGGTTAGGAGGTCTGCTCTCCCTAGTGTTCAGGGAACACAGCTTCATGTGTTCACCAGCTATGGGCCCCGGAGAGAACAGCTCTTAGTATTTCCTTTTTTCTGACAGATTCTTCAGCAACTTCTGATGGCTTTACAGCTCTGTGCGTCATGGATTATTGTTCCACACTTCACTTTTGTGCATCCTGCTTCTGTTCTTTCGTGTCTCAGACTTCCCTGGGCTGACACCTCGCTGACTATTTACAAGGCCCTGCTGACACCAACCAGGCTGCTTCTCCTGGAGCTAATACAGGGTCCTCCCCATAAACACCTCCATTCCTGGGTTCAACTGTGACCCCAACTCTTGGTCAAGGGAAGGAAGTAATGCCTCTGGATGTTGAACAGGGGTCTGAGGCCAGAACAAAGCCACAGGATGGAAGGGGGATGGGGCTGCTTCCCCTCTGCTGTCCCTGCGGCTCAGTTCTGGGAGTGGAAACCCTGGGGGTCAGAATCCCAGTAGGACAAACCCAACCCATCTGTCCCAGGAACCTGGGGGCTGCCTTAAGACCCACCTTGTCCTTGTATCTTTCCCTCCTTTTTGGCTACATAAAGGGACGCCCTGGGCCGGCACAGTCCTTCTTTCTGAAGCTTCCAATGAGTGGCTTTGCTGAAACCTAAGCCTGCAATTTTCCAGAGGCTTGGCCAATTGTGTAGTGCAGAAGTCCTAAAAGCTTTTTGAGTACAGGTGCTGGGCATTTAGCTTTACTTTCCATCCTTTGTAAACAGCAACGGTAGCAGAGTGTACTTTAAGGACAAAGCAGCGGGAAGTCCTTTGAGACTTGAGGCCCTTTCAAGTGCTGAGATGGGTGCCAGGCAGAGCCATCTGTATGAGTTAAGAGTCATTGTGAGACTCTGTGGCTCTTGTAGCTGGAGGACCCAGTGCTGCTCAGGCTCCTGCCTTGTCTGCAGCTACCTATGGCCCCAAATGTGCCCTTACCTCTCCTGGGTGGCACTCGCCTGGGGGATTAGCACACATGCTGCACCCATCACCCTCTTTTCTCTGGGTCCAGCTTCGGCAGCCTGTCCTAGGTACTTTCTTGGAATGTGAGCTCTGCAGGGGCAGGGCTCTGTATCTATCTTGTTCACTGCTGTTTCCCCAACTCCTAGAATGGTGCCTGGCACACAGCTGGTGGCCAGTAGTAAGTGGTTTGTCACCTGTGGCAAGTCTCTTGCAATCTGATTCTCAATTCCTGTACAAGGGGAACTTTATAGTTCTATGATTGATTTATTCTTCTTCTTATTGCTGTTTGAGGAAGTATCCAGCTTTGCATTTGGGCTCAATGTTATATTTGAAAGATTTGGAATTTTTTGAAACCAGCAGAAATGACAGTTGTATCAGACTGCAGATGAGAGTGGAAATTCTACATGGTGCTACTTGGTCCATTTGAGTTGAGAATCTGGGGTTCATGATCATGTTCAAACTCAAAACTGCTGCTATCTCTAAACTTACACACGGGGCCCCAGAGACGGGGAGCTGGGGCTGATAGGCTGAGCTTTAGAAACAGGTTGTCCTCCTCTTATACACTGTTGGTGGGAATGTAAACTATAGCAGCCATTTGGAGAATAGTATGGAGGTTTCTCAAAAACTACAAATAGAGGCCGGGTGTGGTGGCGCACGCCTGTAATCCTAGCACTCTGGGAGGCCGAAGCAGGAGGACCGTTTGAGGTCAGGAGTTCAAGATCAACCTGAGCAAGAGTGAGACCCCATCTCTACTAAAAATAGAAAAAAACATTAGCTGGGAGCGACCACACATGCCTGTAGTCCTAGGTACTCTGGAGGCTGAGGCAGGAGGATTGCTTAAGCCCAGGAGTTTGAGGTTGCAGTGAGCTATTACACTCTAGCTGGGGTGACAGAGCAAGACTGCCCCAAAAAACAAAAATAAAAACAACCCCCCCCAAAACAAAACACTACAAATAGAATTCCCATACCATCCAGCAATCCCACTACTGGGCATTTATCCAAAGGAAGGGAAATTATTATATTGAAGAGACATCTGCACTCCCATGTATAGCTCTAGTCACAGTAGTTAAGATATGGAATCCACCTATGTGTCCAACAACAAATAAATGGATAGAGAAAATGTGTATATACACAATGGGACACTCTTCAGCCATAAAAAGAATGAAATCCTGTCATTCATGGCAACATGGATGGAACTGGAGGACATTATGTTAAGTGAAATAAGCCAGGAACAGAAAGTTAAACACTGCATGTTCTCACTTATATGTGGAAGCTAAAAAATGTTGATCTCACAGAAGTAACAAGTAGAACAGAGGATACTAGAGGCTGGGAAGGGTAGGGAGAAAAAAGGGATAGGGAGAGATTTGTTAAAGGATACAAAACTACAGCTAGATAGGAGGAATAAGTTCTGGTGTTCTATAGCACTATAGGATGACTATAGTTAATATATTATATAGTTTCAAATAGCTAGAAGGAGGATATTGAATATTCCCAACACAAAGAAACGATAAAAGTTTGAGAAGATGGATATGCCAATTAGCCTAATCTATCTCCATACATTATGTTTATTGAAACATCATCATGTTCCCCATAAATGTGTACAATTATTATTTGTCAGTTATAAACATTGAAATAAAAAATAGGTTGTTCTCGTAGAAAGTAGGGTTGAGAAAAGAAGCACTGGGCAAGAGTCAGAGGGGGTGAGGAGGGAGAGAACAGATTAAATTTTTGAGCAAGTAATTGTATGTAGTAATGAATTTGAAGGGCATGGGCTCGGGCCTACCACTGGCAGGGAAGCCATCCGGGAGAACAGCGCCTTGGGCCGCTGGAGGCTCCCTGCTCTAGGAGACAAGGCCAGGGAACGTCTGCAGGTGGGGAAGTGGGAAAGTCAGGAAGATGCCTCTATCCGAGGCCCTGCTGTACGCTGAGCAGTGGAGCTCCTCAGGGGAGAGAGCACGGTCCAGCTGAATACGACAGGATGACCCATAGAGGGAGGAGAATGAAGAGCTGGTGTGTTGACTCAGGCATATGATGAGGCTCTGGGAGAGACCAGGGGACAACAGAAGAAGCCCAAATATCATGTAAGATGGAGGAAGAGGCAGGAGGGAAGTGATTTCTTCCTGCCTAAGTGGCTTGTTGTTCTCAGCAGACTAAGACTAAAGTCCCTGCCCTTGCGGAGCTTACATTCCCGTGGAGAATTCGGGATATCTAGCCCGACGCCACTCACTGGAAACGTCTGAGGCCCATCTCTGTTCCAGCAAGAGTCTCAGGGAGCTTGAAGGTGGATTTGTTACAACTGTACATCCTGATGCCGTCTATGTCTTGTGACATGTTCTGCAGATCCACAATGATGGGGGGTTCGCCACAACACAAAGCAGCTCAGGTGTCATAACTCAGGCAGCCCGGGGACCCCAGACGCACCCTGGGTGTCAACAGCACAGGTCTATGTAGGGGAGAAGAGGCTGGCCTGATGCAGCAGGCTCAGTGCACAGCCAGCAGAGATGCGGGAACGATGGGGGACGGGGACTGGTGGCTAAGTTCCTTTTCTGCAGGGTAAGTCAGCTGCCACCAGGCTGGGGAGGGGCCATGGGACAGTAGAACCAGGCCGGGAACTCAGAATGGTTTGCCCCCTGCAGTTTATCTCTTCTGTCTCTCCGCTTCCGTTAGCCTCGGATTCTAGGCCCTGTGGGATAACAGGAGAGTCTTTGCTGCATCCAAGGCAAAAGCAGGAGCTGAATACACAACCCAGAGTAGACGGGTCTCTCCCTAAAATCTACATTCTCTGCGCAGCCCTGGAGAGTGACTCTGAACAACTGGAAGAAATAGAGAAACCGAAACTGTGAAGAAGAGTCTGCTGGTTTCCTGCTGTTCATTCATTTTAGCTGATATGTGTTTATTGAGCACGTGCTACGGCCCTGGTCCTGGGATGGGTGAATCTCAGGGTTATGACACATCAACGTGTGAAAGTTAAGTGCTGACAGTGGCCATGGGCGTAGATGCCACCTTAGCGGGACAGACGACCGGACTGTGGGTGAAGGGTCAGCAAAGACCTGGAGTAGGAGTGAGGATGATGGGCAGATCCCACATGGAGAGAGGGCAGAAGAGCCCTCTTGGAGGCAGAAATGACACCAGGGAAGGCTCAGCCGCAGGACCTGACAGAGCATTTCTGGGGGACAGTGAGACCAGTCTGGGAACAATGGATGCCAAGGGGAGAGGAGGCAGGACAGGAAAGCTGGGGCCAGATGAGAGGATGGGGCTTGCATGCCTTCAAGGAGTTTGCCTTTGTTTTTTTTTTTTTTTTTTTTTTTTGGAGACAGAGTCTCGCTTTGTTGCCCAGGCTAGAGTGAGTGCCGTGGCGTCAGCCTAGCTCACAGCAACCTCAAACTCCTGGACTTAAGCGATCCTACTGCCTCAGCCTCCCGAGTAGCTGGGACTACAGGCATGCGCCACCATGCCCGGATAATTTTTTTTTTGTATATATATATTTTTAGTTGTCCATATAATTTCTTTCTATTTTTAGTAGAGACGGGGTCTCACTCTTGCTCAGGCTGGTCTTGAACTCCTGACCTTGAGCGATCCACCCGCCTCGGCCTCCCAGAGTGCTAGGATTACAGGCGTGAGCCACCACGCCTGGCCAGGAGTTTGCCTTTGTGTTTACCTGCTGTGGGGTTCTGCCCACCAACTCTGCTGGGAGGCTGTTTCCAGCTCCAGAAGTCCCACTGAGGGGCTTTCACATGTCCCGTGTCTCAGGCTCAAGTCCTATTCCACTATCACTGTCTTTTCTACAAGGCCTTGGCCCCTTCTAAAAAGCAGCGAGGTGCTGTGGGCAGAGGTGCCAGTTGGGAACCTCGCTGACCTGGGCTGTAATCCTGCCCTGCTCCTAATTAGCTTCATGACTTGTAAGCAAGGACTTCATTGCTCCAGCCTCAGCTTTTTCATCTTTAAAATGGCCCCAATTGAAACTCAAAATCCAATTATTGCTGATAACACAATTGTAAGAAAGTATTAATAACCTGAATTGCAAGTATGTCAGTAATTAAGGAGGAAGCTTTAATAACAGAATCCGTCTGAACTATTACAAGGAGGGGCTGCAGCGTCTGGGGGTCTGCTCCAGGGTGGATCAGAGCGGCAAATGCCCCCGCAGTTGGGTGCTTGCAGTCAGCTCTGAATTTTGCAAACATGGTTTGCTTTTATAGCCTAGTTCATAGGGTCCTGGTAAGATAAACGCAGATTTTAAGAGCAGGATAAGGGTGATCTCTGGATCCACATGCTATGAAGCATCAAATACACTGTGAGCCCGGAAAAATTAAATATTGGGAGGTGCTATTTGTTAAATACTTGAGGTGGTATAGAAAGCAGTTGGCATAAATGTCAGATGTTGTACCTTTACAGTTCGAACCCTGATTTTGATCTTGTGGTTACCTTTACTGCATTGATTGTGCTGCTTGCAATGGAGTGGCCAGAATGCTGGGGGGCTGAGCTTGGAGAGCCCCGGACTGGGCACATGCAGTGTGTCAGCTATTAAGAGAGATGCCTTGGGTGAGAGGCGGGGTTTTGTTGTCCTGCAAATGATACATTATGCAGTCTATGCATGGTCTGCAGAGGGCGCTAGCAAAATCTCTCTCTCTTTCTCTCTCTCTCTCTCTCTCTCTCTCACACACACACACACACACACAAATAGATAAAATAAAATGGAGAAATTAGCACCCACCTCATGCATAATCAGTGGCGGTGTGTAAGTGAGTGTGTCTGGCAAACCAAAACACCTTCCCCTATTCCCTGTGCCCTCTGAGTTCCTGTGGTGGAATTTAGTGTGAGATCAAAAAGTAACTGACCTTGAACTCTGTATTCATGTCCTTTTACATTTTTTTCTGCTATGTTGACCAAGGGCTCAATAATAAGAAGGAGAAGCTCAAACAGGGAAATCATCTAGAAACTTTGAATCCACAGAGGAAAAATAGTACAAATATCTAAGTGCCATGTATGCAATATAAATTCATAAGGTATATTGCACATTTTAGAAATATATCGCCACACTATATATTCCAAATGTCACATAATGGGCTCAGTTTTCTGATATCTCAAATATATCTTCTGGGCTGTCAAGTATATTTTAGAAATGAGTGTCTTTTTAATGGCCCATAGTGGGTAACCTCAGCAGAATAGGAGAAAATTCATTATTTCTTCTGGTGCTAAGTGACTTTTACATCCAAAGGTGGTTAGGGAGAGTGAAAAAAGAGACAGTTCTTTTCAGTTTGAGGCTTAGGAGGGGTTAGGAACGTAAGACGCATTCACAGGGCGCTGTGTAAATGGCTGGATGGGAGATGAAAACTTTGCTGAATAATGAGAGGAAGAGGGAGGGCGGAAGCCACGCTGAGCAGGAGGAATAGCTTGGGCAGTGGAGTTCTGGTCGGCGTGAGCCAGAGATGCTGTTTAAAATTCTGGTTCCATGGCACCTTCCCCGACAGAAAGGAAAGGATTTGTTGCCACTGCCACAGGGCTGGGAAGGGAGGACGGCGGGGAGGGAGTGGAGCCATATTGAGCACCAACTGCAGGACAGACACTTTATTTGTTATCTTATTTAATTCTCCTGAGATCCTTGTGGGGGGGGGGGTTGGCATTTTTATCTCTATTTTGCTGACAAAGAAACAAGTTCAGAGCTAAGTACCACACGAAAGGTTGTACTGCTTGGGCCTGGAACTTAGATTCATAGGACACCAGGCGCAGCCCCACTCGCAGAGGGTGGGAGGGAGGCTGGCCCCTGTGCCTTTGTGGAGGGCTGGCCCGCTGCAGAGGCTGCCCTGCGTCTTCTCCTGGAGACAGCGGCTTGACGATCTGCAGGAGCTCCGGCCCTGCCAGCTGTTTGTCATCAGTGTCTGCAGCAGCAGCAGGAGTCAGACAAGGCAGGTTTTCCCAAATGCATCCAGAGAGAAATGCGAAGGCCCATCCCTGGTCTTCTCTTTGGCAAACTCCATTCCCTGTGCAAATACAAAGAGCTGTCGATCTGAACACCAAGGGCGGAGAGCGCAGAGGACAGGCAGCTGGGACCAAGGCTCTGCTGAAGAGATTCTGCCTGAGTAGGGGGCTTCCGCAAACCTATCCCAAATGGACAGTGGGATACCCCGCCTGGAAAGAGGCGAGTCAGCTCTGTTGGTCTGGGAAGGAGGAGCCCCGTGATCTCAATGGGGAAACTGGCAGGGCTGGGGGACAGGGCAGCATCCGGAGACCTGTCCTTGAGGGGAAGACTGAAGAGCCTGAGAAGGTCATCAGTGAAGTGGGACCAGATGACGAACAGGCGTTGGCATGGAGAGGGAGGAGGAAGGGTCGGAGTGGGCAAAGGGAAGTGGACGGGAGGAATTCTGAAGCTGTCTGGTTGAAGCTTCTGCTGGTTTTACTATCCACATAAGGCCTTTGCTGGGGGGAGATCAGGGCTTATTCACATGGAGGAGGAAGGGGAGGACATGGTGAGCCCTGTCCTGGCTAATTTGGGGTTAGCCCAAAAGGGTTCCCCACCAGCAGAGGGTCCACTGTCCCAAGGTGGCTTCTCAGAAGGGGAGATCTGCACCCTACACGCCTGTTTCCTCGGTGGCTTTCCAGCCCTGAAGCCCACTGCCCTCCACGCCTCCACCACCAGGCCCTGACTTGGTCTAGAGACAGACATGCTCCTGAGACAAACCAGAGCCAGCTGGGACAAAGGACCATTGGAAAGCCCTGTCCCAACTCCTCCAGCTCCTTCCTCACCCCCTAGATCAGGTCCCCGGTTTGAGGGCTCACGCTTCACTGTGGGCACTGATTCTTTTGCTGCTGACCTTGTTGTGCTTGGGCTGTGTCCTGGATTAAGATGCTATTCATCTGCTCGCAGGGACAGGATGGAGCCCCATCATAATCCTGAATATTTATTGAGTTCTGCTGAGTGCCCCACCGTCTTTCCTAAGCACTTTCTGTCATCTAACTTACTGAAGCCTCAGGGCTACGATGATCCCCGATTCACAGATGAGAAACTGCGCAAAGTCATCCAGCTGAGATCTGATAGAGACTAGACGCAAGGCCCTGGCGGAGGCAAGATTTTACTCCAAAGCCAGGACTTCTAACTGCTCCATTACCCTGCACATCAATCCTGCACACACTCAGCCTGGGCCATGAGATAGAGAACACCAAGCATTCCTAGAGCTTGGATGGAAACCCCAAGCCAGAGTAGGCTTTCTAAGGCAAAGAGGAGTGCAGTCTAGAATGGAGGCTTTGGAGTGAGACAGACAAGCTTTGGACAACCTTGTGGCTTGGGCAGGTTGTACTTTGAACCTCAGTTAACCTATCTGTAAAATGGGCTTAATGATTGCTACTCTCCAGGGTTCTTGTATGAAATAACCAAACCTGAGCATGGTGCCTGGAACATTTATCATGAAAACTTGATGGCTGAAAGCTGTAATTACTAGGATGCACAGGAAGCTACATCTTTTGTAGCAAGTTGTTGTTGCAGGCTGCGTGTGCTTCTGCTTGAGGCAACCCTGGACAAATGCCATGAAAATGTCTCTCCTTGTTAATCATAATAATTACCCAAATGCAGTGACAGACGACTGAGGAAAGCATCATTACTGAGGGCATCTTTTGTACAGCCCCTTGGAAAAAACTCTGGCTTCCTGCAGCAGCTTCTGCGTGTCCCCAGCCAGTTGGACAACAAACCAAGCACTGGTGCTAAGGAGGGAAGAGGCACGGGCCTGTTCCAAAGGGGCTTCCCAGGCAGTGGGAGGCACAATACCACACAGCGTGGGTGGGTGCATGAATGGCCTTGTCGACAAATCCCCTGAAAACGATTTTCTTAAAAAAAAAAAAAAAAAAAGGAAAGTGACTTTATTCCAGTGAATAGTTTGCAAACTGGGGAGACGCAACCTTCTGCATAAAACAAAGGTGCTTTTTGAAAGAAGAAAGAGTTTGCCTTTTTTTTTTTTTTTTTTTGGAGACAAAATCTGGCTGGGTCCCTCTTGCTCAGGCTGTTCTTGAACTCCGAACTCAAACAATCCTCCCTCTAGGCCTCCCAGAGAACTAAGATTACAGGCATGAGCCACCCCACTCAGCCTGGGTTTGCCTTTTATAGAGAAAAATTCTTGCCCAGATTCCCACTCTGGTCCACTAATGCAAATAAGCAATGTAAACTTGCTTAGTTCTGATTGGTTGACACTTGCTGGCTTCTGATTGGTTGTTGCAGGTCACAGTCTATTGGTTGATTTAGGGGGCATAAACAGAAACAGACAGCTATGAAAGTCCCAAAGTTAAGCAAGTATGGGTGAGGGGGCTCCTGGGGAACACAGAGTCTAAGTGTGTGACCTCCATTCAGCAAATGGCCGCTTGGCTCTATTTGAATTTAAGCCCAGGTAGCCACTCAGGATCCATCCTGAAGGATTGACTTTTTCAGGGTTCACAGCCTGCGGGGAATCCTGCTCTCTCTTAGGCAAGCCCTCGTATAGATGCCTCTCACACTGACTCTGGGTCAGGTGTGTGACTTTACTTTGGCTAATGGGACACCAGGTGATGTGATGTGAGCAAAATCTTGACGGTCCATGGCACCATGGTGTGCCCGCCTAGGGCCCGTCTTGTGAAAAGGCCAAGGTAGCCACGCAGACAGATCGCGTGGAGGAGAACTGAGGTGCCCAACAGCCCCAGCCACAGCTGCCGGACGCGTGAATGAGGCCATCAGATAGAAACCAGCCCCCAGCTGACTTTCCATAACCACAAGTTTCTCCCAGGTGTTCCCTAGGGGCCTGGCTATGGAGCGCGCTTTTTCACCTTCTGATCTCCTGAAGGTGGGGATAATTTTAATCTACAGTGACTTTTGTGTGGTGTCTCCACCATGACTTGTCTGCACACTGCAAAGGGGAGTTTGTAGGCAGTAGTCATGTGCTACTCTTCAGGTGTGTGCTCAGGATAGTCCTATAAAACATCTGCTTCTCCTGAACTTTATGCTCCATTGCACACAGAAGTCACACCTGCCCAGTCATTCCTGCTTCCATATGCAGAGCAAGCTGTGTGCATTTGCATATACTTTTACATAGACACCGGGTTCTGCCCAGCTTGGTGGCAGGTCATTTTCTGTGTGTATGAAAGACAGTGCTTGCACTTGAAATGAGGGTCCCCATTCATTCCCCGGACTCTAGAGGCAGACCCATTAGAATGCACAACCAGCCTGATGGTCCACTCTGCGAAGGGTGTTAAATACTCACACAGCACAGCTCTGCCAAGGAGCCGGGATAAATATGGCAGGTATGAAATGGGTCTAAATTGCTCTTGATGGCTCTATTCAATAATGTTGGTCTTTTCCTTACAGTGCTGTATAACAATAGTCATTTTCAAAATGGGGTGCTGCAGTTGTTTTTAAGGAGGAATTGACAATTTTGACCTACAGAGTAGTAATTTGCAAAATGTTCTTTCTTTGAGCCATTCACTGGGAAATACAGGAAGCCAGCAACTGCCGAACTTGAGGCAGAAACGGCTGTAACTAATGATAGCCTAAGTGCAGGGAGAGTGCGAAACCTTGGTGGTGACGTTCTGGAGTCGGAACTGAGGCCAGGGAGAGGCAGAAATGAGAGTTTCATTATAGACAATTGGGCTCAGAAGACCCGGAGTAAACCTTATTTTACTTCACTTCACAGGCACATTTTACATTGTTGGCTCGCACTTTATAGCCCCGAAATGGGATTCGATCCAGGGAAATGACTGAGTTAGACAAAGGGACAGTGGCTTCTAGAGCCACTCAGAGGTACTTGTTAAATGCTCTGAATCCATCAGAACAACTGCTGAGCACTTAAAGTCTTTATGCAAATTCATAAGAAATAGTCCCAGGAGCTCTGACTGGATTTGATTGCACTTTGAAAATTATAGGCACAAATGACTGTTCTTTACTTTCTTGTGCCTGTTTATGTGGGCCCCCAAGTTGTGTACATTTTATGTATACTGATCTGAGTCACATTTACCCTATTTTTCCCGGCTCCTGGGTGGGATATTTGTTTCAGATTTTCCCTGTGTTTGTCCCCCTTGCACACCTGTCCATGAAGGTAGACAGAGCGTGATGTCCCCTGACTTGATTGGCAGATGTGGGGATGGAAGAGAGATTGTGCCACAAAGCCCAAAGCAGAAGTGGCTTTTAAGATATTGCCCTTTCTGGCTTTGAATTTCCTGAAGCCTGAAGCACTGAAGAAATTTTGTTAGGCCTTTCAGGGCAACACATCGAGAAAAGGAGCAGTTTTCTGTAGTCCAAGAAATTAGATCAGGGATCAGAATGCCGGACAGGAACGAGAGGGCTGGCGAGAGTAGGGAACCCACTCTGCATAATGGCGACTCTGCGGAGGGAGCAAGACCTCAGGGGAAACAACGGCTTTGTATGACCAGGGAAATTGGTGTGCAATTCCCATTTGCCTTGGAGTTCTCAGCCTTAGCAAAGACTCCTGCACCCTGGCATGTACCATGGAAGGAGGTATTGCTGGGTCCCCAGGGCCTACTTTGGCTTTAAAACATGAAGATGTCAGTAGCAACCGTGAGGGGAGCTGGAGGCCACCCTGCTGTTTAATGGACACTGGTTATGAGCCCATTTGTTGGAAACCTCAGTGGGAAGGAGGCCTCACTAACAAATAAGATTAAATTTCCTTTTTCCTCAAATAGTTTATTATTTTATAAAAACTATACTTAAGTGTATGTGAAGCTAATAAATAGAAATATGGAGCAGCAAGTTGGGTAAGGAAAGGCATTATTACTCCCATGAGACAAAGGCCTCCTAGGAGGAGATCAACTGAATGGGGTCTTCGGTTCATCCTTTGACTTCTGTGCCCTTGAGTTTTCATAAAGAGATTTTCTCGGGAAGCCAGTGGGAGAGGCTACACAGGAGGCTCAGGGGCCTGTAGAGGCCTGTGGCCGGGTTGTGGTGTGGGCAAGACACTGGGTGCTTTTAGGAGTATGGTCAGGAGGATTGGACAGCTCTCAATTTTCTGCTTTTAAGTTCATCATGCCCAAGGCTTTCAGGGTAAGCATAAGGAAGAACACTTCAGTATGGGTGAAATTCATGTTCTAAAGAGAGAACTTCATCATCTCATGGTCCTGTCAAGTAACATACAAATAAGAATCGGGGCTAGGCTCACCCAAACACTATCAATTTAAAAATATTTAAAAATTGACAACAGCAGAAGGCATCCGGGTGCCGACCCCGCTCCACACATCCTTCGGCTGAATTACCTTGCTGTCTGTGCTGACAGCTCTGCGCACAGCCCCCACCCTGTGCATCAATCAGCACGGGCTAAGTTGCTGTGGTAACCTGGAATCTCGGTGGCTTACAACAGTAGCATTTATTTCTCTCACATTACAACCGCGTCACAGGGGGACTAGAGGCTCTGCTTTGTGTTAACCTCACTCAGCTCGGGAGGGGGCTCCTTCTCCACGCTTCTCTGGGAAGTGGCCACTGTGCTAGGTTCTGTACTTTAGAAGGCCCTGTGCTTTGGGGTGCCTTCCTTGAGATTGTGTCTCTCTCCGGTGGCTATGACCAGCCAGGGCTGGCAGGGCACCCTGGGCTTGTATTTGGTTCCCGTGGGTCTCAGTTGTTAGAAATGGATATCTTGAAATGTTTAAATCTCCATCTAGTATCCGAGACTGGGGGGGCCGGAGCCGGCGGAGCTACCTTGGTGGTATGGTCTGAGCACACCTCTGGAACACAAGGTGGTCCCAGTCCCCGTTTCCCCTTTTGAGGTATTTGCTGACTTTCTGTCAAGTATATGGGATCAAACAGATACCCCAAGGACCCTCGCAGCTCAACCCTGCACCTGTGAGGCCGTACTGGACCCCATGGCCAGACTCCTGTTCCAGGGAAGTGGATCACAGTGGCAAGTGGATCACTGCAGCTGGCTACCATGGTGTTTGTTTAATGGGGTTGTGTGGCACTGCGACACCAGAAAGCTGTGAGAATGCTGACTTTGGGTGATGCATCAGATGCAGGGTGATGTCAGGGATCTGTACTATCGACAACCCACCGCTGAATTCTTGCGTTTGACCGGTGCGTGTGGGTCTCGTGCACCATGCACGTTCCAACCGCAGTGCTGCCTCTGGGCTGCAGCAACCGTGGGCAGCAGCAGTGGTGGCTTTATCCTCACACCCCTCATTGCTGGCCGCCAGATGCTCACCCCATCCCCTCCGCAGGCTCTGTGACAAGGAGCCGGTAGTCCCTGGAGTTTTCTATTCTTCTCTTCTGTTCCTTGTTCCCCTTCTTCTTCTGCCTTCTTTTGGGATGAGTATATTTTATGTTTCCATTTTTACCTCCTTTGTTAACGTGTTAGCTTCATCTCTTTGCTGTGTTATTTTGGTGGCTACTTTCGAATTTGTGGTAAGCAACTATGACCTATCACGTTCTAGTCAATGTCTAGTAGGACATTATTCCACATCATGCACAGTATAAGAACTTTACCACACTGTAGTAATTTCATTTTTTCCCTCCCAGGCTTTGTGTTTTTGTTTTCAAACATTTTACTTCTACATATGTTAAAGCCTCCCACTACGTTACTATTTTTCACTATAAACAATCAGTAATCTTTTAGACAGATTTAAATCATAAATTATTTCTTGTTTCCTCACATAGTTACTATTTCCAGTGCTCTTCAGTCCTTTGTGTGCATCCGGATTTCTATCTGAAATCATTTTTCTTCCTCCTGAAAAAAATCCTTTAACATTTATTACAGTGCAGTTTTGTTGATCATGGATTCTTTCATCTTTTGTATGTTTACCTTGTCTTTATTTTCCCTTCATTTATGAGAGATATTTCCACGGTTATAGAATTCTAGGTTGCCTTTTTGTTTGTTTGTTTTTCTCTCAGGACCGTGAAAGTGTTGCTCCCCTGTTCTGGGCTGCGGCGTTTCTGACTTAGAAATCTGCAGTCACCTTTGTCTTCATTTCTATTTTTGTAATGTATCTTTATTTCTCTGGGTATCCTTAAGATTTTGTGTTTATCATTGGTTTTCAGGAGTAGTGTGCTATGGTATAGTTTTCTTCATGTTTCTTTTTTTAAAAAATTTTATTTTTAATTATTATAGGTACATAATAGTTGCATATATTTATAGGGTACATGTGATATTTTGATACAAGTGTACAATGTGTATTAATCAAATCAGGGTAATTGGAGTATGCCTCAAGCATTTATTATTTCTTTGTGTTAGGAATATTCTAATTCCACTCTTTCAGTTAAAGTATGCAATGGCGTATTGCTGATGATAGTCACTTTGTTGTGCCAGCAAGCATTGTTCATTCTAACTACCTAACTGTATTTCTGTACCATTAACCCTCCCCACTTTATCCCTCCCTCCCCACTACCTGTCCCAGCCTCTGGTAGCCATCCTTCTTCTCTCTGTCCCAATGGGATCAATTGTTTTCATATTTAATTCCCACATATAAGGAGGAACATGTGATATTTGTCTTTCTGTGCTTAGCTTATTTCACTTAACATAATGTTCTCCAGTTCCATTAATGTTGTTTCAAATGGTAGGATTTCATTTTTTTTTATGGCTGAATAATATTCCATTGTGTATAAATACCACATTTACTCTATCCATTCATCCACTGATGGACACTTAGGCTGATTCCAAATCTTGGCTATTGTGAATAGTGCTGCGATTAACATGGGAGTGCAGATATCTTTTCAATATACTGAATTCCTTTCTTTTGGATATATGCCCAGCAGTGGGATTGCTGGGTCACATGGTAGTTTTATTTTTAGTTTTTTGAGCAACCTCCATACTATTCTCCGTAGTGGTTGCACTAATTTACACTCCCACAAACTTCCTCGTGTTTCTTTTGCTAGGAGTTCTTTTGAGCTTCTTGGATCTGTAAATTTATAGTTTTATCAATTTGGAAATTTTTAAATTATTATTTCTTCAAATATATTTTTTTGTCTACCCTTCTGTCTCCTCTTCTTCAGGGACTCCGATTACATGAGATTAGCTTATAATTCACACAACTCACTAACGTGCTATTCAGTTTTTCAGTATGTTTTCCCTTTAGAGTTCATTTTGGACATTATCTGTTAATATGTCTTCAAATCACTAGTTTTTCCCATCCCTCACCCCTTTCCTCAGTTTTTAGTCTGCTGTTAAGCCCATTTAATGGATTTTTCTAGTCAGTCACTTTAGTATTTATCAGTAGAAGTTTTATTTGGCTTTTATGTATTTAAATATTTCTATTTAACATGACAAATTTTTCACTCTCATTGAACATATAAAATACAACCACATAATATCCATTTCAATGTCTTTGCTAATTCTATCATCTCTCTTTTTTCTCAGCTGCTGTTTTTTTAATTGATTTTTCTCCACCTTTTCAGTCATATTTTTCTGGTTCTTTACAGGCTTATTAAGTGTTGATTGGATGCCAGGAATTGTGAATTTTATCTCTTGAATGGTGGATATTTTTGTGTACCTATATATATTCTTAAGCTTTGTTTCGATGTGCAGTTAAATTACTTGGAAACAATTTGACACTTTTAGTTCTTGCTTTTAATTTTTGTTAGGCAGGACCAGACAGATCAGCATTTAGTCTGTGGCTAATCTTCCCTATTACTGAGGTAAAAATTCTTCTGAGTATTCTACTGGTGTCTTGTGAATTATTTTAATATAATCTTTCTTTCTTGCTTTGGTGGTAGAGCACATCCTCTAGCAGTTTACTAAGAAGGTGAGGTATTTGAGAACTTATATACCTGAAAACAACTTTAATCCTACCCTTATATTTGGTTGATAGCTTTTTCTGGGTATGAATTCTAGTATGAATTGGAAAAAAAATTTCTTTCAGGATCTAAGGTATCATTCTATTGCTTCTAGCTTCTAGTGCTGCTATTAAACATTTCAAACTCATCTGCTTCCTGACCCCTTGTATGTGACCTGATATTTCTTTCTGAAAACTTCTATAATCTTCTTTTTGTTTTCACTTTTCTAAAATTTTATTATGTTAATCTAGGAATGTAGCTATCATTATCCATTCTGCTGGGCATTGGGTGAACCCTTTCAATCTGAAATTCATGTCCTTTAGTTCTTGGAAATTTGTTTGAATTATTTTGCTAATAATTTTCTCTTATTTTTTTTTTCCTGGAAATCATATTTGGATGTTAGACCTCGTGACCTAATAATTTATCTTTTTGAGGTAAAAAATGATATTTTCAATCTCTTTTCTTTTTATTCTACTTTCTGCGATATTTAAAAACTTATAAATTTTCTATTAAGTTTGTTTTTCCTATCGTATTTTCCATTTCCAAGGGTTCCTTTTTTGTTTTCTAATTTTCTTCCTTTTAAAATCTTGTCCTATTATTTATTTGTTTATTTATTTTTTGTCAGTGGACACAGTATCTTTTCCCTTTCTGCCAGTTGCTCTTTGGTTTGGCGTTCAGTTCTGTGTATTCCATCCTGGAGGCTGTCCTCCCATGTCTGCTAGTTCCTGGTTGTTAGCTCAGGGTTAAGAGTCAAATGGCTTAAGTGATGATCAGAAGCTCTGAATCCTTGGATGTGGCTTCTGGACTGTGAGTGTCATTGTAGAATGATCCGCCTGAAATATTTACCAGGGAACCACTGGTGTCAGTGTGGGCACTGCCTTCCTCTTGGGCTGGCTGGGTTCTCTAGTAAAGGCTCGTTTAAACTTCTGCTGGGAAGATGTGGCTGGCTACCAGCGCTCTGGAGTCCACGGAGAAAGAGGGTGGTCGATATTTAGTATGCAGCGTTTCTCAATCCCCCTGTTTCTCACGCACTGCTCTGCTCCTAACTCTACATGGTGTTTCCTAGTCACAGTCAAACTCTTTTATTCTCCCCGGAGAAAAATTCTTCATATGGGCTGGGGTGGGGAAGAGGCAATTTCCCAGCAGTGTGCAATGGGGAGTGCAATTTTTTTTTTTTTTTTTTTTAGAATTTACTATGTGTCAGGTACAGGTATACACATTTTACAAATCCTAGCTTATAAAGATGGAAGGATTGCTAACATTTCATTTTTTCAGGCACAAGAACTAAAGCACAGAATGGTATAGTAACTTGCCCAGCATTTCTCAGCCAGAAAATGTCCAGCTGGGACTTGCAGCCAGGTCGTCGGGCTCCTTAATGTGTCGTCTTGACGATATTGCACGGTCAGCTCCAGATTTCACACTTGCACAGCTTTCAAATAACCTTCCTTAGCTACCGCCACCGTTGCACCCCACTTCCAGAAGACATAGCTGGTGCTGCCAGCCGCTAAGCTGTTTGTGGAGTCTGCTTTCTTCCTTGGGTTGTTTCTTAGCTACTCGGAGTGTTGGCTTAGAACTGCCACGTCAGTTACCACTCACCCGTCTGCTTTCCAGCTTCCAAAATGAGAAGGATGTTGTCTTGTCCCCTCATCTCCCTTACCTTTTGAGTTTATTATTTTTTTTTAACAAAATCTCTTTGCTGCAGTTCCAGTGGCTTGTGGGAGAGGGTACTTTAGATAAATGTGTTCAATCAGCTTTCTCTACCTTGAGATCTTGAGATGGAAGTTTCCACCACCCTGGTGAGCACACAAATTTAATTTGATTTATAGGTTACAGAGAAATGAACATTTCTTGCACCCCTAAATTGTGGACAGAACTTATCCCATGTCATGTGCTCTGATGTGTACATATTCTTATGCCTTTGAGGAATTTGTGTGTGTGTCTCTGTGACATGGACATTTTGGGGACTTGTGAGTGTTTCCTAAGCAGAAAGTGGCATTATCTCCCCCACCCCAACTGCTGAATACCCAATCTTGTGAAGGACATTGAACTCTATGGCTTCGGCTTCCTCATTAGCAATATCCTCTTTTTCTTTAGGAAAGAGGCTGGCCCTGGCAGCTGGCACCCTTCTGCCACTGGTATGCTTGATTTTATGAGTCCATGAGGTTAGTTGGGATATAGTGCCCCCAATTTTTGCAATTTTTCCCTCTTGTGGAGGTTTCCCAGCTGCCTTCTTTATTTCCTGGTTGCAGGCACAGGTCCTTGCCAACTCCCAGGCTCCTTCTCATCTCACTGGCCCAAAAAAACTCAAAGTCTTCACGGGTCTCGAGCTCAATTCAACCTCAGTTACAGCCACGTACTGACCTCCTACCCTGTGGCAGGTGCTGTCTTACACGTGCGGACACAGAAATGAACTAGTCAAGTACCTGCTGTCCTAAGCTAGTGATCCAGCAGGGAAGACAAACACAGAGCTCAATATCATACTAAGAAATAGGTGCTTTGATAGAAGTGAAAATAAAATGTGCTGAAGGGAGCACAGGGAACGAGTGATGAATTTTGCCTGGAGGGTTGAGGGAAAGCTTTATATTAATATATACTGTGACACATGCATTGGTTCTCAAAGGGAAGTATGAATGTTCTAGTCTATGGAAATAGACCATGGGGAGATGGTGGGGAGGTGGGGAGGAGAAGAGGGAGAACAGGCAGTCAAGCAGCGGGAACGTGTGTTGCTAATTTCTTGAATGTCAAAAGCATGGAGAGGACATAGGCGGGGATGGGGTTATTCTAATAGAAGAGAGGTTTGGCTGAGCAAAGTCTAGTGACCTGGTTGAAGCCATGCTCTGGAGTTTGATTGCCTGGTTTGTGAACTTAATTTTGTCCCTACTGATTCTGACCCTTGGCAAGTTGCTTAACATTTCTTTAATTTCTTCATCTGCAAAACGGGAGTGATTAGATAAATTAAACCAACTGACCCATGTAAATCATCTTGCATAGTATATGGCACGTAGGATAAGTGCTCAAATGTTAGCTCTAATTTTATCTGTCTATCTTTTCATCCTTCTCTCCACTTTATGTCCTCCTTTGTTCTGCAATGGATTTGGCAGAAAGAAAAAGATACTGAACGGCTCTCAGGAAGAGTAGGATGAGTTCAATTTTAGACATGACGAGTTTGCTACGCCTGCAGGATGCTCACATGGAGATATCAAACAGATTTCAAAAGTTTGGTTCTAAGTGCTCAGAGGCCAGAAGTGGAGGTACGGATTTGTGAGTTACAGGTGAGGTCAGTGGAGAGAATGAGATTAAAATGGGAGGGGGCATTGGGAATGGAGAAGACAGGGGCATTATCACCTTGAGGAACTTCTCCATTTCAGAGTTGGAAGAGGAAGGGGAGGCAGGGAAGGTGTATTAGTCCACTTGGGCCGCCACAGACTGGGCAGCTTCAACAACAAGAGTTTATTGTCTCACAGTTCTGGAGACTGAAAGTCCAAAGGTCGAGGTCGGTGAGGTCAGGTTCTGTTGAGGGCTCTTTCCGGCGTGCAGATGGCGGCCTTCTCACCAGGTCTTCATGTGGCCTGTTTTGGGTGTGTGTGTGAATGAACGAGGAGAGAGAGGAGAGGGAGAGAGAAGGAGGGAGAGGGAGAGGGAAAGAGCTCTCTGGTGTCTCTCCTTAGAGGGACACTAACCCTATGTGATCGGGGCCGACCCTTATGACCTCATTTAACCTTAATTATCTCCATAAAAACCCTACCTCCAAACACAGTCAAATTAGAGGTTAGGATTTAAATATATGAATTTAGGGGAGGGCACAATTAATAGCAGAATATGATTTCGAAAGATGGAAACAAGAGGTAAGGCGAAACTTGAGGGGCAACAGGGAAACTGAGGGAAGAGAGAAGTTCGTGAAAATGCAAGGCCAACAATATCAAACAATGCAGTAATAATAATAAAAAGAACAGTTACAACGTATTGTGTAAGTGCTGTGGGCAGCCCTTTCCATGAGTTACTTCATAGTTCCTCATGTCACCCTGTGCTATCAGCACCCTGTAGAAGCCGAGTAACCTGACTGAGCTCTCCCAGCCAGTGAGCTGAGGGTCTCTGATCCCGCGGTGTGTGTCATTCCCACTATGTTCACCTGCTTTCTCTGTGGGAGGTTGATGTTGAGAAGAGGTCACGGGCTTGGAAGGTGTTTGGGAGGGGTCCGTGGTGGTGTGGGCAAGCTCCAGGGTGTGGGTTACTCAGGGAGATGGGGAAGCCTAGCACATCTTAGACATTGTGAGGAATGTAGGTGCCCTTTGACATGTGTCCATTGGATACTCACAAAAAGGGCTGACTCCATGGTCAAATAGCTGTAGGAGACCCAGCACTCTGTGTTTTGCGGGATCAGAACTTGGGTGCATGCTTTAGATCTCTCTTGTTTGAGCTGCATCTCCAGCCAACAGCTCTGCATAGGCTCTGACTGCCGGCAGGTGCAACCCAACAGCTCCTCACCTCCAGCATGCACCTGTGCCTGACGCTGCCTGCCGTCACCAGGGGTCTTTTACGCTGCACCCCGCAGGCTGATGGATACATTTCCTCCTTTCTCCCTCACCATGGACAATCCTGAGATATGGTGTGCGCAGGAGCCAGCATCCCCCTGCCTGGTGGCAGCCGGCTTGGCAATGCAGCCTCACTTTCCCTCTTTGCTTTTGCTGCCTTCCCTCTTGCTCCTCTGTCGTGGTCCTTGGGTGTACTTCCTAACAAGGCAAGAGCTCATAAGGCTCCCGCCTCAGGCTCATTTGCCTTTGAAAATGAGACTCATACACCTAGACCATAGTACCCCTTCCTTTGAAGATTCACAGAGTACCTAAGCATAGTATGGTTCTGAGAATTCTTCCGGAAACTTCTCTGCATAATTCAAGCAGCCCTAAATTTATTAAAGTTTGAGACTCTCTCTTTTTTAAAAAACAATATTACACTAACTCCCAGGATTATAGTGGTCTATGGAACACAGCTTGGCATTAGTTTGTGTGGTCTATTTCCAAGGGCAGGAGTTAGCAAGGCCATATAGTAAATATTTTAGGCTTTGCAGGCCATTAAGGTCTCTGTCACCACTACTCAACGCTGGCATTGTAGCCCAGGAGCAGGCATAGGCAGTGCAGACACAAATGGGCATGGCTGCATCCCAATGAGGCTTTTTTACAAAAACAGGTGGCGGGATGATTTGACCCCTGGGCCAATAATTTGCTGACTCCTGCTAAGAGAAACATAACTGGGAATGCAAACAGAGAAGGAGGTTGCTGGCTGGTTGGGGAGAGACAGCAGGGCTAGAATGAGGGAAAAATACAAGGAAGTTGAGGGTGATCTCCTTCCACAGCTGAATGTTTCTCATCCTTTTTCTTGTACTTCCTGAATTCCTCAGTGTTGCTAGCACAGCAAGCATGGAACACAGCCTCTTGCTTCGCTTATAATCTGCTTTGAACACAAGCTAAGGCAGGTGTTCAGCGTTGCTCCTTGGCTCCCCTGCCCTCGTGCTTGGTGCACAGCATTTCCAGAATCCTCAGCACCATCAGGGGCTGATGAAACCGCTCATTCTTGCCCCTCGTGAGCATCAATCTCATGGCTCTGCCTCCCTGAGCATGCTGTTAGTGTGATGCACCTTGCGGACATCGGCAGTGCCAGGCCAGAGGGGAGAAGGGCCTGAGCAGCTGCCCACCCCGGCTGGCTTGTAGATGCCTGGAAAGAAGCTATCTGGTGCAGAGCCTCACATGTGCTCAGCCTGTCCCAATTTTTAACATTTTTCTTTAAGAATTGAGACAACAGGTGTACATCAGTAGGCTGATTCCAGCTTCGACACACAAGGACAGAGAAGAAGAGGAAGGGCAGCAGGGGAGGAAAATTCACAGGCAGCCAGCACCTGCTGATGCCAGGCCCCTTGGCAGGCACCTCACATGCTATCTCCTGCAATCCTCAGAGTCCTGGAGTGAGTGCTATTGTTTTCATCTTTTCTGCGAATCAGAGAGGATGTGTATCTTGCCCAAAGTTAAGCAGCTGGCACAAGGGGCAGCCAGGAATGAAATCCCACAGAGACAACACTAAAGCCTGCACAACCTTTGCTACCCCACAGGAAACACACCTCCTCCTTGGCAAGTCTGCAAATGGAGATCCCCTGGCCCCCCAGCCAGTCTCTTCCACACGTGAAGACACATGATGAAATTTCATTGTGAAGCCAGCTCTCCTTCCTGTGGTTACATCAGAACATTAGAGAAGCTATGTCCCCATTCAGTGCCCACACTGGGGGGCGGGTGCTTGGGGCTGGCCTACTCTTGTGCCTAGAGGTTCACCTGAAGAACTAAAGGATTGGCAAAATTCAGGATTGGAAGTCCTGCCAACTATTTAGGAACACAGAGCATCCGTTGGTGACAGAAATGAAGTAGGGTGTCTTTGTGCTAAGTGCAGGGGATGTTATCGGCCTTTGCGGACCCATATTCCTCCACTCCTGGTGGTTGAACCAACTTACCTGCTCCCTGCAGCCCAGCCTTTAGACGTTGGACCAATATAGCCTCAGAGAGGGCTCTGTAGAGGGAGAGTAGATTGTGTCCCTGAAACCCAAATGCCTGTCTGATTAGCACAGGGCCAAATTTTATAGAAGTGGACTCAAGCAGCTCTCTCCTCATGTGCCGTTTGGGGCTGTTTGCATGATTTTTTACTGAAATTGATTGTATCATATTGGATAAGCTGTCAAGCCAGGGACTGACCATACATAAAATGGACACAAAAGGAGCCACGTGTGGGATGGACAGAAGGCAGGCCCACCACCGCTGAGATGATGGCTGAGCTGTAATTCTAATGGTCCTGGTGGAGTGGTAGCCATCCGATCTGATCAAATCCACTCTCCTGGGGGCAATGAAGGCTAGGCGAACTGCAAGAAAGAATTTTATTTGAGTTCAGATTCTGTATTTTAAGGGTGAAAACATTTTCTGACTTCCAAGGAAGCTAGCTTGATAGATTGTAGTGACATAGAACTGGGTGGGAGGGACTGTGACTGATCAGGTGACTTCCTCTGCTCTTTGTGGCAAACCTCTGTTGTTGGAGATTATTGCAGTGTGTCTGCTCGCTGAATTCCCATGAAGTTTACGTGACAGGAGGGAGTAGAATCCGGGGTGCATACTCAGCCGTTGGTGAAAGCCATTAGACTCAGTGCTGAGGCCTGCCCAGGAGGCCCCTGATCCCTGCAGCCGGTTCTCCCCTCTTCAGCCTGACATGTTGTTTGGCCGTCAGTCCCCGACTGCCCTGAGTCTGCCACAGCAACGCCTGGATGTTGACTCTCTGACTTGCACTCATGGTCATGCGGAGATGCCCACAATGAACATCTCTGAAAGTCTGGTAAACAGCAAACTGTGATAAGGTTCTGTGCACCATCATTTGTCTCCAGAGGTCTCCGGAGAAACAGAACCAGTAGGGCATATAGAGATATATAACAGGAGATTTATTATAGGAATTGTCTCATGTAGTTATGGAGGTGAGAAGTCCCGTGGTCTGTCTGCTAGCTGGAGACCCAGAAAAGCTGATGGTGTAATTCAGTCTGAATCTGAAGGCCTGAGAACCAGAAGCACGGACATCAGAAGGCAAGAGAAGATGTGTGTCTCAGCTCAAGCAGGGAGACTGAAACCGTCCTTCCTCCACTTTTCTGTTCTATATTAACATTTAGGCTCCTAATGAATAGGATGATGCCCACCCACATTGGTGAGGGTAAATCTTCTTTACAAAGTCTACCAATTCACATGCTGATTTCTTCCTCACAGAGACACCCCAAAATACTGTTTTATCAGCTATCTGGGCATCCCTTAGCCCAGTCAAGTTGACACACAGAAGTAACCATCACACCATGGGAACTGGTGACTGTCTTAACTGGCAGAGCCTATAAATCACACGCTGGGTGCTCCGGCTGGGAAGCAGATATGAGTTACCCAAAAAAAATAGTGTAGGGGAGGCTGGGGGGAAGTAATTAAATAGTGGCCAGGCCTCCTCCTGACCATAGTACTTTAGCAGACAGAGTTCTGGCAGTGTCACTGACCTCCAGCTGCATGGGTTCATCTCATGATCTGTAATAACCCAAACTGGAAACAATCTAAACATCCACCAATAGACAAATGTGTACACAAACTGTGGTACATCCATACAAGGGACTGCTTCTCAGTATAATAGTGAATTAACCACTGATCCAGGGAACAATGTGGATGGACCTCAAACTCGTGCTGAGTGAAGGAAGTCAGCCAGACAGACAGTACGTAGTCTGCGATTACAATTATATAAAACTATAGAAAATTCAAACTAAGCTACTATGACAGAGGCTGATGGGTGGTTGCCTGGGGATGGTAGAGGCTGAGGAAGGGATGGAGGAAATAATTACAAAGGGGCAAGAGGAAACTTTGGAGGATGTTGAAATGTTGAATATGTTCATAATTTTGATTGTGGTAGTGGTTTCGTGGGAGTAGACACTTACCAAAACTTATCCAATTGTTTATTTTGAACACGGGCAGTTTACAGTATGTCAATGACACCTCAATAAAAGTTTGTTAAAAAGCTCCAACTTCAAAGCAGACTTCCCTGACCTCCACCTGTCCCCACATCTGAATTGTGCCTCTCCTTTTCGTCTGCCTTCTCCACTGCACTCCCTGAGGCCAGCGCGGCCCTGGGTTCCTCTGGTTTATCACTGCGCCCCAGCAGAGTCTGGCCCTTAGAAAGGAATAGAAATACTTGCTGGTTGGTAAATACAAAGACATGGCTTCGGCGTTGGGTGTGCTGTGCTCAGATGGCAGCTTTGACACTCTCACATGTACTTAGCATTGTTACCCTGAGCCTTTTTTTACTTACAAATTAGGGATAATCTGCCTTGCAGAGTCATTGTAGGGAGTAAGTATGAAAATATTAGTGATGCGCTCAGCACAGTGTCTGACACACCCCAGCCCCTTTCCTCTCCATTCTACCTTAATTGGGGGCTTATCAGCAGATATTAGTGTCAGACCCGATACACACAGAGGAGACATGAGACAAAAAACAATATTTTAGATAAAATATGTCCAGAACTGCGGAGTATAGGGTACTGTTTCCTCCTATTCTTGAATTAGGTTATTAAGCTGGGGATGCCCTACAGAGAAGGAAGGTGATTCCTCCGCAATGTGCAGTGGGCAATCCGTCCCGAAGCCTTCCTGGAGAGCCTCTTGCGAATCCAGTGTCCACCCTTGGAAGCCACTGTTCTGACCTTTTAGGACTGGTGTTCCCTGGAGAAGGGGCAAATGAATTTCTGAGCTCTATGGTCTGAGTGTTTGTGTCCCCTCCCAAATTCATATGCTGAAACCTAATTTCTGTAGTGATGGTATTTAGAGGTGGGTCCTTTGGGAGGCCCTCATGAACAGGATTAGTGCCCTCAGCAAAGAGATCCCAGAGAGCTGCCTTGTCTCCTGTGCCATGTGAGGACACAGCAAGAAGATGCTGTTTATCAGCCAGGAAGCAGACTCTTACTAGACATTGAATCTGCCAGCACCTTGATCTTGCACTTCCTAGCCTCCAGAACTGTGAGAAATACATTTCTGTTGTTTATACATGACCCAGTTTATGATATTTCTGTTACAATAAACATCCTAAACAGATAAGGCACTGAGTTGCTCCAAAACTGGATAACGCCATGCCTTCCTGGTCGGTTGTGTCTTCGCCAGTGGTCCCTTTCAACCCTGTCTTGGTTGAAAGTCCTGAGGACAGGCAGGGGCCGGGGAAAATGCACACCCCTGAGACAGGCAGAGTGACCATGGGGGGCCAGGAGGGGCTGAGCACTAACCCAACAGAGCTACAGAGGAGGGCAGTGGCTCCTCCACATCTTAGAATATTCAACTCAGTATCTGAGCGCTTTTGTTCCTCTTCTATATCTGAGATCATTATAGAAATAAACACTTCAAATTATATAAGTATCATATAACTTCAAAGGGAAATGCAAAAGAATTCTGAGATAATGAAATACATTTCTGGGTATTCTGAGATAGTACTCTGAGACCCAGGTAATTACTGGGCCACTGTTTAATAGATAAGGAAAACCAGGGAAGGGAAGCCATTACATGACTTCATCCTTGAGCTGTTCTGATTTTAGACCCTTATGGCTTAAACAATGAGTCCTGAATAATCCTGTGAATTCCACTGTTAGGTAGAAGGACAGGGAAGATTTCCTTGGGGACTTCTGTTTGAGAGAAGGCTCAGAAGATGTACTCTAGAGGGTTATAATTTAGACAAGAAAAAACAAGGAACATAACAGATTGAGCCTAATGTGCTTATTCTGTTACATCATTTCAGATAAGGTATCCAACTATCCTGAGGAATAAGAGCAAATGTATTCCTCAGCAAAAAAGAACCATTTGTAAACTCAGCAAAAGCAAGACAGGCTGTACCCACACTCTTGAAGGTCATCAGGTCATGTCTGCTATCTTAGTATGAAGTTTAAAAGACAAAACAAAGATAATAATAATTACAATAATTTGTTAAAAGGTACAGTATATAAAAAGATACAATTGTATCATCAAACATTTAAAATGCAGGAGGGTGGTGGAGTAAATGTGCAAAGTTTTTTTTTTATGCCATCAAAGGTAAGTTTTTATCAGCTTAAATTGGCTGTTATAACTATAAAATAGTTTTTGTAAGCTTCATGGTTACCACAAAGCAAAGGCCTCTGGTTGATACACAAAAGATAAAAAGTAAAGAATTAAAGCAAACCATTAGAGAAACTCACTTAATCAGAAAGAAAGACAGCAAGAAAGGAAGAAAAGAACAAAGGATCCACAAAACAACCAGAAAAATAATTAACAAAATAGCAGTAGTAAGTCCTTGCCTATCAATAATTACCTTTGTGATATTATGATGTATATATTTTGGTTTTCATCCATGGTTCCTGGCTCATAGCTCCTATCACACTTGTAATTTCCTAGGTGACCAAAGCAGTAAGGGTATCTTTATATTTGGCCTTTTGTCCTTGGTTCCTGAAACAGCTCCAGGGCAATATAGGTGAAAGACTGCCTTTTATTATTTATATTAATAACAAACCCCTTTCAATCACACCTGAGCTAATGAGGTGATTTTTGGAAAGTTCCTAGATCACCACAGGTTGGGCAGGGTGGTTGTCAGGGAACAAGCCATGTGCTTAGAAGGTTGGAATTCACAGCTCTACCTCCTACCTCCCTGGAGGAAGAGAAAGGCGGAAGGTGGAGTTGATAACCAATGGGTAATGATTTAATCAATCAAGCCTCCATTATAACCCGAAAGGACTGAATTCATGGGGCTTCCAGGAAGGTGAACAAAAATACATCCCTGTGCCGGGAGGGTGGCATACCCCAACTCCACGGAGATGGCAGGTCCTGTGCTCAGGACCCTCCTAGACCTCTCCCTATGCATCTCTTTATCTGGCTGTTCATTTGTGTCCTTTAAAATACACTTTATGATAAGCCGGTAAATCTAAGTGCCTCCCTGAGTTCTGTGAGCTGCTCTAGTAAATTATTCAAACCCAAGGAGGGAGTCATGGGAACTCTGGTTGATAGCTGGTTGGCCGGAAGCACAGGTAAAATAACCTGGGGCTTGTGATTGATATTGAAAGTAGGGGGCAGTGTTGGGGGTTGAGCCCTCAACCTGTGGGCTCTGATGCTGTTTCCAGGTGGATAGCATTGGAATTGAATTGGAGAATACTCAATTAGTGTCTGCTGTGGAATTGTTTCCTTGATGCATGGGGAAAAAACCCCACACATCTGGTGTCCGAAGTATGTAGTAAGAATATAGTAGGAGAAACTGAGTTTATTTTTCTACTTGTACACAACCTGGAATGTAAATAGATTAAATTCTCCAACTAAAAGATAGAGTGGCTGAATGGATAACAAGACCCAGCTATATATTGCCTATGAGAGACTCACTTCCCTATAAAGACAGACATAGACTCAGGGTGCA
The DNA here is from genome assembly GCF_041146395.1 of Eulemur rufifrons. Classification (NCBI taxonomy): domain Eukaryota; kingdom Metazoa; phylum Chordata; class Mammalia; order Primates; family Lemuridae; genus Eulemur; species Eulemur rufifrons. The sequence continues at coordinate 11,401,913 of NC_091010.1, forward strand.
GGGATAGGAAAAGTTATTTCATGCAAATGGAAACCAAAAGAGAGCAAGAATAGCTACACATATCAAATAAAATAGACTTTAAGTCAAAAACTGTAAAATGGGACAAAGAAGGCCATTATATAATGATAAATGACTATATATCCTCAATTCATTAAGAGGATATAGCAATTTTAATTTCTTATGCACTCAATAGTGGAGCACCTAAATATGTAAAGCCAATATTCATAGATCTGAAGGCATAAATTGATGGTAATACAATAATTGCAGGGGATTTTAACACTCCAATTTCAGCAATGGACAAGTCATCCAGACAGAAAAAAATAAAAGGAAGCATTGGACTTAAACTACACTTTAGAACAAAAGGACCTAACAGATATATACAGAACACTCCATCCAACAGCAGCAGAAGACACATTCTTCTCAAGTGCACACGGAACGTGCTCCAGGGTAGATCATGTTAGGTCGCAAAACAAGTCTTAACAAATTTGAGAAGATTGAAATCATATCAAGTATCTTTTTCAGCCACACCGTTATGAAACTAGAAATCAGTAATGGGGGAATTTTGGAAAATTCATAAATATATGGAAATTAAACAACATGCTCCTGAACAACTGGTGGGTTAAGAAAGAAATTAAAAGGGAAATTTAAAAATATCTTAAGACAAATGAAAATTGAAACACAACACACCCAAATTGATGGAATGTAGCAAAAGTGGTTCTAAGAGGGAAGTTTATATATCAATAAATGCCTACATCAAGAAAAGAAGGAAGATCTCAAATTATCAACCTAATGTTATACCTCAAGGAACTAGAAAAAGAAGAAGAAACTAGGTCCAAAGTTAGCAGAAGGATGGAAATAATAAAGATCAGAGTAGAAACAAATGAAACATAGACTATAAAATCAATAGAAAAGACCAATGAAACTAAGAGTTGTCTGTTTTGAAAAGACTGAATAATGAAGAAATAGAAAAATATGAACAGATTAATAATGAGTAAGAAAATTGAATCAGTAATAAAAAGTCCCCCACCAAAGAAAAGCCCAGAACCTTATGTCTTCATTGCTGAATTCTACCAAACATTTAAAGTAAAACTAATGCCAACTCTTCTTGAACTCTTCTAAAACATGGAAGAAGAGAGAATACTTCCAGACTTATTTCATGAGGACAGCATTACCATAATACCAAAGCCAGACAAGAACACTACAATAAAAGAAAATTGTGGGGAAATATCCCTGATGAACATAGATGCAAAGATTCTCAACAAAATACTAGCAGACTAATTAGCTCTATTTAGCCATTCTGCAATGCATATTTCAAAACATCATGTTGTATACAATAAATATATATGTTTTATTTGTCTATTAAAAATAAATAAATAAATACAAATGGAAAAAAAAAAAACCTGAATAAAGAAGGACAGGCTGTACCCAGCCTCCTGAAGTTCATCAGACCCATACCTGCTCTCAGAGAACAGTGGACTCCATAGTTTTTGATGTCCCATTCTTTGTTTGTTTGGTAATAGCACCTCTGTTTTCCTTAGGAAAACCATCCCTTCTCTACTGTCAGTTCATGGGGTTTGGGTGAGACTGTCTCCAAAGATGAGCCCATGATAGAGGCCTAGCCAACTAGGGTATTCTTTCTTCCTGGCTACAGTGATTGGTTCTGTAGGAGGCAGAGGAACCTAGTTGGTTCAATGAGTCTTGATCCCAGGATTATTATTAGAATTACTTAGAGAGAGAAATGTTCTTTCTGCTGGGAAGGTTGATATGGTCTTTCTAGAGTTGTCGTCTTGTTACCAGCTAGTGGGGGATGCTTGAGAGTGAGCCTTACACAGGCGGGGGCCAAGTTAAGAATGCGGAGACCCTGGAAGAGGAGGGGTGTGTGTATGTGAGAAAAGAGAGAGGAGACAGAGGAAGGGGGAGAGGGCTGGGGTTGAGAGAGAGAGAGAGAGGACTTTTTTTTCTGGTTGTTCTTTAAATTTTGGGGAATTTGTTACACTTGATCCAGCAATACCCTTGGATATTTCAGTAAGAACAGGCAATCCACTTCTTTTATTTTCTAAATTGAATTGAACTATATAACATGTATACAGAAAAATGCACACAGTGCATCTGAAGAAGTAATAAATATATGACTTGATGAATTAATAAAAAATATAATTTGATGAATTTTCACAAACTCAACACTTGTGTTACTGGTATTAAGATAAAAGAAAAAAAGCAGAAACTTACTAAAACTCCAGTGCCTGTTGTGCTCTGTTCCAGTACTGCTGCAATATTCTGATGTCTAACGGTATGCATTATGTTGTCCATCGTTTTACTTTATATGAATGGAAGTATACAATGTATATGCATGGCTTTTGTGGCTCAGAATTATCCCTACCTATATATTCTACTGTGGATGGCCATTTGAGTAGTTCTGCTGTCAACATTCTAGTACATATCCTTTGATGAATACATACGTACTAGAATGTTGATAGTAGTACCATATATATATATATATATATATATGTTATATATGCACACACACATTTCTATTGGAACCATACCTAGAATTGGAATAGCTGTGTCATTGGGTATGCACATGTGTAGCTTTGACACTGCTTTCTAAAGTGTTTGTGCCAATTTACCTTCCCACTAGCAGTGAGTGTATAAGAATTCTAATTGCTTCATATCCACAATAGCACTTGGTATCGTCTGTCTTTTTCAATTAGCCATTCTGGTGAGTTGTCATGGTATTGCATTGTATGTATGTTTGTGGGCATTTTTTCCCTATCTAAAACATTGTGGCATAATTTAGTTGCAGTAAAATGCACAGATCTGAAGTGTACAGTTTAATGAGCTTTGACAAATGCATGCAGCCATGTTACACACACCTATTAAGATACCTAATATTTGATCCCCCAAGAAAGTTTCTTCCTGTTTTTCCCAGTTAATACTTGCTCTATGCCCTGGAGGCAACCAAATCTCTAATTTCTTTCATAATAGATTAGTTTTACCTGATCTGGAACTTCATGTTAATGAAATGATACAGTATGCACTCTTTTGTGTCCTGATTCTTTTGCTCAGCATTGAGCTTTTGAGACCCATCCATGCTGTTGTACATAACAGTAGTGAGTTCCTTTTTATTGCTGAGTAACACCACATGGTATGCATAAATGTATGTTTATTATCCATTCTCATTTTGATCGGCATTTGGATTATTTCCAGCACTTGGCTATTATGAATAAAGCTGCTATTAAATACATTCTTGTACAAGTTTGCGTGTGGATATACGTTTTCATTTTTCTTGAGTAAATATACCTAGCAATAGAATAACTGGGTCATAGAGTAGGTGTATATTTAACTTTGAGAGAAACTGCCAAGCTGGTTGTATCCTTTTACACTCCTTCCAGCAGTATATGAGAATTCTGGTTGCTCCATATCCTTGCCAACATTCAATGTCATCAGTCTTTTTTATTTTAGCCATTTTAGTGGATGTGTAAAAGTATTTCATTGTGGTTTTAATTTGCATTTTCCCTAATGACTAATGATGCTGAGAACTTTTTATTGTGTTTATTGGACATTCACATATATTCCCTCATGAAGTGTCCAAGACTTTTGCCCATTTTAAATTTTTTCCTTTTTATTGATATGTCTATTTCTATATTCTCTGGGCATGAGCTATTTATCAGGTATATATGTTGCAACATTTTATCCCAGCTTGTCAGTTTTCTATTCTTCTTTACAGTGTTTTTTGATGAGCAGAAGCTTTAAATTTTAATGTAGTGTAATTTATCAAGTTTTCCTTTTATATTTATTGCTTTCTGGGTCCTGTGTAAGAAATCTTCGATTTTTTTCAAGTTGCAAAGATGTTTTCTTATGCTTTCTTCTAGAAGGTATATGGTTTTGGATTTTTGGTTTTGGTCTTTGATCCATTACAAAATATTTTTTTTGTGTAAGATTTGATGTAGAGATTAAGAATTATTTTCTTCTAAATAGTTATCCACTGTTTCATGACCATGTGTTGAAAAGATTTTCGTTTCTCATTTGCAATAGATTAGTGCTTTTTAAAAAAGTTAATTGAGGTTATAAATGCAGCTCTATTTCTGGACTTGATTTTGTTTCATTAACCTGTTTGCCTATTATTATTTCTATATCACACTCTCTTATCTTATAGCTTTATTATAGGTCTTGATATTCAGTATTTTAAGTCTTTGAGCTTTATTCTTATTCTTTACTTTTTTTATATTCTTGGTTATGATAGACATAGAAATGTGATACTCAGATCTTACGTCCAGCAAGGATTCATTGCCTAGCTGGCAGGAGGAGTGTGGTTAGTAGCCAGCCTCCAGCTATTAGCTCCTTTGGGGTCCACCTCAGCTTTTGAACGGAGGTTGCACTCTTCTTAAGATGGTCCCAGCCAATAAATAAAAAAGGCAGTGGTAGCTGAGGTCATGCTCTTCTTGGGGTAACATTCAGCCAATGACTAAGCAAAGCAGTTGTACAAGAGCCTTGAAATTTCTGCCCATGCATCTCGGTCTGGAACTCCTTAATGAGCTGGAAGAGACTTTCTCACATTGGCATTGCCATTTGGCTATTCCCCCTAGCCCAGTACTACTTCCTCTGTTTTTTTCACCATAAGTGTTGTTACCCAATACATCATTTGCACTTTTATATCCATCTGCTTCCTAACTGGCCCTGTTGGTTCCCAGACAGCAGCAGTAAAACGGAGTTTTGTGACAGCATCACTGCCCTGTTGGCAAGGAGACTCCATTTCGGGTGGTGGGTGGAGCAATGGCTGACTGTGGCCCAAAGTGGTAGCTCTATTGCTAAAACTTTAATGTGGCAATTTGGGAGAATGCTCTAGTGAAGGAGCATGCACTGATCAGTGTGATGATTCAGGAATATTAGGACAATGGGACTGGGTCATTGTTACTAAGTCTCTTGGATACTCTGTAGATAGACAATGAAAGGCCAAGAACAATTAACAAACAATTGACTATTAAATGTTAGAGGCAGACATTCTCTCTGGTAGCTTACAAAAAAGCCCTTATCTCATGAAAGGAGAAAGGAAAAAGACGAGGATTAAACCCGAGATCTAATAGAGTAGCTGTATTTCAGAGATGGTTGAATGCTCAACTAAAGCAGGTTTCTTATGCTGAATTCAGGGCCCTGATTGAGAAAACCTAGGACTCGGACACACAGGATGGGAACACTCTGGATGGTCGCCCTGAAAAATATGATTTCCTAGATTTCTATAAATTTTCTGAGCTTGCAGAAGTGCCCCATCACTCTTTATTTGAGCTACTGGCCCTCCGCTCCCTGCCAAACCCAATGTGGGATAGGAATATAGAGATCTTTCCCCTCAAGGGAACAGTTACCTTCTCAGGAGCCAACCTACTTCCTCTCCCAGCTGCCAGGCCTATACCCATGAGCTGCACTGTAAGCAGTAGGGGATGTGTGGGGCTTCAGAAAGAAGGAAAGCTTCCACACCTAGGGAACTGCATGGCCTAGTTAGTGGCTGGGGAGTATCTGTGAGACTAAGTTCTGCGTGTGCCCAATCAAAGGGGCGTGGAACATAAGATTTGATGAGGAATATAGGGATTAATGTCCTGGAAGGAACTCAGGGGTTGGTACAAACTCCTATTAAGGTGACTCTTAGAAGTCTGGCAAAAGCAATGGCCCACAGTGAAAGATATTGAAATGCTTTGTGGCAGATGGTACAGGAAGGGATTGAATGGATCAGGGAAGTGAGCATGCTGGAATGGATATATTATCTGAGGCTGAAAGGTCACTCTAGTATTATGTTCCATGGGAAAGCCTTGGAGCCATACTCTTCACCAAGGCCACCAGAAATACACTGCTGAGAGGGACAATGGAATTACTATGAAGTTCAGGGATGGCTGCTCTCTGCAGGCTGGGGTTAACAGTTGGAGAGGCTGTCACAGAGCTCAGGTCACTAATGGCCATGGGGGTGATAGCACTTTCCCTCTTCACAAAGGAATAGAGGCCAGGTGGGGGTGCTGGTGTTAACCTTCAGAAGTGGGGTGGGGAGGGGGAAGTGCCGAGAGCTGCAATTAACATAATGGTTGACCAGGTAAGAGGGGCAGCTAAGAAAACTTGACCTGAAGAAATCTGTAGATATGGTTAATAGAACATAGCATCTCTAAGGCCAAAATAGTGGTGCAGCCAAGGAGGATATTGTGTAACCTCTTTGTCAGAAGACAAGAATGGAGAAGCAGGAGGCCGAGGCTGCTTTCTGCAATAAAAAGCACCAATCTTTTCTCAGTTTCTTCTAATGGGGGAAAGGTGTTATCTCATTGTGATTTTAATATGGTGAATTGCATTTCCCTGATGATTAGTGATGTTGAGAATTTTTTCATGTTTCTTGGCCATTTGTCTTTCTTCTTTTGAGAAGCATCTGTTCATGTCTTTTGTCCACTTTTTAATATGGTTATTTGTTTTTTCCTTGCTGATTTGCTTGAGTTCTTTGTACATTCTGGTTATTAGCCCTTTATTGAATATATAACTTGTGAATATTTTCTCCCAATCCATAGGTTGTCTATTTGCTCTGTTGATTGTTTTCTTAGGTGTGCAGAAGCTTTTGAGTTTAATCAAATTCAATTTATTAATTTTTATTGTTGCCATGATTGCCATTGGGGTATTTTTCCGTAAATTCTTTGCCTACACTGATATTTGGAAGAATTTTTCCTACATTTTTCTCTAGAATTCTTATTGTTTCATGCCTTGGATCTAAGTCTTTTATCCATCTTGAATTAATTTTTGTGAGTGGTGAGAGATAGGGGTCCTGTTTCATTCTTCTGCATGTGGCTATCCAATTTTCCCACCACCATTTATTGAACAGGGCTTCTTTTCCCCAGTGTATGTTGTTGTCTGCTTTGTCAAAGATCAGTTGATTGTAGGTAGACTTCATGTCTGGGTTCTCTGTTCTGTTTCATTGATCTATGTCTCTATTTTCATACCAGTACCATGCTGTTCTGGTTACTATAGCCTTTCAGTATAGTTTGAAGTCTGGTTATGTGATGTCTCCAGTTTTATTCTTTTTCCTTAAGATTGCTTTGGCTATTTGGGCTCTTTTCTGGTTCTAAACAAAGTGTAGAATCGCTTTTTCTAGATCTGTGAAGTATGCTGTTTGTATTTTGATGGGGATTGAATTGAACCTGTAAATCACTTTGGGTAGTATGGATATTTTTAACAATATTGATTTTACCTATCCATAAGCATATGTTTCTCCAATCGTTTGTGTCATCTGTGATTTCTTTCCTCAGTGTTTCATAGTTCTCCTTGTAGAGATCTTTGACCTCCTTGCTTAAGTATATTCCTAGGTTTTTAATTTCTTTGTAGCTATTGTGAATGTTATTGAGTCTTTGATTTGACTCTCAGCTTGGCTGTTATTGGTATGTAGTAATTTTACTGTTTTGTGTACATTAATTTTATAATCTAAGACTTTGCTGAGTTTATTTACCAATTCCAGGAGCCTTTTGGTGGAGTTGTTGGGGTTTTATAAATACAAGACCATATTGTCAGCAGAAAGTGATAAGTTGACCTCATCTTTCCCAATTTGGATATCCTTTATTTCTTTATCTTGCCTGATTGCTATGGCTAGAACTTCCAGCACTATGTTGAATAAAAGTGAAGACAGTGGGCACCTTTGTGTTGTTCCACTTTTTAGGGGGAATGCTTTCAACTTTTTCCCATTCAGTATGATGTTAGCTGTGGAATTTTCAAATATGGCTTTTATAATTTTGAGAGAAGTTCCTTCTATGTCTATTGTTTTGATGTTTTTTTTATCATGAAGGTGCTGATTTTATCAAATGCTTTTTCTGTCTCTATTGAGATGACAACATGGTCTTTGTTTTTGCTTCTGTTTAAGTGGTGAATCACATTTATTCATTTATCTATGTTGAACCATATTTGTATCTCTGGGATGAAGCCCACTTGGTCATGGTGGATTATTTTTTTGATGTGTTGTTGAATTCAGTTTGCTAGTATTTTTTATTGAGGATTTTTGCATCTATATTCATAAGGGCTATTCGTCTGTAGTTTTATTTTTTGTTGTGTTTTTTCATGGCTTTAGTATCAATGTGATATTGCCTTTTTCATTGAGTTGGGGAGGGCTCCCCTCCTTCTTAGTGTTATGGAATAATTTCTGCAGTATGGGTACCAGTTCTTCTTTGTAAGTGTGATAGAATTTGGCTGTGAATCCATCTGGTCTGGGACTTTTTTTGTTGTTGTAAGACTTTATATTACCAATTAACTCTCACTGCTCATTTTTGGTCTGTTCAGGAATTATATTCCTGACTGAGTCTTTGAAGGTTGTGTGTTTCCACAAATTTGTCCAGTTACTTTATGTTTTCCAGTTTATGTGTGTAGAGATTCTCATAGTATTCATGGATGATATTTTGTATTTCTATGCTATCAGTTGTAATATATCCTTTTTCATTTCTGATTGAGCCTATTTGGGTCCTTTCTCTTCTATTCCTGGTTAATCTAGCAAGAGTTGTATCAATTTCATTAATCTTTTCAAACAATCAACTTTTTGCTTAACTGCTTTTTGAATTTTTTTTTTTTTTCTCTTTTCCATTTCATGTAGTTCTGCTCTGGCCTTTGTTATTTGTTTTCTTCTGCTGGCTTCTGCTGGCTGTGTTCTTCCTTTTCTAGTTGTTTGAGATGTGACATTAGGTTGTCAATTTGTGATCTTTCTGACTTTTTACTGTGGGCATTTAAGGCTACAAATTTTTCCCTTAGGAATGCTTTTGCTGAATCCCATAGATTTTCCTAGCTTGTGTTCCCTTTGTCATTTGTTTCAAGGAATCTTTTGATTTCCATCTTAATTTCACTATTGACCCAATAATCATTCATCAGCAGCTTGTTTAATTTCTATGACCTTCTGTAGAAGTGAATATTACTCTTGGAATTGATTTCCAGTTTTATTCCACTATGGTCTGAGAAGACACATGGTGTGATTTTGATTTTGATAAATTTGTTGAGACATGTTTTGTGGCCTAAGATATGATCAATCTTAGAGAATATTCCATATGCTGATAAGAAAATGTATATTCTGTAGTTTTGGGGTAAAAATTTCTGTAAATATTTGTTAGATCCATTTGTTTTAGATTCCCATTTAAGTCTGGTGTTTATTTATTGATTTTCTGCTTTGATGATTTGTGCAGCTCTGACAGTGGCATGTTGAAGTCTCTGGCAATTATGATGCTACTATTTATTTCCTTGCTTAGGTCTAGTAGAATTTGTTTTATGTATCTAGAAGCTCCTATATTAAGTACATATATATTTAGGATTGTTATGTCTTCTTGTTCAATTTCTCTCTTAATCATTATATAATGACCATCTTTGTCTTTCTTTACCATTGTTTATTAAAAATCAATTTTGTCCAATATGTGAATAGCTATAGCTGCTCTCTTTTGGTTTCCATTTGCATGAAATATTTTTTTCCATCCTTTTCAATTGAGCCTGGGTATGTCCTTGTGGTTTAGATGTGTCTCCTGGAGATAGATAATATTTGGGGTGTGTTTTTTCATCTATTCATCCAGCCTATGTCCTTTGAGTGACAAATTTTAACCATTAACATTTAGAGATAGACTTGATATATGGGATGTTGTTGTGTTCATCATGTTGTGTAGTACCATATTGCTTTGTTTTCCCTTTTGTGCCATTGTTTCATAAGAGTTGTGAGATTTAGCTTTTTTCAGTGATTTTACACTGGTGGGTATCTATTGTGCTGATTCATGTATAATGTAGTTCTGAGTATTTCCTATAGAGCAGATCAGGTCATGACAAATTCTCTCAGTGTTTGCTTGTCTGGAAAACACTTAATTTCTCCATCAATTGTGAAACTTAGTTTTTGGAAGGATACAAAATTCTAGAATTGTAATTGTTGTGTTTAAGATGACTGAAGATAGGATGTTATTCTCTTCTGGCTTGTAAGGTTTCTGCTGAGAAGTCTGCTGTTAGCCTGATGGGTTTTCCTTCGGAGGTCGGTTATTGCTTCTGTCTAGCTGCTTGTAGAATTTTCTCCTTCATTTTGACTTTGGCCAGGTTGAATACTTTGTGTCCTGGAGATGTTCTATTTGTTATGAATCTTTCCAGTGTTTGATGACCATCTTGTAGCTGGATGTCTGGATCTCTGGTGATAGCACGTAAGTTTCCTCAATAATTCCCTTGAATAGATTTTCCATGCTTTTTAGCTATTTCTTTTTCTCCCTCAGGGATACCTATAATTCATATGTTGGTTCACTTTGCATAGTCCCATATCTCTGTAAGTGATTGCTCTGTCTTTTTTATTCTCTTCTCTGCTTCTTTAAATGACTGGGTAAGCTCAAGAGTCTTGTCTTCAAGCTCTGAGATTCTTTCTTTTCCTTGGTTTAGTCTGTTGCTGAAGATTTCTGCTGTGTTTTGAAATTCCATACATGACTCTTTTATTTCTTTAAATTCTACTATATCCCTGCTTATGTTGTCTAGCTCCTTAGTGACTTTCTCATTAATTTTCTGAAGCACTTTTTGGCTCTTTTTTGTTAGTTTTCAACTTTCTCTTCAATTCCTTTCATCTCATTTGCCATCCATATTTTGAAGTCCATTTCTGTCTTTTCAGTAATTTCCTTGTAGTTGCAGTTCAGTACCTCCATTGTGAACACTTGGAGGTATTGAACTGTTTTGGTTTTTTCATGTTGACAGGGTTCTTTTGCTGGTTTCTTCTCATTTGAAACCACTTTTCTTGACTCAGTGCTAATAGGTTTGCAGGGCACCTGCTCTCTTGTGGGAACTCTCTGGCTTAATTAGAAGGAGAGTCCCTAGATGGTGCTATTTTCCCTACTCTGGAGAGTTGCCATGGCAGGGAAGGGGTGTATGCACTAGAAATCTGTAATACAGCTGTTCTGATTTGTTCTTTTCACATCTGATTGTCACTGTTAAAGGCTGTGCTGGTTGATCTTTGTGTTGGGTATTGGGTTGTTCACCAGATTGCTGTGGGAAGTTCAAGTTGGGAGCTCAAGACCCTCTCCATGGAGGCTGGCATTATGGGGTTTGCTCTGACTGGGGTTTCCCCACGGAGGTGACAGTAGCAGCTAGATGAGGCTTTCTAGGGGGTCCCTGGGCTGTGAGAATTTGTTCAAACTAGTTCCCAGTGTATTGGTGGTTTGAAGCTGGGGCAGGGGGGAAGGTCCCTGGTAGGTCATTAAACTTTGGACCAGTTCCACCAACCCTGTGGCAGTGGTGGAGACTCAGGGGTGGGATCTTGGGGTCCAGGTACAGCACTGGAATCTCAGGGGTATTATCCCGGGCTTGGTGGGAGTTCTGCAGTAGCAGGGGTGCGCCTTGGGCTCTGGCATGAGAGCCTCAGAGCTGGAACTGGGGAGGAACCAGAATCAGGGCTTCTGAACAGGGCCTTAGAGCCTGCAACAGGGCTGTGAGGGCAGCAGGCTGATCTTACCTGTAGGACAGGGTGAGGGGTGAGCAGGTGATGGGCTATTCCTCAGGTTTGGGGACTGGCAATGCCAAATCACATGGGTAGAGGTTGGTTCCAGTAGCCTGGGGACTACAATGTTTTCCCTGTCCACTCCAGGACTCACAGAAGCAGTCACCCAAGGCCTCCCAGGTTGCAGCCTGCAGTGCCCCAGTTAGCTCCCATGCTCAGATCCCATTACACTGTAGGGGAGGGGTGCTTGGTTTCCAGTCTTGGGGTCAGCTCAGAGGACCCTCTTCTTAGTCTGCTCCCTCCCCAGCCCAGTGGGGGGATTTGAAGGCCACTGCTGCAAAGCTGTGTCCTGTGCAGACTGGGCGCTGTGCACCCAAGAGCACAGGATGGCTTTAGCTATGGAAACCTGGGGTTGGCCGCCACCTGATCCTCACTGCACCTGTTATCTGGTGCTATGGCTCCAACACAGACTCTGAGCAGGTCTTTGGTCCATCCAGGGAGAGGACTATGGTGGTGGAGGGAGCCAGAGTGCCTGTGGGGTGAGTGCAGTGCCCAGTGCTCTAACCCCCTAGTCTTTCCCATGTGTCTCGCATGTAGACAGATCTTGTCCAGTGTATTGCTCTGTTGCCTTTTTCAAACTGAGTGGCCCACATTGCTTCTTTGTGATTTCACAATGTTTCTTCCAAGAAGAGCTATCCGTAGGTAAGAATCTGCCTACAGTTACACATTTTCCTTGAGAGTGGTGTGCTTGTGGGCTGCTTCTAATCTGCCATCTTTCTAAATTCCTCCTCTTTACTTCTGGTGATTTACTTCACTCTGAAATCTGCTTTGTCTAATATGAAATAGCTACTCCAACTATCTTTTGTAAAAGTTTGCATGTTATATATTTTTCTATTCTTTTTCTTTTAACCTACCTGAAACATTATATTTGAATTGTTTCATATGAACAGTGTATAATTCTATCTTGTTTTTTTGGTCCATTCTGATAATTTTATTCTTTTAATTGGTGTCTTCAGACCATTTACATTTAATATACTTATTGATATATTTGGATCTAAGTTTATTATTTGGTTTTATATTGTTTCCTTTATTTTTGTTCCTCCATTCTGTTTCCTGAATTCTTTTACATTGCTTGAACATTTTTTAGTATTCTGTTTTACTTGCCCACTGACTTTTTGACTATATTTCACTGCAGAATTTTTTGGTGATTGCTCTAGGCAGTTATTTAACTTTATCACAGTCTAATTAGAATCAATATTTTATCAACTTCGAATGAAATATAGAAATCTTACCACCATACATATCCTGTTACCCTCCTCTTTGATGTTTTAATTGTCATATTTTACTACAATATGCATTTAAAACCATATGAAACAATGGTATAATTTTAACCTTCAACCACGGAAGATATTTTAAGATCTTAAAGGGAAATAGTCTATTTACCATTTTGTTTTCTTCCTTCATTCCTTATGTTCCACTTTTCTTTCTGGTATTGTTTTGCTTTTGTCTGAAAAATTTATGTTAAATTTTTTTCTAAAGAGAGTCTGCTGGAAAAAAATTCTCCTAGGTTTTTTTTTTTAATCTAAGAATATTTTATTTCACTTTTTTTTTAAAAGAATATTTTCACTGGATAAAGAAATCTGGGTCAATAGTTCTTTCTTGTTAGTACCTAAAAAAGGAGTGCCACTTGCTTCTGGCCTGCATGGTTTCTGATGAGAAATTCATTGTCATTTGAATTATTGTTTTGCCACAGTAATGCAATGCTTGTTTCTGTCTGTCTAAAGGTTTTTTCACAGTGTTTAGTTCTCAGCAGTTTGAATATGTGTTTACAGCATGAATTTCTTTGGGGTTACCCTCTTTGGGATGTGTTGAACATTTTGAGTCTTTAAGTTTGTGTCTTTTGCTAAACAGGAAGTTTTCAGCTATCCTCCAAAAAAATTTTCAGGTCTACATTCTTTCTTCTCTTCTTTTGCAACTCTAATGACACAATGTTAGATATTTTGTTATTATTCTACATGTTCCTGAGGCTCTGTCAATTTTTTCAATCTACTTTCTCTCTGTTGTTCAGACTAGATAATATCCACTGGGCTATATTTGAGTTCACTGATCCTTTTCTCTGTCATATCCATTCTGGTATTAAGACCTGTTAGTGTCCTTTTTTTTCTATTGTAGTTATTATATTGTTCAGTTCTCGTATTTCCATTTGATTTTTTTTTTATATCTTCTCTTTCTTGTGCCTATTTTTTCATTTATTTAATGAGTGTTAGAAATTGCTTGGTGGAACATTTTTATATTAGCTGCTTTAAGTTCTTTGTCAGATAATTTTAATGTATTTTATCTTGGTATTAGCATCCATTGATTTTTTTTTCTCTTTGTGAATTGGTATTTTTCTAGTTCTTCATGTACTGAATAATTCTGGATTTTATCCTGGGCATTTTGGATATTACATTATGAGGTTCTGGGTCTTTTTAAAGTCCTATGAAAAATGCTATTTTTGTTTCAGCAGGCAGTCAACCTGTTTAGGTTTTGAATGCACATTCCAACCCACCTTCTGTAGGCTGTTGTCCCAAAGTTAATTCAGATTTCAAAGTCTTTGCAATACTTTTTGGAGCTGTCCCATGTGTGTGCCAAACAGTGGTCAGTCTGAGACCTGGGCAATAATCTGTTAGTTCCATCCTCAAATTCTTTGCTGTGTTGATTAAACCAGAACTACCTTTGCCCAACTTTGGGTTGAGGGGAGAAATTCATTAAGAAAAATTTTGCAGTATCTCTTTCCCAAGGTCTTCCTTTTCTGTGATTTTCTAGTTTCATGCCCCCCTCTTAATTCTTAGGCCATAAAACTGGGGCTTTATTTACCCTTCTCTGTCTCATGCCTGTGCAACTACTTCTGTATCCAGAGACAAGCAAGAGGACAGAGGATGAAAGAGAATCAATAGGGGTTTGACTCATCCTCTGGGTCCCAGAGCTCCACGGATTGTGAAGGATGGCTGCTCTCCTCCAGTCTGGATGCTTATGGGCCCTGACGTCCACTACTGCTTCCACCGCTAACAGACTGCATCAGGTCCAGGAAGCAAGAAAATGGAAGAAAAAACTAGCCCAAGATTTTCATGCTGTCTTTAATCATTAGGAATTCCCTTTTCTGCTTATTGAGCCTGAACTCAAGGGCTTTTCCTAGAGTTCTTTCTCCACCCTGGTGCCAATTTCTGGATTTCAGATTGTTTTTGTTAGGCTGATGGAATGCCAGAGCAGGGAAAATAGTAAATTTACCACCAGTTTGGTTGTCCTTTGAATTCTGGTTTTCTTCCCTATTCTTCCCATCATTATTTACTTTTCAAATTCCTCAAATAACTGCTCTATGCATTTCATCCAGGTTTTATGGTTACATTCAGTGGGAGAGACAGGGTGGACTATGCTTAGTCTATTAAACTATAACTCCTCTAGTGAATTTTTTATTGCAGCAATTCCACATTTTGTTCATTTTTAAGATGTTCTTTTGTTCTAAGATCTTTACTTTTTTTTTAATCATTTATAATATTAATAAAATATCTTTGAACCAGAGAAAGCCTTACTAATGAGAGCTAGATGTGAAAGGAGAGGTCTTTTGTAATTTTGAAAATGTTTCTTTTTCTATTGATTAGATTTTCTTTTGTCTTTTTTATTTGTATCATAATATTTCTGTTTTCCAGAAATTTGTATTGTGCATTTCTGTTTTCCTATAGTTTATTTACTACCCAATACGCTCATGGGACCACAGTATTTGAAATGGTAAAAACATTGAAGGCACCTCAGTTTCTCTCTGTATATCTCATATATTGTGATATGTAGTTTTATAAATTTCTCCTTTTTTCCTCAAAATAGACTTAAATTTTTAAAAATTTTATCTTGTTATTTAGGAGGCTAATGCTTATATTTCCATATTTTTGGATGTTTTACAATGTGTCTTGAGAATAAAGCCTGTAAAATTTCTTCTTTTTAAAGTACATTCTTAGTGTGTCTTATTTTTTATCATTCTTTTCATATACCATCTGTGGCTACTGTAAAAATATTTATTTTTGTGATTCTGGGATAGTGAGTTGGTATCAGTTAATGACATCTAGATTATTATCTGTTTATTTCTCTGCCTTCCTTACTGAGCTGTGACCACCTTGAGGGCAGGTGCAAATGATTTCTCCATGTTTATATTCTCAGCAGCCAGAGAAGCCAGGCAGAATGTAGATATGAGAAATATTTATTCATATTATTTTCCACTGTGTTAATTTCTTTGACATTCTGTATGTTTCTCAAGCTTATTTTCTAATTTACTAATTGATTTTTCTGCAACACCAATTCTATTATTAACCACTTCTAATACTGATTTAAATTGTTCCACAGTAAGATTCAAGTTTGCTCTGTTCCTCTTTCTAAGATGCCCAAGAAATATTGTCTTATGGTTTTAAGTTTTTTTCATGTTTGTTCAAATTTTCCAAGTGATCAGTTTTCCTGAGAGGCTGTTTTGAAGTTCTGTTTTTGTTGCTCTTTTATTGGAAGAGCCTGAATTGTCCAAGTCCTGGTTTTGTGGTTGGGTTATTCTTGAAGGAACATTTTTAACACATTGATTGCCACACTAGGAAAAAAAATCTCCCTGTGGCCACAGTGTTTTATTAAAACAAAATGATACTTTCTAATTCGTTATTTTTTATTGTTTCCTGTGTGTGAGTTATATGCAATGCAGTCCATGTTTTTAGAATTAAATTGTCAATATTAATTGCAACAAGAACATTGACAAGTAAGATTTTCATGAACCAACTGCAGGGTTTTGCTTCACAAGGCCCTGGGCTCAAAACTAGCATGAGTTAAATACAACTCACATGGCAGTTAATGGGTTAAGTTTCATGTCCAACCAGGGCTGAATGGTGTTGGCTTCTCTGTGCTGCTAAAGTTTATATTTTCAGTTTGCCCTATAATCAGAAAAAATGATCATCGATATTGCTTTTAAATCTGAGGTTTTAAATTTATGCACAATTTAAGAAGTTTATTATTTATGTCTTCCCATTTTTCAGAATATCCAATGCTTCCAAACATGAAACAGAGCTCAATGAGAAAGAGTTCCTTTCCATTTGGGATGAGGGTCAAAAAAGTATCTGCCTTTTTGTAACCACACTGCTCAAGTACTGCCCCAGTGTTAAGACTAGGGCTGGGGCTCAGGCTGGTTGGTACATTTGCATCTTGTGTCTCTCCGATGAGAGGCAATAGGCTACCACGGGATCAGAGCCTGGAGTCGGAGCTCACCCTTGTGAGGTTTCTCCATCCTGGCGGGGCTGTGCCTCTGTGGGTGGAGTGCAAGCACTGAGCTGGCCCCGAGAGGTCTCAGGCTACGCCAGTCTCTTCTCCTGACCCAATGTCCTCTCTGAGTCAGGGTTCTGGGTTTGGGTTCAGCTGCTGGTGCCAACTTTTAATTCTCTCCAATTTTGTCAGATAGAGTATACATTTGCTGCAGAATATGAAATATGCTTAAAATTCTTGTCAAACATTTTGAGTGTTAACGTGGATTTTTTTTACCCTTTGACAGAAAATGTCATAGATATTTTAAGAGGAAAAGGGAGAGGGGAACTTATACAAATTTCTTCATAGTGCTGTCATTTTGGAATGACAATATGGTTCTATCTTAACTTCCCTACCTGTTATTTTTATCTAAGAATCTTTTCTGTGTCGTGTCTGGTGGCTTCTTAGTTTTCATTTGCATACTTTTGTGAAGTTTTCTTCTTTTTGACAGTACTTTCCGTCATCATCTTTGGTCCTGTTTTTAAGTCTACTGTCTCACATTCTTTCCTATCCCTACAAAATTCCCTCTGTCTTTTGCCATAATTCAGCCATTCTCTTACATAAGTCGTGAGTCAGGAGACTGAGTCTTGTGTTAGCTTCTCCTTTTTTGATACTTCATACTCCATACTCCTTTCTTCCTTTTTTTAATTTTTATTTTTTTAGAGACAGGGTCTCGCTCTGTCATGATCATAGCTCACCTTGAACTCCTGGGCTGAAGCGATTCTCCCATCTCGTCTCAGCCTCCCAAAGTGCTGGGATTACAGATGTGAGCCACCCTGCCTGGCTCATACGCCTCTCTTTTATAAAGTTATAATTTTTAGATAGAAAAAAAAAAAAATGAAAATGTAACCACCATTTCTATGCTCTTCAGTTTTTTCCAGATCTCTAAAATCTCTAGATGTGCAGTTCATTTTCTTTTTATTTTATTTGCTCCCAGGTGATGTGGGAGACATTGATGGTTCAAGTGCTGGGTACAGATCATAAGACTTCCCGTCACACACCAGGCTCATGTTTCAGGAGGAGAGTGTATCTGTCATAGCAATACACCGTCATCTCGACCAGGCACCTTGGCGACTACTTTGCCAAACTGGTCAGGCTAGTGTGAGCACTGAAGATAAAGTTGTATGAGGATCTGTAAGACTATCACAGGAGCATCCAGGAGCAAGAAAAATGTAATAGACCACCACAGGGGACCAGAGTCAAGACCTGAGAGAACATCTGGAGCCAGGGTTACTCTCTGTTTCTCAGGGCTGCATAGTCTCACCTCCGTGCTTCTCTGTCATCCACGCATTTCTCCTCTTTGTTTTTTTTTTTTTTTTTTTTTGTGCATAGGAATACAGCCACCTCCAGCTCAGTTCCTCATTACTTTCTAGTTCAAATGCACAGCAGAGATTGGCTAATATTTCCAAAGCCCAGACTCCAGGGAGGAAAAATCCATTGGCCCAGATTAAGTCCAATCAATTACATCAAACAGGAATGCAAAGGCACATCTCTGTGAGTGGCGGGGTCGTTCTCAGAAAAAGGAGTATGTAGGCTGGAGGGAAACCACAAAAGGTGTCTGCCACAATGTCTCCTTCTTAGAACTTTACCAACTACCTAACGTTCTTGGACATGGCAAGTGTAATGTTCTCTCCATTCTGTTCACCCGACTGTCCCTTGGAATTGGGATGGTTTCTATTTCACCAGAATACCTGCTACTCATCCTCCAAGAGAGGAATCCTGAATACGTGGTTTGGCTCTAAAATAAGACACAGATTCTTCATTCTTTAATTCTTCCTCCTGTATGCCAGTTTCCTTATCTATAAAAAATGGACACAGTGACACCTCTGGCCATTGGGAATTTAAATAGGATCATGTATAAAAACATACCTAGAATAGTAACTGGCACGTGGCACACACTCGAACAGTTTTGAGCCATAGGCTATCATATTCTTACATTGGACACTGATTTATCCCTTGTCCTTAGGGATATTTTTCTTTTTCCTAGCTTCCATCCTTTATTGTTTTTTTATGACAGCACACTGTCTTTGCCAAACCCCTGTCTATGGTTTGCAGAATTCTGCTCCTTAAAAATTGGAATATTTAGGTTGGTGCAAAAGTAATTGCAGTTTTGGACTGTGACTTTTATATCATTATAACTAGACTCAAATACATCTTTATTAATCTAAACAGGAACCATTACAATCAACATATTTTTGCTAATGAGAAATAAGTTTGTTTATTCCTATAGTGTAAAAATCAGTGCTTTAGGATTCCACGAACTCTTGGAGAGCATGTTCTGCATCCTGCTGATTGCGGAAGCATTTTCCCTGCAAAAAGTTGTCAAGATGCTTGAAGAAGTGGTATTCAGTTGATGAGAGGTCAGGTGAATATGGCAGATGAGGCAAAACTTCATAGTCCAATTCGTTCAATTTCTGAAGTGTTGGTTCTGAGACTTGCAGTTGGGCATTGATATGGAGAAGAATTGGGCCCTTTCTGTTGACCAATGCCGGCTACAGGCATTGCAGTTTTCAGTGCATCCCATTGATTTGCTGAGCACACTTCTCAGATGGAATGGTTTCACTGGGATTCAGAAAGCTATAGTGGATCAGACCAGCAGCAGACCACCAAACGGTGACCATGACCTTTTTTGGGTGCAAGTTTGGCTTTGGGAAGTGTGTTGAAGCTTCTTCTCAGTTTTACTACTGAGCTGGTCATTGTTGGTTGTCGTATAAAATCCACTTTTCGTTGCATGTCACAATCTGATTGAGAAATGGTTCGTTGTTGTTGTGTACAAGAGAAGATGACACTTCAAAATGACAATTTTTTTTTATTTTTGGCCAGCTCATGAGGCATCCACTTATGGAGCTTTTTCACCTTTCCAATTTGCTTCAAATGCTGAATGACCATAGAATGGTCAACACTGAGGTCTTCAGCAACTTCTCATGTAGTTGTAAGAAAATCAGCTTCGATGATTGCTCACAAGTGGTCATCGTCAACTTCCAATGGCCGGCCACTTTGCTCCTCATCTTCAAGGCTTTCGTCTCCTTTGTAAAACTTCTTGGACCACCACTGCCCCATAAATTCATTAGCAGTTCCTAGCCCAATGCGTTGCTGATGCTGTGAGTTGTCTCTGCTGCTTTACGACCCATTTTGAACTTGAATAAGAAAATCACTCGAATTTGCTTTTTGTCTAACATCAATTTCCATGGTCTAAAATAAATATAAAATAAACAGCAAGTAATAAGTCATTAGCCAAAAAACATAAAGTAAGAAATGCACATTAAAATGATGTATAACATAACCACATTTGTTTAAGAACGTATTCCAATATCAAACAGCAAATATCAATAATGCTAAAACCGCAATTACTTTTGCACCAACCTAATAGCATTTTTTTCATTTCCAGTCTATCAGAAACTTTCCATTTTACATGTTTCTCAAAGACACTGACAGAAGCTTGTTGATCTGCAAATTCTCTTTGTACTTTGAGCTCTAATGTCTCAGCCAAGAGACTTGAAGACACTATGAGAACGTGGGTCCTTTTAGTGCCTCTACTTTTCTTACAGTGGTTCAATCCTATTCTCAGTTTAAATACCAGGCTCTTGAAGAAGAAAACGGAATGTACAGGAATTCACTTTTCTTTATCCCTCAATATTCCATAGTTAAACTCAAGTTTACCCCTGCCTTGGACTTCCCTAGGCCCTCAGAGTAACCGAGAAAGCCTTTATTCAGAGTCTTAGTGTTTTTGCAAACCACAGCTAGCCCTGGTCCCTGTCCATGTCTCTGTTTGCCATATGGCTCCTTCCCACCTTTCAAATGATTTCTTTTACAACCTGAATCAATTATTGCTCAGTGGGCAGATCTAATGTTTTCTTTAGATAACAATTTTATTAGTTAACTGATGAAATGATTAACGTATTCCACGTCTGATTCTGTAGAGGGTTTGAAGCAGCTGCAGCTACATTGTACTAATCAGCACACATTGCATCGTACTTATTCAAAATAGTAGACGGTTGCTGAGGGTAGGGACCAAGCCTCATCCTTATACCTTCTTTCCCCGAATGGAGCCTGGTACCTGATGATAACAATGGTGCCATCTACTGAGCTTTTACTAGGTGCCAGGCACTTAAAGTATGTTATCTTATTCAATCATCACAGCAATCCCATGGAATGGATGCTGTCGCATCTCCATTTTTATGGATTAGAAAGCCGTACCATAGAAAGGTTAGTTAATAGGCCCAAGATCCCTGCTATGAATAGTGAGGCTGGGGTTGAAATTCTGTTGGCCAAACTCCAAGACATGGCTCTTAGACACTAGACTGTTCTGTCTCATCCACTGGGAGCCTCAAGCACAAGTGTTGAAATGAGCACCCGGCCTCTTTGTTCTCAAATGGAATCACATTTTTGAAAATTATCTTCCTTCCCAAAGTATCTTGGATTATGATTCTGCCTACCCTTTCTATTAAATTTCTGAAATTTGCCTTTAAAAATCTAGCATATCCATTCAATTTTGCCCAACTGTTTCCTTTTTTGCTATCATAAGGTGATGACAATGTTCTTTGAAGCTCTGTTTTTTGTTTTTTTTTTTTTGTAAACACAAGTTATTCCTTAATGAGTATTCATGGAGTTCATGAGAAGAGGAAAGTCAAAATGTTTGAGGAGTCAAATCAAAGATAATCTAAGACCTTTTAACTGTCCAATCTATTATTATTACTCTCTTGGTGTGTTATTAAGACACAGAACAGTAAACAATCATTCATAAATTTGAAATTCCTCAAGTTGATCCGAAGTCTTAACTGATTTTCCATGAATCTACTTGGTACGTTACTTGCTAGAATTCAATGACTTATAATTTACTTATTTAATTTCAGTTGCAGCTTAATGATCCACATGTGTGGGGTTAGTCAAGTTGTACAAACTTCCCATAGAGTAAATAATCTAAAAAGTGCATTTAGAATGTATTATAGATTGAGCTCATTTTATGTATTGAATTCAAACATTTCTTTTTTTTTTTATTTCAGCTTATTATGGGGGGTACAAAAGTTCAGGTTACATATGCTGCCCATGTACCTCCTATCCCCCCAAGTCAGAGCTCCAGGCATGTCCATTCCCCAGACAGTGCGCATTGCACTCATCATGTAGGTATACACCCATATTTCAGCATATTATGGGGGCTTTGAAGTTCTTGTAATTCCCACTTCACTGAACCATATCTTCTTGGTGGCCAGAAGAAAGTCCAAGGTGACACCTCTGATCACTTCCTCTACCATCTGCTACCCCTCTCTCCAATTCAGTATCTTTTGAGTAGGACATACTCAATGCTCCCAACTGGAGTTTCTTCCTATTATGCTTAAGGATACCATATAAGCATACTTTCATACTGTTTAAATTCTCTTAATATGTTATGTGTTTTGTTTGACAGATGTTGAAACAATATTGTTTTTTACCTGAATCAATAATTCCTTTGAGTCGATCATGGTGACTGCTGTCATTTAAAAGTCCCAGCTGCTCTCTTCTGTAGGAACTTGTTTCATGAGTGTATCTAGGCATACCTCTTTAGGTCTTAGACCAATAACCATTTAAAAGATTTATCTCCCCACAGTGCCCTTGGATTTTTAGATTGAATAACTCCATGTGAACAACAATTCCAACTACTTATAACTAAAACGATTGAAAGATTGACACAGGAGGACTTAACGCTGGCCCAGAGCCAAGGCTTTACACAGACGACCCGTGCTTCCTCCTCCAAGGTGGAGATGGGTATCTGCAGGACGTCTGGCCACCAGATGGCAGTCCAAATGGTCGCCACAAAGTTCTCCTTCATTGCCAATGTTTTCACACACTGACATAGAGAGACGTGGAAAAGATATATAAACACTGGGGTTTCCTAAAGTTTTATGGTAGAAATTAAGGTCCATGGGTTTTGAAAAAAATATTCTCAAATGTAGATTAATGCAATCATGTCTATGATCTGAGTTCAGCAACAGGGATGGTGAGGGTAGCACAATTGTGTTTGTCATAGTGTGTGTGTGTGTGTGTACATGTACCCTAGTATAGAGAAGATTCTCTGCTCACTGTAGCCATTTCTCTTCTCTTTCAGCTTAACATCCTCTTGCTGAGACCAGCTGGTCTCCAAACACAGGCTTGGGAGTTATGTATCACCCTGGCTAAGAGCTTATAATTTTGTTATCTTCAGCTTTGCTCTAGAAATTCAAATCCAATTTGTGAATACAGTTTCTGTGTTCTCTTGTTTCCAGATTCAAGTCTCCACTGGGAAGAGACATGAAATTGCCATCTGGGCTTCTAGACCACCTGCTTTCTTGTTGCGGACCGTACTAATCCATGGGTTATTATTTTTCCCAGTTCTTTTCTTGAAGTTTTGGGCTGTGTTTCTGGAGGGAGTGTCATAAGCACTGCAACTTTCTAGTGCTTTCGAGTCTCATTTCCTTCTCTGGAACTTAGAATCTTGCTCATATCCTCTCCATTCTACCAAGTTCAATGCTGAGTTTCCTAAGGTCGCTGAGACAGTCATTGGAGGAGCTAGGGTTTCAATCCAGGGGACTTCACATCAAAGGGAAGCTGTTTTCACAGCCCTGTGAAGCTTCCTACTGGGGAGTCTTATTATTGGTTCATGTTCCACAGATTGTCACTATTTCTCCAGAAAGACCCTTTGTGGGAGGTTTCCTTGAATGCAGAGCTCCATCTGCACTGACATCGGGATTCCACTCCTATGTGAGGCAGGATTTAAAAAGTTTCCTTGTTTAGGCCAGGCGCGGTGGCTCATGCCTATAATCCTAGCATTCTGGGAGGCTGAGGTGGGAGGATTGCTTGAGCTCAGGAGTTTGAGACCAGCCAGAGCCCTGAGCAAGCATGAGACGCCATCTCTACTAAAAATAGAAAAATTAGCTGGGCATGGTGGTGCCCACCTGTAGTGCTAGATATTTGGGAGGCTGAGGCAGGAGGATCTCTTCAACCCAAGGGTTTGAGGTTGCTGTGAGCTAGGCTGATGCCACAGCACTTTAGCCTGGGTGACAGAGTGAGACTCTGTCTCAAAAAATTTTTCTTTATTTAAAGTGCAGACTTGAGTCCTGCACACTGCCAGGGACATAGCACACTTCTATTCTCAGTTTTCTATGATGTTTTCTTTAAAACATAGTTGCACCTGTCTCAGAGGAGAGCCTGTTATGGGATGGCCCTGCCCCAACACCTGCAGAATGTGGCTACAGGACTTAGAAGACAGAGAAGATTGAGATAGTCCCAGAGTCTCCCCTGGCTAACCTCCCATATATGTCTCTAAAGATGTGACATTTATGAAAAGGATCTGGTTTAAAAGGGGATGCTTATGTGAAAATATGAGGAAATGGGCTATTTTCAGCTTTGCTATGCTTTAAAGCTTGGAAAATTGGGAGCCACATAGAAGATTAACCCAATCTGTTACCTGCTGCACTTCCTCTGAAAAAGATCCTCTGAAGGCCTTGCTGCCTGACTCTCATTAAGACAGTCCCCATCATCAAGTTGAATCAGGCCCTGACTCTGGGGTGGGATTGCTTGGCAGGGATATATTTCAGGAGGCTCTGTGGCAAACCCACTGCTTTAGACTCGGCCAGGAAGGAGAATGCGGTTTTATTTGGTGATAAAACGAGATTGCAGCTATCAGGGAAAATAGGAAAAAGGAGAATTTCTGATGAGAGTTTTTAGCATGGTGTCAGGATCCCTAAAGCTATAGCCTATAAGTGACTAATTGGATCAAATCCAGAAGTCGGGACATGCCTGGGTTAAGCTCTAAATAATGTATGAGGACAATGGCTTAGTTCGGCAGCCCCGGGCAGGTTCACCACATTTTATCCAAGGAAAGAAGGAGGGAATTCAAAATTTATGAATCACCTACTAGAGGTGCTTGGTTCTTTAATTGTGTTATTTTGTTTACTGTTAAGAAAACCCCTTTGAGAATGAGTACTCTTATTATCATTCCCATTTTATAAATTAAATACAGAAACGCAGGAAGATTCAGTAACTAGTTCAAGGTTACATGGCTGTCAGTGCTGGAATCCAGACATGACATCTTGGCCCATGATTTGGAGGTGGCAGATCAGTGTGTTTTGTCTATCTTACACACGGCTTAATCAAATGGTGACCCTCGATATCACCGAAGGGTCTGCTTTGTCACATACACACACATACACACACACACTGCAAATAATGGCTTGTGAGCACCTGTAGGGAAAGTGAGATTACTAGGACACAGACAGGTTTACTGAGAACAAGCCTTTTCTGATTAAGTTCATGTTTTTGTTGTTGATAAGGTTACTGGCTATAACACTTTGCGAGGAGTGACTTTAATAATCGTTGCCCGAAATAGCAACTGTGACTGCAGGTCACTCCTCTTGGACTGATTGTCAGTAGGATATTGCTCTGACCTTCCACCCTTGGCAAGCATTTCCCCACTTCATTTGACCCTTGACCCTTGACTCTTGATCCTGCTCGGGTTCTCACATTTTGATTCTACATTATATCCCCAACTCCTGGTGCGTTACTGATGACAGATTCTGTGTCATAATTTGCCTCTGTGTTTATAAATCTCACAGAGCCCTTCAAACTTTAGAGACACCCCCCCGCCGCCCTTCCAGCCTCTGTTGAGGATGGTATCAGTTTTAAATTCTTATATACACCTGACAAAGGCCTTGAACATGTGAATAGACAAGGGAGTGGAGCCAGCGTGGGTCTAAAGCAATGCGGGGTGGAAGTGGACATGAGTAGGCAGCACAGGTAAGTTTCATGCACTGAAAGGATGAATAACATTGACTCCGGGAAGGTGAGTCAGCCAAAGCCTTATAGGTGATTGAGAGAGGGGGACAAAGAGGACAGTACCTCACCTGTGTGATAAGGAGAATGCACCTGAACGGGGGAGACAGCAGCTGTTTTGGTTATCTGTTACCATGTAACAAATCAGCCCATCGGTAGTGGCTCAAAACAACAATAATTTATTTAGCTCAAGACTCTGCAGCTTGAGTGGGACTTAGTGGGAGAGGCTTGCCACTGCTGAGTCACCCTCAGCTGGAGGGCTGGACCAGACCTGGATTTTTCACTTCCAAGAAGGGTCACTCATGTGGCTGGCAAGTTGTTGCTGGCTGAGGGCTGGGGCCCTTGGTTTCTTTCTACATAGACGTCTTCACATGGGCTGCTTCACATGGGCTCCACGGGCTGCTTGGGCTCCCCCATGGCATGGCGGCTGGGCTCTCAGGGTGGCCCTGAGAACCAGGCAGAGCTTCATTGCCTTTGGAGACCTTACCTCTCATGGCATCACTTTTGCCACATTCTGTTTGTGGAGTCAGTCACAGAGACCAGTCCCCATTCAAGGAGAGGGAACATAGACCTCAGTCCTTGATGGGACAGGTGTCAAAATCACATTGTAAGAAGAGCAAGTGAGATGGCGGAAGTTCTTGTGGCCATTTTTGGAAAATACAATCTGCCACCAAAGCTGACAGGGAAAGTGCAAAACGAGAAGAGGTTACAAAATGTATTCCCGGGCTGTGGTTTCAGGACCTCTGATCTAACTGTCTGAATGGATTGTTAATCCTACAAGGTGATTAACTGATGTTGGAAAGCTCATGGAAAAGATAGTGTGTTTTGTTCTAAGAGTACTGAAGCTTTTGGTGGTAGAGGTAGCCCAGTTAATGGCTTATTGCCACCAGTGACAGCTGTGGTGCGGTTAGTGGAATTTGTCTCCATTCTGGTCTGGTCTCAGGGAAGGGGAAGTCTCTTCTAATTGGAGATGTGTCAGAGGAAGGCCTAAAGAATTTGTGTAGAACCTCGTGTGTATGTGTGTGTGTGTGTGTGTGTGCGCGCGCGCGTGTATGTCCGCATCTAGTTGGTACAACAGGCCAGCTGGAGTGTGTGAGTAAGTGGTACCGCAGATCAATTGCTATAAGCTGTAAGCCCTTGGGACCAATTCAACAGCGTGGGAGGATTTGGGCATTGCCCAGTCACTGGGACAGAAAATCTCTGGCCTTGGAGCCCACAAGGACAACATGATGCCTTACTTAGGTCAAGCTGCATAAAAGTTCACCCATGCTTTTGAGCCAGATGAGGTTTAATGTGGGCAGGAAGAGGCCTCAGGTAACAGCTGTTTTCTCTTGTCTCATAAAAAGCTCTAGGTCCACTAACATGAAGATGGGGTGGGATTAAGGCCTCTTAAAATTGCTAATTGTTATTTCTGTAAACACAACTTTTGTTTTTGCTTTTAAGTGCAGGATAAAAAGAGTAATATGGAGAAGAATGTCAGGTCAGGGAAGTACACAGCCACAGGCATAAATGTCCAGTGACTCAGTCATTATGCAGTCTATTTGTAAACAGTTACTGTGGCTCGATGGGGAAAATCAGCTTTCAGGACTTTTAAACGTATCTGTTCATGGGAGGGCTTGCACCTAGTCAGGATGAATGTGTGTGTGTGCCGGGTCGATTTCACTTTGAATATGCGATTTCTTCTTGGGTCTTCACAACCTGAGAGAGTATGATTCTGTGCTTTTTCAATATTTCAAGGCTGCAATATTTCTATCAGTGGGCCAAGAAAATTAGAAAATTCAAATGTCATTAGAATATAAAGCAGTGTTATAAGTGGTAGCTTCGTTAAGGTTAGGTGCTAAATCACAAACTTTACATTTTATTTAATTGTATTTGTCAGTCAGGCAGGCAACATGGGTTTATCGAGAGCTTACTCCGTTTCAGGTGCTGGTGTAGATGTGGGGCAGATGGTGGAAGAAGAGCCAAGTCTCTGCCCTCGAGAAGGCATAGACTACTTTGGCGAGGAAGTAAACGTGCAAATAAGTACAATAATTTATATGCATATAAATCAGATAATTTGAGGAACTGATTAGTGCTGTGAAGAAAACAGAAATTAGCGGCATAATAGATGTTGACCCAGGCCATCAGGAGGTGTCTCTGAAGGGTGGCATTTGAGAGGGAAACAGCAATAAGACCCGGCTGAGGAGCATCCCATGGAGAAGGTCTTCAAGAGATGAAGTCGGTGCTGGAAAGAATAGAAATAAGGCCACCGGCTGTGAACAATGAATAAAGGATCTGGGAGAGGTGGACAGGAATGCAGCAACGGGAACTTTTGGCTGAAGAGTTTGGTTTCACTCTAATAGCAGTTAGAAACTACTGAAAGGTTTCGGCACGAAGGTGGTGCTATCTGGCTTAGAATTTAGGGATATCACTCTGGGTATGTAAAGAGTCAAGTTTGGAAGCAAGAGATTGCTGCCCTAGTCCAGATAAGAGATGCTGGTGGCTTAGTCTTGGGTGTTGCAATGGAGACAGTAAATAGTGATATAGTTTCTGCTTTGCCATAGAAGTTGAACCAATAGGATCTGGACGTGGTTTGGATGTGAACTGTGCAGAAAAGAAAAGAAACAAGGATAACTATTGGCTTTTGGTTTGAGGAACTGAGTGGATGGTCTTAATATTTTCTGAAAAGGAAAAGACTGTGATAGAGCAGCTATTGGGGGTAGGTGTGGAAGTTAATGTTTGATTACGCTAAGTTCAGAATGGTTGTTAGATGTCTAATTGAAGGCATTGATTTGATAGTTGGATATCAAGCTCAAGGAGTATCAGCCTATCCAATCAAGGCTGGACTTGTAGATTTGGGAGTTAGCAGGCTAGAGATGGCACTTAGACCGATGAGACTGGATGAGATCACCTAGGGAGAGAGGGGACACAGAGAAAAGAGAAAGTGAGAAGGCCAAGGACAAAGCTCTGTGGTTTGCTGACATTTAGAGATCCAGCAGTGGATGAGACTGTGGAGAGACTGAGATGGGGCTATTTACTGAGATAGGAGGAAATCCCGACAAACGTGGAGTCCCGGGAACCAAGAGAAGAAAGTGCTTTAAGCAGAACTTCATAGCCAACCTCATCCAATGTTGCCGAGAAGCCTTGTACAATGAGAACTTAGCATAAACTCTTGGGTTTAGCAGTATGAATGTCTCAGGTGACCTTAGCAGAAGCCAGTAAGGTGGAGCAGTGGGGAGAGAATGGGAGACAGAAGTGGATACAGCAAAAGGGATACAAGGTCAAATGAAGTTTGCTTCTTTTTTTAATATGGGAGATATTAATGCATGAATTGAAAAGGATTGGGGAGGGAGAGAGAAAGAGGGAGAGAGAGGAGGGTGATGTAGGCATGTAGTTGAAGGAAGTGCATTAGATGATGTAATAGTGAAATTGTTTTTTATTTCATTATGTAAATTTTTTCTCTATTATTTTATTTATTTATTTATTTTTTTTTTTTGAGACTTTGTCTCACTCTTTTGCCCAGGCTATAGTGCAGTGGCACTTCCATAGCTCACTGTAACCTTGAGCTCCTGGGCTCAAGTGATCCTCCTGCCTCAGCCTCCTTAGTAGCTGGGACTACAGACATGTACCACCATGCTGGCTAATTTTTAATTTTTTTGTCAAGACAAGGTCTTGCTGTGTTGACCAGGCTGAATCTCAAACTCATGAGCTCAAGTGATCCTCCCACCTCGGCCACCCAGACTGCTACGGTTATAGGCGTGAGTCACCGCGCTTGGTCTTTTCCTCTACTTTGAGGCAAGATCATCAGGTAAGAGTGGGGATGTGTCTTACTAGGGAATGCAGTAGTTACAACTGTTAAAGTTGGGTGTTAATTTGAATTTTGAGGACATAAATCAAAAGCGAGGCCAGTAGCATGGTTGTGGATTTTTTTTATAGGGTGGTTTACTGCAGGATTTGGCAAATTTCTTCTGTCAAGGATGGATAATAAAGTATTTTTGGCTTTGTGGGCTGTACTGTTTTTGTCCCACTGTTCAACTCTGCCATTGTAGCAAGAAAGTAGCCTCAGATAAGACAGAACTTAATAAATGTGTCTGTATTCCAATAAAACTTTCTTTATAAGAACAGGCAGTGGTCCACATTGGGTCCAAGATTATGGTTTGCTGACTCCTGGCTTAGCTGCCCAGGTGTCCATGTGAAGGCAGAAGACATATGGACACCAGTAGTCTTTCCTCCCGGTGAGTATAATGGAATGAGAGGGATGCCGGGAGATCAAGGGCATTTACACAAGATTTAGGTAAAAGTATTGTACCACAGGCTCCAAGTTGAGCAAGGAAGGACGTGAGCACATGAGGACCATGCTGGACAAGGATTCCAGGTCCCAGTGGGATCAGAGAGTGGCAGAAATGGAATGGCAATACCCAAATCAGTGAGCTGAAAGACAGGAAGTTAGAGATATAGGGGTGCATGAAAGGGAGGCTCTTCAGAGGGGGCGCAGTTGCTAGGGGTAATAACCAGTATTACCCAAGTGGTTGACATGGCGCAGAAGGAAAGGTTATCTGAAGCTGAGAGGAGATATTGTTGGTTGGATCAACTATGTATGTTCCAAGGATGATGATATAAGAGGTAAAGGAAGACAGGGACCCAGGCCTTAAAATCTGCAGTGAATGAGGAGGAATGACCATGAGGTCAGCAGATGATGAAGAGCAATGAGGGTAAAGACTGACAGCTTGGACTTAAAAAGAGCTAGGTTTATGAGCTAGGAAAGGGGGTGCTTCAAGGGGAAGAATGAAGGATACTGACCCCCCCTCCAGGTACAGTGTACAAGGCCGTGGGGAGAAAGATGACCACTGCTGAGAAAGCTGCAGGGTATTTGGTGTGCATAGTGGACAAACAAGATGTCCCATTAAATCAAGGAAAGGAAAGGAAATTTCAGCCAAGGCTTGAGGAAAATTTAGTGATGCTGGAGGATGAGTTCCAGTGGCCACAGAGGCTGTTCTCTCTAAGCCGGAGGGGCTGCAGCCACTGAGAGCACATGGTGGCCAAGCACCTTGGAGAGTGGCCCCTTTCCTGGAAATACAGGAGAGTAAGTGGGTAGAGTGGCAGTCAGGAGAACAGGGCACTGAAAGCCTCTGGTCAGCTGACCCTTCTATGGTATGTGAAGATAGATTTTTCAGTTCCTTTTTCCATGCATTTTTAATAGACTTGATTGATGACTGATTTTTAATTGATAAATGATAATTGTGTATATGCATAGGGTACAATGTAATGTTTTGATCTATGTATACACTGTAGCAAGATTCAATCAAGCTAATTAACATATCCATCCACCAACTTGGACTTCAAAAGAGCTGGGGTGGTAAGAACGTTGAAAATCTTTTCTTTTAGCAATTTTGAAATATACAATAACTTATTATTAACTATGATCATCATGCAATGCAATAGCCTTCTAAAATTTATTCCTCCAGGCTAACTGACACTTTGTACCCTTTGATTAACATCTCCCCTTTGCTCATCCCTCCCCACACCCCAGCCCCTGGTAACCATTATTCTACTCTCTGCTTCTATGAGGTTGACTTTTTTAGATTCCACATATAAGAGAGATCACACAGTATTTGTCTTTCTGTGCCTGGTCTATTTCACTTAGCATAATGCCCAATTCCCTTTACTATAAGAAATACAGCGATCAAATTACGCTTGTTCAGAGATTTAGGTTGGGATGGCTGGAACCATGTTTAAATAATCATAAAGATCTTAAGAGTTCATATTTAATTAAAATTTGTACATGTATTACTTAAATTCAGGAGAACTGTCTTCTCATAGCATTTCTGGAAGAGGTTAAAGGTTTTCCAACCAGCAGCAGGTTCCTCAGTTTTGCGATGGGATAAGTCAGATTAGATGGTGACAGTGACAGCTGGCCAAGTGGAGAAATTATGTGTCCACACAGTAGAACACATTCTAGAAATGTCTTTGCACTAACGTGAGGCACATGTGTTAGGACCTGGCCCCCTAAGGCTGTTTTTTCCTTTCCCTGGCAGAACAAGTCTCTGGTAAATCCAGCAGAATAAGATGCCATAAAGGGAGAGATGCCCAATAACAGGTTATAGCTGAGGACATCCCAGGAAACAAGAGCTGAGTTTTGTGTCCCTTTGAATGGATATATTTTAACCTGACATTTCCTTTGATAACAAAAAGGAAAAGAAAGGAGAATAATACCATGTAATAAAATGATATGGGACAATTGGGAAATGGAAATTAGGCCATATTAATAAAATTTTAATCATATAATTACATTCTTAAGTTAGGCGATTGACTTACTTGCTCTTAATTTGGGTGGGGAAAGCAATTATTGTGAGATTTTATGCACTCTTTTGTGTGCTGTGGGTGAAGGCGCGATGGAACTTGAAACTGGATGCAAAGCCGCAGGCTCCACTGGAAACACCTGGTACGAGACTCTGATGGAATTTATTGAAAAGCACTATGTCATTTTCATTCTGTAATTTTCTCTCTGTGTGTATATGCATGTGTGCGTGCTATATTTGGAAAAAATGCCAGAGTTGTACCAAAGATTACTGGGAACCAATGTATTAATAAGTAATTTGGGGAAGTGCCTGAGGCAATGGAATGTGGGAATGCTTCTAGAACAGCAGAAGTAAGCAGGTTGTTCTGCATCCCCTTGGAATGCCACATCGACTCTACCATGTTCTTGGGAAAAAAAGATGATTTTCATTTAAAATTGTAACTGACATCAACGATCAGCTTCCTACAAAGAGCAGTGGTCAATAAATGGATTCTAATAAATTGTCAGCTTTTAATGCTTTGTGTTTCAAAAGATGCCAGAAATCTCCAGGAAAATGTTAAGAGCTTTTTATAAAAAACGTTAGAGTAGAAGGCTAGGCATGTAGGAGTAAGTAGCAAAGGACTGATGCACTAATTCAACAAATACTTATCATTTCCTTATGAAAGTCTTCTTATTATCCATGTACCATGCATTATTCTTGAGGGGCGAAATAGTAATCAAAACAGATAGAAATCCCTACTCTCCTGGAGCTTGCATTGTAGTGGAGAGAGACAGATTGTAATATATATATATGTGTGTGTGTATATATATGTATCATATATATGAGAAACATAAACTGTGCAGGTAAGTGTTAAGGAGAAAATTAAAGCTGGAAAAGTGGACAAGGAATGGTGGATGCAGGGAGTCAGTTTTCAATAGGGTGGTCAGGAAAAGCTTTTCTGAGAAAGAGCATTTCAGCAGTGATTTCAGGATGCAAGGGAGTAAGAGGTGTGCAAGAAAGAATGGTGCAGGTAGACAGAGTAGTGGTTGCGAAAGCCGTGACCCTGCAGCATGTCTTGGGTGCCTGCAGGCCAGCAAGGAGACTTGTGGCTGGGTGGAGTCAGGTGGAGTAGTAAGAGGGGCGGGCAGAGATGGAAGTGTGCGGGAGTGTGTGTTGAGCCTCGCAAGCCATTGCAAAAACGTCCACGGCTTCTCTAATTCAGATGGAGTAGCTAAGGCTGATTTTTCTTTTAATAGGCTCATTCTGGATGAAATACGGAGATTAGGTTGGAGGCCAGCGGGACTGCTAGCAGGAAGACCTGTTAAGAGGCTCTTGAAATGTTCCAGGTGAGAAATGATAGTTGCTTTGGACCAGAGTGGTAACAGGGAAGGGGGGAGAAGGGGTCAGATTCTGGGTATATTTTTGAGGAGAACTTTGACTGTTTGCTGACAGATTGAGTGTGGGAAGTGAGAAAGCAGAGGAATTAAAGATGAGGCTAAGCTTTTGGACCTGAACTACTGGAAGGATGAAGTTGCCATTAATTGTGCTGGTGAAGACTCCAGCTTTGTGCTTGCTACGTTTGAGCTGCCTCTTGGGCATCCAAGCAGAGGGGCCTTGCCATTAAATGCATGAGTTTGGAAGTCGAAGGAGAGGTCTCAGCTGGAGCTGTAGCATGTGCACCATCAGCATAATGATAGTATCTAAATCCACAACACTGGGTGAAAACACTAAAACAGTGTGCGTAGATACAAAAAGAAGGCCGAGTGAAGACTAAGAATTTTCCATTGGTCTTAGCAGCCTGAAGGTCACCGGTGACTTCGGTGGGGAGTGACTAACCTGATTGCAGAGGGTGCAAAAGAAAATTGAAGGAGAGAAATTTGAAATAGCGAGCAAATACAATTCCTTTTATTAATTTTATTGTAATGGGCAAGCAGAGAAATAGGGTGGCAGTTGGAGGGAGAAGTGGAGTCAAGAGAACGATTTTATTTGTTATTTATTTATGTATTTTTTAGTATGGGAGAAATAGCATCATGTTTGTAAATGATCCACTAGAGGGAGAAAGTGATGATGCAGAAGAGAAGGAGGATTGGCATGCTCCATTGGCAAGCAGGCGCAGAGGGCAGGGATCCACTGTGCAGCGGTTGCCGCTAGCTGGGAATTGGAGCAGTTAGTGCCCGGCACCAGAAGGGAAGACTAAGTATTTAGCCCCTAATTCTGGGTGGGACAGAGAGGTATTGGAGTTTATTCAAGATGCCTTCTGATTGCTTCTGTTGGAGTTAGGAAGTTCAGGGATAGCGTGCAGGAAGTGTGACGTTATCTAAATCTGCAGACCCTAATTCTCTACCAGTGATCTTGGGCTCAGACTGGATCCGATCTGAGATGCTTGGTCAGCTTCAAAAGCCATGAGTGGGGTTGGGCCAGTGTGCTCCTATGGGGTCTCTGCCTGCGGCAACACCACCTTGCCTACTGCCAGCAGGATCCTATCATTGACGTGAGTCCCTGTGTCCCATCTCTGCATTATGCCTGATTTACATATCCCATCCTTCTGAAAGAGTAGATAGAAATAGATCCTGGGATGGGGAAAGGCTGTTAATCCAGAATGTGCTTCTATAAATACCTGGCTTGTAAAGGTTTAAAAAAAATTTTAGTGGCTGCCCTAGAGTTTATAGTATACATTTGCAGCCAATCTAGGCCCATTTTAGAAATAACACTATACTACTTCACAGATAGTATGGTTACCTTATATCAGAGATTCCCAAATTCATCCTTCCTGTTCTTTACAACATTGCTCTCATTTATTTCAGTTATTCATAAGTTATAATCACCGAATATATGGTTGCTATTAGTATTTTGAACAAATTATTATGTTAGGTAAATTCAGAGAAATGAATTAGATATTTATTTTTAAGAAAAATAAAAGGTTTTATTTTATCTTCATTTATTCCTTGTCTTATTTCTTCCTTTTTCTGTGTGGATCCAAGATTCTGACCTACATCATTTTCCTACTTTCTGAAAAACTTAAACTTCTTTTTAACAGTTCTTGCAGGTCTACTGGTGACAAATTCCCTCAATTTTTATTAGTGTGAGAAAGTCTTTATCTCTCTCACACTTTTGAAGGGTATTTTCATTCAGGATATGAATTCTAATTTGGTGGAGTTTTTTGTTTTTTTGTTTTTATTTTTCCCTCAACACTGTAAATATTTTATTCCATTCTTTTTACTCCATGGTTTCTGAAGGAAAGTCCTATATGATTCTTATCCCCGTTCCTCTATAGATAAAGTGTTTGTTTTTCCTCTGGCTTCTTTCAATATTTTCTCTTTGGATAGGTTTTCTACAGTTTGAATATGATGTGACTAGTGCACATGTTTTGGTAGTTGTGCTTGATGTACTCCGAGCTTCCTGGATCCATGGTTTGGGGTCTGTCACCAATTCTGGAAAATTGCTAGCTGTTATATCTTCAGATATTTATTCAGTTCTTATTGTCCTTTCTTCTCTTTGTGGTATTCCCATTATGCATATGATATTATGTCTTTTGTAATTGCCCCATGGTTCTTGGATATTTTATTCCCTTTTTTTTGTTCTTTTCCCCCTTTTTTGCTGTATTCTTCAGTTTGGGAAGTTTCTACTGGAATATTTTCAGGCTCACTGATTCTTTCCTTAAACTTGTCCAGTCCACTGAAGAGCCCATCAAAAAAGCATCCTTCATTTGTATTTTGTTTTTCATTTCTAGCCCTTCCTTTTGATTCTTTCTTAGAGTTTCCATCTCTCTGCTTACATTACCCATCTCTTCTTGAATGTTGTCCACTTTTTCCATTAGAGCCTTTATCATATTAATTATTGTATTTTAAATTCCCAAATCTGATAATTCCAAAATCATTGCTATGCCTGAATCTGGTTATGATGTTTGGTTTGTCTCTTCAGATTGTTTATTTTTAATTTAATTTTTTTCCTTTTAGTATGCCCTATAATTCTTTGTTTAAGATGAACATGATGTATTGGGTAAAAGGAACTGAGGTAAATAAGCTGTTATGTGGTTTTATGTTTTTCTGCCTAGGAGTCAGGCTATTTGTCTATTGTTCGATATAGTTGTAGGTGTCAGAAGCTAAAGTGTTTTCTGGTGTTCTTTTTTTTGGTCTTCCCTGTTTTTGAATTTCCCTGGAGACTCCTTCTTGAATACAGTCTGAGCCTTGCAGTTCTTTTTAGCTGTAGTCTCCTGTTGTTATATAGGAGCCCCGTTAATGTGGTGAAAGCCTTTTGTTTTCTTATGATCAGGCCTCAGTCTTTGGGATTGGCCTGTGCCCATGCTGTGACCCTCACAAGTGCTTCTCAGCTCCCTCCCTTGCCTTCTTAGTGGACACAGGAAGGCCAGAGGTGGCTGAAGTGTGTATTTCCTCTTGCCCTTATTGGCTAGGAACTGATAAAACCCATGGTGGTTAGGCTCTGGTAAAACAGTTTCTTTTGAGGACAGGCCTTTGTTAATGAGAACAGAAAGCTCTGGGTATATTTTAAAATGGTTACTTTCCTCCTCCCCCTGCTCAAAGCATGGGGACATTTTCTCTAATCTCTACTCCAATAACTTGGTGGGGCTCCTGGTATTAAAAGTAATGAAGACGTCCTCACCCCACAGAGGGTGGGTCCCCAGAAGGCTCTCCTATTACTGAGTCTCCAGAAATTAGTCAATTGTCCTTCAAGTGTTCCTACCAGCCTACAGCTGTGGCTTCTGCCCTTGCTCAGCTCTGATTCTCTGTACTCACCTTTATCTACAGATTTGGGGCAAGGAATTTTCTGTGTTCCCTCAATTCTCTGATGGATCAAAGAAGAGTTGTTGATTTTTCAGTTCAGATTTTTCTTGTTATGAGAATGGGAGTGACAACTTCCAAGCTCTTCACATGTCAAACTGGAAACTGGAGCTCAAATGTTTTTCCATGGGAAACGATTCAGGTCACAAGACACTTAGCCTAAAGGAAAACAAAGGAAAAAAATCAATACCAAAGGAGCTGCTTGTTAAAAAAGACAGAAGAAAGATGGTCAATTGGACAAGTAAAGGGAAATAAGAAGAGGAGATTTTCATCTTTTGACAAGGGTTTATGATGTTATTTTGACACAAGCAAAAATAAATCTCTTTCCTCCTCATCCTTTTCTTCTCATCTCTTCCTGCTCTTTACTCTAATCTTCCTCTATGTCCTCCTCTCCCTTCTCCTCCTGCCTTCTCCTTTCTTCCTTTGTGCTAAGGGTGTGAGAGATTTCTTCTACGATTCAGGCATGTCAGCGGTTGGTATCTATGCTGGGGGATGGTGGCTCATCTGCCTTGAGGCTAGCTGTGCTGCCACGCCAGACAGACGCTTCACGTTGGGGTCACCTGCATGCTCACATGGGAGCCTGTCCCAGACCTTTTACATAATCGTCAGGAGGACTCTTTTTTTTTTTTCTCAAATATTCTCTTATTTTTTAAAAAACCCACTTTATCAAGGTATGACTGACATACAGAAGCAGGTACATATTTAATGTATACAAATTGATGAATTTGGAGATAAGTATACACCAGTGAAACCATCGCCACAGTCTATGCCATAAATATATCCATCACCTCCAAAAGGAGGACTCTTACATGATCCTTTCTGTACATTTTATTTTTATTGACAATAGGGGAGACATAGGATCTTAGGGATTGTCTCTGGAGGTTACTACTTGAAGTGAGGGTGATTTACACCCTTACCAAGTGCAGATGACAACTGTCTAGGAGTCTAAGAGACTGGTTGGAAGCTACCAAGTCCACCCTCTACTTGCCATGTTGGAGTTTATGACACTGCTTTCATTGTTTTTAATATACTTTGCTTATACTCTTGTGAACCATTTCAGTCTTCATTAATTTTCACAGGGCTCTAGCTGTAGACAGAGTGAACATATAAGCTTTCTCTCTCTCTCTCTTTTTTTTTTTTGGCTTCAGTGGGAAGCTATTCAGAAGCAACTGCTGCAGCCTAGTGAGTCAGCAGTTCTGGCTTTTGAAATAGTAATCTCAGGCCAGCACATTACTGGATGATGGATAAAACGTAACAGTCTAGACACTGACCACAGGTATGTGCCTTATCAAATGGGTGATGCTGTCAATACTGAGACACACAAATGTCCTTAGAATCTCGGTTACCAGGGTAGACTATTATGGGGACTCAAACCCTAAAAAGTTCAGCGAATTTTTATGTAATGCTTGGCCTTCCAGGGATCCCAGGAATCTAGTTATAAAGTCCAGACTGTGGCTTCACTCAGTCTCATGATAACTCTTTTTCTCAGGGCTTCAAGAAATCTCTAAATATAGTAGTAAACATCCAAGAGCCCTGCATGGGGGACATAATGAAATGAGAGCTCATTGCATTGGCCACGGGAGGGAGAGATCAGCAGACATATCTTGCGAAGGAGGATGAGAAGGGCCAGGGTTTGCATCCTGGGCACAGAATGTGGAAAGGTAGTCAAACAAGGCCTGGCTCATGGAGGAGGACAAAAAAAGCCCATACTGGTGAGAATGTAGATGTGAGTTGGACTGACATTGCCTTCAGGGGAAGGTAACTCAGAAGGAAAAAGGAAGAGATATATAATCAGGCTTTTGCTTCTGCATCTCAGGCTTAATTACCTTTAAAGGACATAGACTCGGGATCCAGAATGCTGGGAATTGAAACCCAGTTCTGCCTCTTACTCGCTGTTAAACCTTGGACAATTTACTTAACCCCTCTGTTCTCAGGGTTATTATGAGAATTAAATGATTTGATAACTATAAAGCTCTTAGAATACTTCCTGGCATGATGTCATGTTGTAAGCACCATCGGGTACGTGAGTTTCATATTGCGTAAGTGTGGATTGCTTGCTCTGAACGATGTTCTAAGTATGGGGGTGCCTGCATGTGTGTAGAGGTAGAGTTTGGTTCTGCCAGTGAGGTTTCTACTGTGCAATACTCAGCAAAAATACTTATTTTCTTGTGGATGAGACTAAAAAATACCGGTTGGAGCCAAGGTTACAGGGGGATCATGGAGATTGTGCACCGCACGTGGTATATAGAACCTGGTTAAGGTCAGCCTGGAGAAGGGTTTCCAGGGGCTTTGTTCAACCACGGCTGACCATAGCTATCCTGCAGCACAGGCTCTTTGGGACTTGGTGAATATATAAAGGTTGTGCTCATTGGAGCTATGGGGGATGTATACTGCATATGTTGGTTTAAAGAATTCAGATCCCAAAAGGTGTCATTCAGCTTACGTTGTTCTTGCTTGTCTCATTGTAACTCCTAACACTGTTCTCCTGTTATTGTTTGTCTACACGGCTTGAGTGTTCCTGTGCACACTGTATACCTTTTCCTCATGCCATTCCTTCTTCCCATCCATGTAGAGCATGCCTTTCTTAGATGATCAGCGGAATAAAGACCTTCCTCTTTAGGGCTCATTCAAGGCCATGATGCTCTAATCACAGCCCAGGGAACTGCCTGAAGCTCTTGGAGGCTCAAGACAGACCGAGGGCTTTGTTGGCAAATCCTGGCTTTGCCTTGGATGGCAGGATGAGGGAAGCTGCCCATCCCTATGGGCTCAGTGACTGACACATACGTGTTTACTTCACACTGAGCAAGATGCTCTCGACCCTGTGAAGGAAAGGGCCCTTGCCACTCCAGTGGGGACTTGCTGCTGTCCTGATCTGGACACACCCCTTTGTGTGGTCCCCTGTGTCAGCGGCGAGGAAGGGCTCCTCATTTAAGGGTTTATTAAATAGACTGGACTAGGCAGGGAGACCATGAAACAGGTCTATCATTCCCCCTCCCTGCCTTCAATCCCCTTTTGTCTGCCCTCCCTGTCCCACCACAGGATCATTTCTAGGGCAGGTATCAGAGCATTTCTGGTGCATTTCTGATATTAGAATAGTCACATCTTCAGGTATTATCAAGTTGAGATCACTTTAAATCGAAACTTCCTTCTCAGGTGCAGTGTAAAGCCTGTCCTCTGCCCTGCTCAGGCCCGACCCTGTCCTGGATCAGCGCTGGGACCGGCCGCCGCTGCCATGCTCCTTCCCTCGGCACCTGCATTGCCCACCTCCTCCTACCCTCTCGCTGCCTCTGCATCCTCCCGGGTTTGGGCTTGGAGGAGGGAGTTATTCATTGCATTTTTAATTTGCATCAGGCACTGCTCAGAGTTCTGGGTATAAACCAATGTGCTAATGTCCTGCTTCTTGGAACTTTAATACAGTAATTTAAGCAGGGTGAAGGTAAATATATTAATAAAAATACAACTTAAGAAAATGGGGGGTGCAGAGGAAAGTAAAGCAGAAAAGGGGAACAGAAATTTCTAGGAATGAGGTTTGCTATTTTGTACAGAGTGGTCACTGAAAGAGTTTCAGGGAAATAAGGGAATAAGCCATGGAGAAATGTGGGGAAGAAAATGCAAGCAGAGGAGACTGTTATGCAAGGGACCCAAGGAGCCCTGTGTGGCTGGTGGGATGAGTGAGATGGAGAGGAGTGGACATCGGGGTAGAGAGGTGGTGAGGACAGGGTCGGGGGGAGCTGTGCAGACATCAAGGTGAGAAGTGGGGAGACCAGTTGAGGGGTTATTGCAGC
This sequence comes from Eulemur rufifrons, assembly GCF_041146395.1. Lineage (NCBI taxonomy): Eukaryota > Metazoa > Chordata > Mammalia > Primates > Lemuridae > Eulemur > Eulemur rufifrons. The sequence continues at coordinate 11,442,270 of NC_091010.1, forward strand.
AACATAGGAATAGGAGGACATCTGGACAGAGGCTGACACTGCCCACGACAAAGACTCTCTTCTGGGAGTGAGCAGATGCTGGAGGTTTGAGCATCAGGGAGAAGATGTGAAGGAAAGGAGGGAAGGGAGAGAACTAGGGAAATACGACTGCAGGATGGCAGCAGCCCTAGTGGCCCCTTGAAGTTAGTGGTCATGAATTAAAACAAAAATTGGTCATCTGGGTTTTACTTTAGTGGCATTCTGAACATAACTTTGTGGCTTGTTTAAAGGATCCTGTACTAGGACCTCTGATGTACCTCATGCCCTTTGTGACTTCTGTCAACCCCCATGAGGCAGAACGCTTCTGAGATCTTGCATCTTGGCAGGACACCCCCTTGTTCAGGATCCTTTAAAAGTAACCTGAGATTTTTTTTTTTTTTGCACTTCCCACAGCATCCACTTTGCCTTTTCTTCCTGTTGGTGGTGGATGCAGTGGAGCCCTGTTGTCCTCGCTCCTTGCCCAACCATAGTGGCCGATGCAGCCTTGTCCAGGTGGGAGTCTCCAAACTGTCTCCTTGTAACCCACACTTTAGAAGGTACATGTCAGGTTCTTCCAATAACTTTCAAGGCTTGATCAGGTAGCAGTGGGTGTCGAACCTCCATGTTTCTGCAGCCCAGAAAGTCTCTAGCTGGAGAATAAGATGGTAACTTGCTCTTCTCAAAAGCACAGCCTTGGATCTCTCTGCATTCTTCCCGTTAAAAAAAAAGACTATCTTTTTATTTGGAAATAATTTCAAACTTACAGAAAGATTGCTAGAATAAAAATACTGCACCTGTATAACAGGACACGTGTGTACCATATACTATAGTAATAGGACACCTGCGTACTCTTTACCCGGATTCATCTACTGATAACTTTTTACCACAGGTGCGTATCGTTCTCATGCTCTCACTCTGTAAGAAGAGACACTATAAGAAATTTCTCCCTCTCACAATTGCTTCTTAAATCCTTCAGTGTGTATTTTCCAAGAGTAAGGATATTCTCTTACATAAATACAACACAGTTATCAACTTTGAAAATTTACATTGACATAATTATTTTATCTAATCTCTCATCTCATATTTCTATTTATCTGTTGATTTAATAATGTCCTTTAAAACGCTTTTCCCTTGAGTACAGAATCCAGTCTAGGGTGGGGTGTTGCACTTCGTTATTCTGTCTCTTTTACCACCCTTTAATTTATAACATTTCCACATAATTTTATGACACTGACATTTTTAAAGAGTACTTTCATATCCTTTAAAAAATAAAACATTTCTCATTTTGTGTTTGCCTAATATTTTCCTGTGATTAGATTGAGGTTAGGAATTCTATTTTAAAAATTAAGATAATGTTCACTTACCAAAAAATTCATTTTTAAGAATGTACAATAAGGCACAATTCAGTAGTTTTTAGTATATTCACAAGACTGCATTAATACAACCATCACCACTATCTAATTCTAGAATATTTTCATCATTCCAAAAAGAAGCTTTGTACCTATTAGCAGTTACTCCCCACTAGCCACTCCTTCCAGCCCCTAGAATACATTAATATACTTTAATTCTCTCAGTATTTACTTATTCTGAACATTTCACATAAATATTGTCACACAATGTAAGACCGTTTGTGTCTGGCTTCTTTGATGTAGCGGGTTCATCCTTATAGAGTGTATGAGTAGTTTCTGGATGAGTAACGTTCAGTTGGAGGGAGATACAACACTTGTTTATCCATGCATCAGCTGATGGATATTTGAGTTGTTTCCACCTTTTGGCTATTACAAATAATGCTGTTGTGAACATTCATGTACAAGTTTCTGTATGAAGATATGTTTTAATTTCACTTGGTTATATTCCTAGGAGTGGAATTGCTGGGTTATAAGGTAACTCTATTTTTAACTTTTTGAGGAGCTGCCAAACTGTTTTGTAAAGTGGCTGCACCACTTTACATTCCTACCACCAGTGAATGAGGATTCCAGTTTTTCCGCATCCTGTCAATACTTCTTTATGTCTGTGCTTTTGACAGTGTCTATCCTAGTGGATGTGAAGTGCTATCTCCTTGTGGCTTTGATTTGCATTTCCCTAATGATTAACGATGCTGAAAGTCTTTTCCCGTGTTTATTGGACACTTGTATATATTCTCTGGGGAAATGGCTGTTCAAATTTTTTGCCCATTTTTAAATGGGATTGTCTTTTTATTGTTGAGTTGTGAGAGTTCTTCCTATGTTCTATACTAGATCCTTAGCGGATACATTTACAAATGATCTTTCCCATTCTGTGGGCTGCCTTTTCAGTTTCTTAATAGTGTCCTTTGATGCATGCAAGTTATTACTTTTAATTAAATCCAATCTATTTTTCTATTATCTGGTTTTTTTGGTTGCTTGTGCTTTTGGTATCATAGCTAAGAAACCATTGCCTATATCAAGATCGTGAAGACATACTCCTATGTTTTCTTATGAGTTTTATAGTTTTAACTCCTAAACTTAGGTCTTTGATATATTGAGTTAATTATTGTATATGGTAAAAAGAGGGGTCCAACTTTATTCTTTTACATGTAGATATCCAGTTATCTCAGCTCCATTTTTTGCAAAAACCATTCTTTCCCTATTGGATTGTTTTTGCACACTTGATGAAAATCAATTGATGATAAATGCATGGGTTTATCAGGGACTCTCAGTTCTATTCCATTGATATGTATGTCCTTAAGCTACTATCACATAGTCTTTATTGTTGTAGCTTTGTCGTAAGTTTTGATATAGGGAAATGAAAGAATTCCAACTTTGTCCTTCATTTTCAAGATTATTTTGCTATTCTGTGTCCCTTACATTTCCATATAAATGTTAGGGTTAGTATGTCAATTTCTAAAAAAAGGCAGCTATGATTTTGGTAGGAATTATATTGAATCTGTAGAAAAATTTAGAGAATATTACAATATTAGCAATATTAACTATTCTGATCCATGAACACATGATGTTTTCCATTTATGTAGGTCTTTAATTTTTTTTGCAATTATATTTTACAGATTTTAGGTTTCAAGTTTTTCACTTTTGATAAATTTATTCCTATGTATTTTATTCATTTGGATACTATTGTAAATGGATTGTTTTCTTAATTTCGTTTTTGAATTGTTCATTGTAAATGTATAGAAACAGTTGATTTTTATATGTTGATCTTTTATCCTGCAACCTTGCTGAACACTTTTATTAGCTCTAATAGTTTTTTTGTGATTTGCTTATCATTTTCTACATGTAAGATCATGCCATGTGAAAATAGATATAATTTTACTTCTTTTCCAAACTGCATGCCTTTCATTTCTTTTTCTTGCCCAATTGCCCTGTCTAAAACCTCCAATGAAATGTTGAATAGAATTGATAAGAGCAAAAATATTTGTCTTGTTCCTGATTGTAGGAGCAAACGTTTAAGTTTTTCATATTTATGTATGATGTGAACTGTGGGATTTTCACCTACTATAGTTGGCCTCCTGTCTGTGGTTTTGCTTTGCGCAGTTTCAATTACCTGTGGTCAACTGTGGTCTGAAAATGTTATATGTAATAAGATATTTTGAGAGAGAGGAGAGAGAGAGAGAACACAAGCACATTTGTATAACATTTTAAAAGTACATTGTTATAATTGTTTATTTTATTATTATTACTATTCTTTTACTGTATCTAATTTATAGATTAAACTTTATCATAGGGTATATATTATAGGAAAAGACATAGTATATATGGAGTTCATTACTATCTGAAGTTTCAGGCATCCACTGGAGGTCTTGGAACATATCCCTCTTGGTTAAGGGGGGACAACTGTATGTCCTTTGTCAGACTGACGTTTCCTTCTATTCTTCATTTGTTGAGTATTTGTCATGGAGGGCATTAGGTTTTGTCAAATGCTTTTTCCATGTCTATGGAGATAATCTGTAGGTTTTTGCCCTTATTCTATTAATATGATTTATTACCTTGATTGCTTTTCATATGCTAACCAACTTTGCATTCATGGGATAAAATCTACTTGGTCGTGGTGTATAATCCTTTTAATATACTGCTATATTTAATTTGATACTGTTTGTTGAAGAGTTTTGCAGCTATATTCATAAGGGATATTCATTTGAAGTATTCTTTACTTATGATGCATTTGTCTAGTTTTGGCATCAGGGTGATGCCTTATTCTCCTATAACAAGATGCAAAGTTTTTTCTCTTCATCTGCTATTTGGAAGAGTTTGTGAAAGATTGGCTTTAATTATCCTTTAAAAGTTCTTGGCTTTTCCTCATGGAACATTTTTTTAATTATTAACTCAAACTCTTTACTAGCTGTAGGTGTATTCAGATTTTCTACTTCTTCTTGAATCAGTTTCAGTAGTTTGTGTCTTTCTAGGAATTTATCTATTTCATATAGGTTATCTAATTTATTGCCACATAATTTTTCATAATATTCCCTGACAAGTCTTTTTATTTCTGTAACGTTGGTAATAATGTCCTCTCTTTTATTTCTGATTTTTAGCAATGTGAGTCTTCTTTCTTTCTTTTTCTTGTTTATTCTAGCTACAAGTTTGTCAATATTGCTAATCTTTTCAAGCCACCAATTTTTGTTTCATTGGCTTTCTGTAACGTCTTTTTATTTTGTTTCATTCATTTCTGATCTAGTCTTCATTTTTTTCCTTCCTTCTGCTTGCTTTAGGTTTAGTTTTCTCTTCTAGTTTTTTAAGGTAAAAGTTTAATTACTGATTTGAAATCTTTCTTCTTTTTAAATATGCACATTTACAGCTATACAATTTCTTCTGAGCACTGCTTTTGCTGAATCCCATAAATTTTGTTATTGTTTTTTTAATTTTCAGTCATCTCAAGGTATTTTCTAATTGTTCTTTTGACTTGTTCTTTGGCTCATTGATTATTTAAGAGTGTTTCACGTAATTTCTACATATTTGTAAATTTCCTAAATTTCCTTATGTATTGACTTCTAACTTTATTCCATTGTGTTTGGAAAATATATTTTGTATGATCTCAAACTTTTTTAAATTTATTGAGACTTGTATTATCTCTTATCATATAGTCTATCCTTGAGATTATTCCATGCAGACTTGAGAAAAATGTGTATTCTGCTGTTGTTGGATAGAGGACTCTGCAGACGTCTGTTAGGTCTAGTTGGTGTATAGTGATGTTCAAGTCTTCTATTTCCTTGTCAAGTTTCTGTATAGTTGTTTTATCCATTATGAAAAGTGAGAGCATTGATGTCTCCAGCTATTGATATTATTGTTGATGTGCATCAATTCTTACAACTGCAGATAATATGAAATTATCTCAAAATAAAATGTTTAATTTTGAAAAACTGCACAGAGTTCCAACTCTAAAGAATGTCCCTTCCTTGCTCTTTGCTTGGGTTTAGTTGTCGGGGACCTCTCCCTGCTCTATTACTGCCAACTTGAGAGCCATAGCTGAACTGCTAAATGGAAAGAAAAGCTCCTATTTAACATGCTGCTATTGAAGTGTCATGATGAATCAGACTACAGAGGGTCACAGCAGGTGGTGGGGGGTGAGCTCTGGGCATGACCGAGTTGGTGTAAGAGGGATTGTCTGAACACAGGAGTAATTAGGTCTCAATGTCTGCAGAGTGGAGTCTCAATTATAGGTCAGTAATAGAGTTAGAAATTGAACTGGTTGAGGTCAGAGCAGTCAGTGTAGCTCAAGTTAGGTTGAAAATTAAAAACTAGGAGGGGACATTGGGTATCACTGTCTCAGAGATAAATTAGGTAGGCGCCAAAGTGGCGATCAGGAGATCCTACCAAATCCAAGCAAAGGGAGTATACCTCGATTCTGGCAGATTCCTTCCCGATTCCTCATTTATGGCTGCTTTTATTCATGCTCTGTCTTCAAGAGGATGTCTCTACCTCTTTAAAAGTGCCCGGGACTTCCAACAGTGAGCTCCCTGTGTGCCTGCAGGAAGAGGACACCTGTATCTGGCCAGAAGGCCACATGGGACCAAGGTAGGCTGACCTGTGGAAAGTGTCTGGCACTACCTCCAGCCCACAGTAGAGACTCAATAGAGGTGGCTTCCTGTTTGTTCTTCTCAGGTTGTGGTGTGTCTCGTGTGCCAGGCAAATTGCACTGAAATTTATGTATGTAGGTAGGTATTGCTGTGGGTAAGTCCTTGAGATTCTGCTTTGGGGACAACATGGTATGATAAAAGGAAGCTTTTGGAGCCATAAACCGTGATCATGCTTAGCTCTGATAGTTACTGTAATTTAGGCAAGTTATTACACCTCTGTGTGTGCACAAATGCATGTACATATAGCCATGGATGCATGCACCCTTACACATAGATGCATATACTGACACATATATATCAGACAGTGACTGATGCAATTTATTAATTTATTTGTAAAGCACTAACATGGGGTCTGTTATCACAGAATGGGATTTCTTTAGCATCTTCTCCCTCTTCCCCCTCCCTTCTGCCTGTGTGTGGGGGTGTGGGAAAGAGAGAGAGAGAGAGAGAGAGGTATCTTACTCAATAGGAAAAGCAAACTCAAACACATAGGGGTTTGTTGCCCAGAGAGACATCCCGGCTTTAGGCAAGTCAACCAATAGCTCTAATAGTTTTGTTCCTGAAACTGGCCATTTTAAAAAGCTAAACTAACTAGATGGAGGAGAGGCTGTGGCCTTAGGTAGAAGAGTGTCACTGCTGGTAAGGGGTCATTTTACCTTGTAAAATAGATGTGAGTATTCCTGGCCTCTTCTGGGCAGGACTAAGTGAAGATAGATGTGGATCCTGGACAGCCCCCAGGCCACATGTGCACGTTTCAGCACCTCTCCTTCCCTTTGCCCTCCCTGTGCTCTCCATCCTCATAGAAACCGTGGTTGTGCTGCTGCACCTGGATTTTGTTACCGTGGTTACAGATGTAGTCCCTAGTGGAGGAAGGGGAGGGAGCTGTATTTTTATAAGAGCAAATTGTACTGACATTTAAATTGGAGGCATCACAACCAAGTACATCTGCCGAGGAATGGGAGAGTATGTGTCTCCTTTGCAACTAGGATGTTAGGAAGACTCCTGCCTCCTGTGTGTGTGTGTGTGTGTGTGTGTGTGTGTGTCTGTGTCTTGGGGGGGTGGACTCATCCCTTAGCCCATAGCATGTTTGGAGGACTGAGATTCTGGTTGGGAGCAGGGAAAAAGCCTGTTTCAGTGATATTTTGAGGGGTCAGGGCTGAATTAGGAGTTTTGCAACAGATGCTACAAATGATGTTAAACCAAAGAGCCAGGTCTGAGTAGGGAGCCAAACCCATAAAGCCTAAAGGAGATTAGGAGGGTGCCCAAATGTAAGGAGCTGGAGTTGATCTGACAGAGGGACTCAGCAATCTGAGGATGAGGAAGACAGAGCAGCAGGTGTGCAGACCAGTGCCCGCCTCTGGTAGTTACTCGTGTGTGCAGTCTGCTTCTGGGGATGGTGCCTGTGTAGGTTGGCGGAATTTACCAGGTGGATCTAGCTCAAGGATGCCCATGACATCTGGAAAGTGAGACAGCCAACCAGACTGCTGAGTTGGGGTTTCTTCTCCATCCTTAGGGAATATGATGTGTTTACGGATAAATTGGTTGCAAATGTTCTGAGTGGTAGCAGGCTGAAAGTATATAAAACATTTTCATCCACAGAAGTGGATTTGCCACTGGAGCTTCTGGTTTTCCTTGTTGGTTAGTCAATCAGTCAGTTAACAAACATCTACTGAGTTTCCATCCTGTGCCAGGGATAAAGGGCTAAAGCTATCTAAGGGCTGAAATGCTATTCTTGTGTTTAACCTCAGCGTCCTCACTTTAACTGAGCATCCACACTCAGTGGATCAAGCACAGTCTCACTGAAGACAGGAATTGGGTTCCAGGATATTAGAGAATGAAAAGCCCAGAGCCCCGGAAAAAAGTCTCTGATTGGCTATTGACCTAGTCTCTGCCTTCAAGCAGGCAGATGTTCAAGGGCTCCTTGGAGTCCCTGTGCTAATTGCCGGCTCAGTCAGCCAAAAGTCCAGGACTGTGCAGATGGAGGAATTGCTGTGCCCACTTTTAACTTATTTTTCTGGCATTGGGTAAACCAACATGAACCGTTTACTGATATGAATACTTTAAGAGATGAAGAGCTTCCATGTTCAGTCAGTCTGGAGAGAATGTGTACATGAACAGGTGTGTATATATAAAGCTGTATAGATTTCTATTTGCGTGTTCTATGTATACATCTAAGTGGGTGCCTGCATGTGTCCATGTGTGCAAATGTGCGTGTGCACATACATGGGTAAAAGGCTTCTCAGTGTAGGCATTTGGAAACCAGAGAGCTATGGATTTGAGGGTTAAATATTCCTCTTATTAGTCCTATAATTTGAGTAAACAATGTTAGATCTTTCAGCCACATTTTTCTCATCTGCAAATGGAAATAATTAATCCTATTTCACAGGCATCTTTGTGAGGATTATATGCAGTAATTAATATAAAGCATCTGGCGGATGTCTGGTAGAGAAAAGGCAATTAACAAATATTCATTATATACCTTTCCCTCTCCCTGCTGTGGAAAGGCATGCCTCAAATTTTGTGTCATTACTCTCAATTGATGGAGGAGCAAATGGCCCTCAAAGCAGGCGTATCAATAGCTTGAATGGTAGGCGATTTATAGAGTTTTGTAAAAGCATGTTCACATACTTGTTCTCATAATATCCATTAGCTAATATAAAGCAGTCAAAATCGTCGTAGTTGGTGAGATGCAGAAGAAAAATGCAAAGGCACAATCAGAAGAGCTGTTAACCCAGCTTGCAATTCCTGGCTCACAGCTCTCAAGCACTTTGAACCGGCCAGAGGAGGACAGGGCTGCTCCATGTACAGTGACAGCCAAGTGCAGACAAAGTGCTCATGTACTCACTGTCCCCTTTCCTTTGTGGTTGGCTGCAATTGGTCCATTGACCCTAAGTCTTGCAGTGGTACCCCAAATTGGAATTGCATATGTCAAATTCCTGTTCCCTCCAGACTGAAACAATTACCATCTTGTTGCTTCACACCAAGCAGAGCAGGAGTCCCAAAGCAGGTGTGAGAGGCCCTCAGGGTGGCTCCTGCCTCGGTCTAGAAGCCAGCACAAGGCCCATCCTGATGGCCCCTTCATGGGCAGGCTGTGATGCCCCAGCCTGGGCAGGAACCCCGAGCTGGTTCCCTCTGAGAGGTGGTTCACACTGTTCTTGCAAGGCCTGTGCCCTGTGTTTGGTACTCGCAGCCCACCTTTGATGGGGGGTCTCGTACTTGCACGGTTGTCTTCAGCAGCGTTGAGCAAGAGCCACACTGGCAGCTGTAGCCATACTGGTCAGGTGCAGTTGTCATTTTGTTGAACCCAAGAGCACAGAGTTAAGGAGAAGAGCTGCAGCTGAACTGTGAAGAGCAGGACTTAGGTTAGACGTCGGGAGGAATTAGTTGTCTCTCTGGCTGAGCCAGCACCAAAACCCATGCTGGAGTGCTGGCTCATTGCTCTGTGTGGGATTCCCTCTGGCGATGTGTCTTGGCCAGTGTGCAGGTGGTCAAGGGGAGGGGCTGAAGGCAGGTCATGGCTCTGAACACAGGTACAACCAAAGTGCTCAGATATCTGGGGAAGCAGGAGTACAATTAATTCCTTATTTGTCACCACATTGTTAATTTTCCTTTCTAGCCTCAATCCTTTAATATCATTTAGGTTCTTTGTTCTATTCTATTAGAACAAGCAATGCTTTGACCTAGTGGAATTTTAGTAAGTTACGGTGAATGAATAAATATGTTAATTATATGCCTGCTCAAGGCCCAAGTATTTCTTCTTTAGAATATATCTGATCTCTGGTAGGTTACACTATTGTTAAAGACTATTTTGTAATCCCTAGGAGAGGGAGCTAATGCATTCTTCAATTTTTTCCAAATGTGTATTGAAGAAAAGCATGAACTGAAACCTGCTCTATCGAACTCTGTCTCTTGTCCAGCTGGGCTAGTCTCTCAAGAAACGCAAGTCCACTGTTCCGTTTCTAATCCTGCGCTGTGTCACTCACATTGTCCACCTTGGAACTACTCTCCCATACAAACCCTACCCATTTATCACCTCCCTGTTCATGGCATGATCACTCCAGCACCATTGACCGACCTCTTCTAATACCCACAGGTATAGTTGTCTGAGCTAGTGTCAAAGTGTGAGTGTTGAAGCTCGGGTAACTGTATTTGAATTCCATCAACAGACAGTCATGCACCACATATGATGTTTCAGTCAATGACGGACCACATATATGATAGTGGTCCCATAAGATTATAAGGGAGCCAAAAAATTCCTATTGCCTAGTGACTCAGCCTTTGTAATGATGCAATGCAACATATTACTCACATGTTTGTGGTAGTGCTGATGCAAACAAACCTACTGCACTGCTAGTCTACAAAAATATAGCACATCCAATTATGTAGAGCATATAATACTTGATAATGACAATAAACAATTATGTTGCTGGTTTATGTATTTGCTATACTTTTTAATTGTTATTTTACAGTGTAATCCTTCTACTTATAAAAAAAGAAGTTAACTATAAAAGAGCCTCAGGCAGGTCCTGCTGGAGGTGTTCCAGAAGAAGGCATTGTTGTCATAGGAGATGATAGCTCCATGTGTTTTTTTGCCCCTGTAGACCTTCCAGTGGGACAAGATGTGGAGGTGGAAGACAATGATATTAATGATCCTGATCCTGAGTAGGCCTAGGCTGATATGTGTGTTTGTGTCTTAGTCTTTAACAAAAGAGTTTAAAAAGTAAAAAATAAATAAATAAATAAAAATAAAAAAATGTTTATAGAATAGGATATAAAGAAAGAAATATTTTTGTACAGCTGTACAATGTATTTATATTTTAAGCTAAGTGTTAATATAAAAGAGGCAAGAAGCTCAAAAAACAAAAAACTCTACAAAGTAAAAAAGCTACAGTAAGCTAAGGATAATTTATTATTGAAGAAATTTTTATATAAATTTAGTGTAGCCTAACTGCACAGTGTTTATAAAGTTTATAGTAGTGTATAATAATATACTAAGCCTTCACATTCACTCACCACTCACTGACTCATCCAGTTCTGCAGGCCCCATTCATGGTAACTGCCCTATACAGATGTACCATTTTTTGTCTTTTACATCATATTTTTTCTGTACCATTTTCTATGTTTAGATACGCAAATATTTACCATTGTGTTACAATTGACTACAATTGCCTGTATTCAGTACAGCAATGTGCTGTACGGGGTTGTATCCTAGAAGCAACAGGCCTTACCATATAGCCTAGGTGTGCAGTAGGCTATGCCATCTAGGTCTGTGTAAGTGCACTCTGTGATGTTTGCATGATGATGAAGTTGCCTAAGGATGCATTTCTTAGAAAACATCCCATCGTGAAGTGATGCATGATGATATATATAATCTGTAACATGCAGGCTCTTAACAAATATCCATTCTTTCTCAGTTGTCTTTATTCTCCTCCATGATTTCTATATTAGGCAGGAATACTTTAATTGTAAGTGAAATAGACCCTACCCAAACCAGTTTAGGTTAAAAATAAATGGTGGTGGGACTTAGTAGTTTCTGTAAGTGGGAAGCCAACGGGTAGAATTGACTCAGGAATACTACTCAGCCATAAAAAGAATGAAATAATGTGTTTTGCAGCAACTTGGATGGAACTGGAGGCCATTATCCTAAGTGAAGCAACTCAGGAACAGAAAACCAATGCTGCATGTTCTCACTTCTAAGTGGGAGCTAAGCTGTGGGTACACAGGGGCACATAGAATGGAACAGTAGACACTGGAGACTCAAAAGGTGGGAAGGTAGGAGGATGGTGAAGGATGAAAAATTACCTATGGGATACAATGTATGTGGATGCACTGAATGCCCAGACTTTACCACTACACAGTAGATCCATGTAACACAGTTTCATTTGGACCCTCTAAATCTATTGGAATATAAATACATACATACATACATACATACATACAGTATCGAAATATCACCAGGAAAAATAATCAAAAGCTCAAAAACATTATGAGGATATTGAGCTTTCTCTTTCCATCTTTCTGCTGTGTTACCTCTGGGTTTTTTCTCAGGGAGGCATTTTCTGCATTATGGCAAAGATGGTCCCCTGCATCTCTAGGGTTATAACTATTAATAACTAACCCAACCACAGGTAGCAGAAATTCTCTTTCCCCAAAAAATGCCACAAAAAGTTCTAAAGTTTGATCTGGAAAAGTTTACCAAGCTCTGCATTGCCTGGCCACCTCTGACCTCTGACTCAGATCAGATCAGGCCTGACTCGAAGACCTTCACTTTGATCTGAGAATGGGCTCAGTCCCGACAAAACATGTAGAACCAGAGTGTGGAAGAGGGAGAATTTTCAAAGGAAAATCAGGGCTCTTGCACTAAAACAGAAGGAACTTAGTGCTTGGCAGACAAACAACAGATGACCAGTGCAATGAATTTATCCAACTTTGACCAACTAGTCCTCTTGGGCAATATTTGGAGTCATTCAGGCCCTAGATTTAATGCACAAGCTTTGCTTTCTGTTCTCCCTTGTTTTCTCTATTTAGTCCTTTCTTTCCTCCCAGACTGGAAACTTCACAAGGACTATGCCTCCTCTGGGAAACATGCAATGTGTTCAGAATGAACAATACTTATTTGAAACCAAATGTAGATTTAGATGCTCCTCCTACATTATCAGTGGCACCGTCATCACCATCCTCCTCCTCATCACCATGATAATCATCATCACTGTCACCACCATCACCATCACTGTAATAGACCTCATCATCATCATCATTGTCATTGTCATCATTATCATCATCTTCATCAAACACCCATTTCTTGAGTACCTAGCCTGTGTCAGGCCCTGCATAAATGCCTTTAAACATTGTCTCATTTTATCTTCACAATGGGTCAGGTTTCTTTTTCCTTTATTTTACAAATGAAAAACATGGGGCTGAGGTCACAGCACATAGAGCCAGAATTTGGGTTGGATTTGCCTGACTCCAAATCCCTTGCACTTAACTACCATGCTGCATCCCCTAAAAGCATTTTAATACTAACAATTTACTAAATATTAAATATTAAGATTTTTTTTTCTGTTTCTGGAGCACTGTTATTGACATATGGTCCAAGGACCACCTATAACAAAATCACTTTGGGTTGCATGTTAAAAATTCAGATACCTGAGTCTTATCTAGCAAAACTGAATCAGAATCTTTGAGATGAATGATATGTCTCTCACATGATTCTTGCTATAGTCTGAGAACCATTGTTCAGGGAACAGGAGGATGTCCCAACTCCATGGTTATCCTCCACCCTTTGGTCACTTCCTCAAGTAGTTCTCATTATAGCCGTAATTTTATAGGCTCAGCTACAGGAAATATGGTGAGATCAAAGGAAATCTACTGGAGAAGGGGGAAGTCAGGAACAGACATGGCCAAGGTCAGGAGAAACAATCTGACTGCAAAGCTCAAACTGGTGTCTACAGGGTGTGGGAAACTCCAGCTCATCTAGAAAAGCTCCAAATTAGCACAGCAATTGACATAACTGTCCCATTCCCGTCCTTCAGTGTAGATGTAATTTCTTCTACTGTATTTCATCACCCTTATTATTTTCTTCATTGCATTTATTCAGATCTGTAATTATTTACTTATTTGCTAATGTGTTATTTGTCTACTTATCCAGTTAGAGTGTAACATTCATGAGGGCAGGGGCTTGGCTTTGCTGAGGAAAATCAGAAATCACATGGAATTTACAGAGCCTAGCACATACATGCCTGACATCTTGAAGATATGCAAAAATACTTGCCAAAAGAATGCATCAATAATCTGGTGAGAGAGGCATGGCGGTAGCAACCTCCTGGTAGTGACCCAAAGGCTGACACCGGATGGTGCTGAGGATTGAAGACCAATGATTTCAAAGAAACTTGTGATAAATTCGTCATTGCTATCTCTGATTGATGTGAACTGGGGATATTTGGGAATATTCCTAACATCACCATGCTGACTGGGAGGAGGCCTTTCTGCCCTATCAGAGATTGTCCCTTGAGATGTTTGGGGCTCTTGACGCAGATGATGAAGCATTTCTGTGGCCAATAGTGATACTCTTTTACTTTTGATGACAGGGATTTTTCTTTCTCCTTCTTTGGAGCTTTCCATGCCCTTGCATCCTGCTCTTGATGAGGGTTCTTAGAGCAGGTGGTGTAAAAGAATTTCCTTGGCCCAGGTACTAAAACATCTTCCACAAATGCTGAAATACCACCTCAAGTGTTTCAACGTCTTCTTGTCTCAGCAATGGAATTTTGAAAGGCTTTAATTTTGCCTCTCATTTCTAATTTTTCTCTGCTTCTAAAAATTTATTGGTGGAGCTTTCAATATAAAATGAATACATGCCTATTAAAAATATTTGGAAAATACAGCAAATTAGAGAGGCAAAAATAACATCAGTGATCCTATACCCCAAAACAATTACTGCTAATATTTTGGCTTATTACTGTCCTACAATTTTATTATGAATAGCTTTTAAAATTTTTTGTTTGTTTTACATAGTAGCAATCATGCTTTATGCACAATTTTGTATCCCTAAGTATAAAATTATAATGATAACACAGCAGAAGCTTTTCCCCGTGTTATTATAAGCGGTTCATAAATATCAATCATGTGTAACACCATTGAATTAATCATTTTTTTATTATTGGACATTTAGGTTGTTTGCAATTTTTGAATAATGCTGTGATGAACATCTTTGTAAGTAAAACATTTCCCACACTGGGGAACTTTTTACTTAGTGTAGATTTCATGGAAATGGAGCTACTATGTTCATGTATGTAAATGACTCTTGCCAGTCACTAGTTGGCAAGGCAGCTGTGCAAATTAGAAAGAGGCACAGGGGACTTTCCACCAGACACAGGACTTCCATCTACAGGAAAATTGCCTAAATAACTATACATAGAGTTCCTGCAAAGTGAATCATGTCCCTTGGAGTTGTACAAAGTACAACTTGCACAACTATCAGTGCAAGAACTGATGTAAATATTTCTAAGATTCCAAATTCCTTTCCAAAATTTTTATAGTAATTTATTGTCTTAACAGAATGTATAAGTAAGCCATTTTATTTCACCTTAGTATGGAGAATTATTTTAATTTTTTTTTTTTTTTTTTTTTTTTGAGACAGAGTCTCACTCTGTTGCCCAGGCTAGAGTGAGTGCCGTGGCATCAGCCTAGCTCACAGCAACCTCAAACTCCTGGGCTCAAGCGATCCTACTGTCTCAGCCTCCCGAGTAGCTGGGACTACAGGCATGCGCCACCATGCCCGGCTAATTTTTTCTATATATATTTTAGTTGTCCATATAATTTCTTTCTATTTTTAGTAGAGACGGGGTCTCGCTCTTGCTCAGGCTGGTCTCGAACTCCTGACCTCGAGCGATCCACCCGCCTCGGCCTCCCAGAGTGCTAGGATTACAGGCGTGAGCCACCGCGCCCGGCCTATTTTAATTATTATAATTTTATGAGTGAAATGGCATTTTACTTATCAATTTATATTTATTTAGATTATTAATGAGGTTTACAATAGTAAATGCATTTGTCTCATCTTTCTCTAAAAAAAAAAAAAAAAAAAAACTCTAACCAGAGATAGGATTTTTTTCTTTTCAACAAAGGAAAGCTGAGCAGAAGTTGATAACTGAGGCCAGATCTGGCTCCCAACTAGACAGAAGGTGTTTCGTGGCTCATGCCCAAGACTTGTACTTTCTGTCTCTGTGGCTGGGAAAGCGTGTAATTGGCTCTTGCTGCTTTTAGCCTTCCCTTCTGAGAAGAATTCCTCCGGCTCTTCCGTGTCACATCTGGGCTTCTCCAGTGACGATGGTGATGTCCTCGGAGACGGAGGGTGCTCAGCGTGATCTGACCTAATGGAAACTTCCCCCCTCTCTCAGCTGCCTACCAGAGACCTGAGAGACTGTGGAGGATACCAGAGTGAATTCTGTGAGAGAAAGCCCTTACCGCTGCCCTCGGAGCCACCTGCTGAGCCAGAAGGCCACGGTCTGCCTGTGATTCTTTCCTGAAGCCCTTGTCGTACGGCAAAGCTGGGTCAGTGCCTCCGTCTCCACACGGTGATGTCTTCTTACTTAGAGCCCGTGCTTAGAATTTGTTCATCCGACTAATGTTTATGAGTTCCCTTGGTGTCTCAGTAACTGCTCTAGGCACTGCAGATAGTGATCAACGAGAACAGACAAGTTCCCTGCACTTGTAGAGCTCATAGGAATTGGCAGGGAAGAAAATCAACAAGTGATCAAAGAGATGAGTGAGTCAAATCTAAAAGGTCATGTGCTCAGGAGTGACTGAGGCTGGCAGGAGCTTTAGAGCAGGTGTTCAGGGAAGGCTCTTTTGAGGAGATGATGCTTGAACTGAGACCTGAATGACCTTATAAATGACTATAAGGTGAAAGAAGAAACTAATGTCTATTGAGACGTTACCAGGTACATTGTGAATATAATTGTATTTAACCCACATTACAAGGTGTAAGGTGCTACCGCATACTCACAGGGATTAAGTAACTTGCCCAAGGTCTTGCAGCTTATATGGGCACAGCGAAATTTGTGCCCAGCTGAGTGTGGGTCCAAAGCTTGTGTCCTTTCCATCAGATCTCATTGTGTATCAAAGGGGGTGGTAGGCCAGGAACTGAGAAGCTGCAGGCTTTGGGTGGTTTGGGCACTGGTAAGGGAGGATGAAACCAAGGATAAGAATTCCAACCCCCACTTTTATCTGAAGTTCTCTATGATTATAACTGCAGTGGCTCTTGGTAGAAAATGCTGGCATGGTGGATAGAGAGATGTAATTTATTGGTTCAGAAAATCTCACATGTGATCCTAACTCCAGGGACAGTCATCCTCAACTGAGAGATGTGTGACACATTTCTCTTTATCATTTTGACCATCAATAGGTAGAAGACCCAAGTTGGAGCAAGGCTAGACTCTCATGGAGCCCATTCTGTTCTGGCAGTGTTGAGACTCGGGGGAACTGTTCTGGCTACAGGCTGACTCCAGGATTCTCTTGTGTTAGAATGATCTGGAAAGGATGAGGGCAAAATAACCAGCCCAGAGACTAGCAGTGGGGTTCTCAAGCCCTGATCTCTTTCCTAAGTCTCTTGTGTTTTTATTGACATTTTCTGATACCAAATGCAGGAAGGAAGCTACTGGGGCCCTCTGACCGGACAGGCACAGTTGCCAACATGAAAGATGGGCAGGGCTGAGATTAACTGTGCCCTGGCCCAGCGGGGTCCAGTGGAAACTTTGACAGCTTAATTGTATTCGTACTCAGTCACCTGCAGCTAATTCATCTTCCTGGCAAAGCAGGTGTCTTCCATAAGGAGCACAACGGGGCAGATTGTTATCATAAGAGCTTGCCAAGGTCTGCTCTAAATCGTCCCTGAACCGGTGATAATAATCCAAATTGCTACAAATAGACAACAATTTGCAGAAATGTGAGCTGTCCAAGGGATGTCTTTGACTTGGGGAGCAGAGGCAAATGTGTGATAAATGTCAGATTTGTAGGAAAGGAATTTAAGTTTATCTTGGGGAACAGCAATAGAGTCAACTCTGAAAGATAGTACATTGCTCTGTTCTTTGAATTCCCAAGAGTTTGCTTTCCACTTCCTCAAATCATAGTTTGTAGCTTTGACAATATGTTCCATTGGATTGGACGTGTTTGCAGTCTTGGGATCTGGGCCATTTGAGAGACTAAGCATTGGATTCTTGGATGAGCAAGATTGTAGTATAGGAGGCCGTGAGGTTTTGATCCTGTCTGGCATCAGGGATGTGCAACAGAGGCTGAAACTAAAGGTCCCCTGGGAAAGAACAGATTGGGTTCAGGCCGGTGTCATTGGTGTTACTCTCTTTAGTCCAGAGTTTATTGAGTATTCAGACTCTGTTCTGGGCACTGGGGCTGGAAAACAGTAAAACGCTGTTCCAGCTGTTCAGATTCTGAGGGTTTAGTGAGCTAGATGTGGAGGGCATCTCCCTGGGGGGCAGGCAATCAGCCAGCAATGCACAATCACCTCCCGCCAGCCAGATCTCGGGGGCTGGGAACTTTGAAAGGTCAGGAAGAGAGGAGAGGAGACAGTAAAGGTCTCCTTCCTTTTCTCATCTCTTCTTCTTGAGTTCTTATGCTTTCATTTCTTTCCTTTTCCTTTTCTGTGCTTTCATCTTCTTTCCTTCTTTAGGCTATTGTTTCATTTTAAAAAGTCTTTATTTTATAAAATTTAGAAAATTACAAAAGGGAAGAGGAGAAATGTTCATAATCTTGCTATCCAAAGACAAGTAATAATATTTGAGCCAATTTTTTTCAGTTTTGTACTCTGCCCAGTTACTTTTTCCTAATTATGATTTTTTATTTGCATTTTATTTCACATTATGTGTTATTACTAACTTTTTATAAACAACTTTAATGGTTACATAATAGTCCAACAGATGGGAATAATATAAATTACTTAGCAATTCCCTTATTGTGGAACATTTAGGGTTTTTCAACATTCATTTTCATAAATAAGTAACCGTACAACAAACATCTCTACAAATAAGTACTTCTTTGTGTTTAAAAATAGTTCCTGAACATGGAGTGCTAGAAGTATAATTACTACATCAAAGTATATAACTACTGCTGATACTTTCTTTTCTTTCCTTACTTCCTTATTTCCTTCCTTTCTTTCCTTTTTTTTTTCTCAGTAAGAATTGTGTATATTTAAGAAATATAACATAATGTTTGGTATATGTCATATATTATATATATATGTACTGTGTGTATATATATTAATATGTTAAGTATATATAAACACACACAGTACACATGCATAATGAAATGATTACTATAGTCAGGCTAATTAATATATCCGTCTCCTATAGTCACCTTTGTATGTGTGTGTGGTGACGACACCTGAAATCTACTCTCTTAGCAAATTCCCAATATATGATATAGTATTGTTAACTACATTTCTCA
The DNA here is from genome assembly GCF_041146395.1 of Eulemur rufifrons. Classification (NCBI taxonomy): domain Eukaryota; kingdom Metazoa; phylum Chordata; class Mammalia; order Primates; family Lemuridae; genus Eulemur; species Eulemur rufifrons. The sequence goes on from NC_091010.1 coordinate 11,461,282, forward strand.
TGTTGTATATTAGATTTCTAAACTTATTCATCCTACATAACTGTAACTTTGTCTTCTTTCACCTAATTTTCTTAATATATTCATAACAAGAGGGGTGTGTGTGCATATGTGTGTGCGTAAATAAATTGTTTTCTGAAAGGGTCATATAAATTCACACACCTAAACACATTTTCCTAAATTTTGTATAGTACATTAAATAATAATCACCACTACAATGACAGCAACAATCTTTACTAATTATATGAAATATGATTTTTATATTGGCAAGTAAATGAGATATTCTTCAAGTACATTCCGAGGTCAAAATACACCTGAGAACTGAATGTGTCTGTGAGTCAACAGCTTGCAGAAACCTTGTCTGGTAGGGACCTGGTGCTATAGCAGGGGCCCTGGCCTGTCACCCACAGACGTACAGGATCTGGTGGTCAGAAACGGAGCATGGTGCTCTTACGATTGCACACAGGGTGAACAGATGGCATCTATATTAATTCCCAGCCTGTCACGTAATACCAGTTTACAGAACACAGAAATACAGAAATTATCCCTAGTTCCACACTCAGATAACCAAATAGATATGAAGCTTATAAATTATAAGCCAAAGTAGCAACTTTGGGTACCTTAAGTTCTGGGACCCTAGAGAGATCATGCCAAAAAAAAGCATAAATAATACATTTATTTGTATTTATGTCTATATTAATGATATATTAAAAAGTATTTAGTTGTACTATAATTACAGATATACACATATATGTTAAAGAGAGCCTTTCTTTCATGTTACAAATTATATATTAATAAATATTTAATTATATTATAATTATAATTATAAACAAATAAATATATATATTATATGGAGAGAAGGGGGGGGGAGAATGTGAGCTCTTTTTCTGCCAGGCATACTGAAGTCTTCCCATTTGTCTACTTAATTATGTTTATCAGGACTGTTGGAAATACTCAGTAACTAAGATTGCATTAGAGTGTCTAGGAACCTCATCTGAGTTTAACTACCACAGCAACAATAACAATAACAACAGCTAAACTTCATTGCTTACTATATACTGGATACTATGCTGAGTGTTTACACGTTTCCCATTTAATCATCCCAGCAATTCAGTGAGATTGGTATTTTCCTCACTTTATATATAGATGAGGTGACTGGGACCTGGAGAAGCTAAATGACTTACCTAAGCTCACACAGTGAGTAAGTTGGGGAGTGATGGAAGGAGAAATATTCTCGGTGTGGGGAAAGACAGAATAATTTTATCATTCCATTCCTGGGTCCTCTTGCTTGGGAAGTTAGGAGTTCTTCCCAGGATGAGCTTTGCTGATTCAGTAGGGTCTAATTCCTGAATGGGGCACTGGACCTTGTTCCTGACGTGCCAGTCTTTCATCTAATAGATTAAGTAGTTCCCACCTAGGATTGGGGTGGCCCACAGTTGAGGTTTGGAGAAGAAGAGAATAACTTGTTTTACAATACACCCAGAAACGAATTATCATAATGGAGAATGTAGATCAATGGAACTTCCCTAAATTTTTTTTTTTAAATAAATGACCATGAAGATTTAACTTTCTTGCACTTTAAAAGTGAAAAGCTACCATGGGAAGTCACAAGATAAAAATGCTCTTTAGGTATAGTGACAGTGGCTCTCTGGTGTCTCTTGGGCTCTTACAGCTGGTGGCAAGCTGTGTTGTCTGCACATACTACCAGATGCACCACAGTAAGCTGAGAGGTCCCTGAGTGCCCCAACGCAGGGAAACTCTAGAAAGAGGCACTGAGCCTGCTGTCTGTGCTGTCAAAGGAAAGGGTTAGGAGGAGAGACCCACACAAACCATCTGCCAAACTTATTACTTGGACATTTCAGGAAGCCAACATGGAGCTGTTCTTCTGAATGTTTCATGCCCCATTTTCTTTAAACTTCATTTATGACCTTTGATTTCATGAGACTTACATTTTCTAGTATCTAGAATCCAGCTCAGTCAATACTTTCAAATGTATTATAATCAAGAAATATGGATTTTTAGTTCAAAAATTAATCAATAGTCAATTACAGGATAAGATAGGAAATAAAATATGCACTTGCAAGTTAGAATGCAATGATTAATAACATATAGCAAACTCTATAGTGGATTGCTAAGGCTACGCTTTAAGGAAATCTTTTTTATTTGTATAAATTTAAGGAGTACAAGTGCAGTTTTGTTTCATATATATATTGCGTAGTGGTAAAGTCTGGGGATTTAGTGTAACCATCACCCAAATAGTGTACATCGTAGCCATTAATTAATTCCTCATCCTTCACCCCTGTCCCACCCTCCCACTCTTCCAGGTCTTCAATGACTGTTATTGCACACTCTATGTTCATGTATGTACATTACATAGTTCCCACTTATAAGTGAGAACATGTGGTATTTGACTTTCTGTTTCTTATTTGTTCCACTTAAGATAATGGCCTTTTGTTCCATCCTTATTGCTGCAAAAGACATGATTTCATTCTTTTTTACGGATGAATAATATTCCATCATGTGCATCTGTCTCTGTCTCTCTATATATTTTCTTTATCTAATCATCCACCATTGGACAATTAGGTTGATTCCATATCTTTGCAATTGTGAATAGTACTACAATAAACATATGAGTATAGATATCCCTCTGATACAACGATTTCTTTTCCTTTGGGTAGATACCTAGCAGGGGGATTGCTGGATCATATGGTAGTTTTATTTTTAGTTCTTTGAGAAATCTCCATACTGTTTTCCATAGAGGTTTTCCATTACCACCAACAGTGTATAAGCATTCTCTTTTCTCAGAATCCTCACCAACATTTGTTATTTTTTGACTTTTTAATAATAGACTGGTGTAAGATGATATCTCATTGTGGTTTTTATTTTCATTTCCCTGATGATTAGTTATATTGAGCATTTTTTCATATGCTTGTTGGCCATTTGTATGTCTTCTTTTGAAAAATGTCTATTCATGTCCTTTGTCCACTTTTCAATGGGGTTATTTCTTATTGTTTGAATTCTTTGTAAATTCTGGATATCTTATAGTCTGAAACACCTGCATTTAAAAAAACGTGAAGCTAAAAATAAACTTATTATACATCTTAAAAATTCAAAGAACAACGAGATAAATCAAGATAAAATGGGAGCAAGCATTACAATGCTTGAAATGAATGAAATAGAAAAAAATAGGAGTTACTTGAAGCACAGTTTGCAAAGGAGGAACAAAGTCTGTGTTGTGTTAGGGGTTTTTGCCCTCTGCGTTCCTGGAGCACTCTGCCAGGGCCCTGCCCAAACTTTCAAGTACAGGTCCTGAGGGGCACAAAGATGGATCCACTCTAATCAGATACACATTCCATTTTTGAACAGGACTTCTGTCAGTATCTAAGCCTGCTGTCCTACTGAGCTCAATAATAATAATAATGATGGTACTGACAGTAATTGCTGTCTTTACTGAGCACTTACTAGGAACCAGGGATGTTGCTGCATTAACTTATTCATTCTTACGACATCCTTATCAGGGAGATATATTTTCTACTATTATTAATACTAGGCAATGAAGCTTATTTTAGATGTTTTATTTATTCAACAATTATTTATTGATTGTTTACTTTGTACTGGGCAGTCTTCTCAGTGCTGAAAACACAGTAATGAATAAAACACATTACATTTCCTGCCTTCATAGATTTTCATTTTAGTAGCAGCTTCCCAAAGTTACCTGTAATGGAATTTTGAGGCTGGTCCATGCATTTAGTCTGCCTCATTTAAAACTGGGGACAGCAGAAGAAGAAATCAATTTTTGGCACAACCGTGCACTGACCACATGGCCTCCCGACCCCCATCTGTGCATGTCTGCTGGGGGCCCAACTACTCAGTGTGGTAGTCCCTTACAGAGGGTAGCACAGTGCCCGACACACAGGAGAGTTTAGTAAATGACAGCTAGTGCCATTAATATTCACTTTATTATCATCTGGTCCTGACTACTTTCACCTCTCCATACATATTAAAAGCTCCAGCACCTCTGCATAGTAAAGAATTTACATTTACCAAAAAGAACTGTGGCCTTTGTCTTTGGTTTCTTGGAGGTTGTCTCTAAGCCCTTGGAATGTCATGACTGATATGACTGATAGGAATGTCTTTGTTTACCCGGGGCCTTGGGTTGTGCCAGAGAATTTAACAACATGACTTAGGGTGGAGACTGGCCACATTAGAAAGATCAATAATGTGATATGTGAGTGATTTGGGTCACGTGGTATCAGTCAACCTCCAGAGGGACTGGAGGCTGAGATCAGCCCTGTAGGGTCACATCTGCATGATGGAGCCCCAGTAAAAACCCTGCACACTGGGGCTCAGGTGAGCTCCTCTGGTTGATAATACTCCACACATATTGTCACTCTTACTTGCTGGGACAGCAACAGTTTCCTGGCCCCATAGGAGAGGCCAACTGCAAGCTCTGTGTTTGGCACTTCTCCTGGACTCTGTCCTATGAGTGTTATCCCTTGGATGACTTAATCTCTATCCTTTCCCCGTGATAAACCCCGACCACAAGTATAACAACTTTCAGTGAGTTCTCTAAACCCTTCTGGCAAATTATCAAACCTAGGAGTGGTTTTGGGAGCTCCTATGCTTGTAATTAGTGTCAGAAGTGAGGACTGTTGTGTGGACTGCTGCCTCGAACTTTGCAGTTTGTCTAGTTCCACATCCCCAAAACAAACTTTCCCAGGTCTCATTTGGGACGATGTGAGATTGAGAAGCACTGTCCAGAATTCTTACAAGATACATACAAAACTTACAAACAGGAGGAAAAAAAGTGAAATAAGTCTAAAATCATAATAAAACACCCTGCCTTCATTCCTGAATCAAAGGCTGCTGAGCTGTAAAGCTCCAGCAGTAGCCAAGGTGGGCTGTGCCTCTTGAAGAGAAATACCAGGGTCACAGACAAGTTCTGACACCATCGCCCACAGGCTCGGGGCTCTGCTCCTAGCAAGAGCAAAGGCGTCTTTGGGGTCTGCGGCTCCTACCTCCCACGATGTCCTTTACAACCTCAGAACATTTTTCCTTACTTATTTGTTTACAGTCTTCATCCTTGTAAAGGGATTTGAAGTAACTTAATATACACCTACATGCTCCAGTGAGTTAGAGGAGTGAAAAGGTGGGTGAGGGAACTAGAAGTGGAAGAGGAAGCGGGGGAGCGACTGATCAGGATGGGAGGAAGAGAAGGAGCTGGTTAAGATTAATATCCAAAGTGCGTGCCACAGAAACACTCTGCATGCATTCATTATACTGTTTAAAACCTGCATGTCATGTTCTTATTTATTTATTTCCTTCCTTCCTTATTTACTTTTGGCTTACTTAATCTGTTTCCCCATTTCACAGCACTAAGAGCCTGCTACCTTGCTGATGTCTGTCAGTTTCCCCTGCGTGCCTAATGGCTGGGGCCCTCCACTTTGCTGCCGTGTAATTCATTTTCAAAGGATCGTGATTGTTAGATCTTCATTATGGGCTCCACTTTCTGTGTAAAGTAACCTTTTCTCTACTTAATGCATCTTGCCTTGGATTCTACTTTGTTACTAAAACGGCCACCCCTGGGTTATTTTCATTTGTGGACAGCCACTACAACGTTGAGTAACCTTTTAATTTTAATGTTTCAGTGTCATTTGGTTTGAGTTGTGTCTTATAAAATGGCATATATTTATCTTTGGTTTTCAACCCAATCTGAGAGATTTTGATTTTGAGAGAAGAATTTAAAGCAGTTGCCTTTTTCCAGACATGATGTTCGGTGTTCTCTCATACCCACATTAACCTGTCTAAAATAGAGTTCTGGACTTCCTGCACTCACTGACCCACTGTCCCAAGTTCCCACAGCTCAGTCGAGCTAATATTTTCCTCATCTTCCCGACCTCCATAATCTGTGTTACCAGTACCCTGATGTTGCATATTTATGAGTAAAGGTGAGTCTGTTTTTCCAGCTACCTTTTTATCACAGAAGCACTGACCGTGGCTTCTGTGCAGGTGGCAGAGGCCCCTGCAGGGCTGGCTGCCGTGTTGGCAGAGTGCCTTGCGGGGCTGCAGGAGTAGAGCAGGCCGGCAGGCTGGGCCCCTTCGACAGCCGTGATATGAGGGGCTTTGCTTGGAGGTAACATGCTTTGATGTAGCTGTGCTGGGGCTTTTCCCTTCTTTACCCCTCCTCGGTGTCTCCTGGAGAGCTCTGGGGTTGCTTCCCTTTGCTCAGCTTCTCTTTCCAATACACCACCCTCGTGTTAGGAGCTGCCCCCCTGCACATTAATTACATTAACTACTTTTTTTTTTTTTTTTTTTTAAGAGAGTACTTATTTGGTTTTGGTCTGAGGTCAAAGACCTCTGCTTCCAGAAGCTCTGTTTTTTTGGGGGGTGGGGAGAAGATATTGGGAAAGAATGGTCTTTGCAGCTGTGCAAGGTTCAGATTTTAAATTAATTACCTTACAGCACACTGGCCTGCTCTGGTGCTGTGCGTGTGCATGTGTATGTGTGTGTGTGTGTGTGTGTGTGGTTTTTTTTTTCTTTTTGTTTAATCTTGAGCTTTGAGCTTCTCCTGGGTTATCTTAGAACAAATTTTGTTTATCTCTGATGTTTTATGCAGTTTACTACCATTTTGACTACTCTGATTTCTCTGTCAATCCAATTTCATCTAGTTTCCATATTCTTAAAAATTCAAAAATAATTTTTGGACCATTAAGAAATTGCCTTCAATGTCCCCCACATTATTCAAGCATCTTCTTGTCTCATTATACTAACAAATCTTTTGGGAAGAAGGTAGATCCTTATGTTTCTCTTTACGGGCACTTGTTATCTTTTCTTAAAGATCATATTTTTTGGATTCTACTGAGCATATGAAACAGATAATTTAAAAGCTGTTCTCTTTTTTCCCATGGAATATTATTTTTAGAGGATTGCTTTTTCCCTAATTGTCTTATGATTCCTAAAGTCTGCCTGGGCCTTCAAGCCCCTCCCCCGCCCCCCCCCCCCACTCTTTGCCGTTTTCTCTCCATTTGCTTATTCTTCGCGGCAAAGCCATTTATCCAGTCCCAGAGCCAAGAAAACATTCAGTTCATTTTTGACCAGGTACAGTTCATGAAAGGAACACCCCCTGGCAAGAAAGGTTGCACATGAATTTCCTGAATCTGTCAGTTTCATTGTCGTTTAATTCATCCGAGATTGCGAGACACTACCCAGTGGGCTTTTAAAGTCTTCAGTGAGCGATGGTCATCAAATGGTGGCACTTGAGTCTAAAAGAAACAAATATAACTACTGAATCATTTTTTTCTCCATTGTTGACAAATGGATAAATTATTTAAGCAATGGGCAAATATAATTTTTCTCCAAAGTAACCTCTGTCTCATGACTTCTATGGGATGAAGTGGATGAAAGTAAATGCTACAAGATCATATGATATTAGTTAAGAAAAAGATATCACTAGGGAAGGTTATAGACACAGATCAGCACAAGGAGGTTCTCTGTCCTTGCTCTCTGGGCATCCTACAGGAGGCACACTTGGGTTAGGGCCTGTGAGATACATTCTGGCCAAGCCCCAGGGAGGGACCTCAGCAGCATCACCACCTTCTTGTTGCTAATACTCTTAATGAGCCTTGATAGCCTTGTTATTGAGGAATAAGACGTCTGAGCCCTAATGTCACAAAATCTGAGATTGGACACTGTTTTTTTAGGGAGTGTTGGAATATGCACCTGGAGATGTTGGGAGCCTGTGGGAAACTATAGGCCCTCATACTGAAAGGAGAAGGCCCAGGTCCCCATGGACAACTGGATTCAGGCTAAGCACCTACCACGGGAGTTTGGAGGGGTTCTTAGTCTCAACTAGCTCCATCTCAAGTATTTTCCAGAAAGATCTCCAGGGATTATTTTCACACAACCCTGTCTATTACATCACAGACTGTAATTGCTGAGGTCCTCTACAATTTGACCTGTCAGCATAGTATCCTTAAATTCCCTTTGGACCTTAAGAATCTATGGATCTGTGATTTTAGTGCAATCCGTGTCCATTATAGGTTATCAGATAGTTATTGATTTTTTAAATATTTCATTTTTTCAATGATTTTAGACTTCCAGAAAAGTTGCAAAGATAATACAGATAATATAATTCCTGTATACCTATGGAGGGAGAATAATGCCCCTTGTCCAATATGCCCATGTCTTGATCCCTAGGACCTGTGAATGTGTCACCTTACATGGCAAAAGGGACTTTGCATCTGTAATTGGATTAAGATTCTTGAGATGGTGAGATTATTCTCGTTTATCCTGGTGAACCCAGTATAAGCACAGGGAGCCTCATAAGGGAAAGAGGAAGGTTGGAGCGTCAAAGAGTGATTTGAAGATGTTATGCTGCCGGCTTTGAAAGTAAAAGGGGAACCAGGAATGTAGGCAGTCTCTAGAAGCAGAGAAAGCAGGTAAACATTGTTTAACAGGAACAGAATTTAAGTTTGAGAAGGTGAAAAAGTTCCAGATACAAATGGTGGTGGTGGGTGAACAAAAATATAAATATACTAAATGCCACCGAACCATACACCTAAAAGTGGTTCAAATGGTAAATTTTATGTCATGTAAATTTCACCATAATTTTAAAAAAAGGCAAAGAAACAGATTCTTACCTAGAGACTCCCAGAAAGATGTGGCCCTTCTGCTATGGTTTGAATGCATCTCCCAAAGTTTGTGAGTTGGAAACTTAATCCCCAAAGCAACAATATTGAATGGTGGGAACTTTACAATGATTGGGTCGTGAGGGCTCTGCCCTCATAAAGAATTAATGCTGCTATCTTGGAAGTGGGTTAGTTGATGTGGGAATGGGTTACTGATAAAAGGATGAGTTTGGCCTCCTTCCCCTCCCTCTCTCTCCTGCCCTTCTGCCTTCCACAGCAAGAAGGCTCTTGCCAAGTGTGGGCCCCTTGACCTTGGACTTCCCAGCTCTAGAACTGTATGAAATAAATCTCCATTCTTTATAAATTACCCAGTCTCAAGTATTTTGTTATAGAAATATAAAACAGACTAAGACAAAACATTGGTACTGATATGTGAATTGTTGCTATAACAACTACCTGAAAATGTGGATATGGCTTTGGAACTGGGTAATGAGCAGAGGCTGGACGAATTTGGAGGAGCAGGCTTGAAAAAGCCTACAGTGTCATGCATGGAGGGTTAAGGGCGATTTCGGTGAGGGCTCAGAAGATGAGAGCTGTAGGAATAGCCTAACTCTTCTTAAGGATTTCTTAACTGATCATGATCAGAATGTTGGTATAAACATGGATAGTAAAGAGTATTCTGATGAAGTCCCAGACAGATAAAAGGGAAAAGGTGTTAGAAACTAAAGGCCATCCTTGTTATAAAGTTGTGAAGAACTTGGTAGAATTATGTCCATGCCCTAGGACTTTGTGGAAGCCAGAATTTAAGCCAGATGAACTAGTATATCCACCAGAAGAAATATCTAGGCAGCAAAGTATTTAAGGTCCTACATGGCTTCTTTTGGCTGCTTACAGTAAAATAAGAGAAAAGAGAAACAATTTAAAGACACAATTTGTGTTAAAAGGGGACAGAATGGAAAGATTTGGAAAACTCTTACTTAACCTAGCCATGTAAAGAATGAAAATATGCGTCTGGGAGAGAATACGATGGCTGTGGCCAAGCGGCCTTTGCTAAAGAGATTAACATGGACCGAAGGAAGCCAGGTCCTATTCATCAAGACAATGGAAGAATGACCCCAGAGGTATTTTGGACACCTTTAAGGCAAGGTTTTCAGAGAGATGCCCGAGGGAGCTCAGCATTAGTTGCCCAGGGCCGTCCCAGAAACCTGCTCCCTGAATTTGGCTGTCCCAGCCATGACTCAAGGTATGGCTCTACCTGCTGCTCTGGAAGGTACAAGCCATATACCTAGGCAGTTTCCATGTGGTGTTAATTCTGCAGGCATGCAGAATGCAAGAGTTTTGAGGCCACGGTAGCCTCCACCTAGATTTCAAAGACTGTTGCAAATAGCCTAGGGACCTAGACAGAGACTTGTCACAGGGGCAGAGCCACTATAGTGAGTCCCCACTAGGGCAATGCCCAGAAGATCCATGGGAGTGGAGCAGCTCCCAAGACCACAGAGCTGTAAGCCCACCCAAGTGCAATCCAGCCTAGGAAAGCTGCAGACACGAGAATCCGACCTGTGAGACCTGCTGGGTGAACTGAGCCCAGCAAAGCCATAGGGCTGGGGCCGCCTGAGGCCTTGGGGTCCCACCTCCACCCTCATATGTCTAGAATGTCCAGGATGTCCAGGACATGGAGTCAAAGGTTATTATTCTGCAGCTTTAAGACTTAATGTTGTTTTCTTTGTTGGGTTTTAGACTTACTTGGGACCAAGTTACCCTTTTCTTCTTGCCTGTCTCTCTCTTTTGGAATTGGAATGTCTATCCTATGCCAGTAGCACCCTTGGATTTTGGAAACTGATAGTTCACGGCTGGAGAGGAATTCACCTGAGGATTAGTCTCACCTGAGTCTCACCCATATCTGATTTAGATGAGACTCTGGACTTTGAGTTTTAAGTTGGTGCCGGAACGAGTTAAGACATTGGGGCTATTGGAATGGCATGAATGTATTTTGCCTGTAAAAAGGACACACGTTTTAGGGGCCAGGGATGAAATGCTGTGGTTTGTATGTGTTCCCCAAAGTTCATGTATTGGAAACTTAATCCACAATGCAACACTTTTGAGAGATGGGGCCTTTACCAGGCAATTAGGTCACGAGGGCTCTGCCCTCGCAAGTGATTTAATGCCGTTATTGCAGGAGTGAGTTCTCAGTAAAGGATGAGTTTGGCTCCTTCCCCTCTCTCTCCCTTATGTGCTCTCTTGCCCCTCTGTCTCCTGCCATGGGGTGACGCAGCAAGAAGGCCTCACCAGGTGCAGCCCCTCAGCCTTAGACTTCCCAGTCTCCAGGACTCTGGAGAAATAGATCTCTGTTTTTATAAATCACCCAGTGTCAGGTATTCTGTTATAACAGCACAAAACAGACTAGCACACCTGCTAACATCTTGATTTTAACCCAGTGATACTTCAGATATCCAGAACTATAAGGTAAGTTTTTATTGTTTAATTCATAAATCCATGATAATTTGTTATAGCGCCAATAGGAAACTAATATAATACACTTCACTCAGTTTTCCCTGATGGTAACATCTTATATAAACATGGGACAGTTATTAAAACCAAGAAAGTAACATTGGTACAATACTGTTAACTCTTAATAAACTTCAATGGTTTTTAGATTTCTTCCAATTTTTCTACAAATGTTCTTTTTCTGTTCCTTGAGCCAGCTCAGGACACTGCATCATATAATAGTCAGTTATTGTGTCTCCTTAGCCAATCTGTGAGAGCATCTTAGACATTTGCTTCTGTGACCTTGACCCTTTTGAAGATTACTGGTCAGGCATATTTTAGAATATATGTCAATTTTGGTTCATCTGATGTTTTCTCATGATTAGAGTGAAGTATGGATTTGGGGGAATGATACAGTGATATGTGCTTCTCATTACATCGTATCAGAGGGTATTATTTGATGTGCTATTTTAGATAAGATAGCCTCTGCAAGTTTCTCCATTGTTAAGTTACTATTTTTCCCTTTCTGTACTCTATTCTTTAGAAATGCTGCAGTTTTGCTCCATAGTCTTCATTATTGAAGGTCTGTAATAACTTTAAGAGTCAACGAGGCCGGGCGCGGTGGCTCATGCTGGTAATCCTAGCACTCTGGGTGGCCGAGGCGGGTGGATCGCTCGAGGTCAGGAGTTCGAGAACAGCCTGAGCAAGAGCGAGACCCCGTCTCTACTAAAAATAGAAAGAAATTATCTGGCCAACTAAAATATATATAGAAAAAATTAGCCGGGCATGGTGGCACATGCCTGTAGTCCCAGCTACTCGGGAGGCTGAGGCAATAGGATCGCTTAAGCCCAGGAGTCTGAGGTTGCTGTGAGCTAGGCTGATGCCACGGCACTCACTCTAGCCTGGGCAACAGAGTGAGACTCTGTCTCAAAAAAAAAAAAAAAAAGAGTCAACGAAACTGATTTTGAATGCCAAAGATGCCACTTCCTACCTTTCAAAAGTTGAAAAAAGTTATTTTGCTCCCATGAATCCCATGCTGCCATATGTAAAATTGTGAGAGTGATAACTCCTGTGGCTGTCCTGAGTATTAAATGAAATAGCACATGTATTTACCCAGCAAACATGTGTTTGGTAAGAATCTCATTAAGTGAAAACGATACAGGTGGTAGGTATCAGTGATGAAGCAATGATGATACAGACTTTGCCCATGCAGCATTCACAGTGTGGCAGGAAAGATAAATTACTGAGCAAGAATCACAGTAAAGTGTGCGTGTTACAGCCGGGGAAGTACAGAGAGCGGTGAGAAAGCGTGCTACGAGGATCCATTGCAGATATCAGGAGTATCACTTAGCACAATGCACAGAAGGCTCTTAAGGAAGGATGGATGTGCATTTCCTTCCCTCTCCCATGCCTGGGTCTCCCCCTAGTCTCTCAAACTAGCAGGGTAAGATAATGACGGGTGCTTCTCCTTCTGCCCCTGTAGGATGCAGCAGAGCCTTTAAAGTGCTAACGGACGTGATGACCCGCGGAGCAGCAACGCCCTGTGTGCAGCGGTTTCCTGAGTGTACATGACAGTGGAACTGTTCCTTGCTTGGAGCTTGTCATTAGCCTGGTCCTGTGCAGAAGAGGAGCTTTAGGGAAATGCCACTTTAGCACATTTGTCTCTTCAGCACACGCCTGTGTCTGGGATAAAAATCTACCTAGAAACATCTGAGCTTGTAGCACGTGCAAATTTTCACAAGCATTGCACGAGGGCACTCCAGATCACTTCCCTTCTAAAAGTGAGATTAACCTTCCCAAGGATAGTGGAGGTATTGTATACCAGTAGTTGTAGGGAGATTGTTAAACTTTAATTTTAAAAAGAAATTTAAGAAATTTAAACAAATGAACCCCTACATATCCATCACCAAGATTCAACAATCATCAAGATTTGCCCACATTTGCTTTATATACCCATTCTACTTTTTTCCCCCAGGGCTGAAATATTTTAAAGTAAATTCCAGATATCGTACCACTTCGCCTCTATTTTCTTTGGTACACATCCCTAAAAAGCACATACCTTTTCTTATATAATGACAAACCATTATCAAATCCAGTATTAATAAAAAAATCAACACTAATTTGCTGGTGTCATTGACTAAGAATTAAGTGTTTGGGAAAGCTTAGTAACTCCTGCTTTAGAATGAACGACAGTGTTGGCCTCCGGTGGGAAATAGGTGGTGACTTTCTCACTTATTTTTCTGCTCGTGGAAAATCAATCTTCAAATCCTGATGGTGCGCTAAATCCCCTCTATCAGTTGCAGCTTTGGAGAAGAGGAGTTATTCAGCAATTGTGGGCCAAACCGAGGCAGTTGGGGAGATATATTTTGAATCCACAAGAAAGAAAGAGGTCCCAGAAAGTAAGAGACATTTCTGTAAATTGGATGGACAGGAGGCTCTGAGGAAGACACAGGGTTCTTTTCTCCACAGGATTCTGTTATTCTTCAGGGGCCGAGCAAAATGTAATTGATCTAAACAGTTATAACGCAATTCTGTAATACAATATTAAGCTGATTGCATTGCAATTGAACATAAACCAGTTACTTCAATTGCTTTCTAAAAACACTGTGTATGTTTGAGATACGAGGCCAGCAAAATCAACTGGTCAACAAGGTATTTGGTGGGTGCGTGTCATCATTAGTTTTTGACCTCTGTGTAAATTTGGGAGACGCCTGAGATCTATTCTTCTCTTTTCACACACACTAGTGGATGCAATGCAGTTTTAAAAGTGGCTGCCCTGTGGCATCTACTCAGTGACAAAGTGGAGGAGTCCTGTAGTTTGATGAGGTACCCACACCTCAACCTGTGCAATTGTCTCTTTACATTTTGCTCTTTCATTTATGGTTTAATGACACCCCATGAGTCCATGGCTCAAAGAGGTTGGAAAATCACTAGTCCAGTACGCAACTGCTGGATATCTAAGAAGAGAGAACTGTCCCAGGCAGTTCTTCAGTTGTTCCTCTTCACAGAGCAGCTGAGAGATGAGGGCATACGTTTCTCTTTTCCTGTGGGCCTGGGGCTGTCCCAACATGTGATAGAGCTGTGACAATCGGACCAGTCTCTTACTGCACAGCCATGTCCCAGGAGAAGCACGTGGTGGATTCCCAACCTGAGATGTGTGCACTGAGGAAGCCCAGCTCCTCATCTCTCAGCAGGAGGGGGGTGCGATTGAACGCTGCCCAGCTGTGGGCTGCTGGTTGGAGCAGGACCCATGATCAATCATCGCATTTATCTGACAGCTGAACAAGCCTGTTAAACAATGCCCAAGGCACTTACTGTCCGGGGCAAGCGGGAGAATTATGGCTTTCATATATATACACTGATAGTTTCTTCTGTTATTTACCTTAACAAAGCAACTCAACACAATTAGTGCAAACTACCAAAAGCTCCTGGTTATATTTAGCTAACGGATTCCGTTTAAGGAGCAAGTAGCTAATGATCTGAAGCGCAGCCTGCTATCACAGCAGCCCTAATAAGCTGGAAAACACAGGGAGAATAAGCGCTGAACATTTGCCCGGCGGGGGGGTGATTGAACCTGGAAATGCACCAACAGGTTCCGCTCAGTGTCCTCAACTGTTTTACACAGAGAAGCCCTGGAATCAGGAGGACACAGGGGGACTTTGCCCCTTTTGTGCCTTAATCCATCCGTTTTTTATTGTCAGCTGCAGCTGTGGGCTTCCCTGGGCCCAGGCTGCAGGTGGTCGGTGGGGCCCTGACAGACTCGGAAAAGGGGGGTTGTGGAGATGCACGGGGAGGCAGGGATGGGCTCACTGTGTCACGTTTGGATGCCAACGATGGAAAACAGGAAAGAGGATGGTGATGGCAGAGTTTTGGAGAAGTAGGAGCTAAAGGAAGGGGCTGGCACACAGGCCCTGCCACAGGCCCTATGGTCAGGATGTGGACTAGGGGAGTGAGGGACAGTCACTAGACAGACTCTAACAGACTCTTAGACAGACTCTAACTCACTGGGGTAATCCTTGAATGCTCTCGGCCTCTGCTTTTTATCTGTACAAGGGGGAACTGGTGAAACCCACCCCATAGGATTGGTGTGCCACGTACATGCAATGATACTAAAAAGAGAAGTTACCTCATGGTGCCTGGCGCATTGACATGCTCAGCACAGGGTGAGCGCTTTGGTCTTTGTCATTGTTGTCACAGTGCCTGTCCTGGTGGCTTGACCAGACATTAGCTAACAATGTGCGTTGCTCTCAGCAGTCTGTGCTCTTGCTCTTTAAAGGAGCAGAGATGTGGCTTCTCACCACACTCTGGATGTTTTCTTGGGCTACTGGTTGGATATTTTGACTTTGTAGCCAGACTTGTTGCCAATATTTTGGTAATTATTGGGTCCTATACCAGGATGGGATACGAAGCCACATTTTTGAATTTAGTGTCTTTGTGATGGGAGCACATTCAGGATGAACCAGTCATAGTCTTACCTATGTATGTGGACAGTTGTCTTTGTAAACTGAGACTTAGGGAGGATTTTGTGCCAGTCTCTGCGATGTGCACACATTTTCTTATTTACTTCTCCTTCTTCTCACTTACTCACCTAAAAGTAGCTATGATTCCTTACTCCTTTTTACAGGGGAGGAGACCGAAGTGACTTGCCACAGCCACAGAAATTGACATTGGTTATTTGTGATGCTGTAAATCTTAGGTACTCCCTTCACAGTTTGACACTTATCTATTTGGTAAATCCTGCCTTTCCAACAAAATGTCTTAAAAATTCTACCGTGACCACCACCAAACCTCTGTGCTGCCAGGGTGTAGGCGTGTGGCTTCTGGGGCACCAGGCAGGATCTGGGGCACCCACTTTGTGGTGGGAGTGGGGTCAGAGGGGACAGGGTTGTGGGTTTCTTCAGCGGCAACTTTCTTATCAGAACCTCTGTAGTTCTAGACAATAATCTTAAAAGTTCAGCCTAGGGCCTGTTACCCCTGCCTTTTCAAACAGCACATGACTTTTCTAAAATCCCTGAAAGAACTCCCCTCTACCTACAACTCAGAACCTCACCTGAGAATCTGACTGGGCTCTGATCTTTATTTCTCTAATGTTCATTACAGCCCAGGAAGATGATTGCCTGCTCTTGCTGCCGGAGGCCTCCTTCCCTGCAGACTCTGGGGTTGCAAGAGTCCAGCAGTCTCACGAGCATCCACCTCACCAACCGGTGACTGCCAGGCCTCCATGCTGCAAACGGTGGGCAGCTCCCACTCTCCCTTTCTTGGCAATTAGGTTCTAAAATTTAAGAACCCCCTGCCAAGAGACTTTAGGGTTCCAAGGCTGAGCAGCAGAGCAGATTGTACCCCATCATTGTGGTCTCTAGTCTTGCTTCTTGGGAACATGGAGCCACAGGAACTACCATGACCTTGGAAGAGAGGAGGCCCTTTGGTAACTCACTGGCTGCTCTGGCCCCAGCCTCATCATCTGCTTTGGGGCCCTGGCTCGGGGCCAAAGTGGAAGCTTTGCATGAATTTCTGGAGTGAGCCCTTAATGATATGCTGATTGATTTCTTTGGGGGCCTGAGTTCTCCAGTGCCCGTTTGTTGGTGTCTTTTTAGCGCTTACTCTACATCTAGCTTATCCAGAGTATATTATTGACTGGAGAAAATCTGTGATCCTATTTGCCTCCCTACCTTTCAGCATGTGTAGGTGGTCAACCTCATCTTCCTTCTGCAGAAGATGCCAGGCTGTCCTGCCGCTCAGAGGAGTACCAGGTGTAAAAATAAGAAGTCAGTGTGCAAAATAGAGGAAACCATAATTTCTTTAAAATGATTCCAATTTACCTATCATTTTTTAACCTGTTGAGATTTATACTTAGTGTGTCAATTTTTTTATTTTATGCTCTTATGGTAGATTATCCATTCCACTGAGGTTTTTGATGGTGTAATTTTATAAGTATGCAGGGTATTCACTTATAATTTAAAACGATATTTTGTACATAGCTGGTCACATCTCCTCTCTTTCTAATTTTGTTGATTTATGACTTTTTTCTTGATTAGCTGCAACATGGCATTGTCTCTTTTATTAGTACTTCCAGAGAACCAGGTTGTAGATTTATTAATTTTACTATTTTTCTATTTTTTATTGTCTACTCTTGTTTATGTTATTATTTTGTTATTTTCCTTTTTTCACTAAGATTTTTAAGTGTAATGTTTAGCACCATTATTTTATATATTTTTATAAAATATATAAAATATAAAAGCATGTTTTATATATGCCTTTATATTTTTATATTGTAGAATCATCTAATGTTCTAATTTTACAAATGAGGTCTGCTGTGCTAGGATACTATAAGTTTTGATATTTTAAAAATTATTTTAATTGTCTTATAACCTTATAGTTGCTGTTTTCTGTATTCTTTTCTGCACCAATATTATGCAGTACAGCGTGAATGTTAAAAGAGCGGCTTTATCATGAGATTGGCTGGGTTAGAATCCAATTTCTATACTAACTAATGTGTGACCTTCTTTGGAGATGTGTGATGAGGACTGGGTGGATAATCCATGGGAAGGGTTTTGTTAAACTATTCTATATCTGTTCATAGCAAATTTGCTTTGGGCACACTTGAAGATCTCTGAATATTTGAGGTAGTGGGGATATTTTTTCAAAATTAATATAGTTATATTTATTAGCAAAAACTCTTGTCCTTTGTTTACATTCATCTTGATTTTGTTCTGTATTGAATAGTTTCTTTACCTGCTTATGAAAGTAGTCTCCAAGGCGACATTGCTTTAATTCAGCCCTTATCCTTCTGGATAATTGGTTGACATACTTCTGAAGTTCTATGTGGATGCTTGCCTCTCCTCAAGCTTTACTTACCGATGTTAGCTTAGCAGTGTAGAAATTGAGTCACATTTTCCCCCTTTAATAAAGTTTTCTGAAACCTAAATTAGATCACTCATAAACTTTTATGTCCACCTTGTGATGGTTAATTTTATGTGTCAACTTGACTCAGCCATGGGATGCTCAGATAGCTGGCTGAACATTATGTCTGGGAGTGTGTGTGAGGGTGTTTCCAGAAGAGATTAATATTTGAATTGGTGGACTGAGTAAAGCAGTTGGTTCTCTCCAGTATGGGTGGGCATCATCCCATCCCTTGAGGGCCTGCATAGAACAAAAAGGCAGAGGAAGGTTGGATGCTTGAGCTAGGACCTCTATTCCCTGCTCTCCACGCTCCTGGTGCTCAGGCCCCAACCTCCAGACTGGAGTCTGCACCACCAGATCATCGTCTCTCCAGCTCTCTGGCCTTCAGATTACACTAGTGGTATTCCTGGGTCTCTAGCTTGCCCATGGCAGATTGCGGGACTTTCTCAATCTCTGTAATCATGTGAGCCAATTCCTTATAGTAAGTCTCTTTATATATTAAATATACATACATACATACTCACACAAACACACACATACACAGCTGGCCCTTGATATCCATGGGGGATTGGTTCCAAGACGCCCCCTCAAATACCAAAATCGGTGATGCCTTAGTCCCCTGTGTAAAATGGTGCAGTATTATAACCCATGCAAATCCTCTTGTATACTTTAAATCATCTGTAGATTACTTCTAATACTTAATACGATGTAAATGCCATGTAAATAGTTGTTATACTATAGTGTTTTTATTTGTATTTTTTTATTGTTCCTTTTTTCTGAGTATTTTCAATGTTCGGTTGGTTGAATCTGTGGATGCAGAACCCGTGGAGACGGAGGACCAGCGGTGTGTATATCCTGCCGGTCCTAATACACCCCCACCCCTTGTTGGCTAACAAAAAAGTTGCATTCCTGTTGCTGGAAACGTGTCAGGAGAATCCCTTTATGTGGCCTGAGAGCCCTGGCACACCAGGCAGGAATGTTATCATGGGAGTGGATGGGATGAGCGGGCCGTTGCAGTTGTACCTTTCCAGTGCCTTGAAGTCACCGTAGTTGTAACATGGGGAGAAGCTTGTATGATCTACTGTGAGCCCCTCTGCTTACAAATCATGATTGATTTAGTTTTAGTTTTCTTTTTTTTTTTTTTTTTTTGTTTTACCATTCTTTTTTTTTTTTTTTTTTTTTTTATTTTTATTTTTTTTTTATTTTACAGAATCAAAGAGTCTAACAGTATATCTTGTTAGATACAGTATGTCTTCATAATGTATACATTATTTCTTGTACAATGATATGAAATAATATGGGAAATATTCATGATAAATTATTAAGTGAACAGTGCAAGTTAAAAACAATAGTTTCATATTTTTTCCCCCACCCCCCCTTTCCCGAGTCAGCACCTTCAAGTGTTACCACTCCCCAAACGGTGCGCAATGCACTCATTGTGTAGGCATACCCCCATCCCCTCCCCCACCCCCACCTCAGTCTGATGTCCAATTGGTGTCGTTCCCAGGTTTGTATTTAGGTGATGATCAAGGAAACCAGTTTTCTGGTGAGTACATGTGATGCTTGTTTTTCCATTCTTGGGATACTTCACTTAATATAATGGGTTCCAACTCTCTCCAGGAGAACCATAGAGATGTTGTATCTTCATCATTCCTTATAGCTGAGTAGTATTCCATGGTATACATATACCACAGTTTACTAATCCAATCATGTATTGATGGGCATTTGGGTTGTTTCCACATCTTTGCTATTGTGAATTGTGCTGCTATAAACATTTGGGTACATGTGCCTTTGTTACAGAATGACCTTTTTTCCTTTGGGTATATGCCCAGTAATGGGATTGCTGGGTCAAATGGCAGGTCTACTTGAATCTGTTTAAGATACCTCCATAATGCTTTCCACAGAGGTTGCACTAGTTTGCAGTCCCACCAGCAGTGTATTAGTGTTCCTGTCTCTCCACACCCACGCCAACATGTGTTGTTTTGGGTTTTTTTGATAAAGGCCATTCTCACTGGGGTTAAGTGATATCTCATTGTGGTTTTGATTTGCATTTCCCTGATGATTAGAGATGTTGAACACTTTTTCATATGTTTGTTAGCCATTTTTATATCTTCTTTTGAAAAATTTCTATTCATGTCCTTTGCCCACTTTTTGATAGGGTTGCTTGATTTTTTCTTGCTGATTTTCCTGAGTTCTAAATAGATTCTTGTTATCAGTCCTTTATCTGATGTGTAGTATGCAAAAATTTTTTCCCATTCTGTAGGTGGTCTGTTTATTCTCTGGACTGTTTCTTTGGCTGTGCAGAAGCTTTTTAATTTAATCATGTCCCATTCATTTATTTTTGTTGCTGCTGTGATTGCCTTGGGGGTCTTCTTCATAAATTCTTTGCCTAGGCCAATGTCTGTAAGAGTCTTTCCTACATTTTCTTCTAGAATTCTGATTGTATCACGCCTAAGGTTTAAGTCTGTTATCCACCGTGATTTGATTTTTGTGAGAGGTGAAAGCTGTGGGTCCTGTTTCAGTCTTCTGCAAGTGGCTAACCAATTCTCCCAGCACCATTTGTTGAATAGGGATTCTTGTCCCCAGAGTATATTCTTTCCCGCTTTGTCGAAAATTAGGTGACTATATGAGGATGGTTCTATATTTGGATTTTCTGTTGTGTTCCACTGGTCTGTGTCCCTGCACTTGTGCCAATACCAGGCTGTTTTAAGAACCACGGCCTTGTAGTATAGTTTGAGGTCTGGCAGATTAATACCTCCCATTTTGTTTTTGTTGCTTAAAATTGCTTTTGCTATACGGGGTCTTCTTTGGTTCCATACAAAGTGTATAATTATTTTCTCTATGTCTGTAAAGAATGATGTTGGTAATTTAATAGGGATTGCATTGAATCTGTAGATCACTTTGGGTAGTATAGACATTTTAACAATGTTGATTCTTCCGATCCACGAGCATGGTATATTTTTCCATCTATTTGCAAGTTCTGCTATTTCTTTTCTCAGTGTTTCATAGTTTTCCTTATAGAGGTCCTTTACCTCTTTAGTTAGATATATACCTAGATATTTTATTTTCTTTGTTGCTATTTTGAAGGGTATTGAGTCTTTAATTTGGTTTTCTGATTGACTGTTATTGGCATATATAAATGCCTCTGATTTGTGTATATTAATTTTGTAGCCTGAGACTTTGCTGTATTCGTTAATCAATTCCAGGAGTCTCTTGGTTGAATCCTGGGGGTTTTCCAGATATAACATCATATCATCAGCAAAAAGTGAGAGTTTGATCTCTTCCTTCCCTATTTGGACTCCCTTGATTCTGCTCTCTTGCCTGATAGCTCTCGCAAGGACTTCCAATACTATGTTGAAAAGTAATGGAGACAATGGGCAGCCCTGTCTGGTTCCAGTTCTAAGTGGGAGTGCTTTCAGTTTTTCCCCATTCAGTATGATGTTGGCTGTGGGTTTGTCATATATGGCTCGTATCATTTTTAGGTAGGTTCCATCAATGCCTATTTTGTTAAGCGTTTTTATCATAAAAGGGTGTTGAATTTTGTCAAATGCTTTTTCTGCATCTAATGAGAGTATCATATGGTTTTTGTTTTTGCTTCTATTTATGTGGTGAATTACATTTATAGATTTACGTATGTTGAACCACCCCTGCATCTCTGGGATGAAGCCCACTTGGTCGTGGTGGATTATTTTTTTGATAAGTACTTGGATTCGATTTGCTAGTATTTTATTGAAAATTTTTGCATCTATATTCATGAGGGAAATTGGTCTGTAGTTCTCTATTTTTGTTGTGTCCTTTCCAGGTTTTGGTATTAATGTTATATTGGCTTGGTAGAACGTGTTAGGGAGAACTCCATCCTTCTCAATATTGGAGAATAGTTTATGTAGGATGGGCACCAGTTCTTCTTTGTATGTATGGTAAAATTCAGGTGTGAACCCATCTGGACCAGGGCTTTTCTTTTTGGGAAGGTTTTTTATTGCTGTTTCGATTTCAGTTCTTGATATTGGTCTGTTCAGGTACTCTATTTCTTCCTGGTTGAGCCTGGGAAGACTATGTGTTTCTAAAAATCTGTCCATTTCCTCCACATTCTCCAGTTTGTGTGCATAAAGATTTTTGTAGAATTCATAGGTGATATCTTGTATCTCTGTAGCATCGGTTGTGATTTCTCCTTTCATGTTCCTAATGGAGGTTATTAGAGATTTTACTTTTGTGCTCTTGGTTAGTCTAGCCAGAGGTGTGTCTATTTTGTTTATCTTTTCAAAGAACCAACTTTTTGTTTTATTAATTTCCCTTATAGTTTCTTTGTTGTCCTTTTCATTTAGTTCTGATTTGATCTTAGTAATTTCTCGCCTTCTGCTGGGTTTGGGATCGTTCTGTTCTTCTTTCTCCAGCTCTTTGAGTCTATTCGTTAGGTTGTCTATTTGCATGTTTTCTGTCTTTTTGATATAGGCATTTATGGATATGAATTTTCCTCTCAGGACTGCTTTAGCTGCATCCCATAGATTTTGATAAGTTGTATCTCCATTGTCATTTAATTCAAAGAAATTTTTGATTTCCATCTTGATTTCTTCTTTTATAGAATAATTATTCAGGAGAAGGTTATTTAGCTTCCATGACTTTGAGTAAGGGTGAGGGTTTCTGTTTGTGATCATTGTTACTTTTATTCCGCTGTGATCTGAGAAGATGCATGGTATAATTTCTATTTTTTTGAATTTTTGAAGACATGATTTATGTCCTAGGACATGGTCAATCTTAGAGAATGTCCCGTGAGCTGATGAGAAGAATGTATATTCTGTGGACTTTGGGTAGAATGTCCTATAGATGTCAGCCATGCCCATTTGTTCTAGCATTCTATTGAGGTCCATTATGTCTTTGTTTATTTTCTGTTTAGAGGATCTGTCCTGTACTGTCAGTGGGGTGTTAAAGTCTCCAGCTATTACAGTATTGTTATCTATCATTTGGTTGAGATCTAGTAGGGTTTGCTTTATGAATCTAGGTGCACCTAGGTTGGGTGCATATATATTGAGTATAGTCATGGCTTCTTGATGAATTGTGCCTTTAATCAGTATGTAGTAGCCATCTTTGTCTTTTATTATTTTTGTTGGTTTGAAGGCTAAGTTATTGGAAATTAAGATTGCCACACCAGCTTTCTTTTGGTTACCATTTGCTTGAAATATCGATTTCCATCCTTTTATTTTCAGTCTAAATGCATCTTTGCAGGTTAGGTGAGTTTCTTGAAGACAGCAGATACTTGGATTGTATTTTTTTATCCATTGGGCCAGTCTATGTCTCTTGAGCGGGGAGTTCAAGCCATTCACATTTATTGAGAAAACTGATAAATGAGACAGTTTTTTGTTCAGCTTGTTGGGTAGAACTTCATTGTGATGTTTTCTCTCCTGGGCCAGTGTGGTATCTGGAATTTGATCTTTAACTCTTGAGTAGTTTTACATTTGTGGATCTTTCTTGTGCTGATCCGTGTATAATTCTCTTTTGAGTACTTCTTGGAGGGCTGGTCTTGTCTTGGTGAATTCCCTCAACCTTTGTTTATCTGAGAATGTCTTGATTTCTCCTTCGTATAGAAAACTTAGCTTAGCTGGGTACAAGATTCTAGGCTGGGCATTATTCTGTTTCAGAAGCGTGAAAATGGGGCCCCAACCTCTTCTTGCTTGTAAGGTTTCAGCTGAGAAATCTGGCGTAATTCTGATGGGTTTTCCTTTGTAAGTTACTTGTTTCTTTCTCCTTACAGCTCGGAGAAGTGACTCTTTAGTGGATATTTTGGTCAGCCTGATGACTACATGGCGTGGTGTTTTCCTATTTGCTATGAATCTCCCAGGGGTCCTTTGAGCTTCTTGAATCTGTATGTCTAGAGTATTGGCAAGGCCTGGAAAATTTTCCTCGATTATGTCTTCAAATAGCTTGTCCAACCCTTGCTTGTTATCTTCTTCACCCTCAGGAATGCCAATAACTCTCAAGTTAGGTTTCTTCACATAATCCCACATTTCTTGAAGACTCAGATCATTTCTCTTACTTTTTCGATCTATCTCTGTGACTGACTTATTTAGTTGGAAGGAGTTATCTTCAATTTCTGAGATTCTTTCCTCTGTTTGATCTACCCTGCTCTTGAGACTTTCCACAGTGTTTTGTAGCTCTCTGAGTGAATTTTTCACTTCTAGGAGTTCAGTTTGGTTTTTCTTCAATATTTCAATTTCTTTAGTGAATTTTTCCTCCAAATCCTGTATTTTTTTTGTGTTTTCCTTGTGTTGTTTATCCATTGATTCTTGTATATTATTCAGCTTGTTTATAATCCATAATTGGAATTCTTCCTGTGACATGTTGGTGTTTTGAGTCTGGTTTGTGTCAAATGGTTGGGAGCTGGTATTTCTCTTTGGGGATGAGCTTTCCATTTGATTCTTTTTGCTCTCTGTGTTTTTTCGCTGGGCCCTTCCCATCTAGATTTGTCGTTGGATCTTTACTTATAGGTTTAGTCTGGTTAACAGGACTCTTTGTGCTCTATTCTTAGGCTGTGAAACAGTCTAGGTATGTTGCTTCTTTTGGCAAGAGAGGGAGTTGCTGTAGCTCCCACGGGCAAAAGTCTGTCTTGGCCCAATGTCCCCAGGGATCAGGTTCCACACTCTCGCTTCTGGAGAAGTATTCAGTGTTTACACTTGGGCAGGGATCCTATATAAGGTCCGTGGACCAGGGGAGAGGGCCGTCCAGGGAGCCTCTTGGTACCCTATTGCTCCGCAGTGACTTGGCTGTGGGCTCTATAGTGGCAATTGCGTGCCCGCAGATCTCCGGCCCTGGGGGTGACTACTCAGGATCCGGTATGTACCAGAGCCAGGGACCTGGCCCGTTCCGAAGCTCACCGTGGGTCCCCAGTTTGAAGGCGAGAAGAGAGGAGAAAGAGAAGAGAAAAGGAAAAAAAAAAAAAAAAAAAAAAAAAAAAAGAAAAGAAAAAAGAAAAGGAAAGAAAGCAAAGAAAGAGGAGAAAACGAAAGAGAAAAGAAAAAAAGAAGAAAAAGAAAGAAAGAAAAAAAAAAAAAAAAAAAAAGAAAAACGCAAAAAGCCAAACCAAAAAACACCAAAAACGCCAACAAAAATGAACAAAAACAAACTACATAGCACTTCACCACACCGCAAGGCAGAAAGATACACAAATCTGAAGTATATAATTCAGCGACTCAATGTTTTTTTTTGTTTGTTTGTTTGTTTTACGCCTTAGCGCAGCTCCGCCCCTTCACTTCCGCTCGGCTGGGTCCGGAGCGGCCATTAGATGTTTTTGTTTTTACGCCTTAGCACAGCTCCGCCCCTTCACGCCCGCCCTGCTGGGTCCCGGGCGGTTTCGCAGTGGATTTCAAGATGACGTCTGCGCGCCCGCACAGCTCCGAGGGTGGTGGGGATCCAACCTCCGCGCTCAAAAAGGCGCGGCAGCCAGAGGCCCAGAGGGCAAAGGTGCCCGCCGAGGCTGTCCGCCGCCGGAAAAAAAAAGAAAAAGAAAAGAAAAGGAAAGAAAAAAAAAGAAAAAAACCCCAAAAAACAAAAACAAACACAAACACAAACAAACAAAACCCAGAAGAAATTTACCAAGAATAAAATATACAGTTCGGCGAGCCTATTCTTCTTGTTTGTGTTGTTTTTTTTTTTTTTTTTTGCCTTAGCGCAGCTCTGCCCCTTCACCCCGAGCGCGGCCCCGGCATATCCCGTACTCCTGGCGTTGGTTCAGAGACCAGCGGAGGGCGCCGGGCAGAGAGAGCCGCTCGGCACTTTATGGCTCCTGAGCGGTTTCGCCCTCGCTTTCAAGATGGCGCCTGCAGAGCTCCGGGGCTGGAGGAGACTGGCTCCTCGGCAGGCAGAGACTACCACTGCCCGGGGGCTGGCGAGCAAGGACGCGCACCAGGGGGTCACCGGCTGGAGAACCGCCGAAAAAGGCAGCACGGGCAGAAAGAGCCGCTGGGCACTTTTTGGCTCCCGAGCGGTTTTGCCTTCGCTTTCAAGATGGCGCCTGCCGAGCTCCGGGGCTGGAGGGGACCGGCTCCCCGGCAGGCAGAGACCGCCACTGCCCAGGGGCTGGCCAGCAAGGACACGCACCGGGGGTGACCGGCTGGAGAACCGCCGAAAAAGGCAGCACCGGCAGAAAGAGCCGCTGGGCACTTTTTGGCTCCCGAGCCGTTTCGCTCTCGCTTTCAAGATGGCGCCTGCCAAGCTCCGGGGCTGGAGGGGACTGGCTCCCCGGCAGGCAGAGACCGCCACTGCCCAGGGGCTGGCCGGCAAGGACACGCACCGGGGGTGACCGGCTGGAGAACTGCCAAAAAAGGCAGCACGGGGTACAACGCTATTTGCTGTCCGGGAGTCTTTTGTGTTTTTCTGCCCTGGGGCAGATCCGTCCCTCCTCGCCAAGCGCTGTCTCAGCTGAGATCCCCCAGGTTCTAAGGTAATTTCTCAAAAAAGCCTCCTGTCTGCAATGCGCCACGTATCCCTCAGTGATTCTGCGCTGGCCTGGGTCAGGGCTCTATTCAATTGGGAGCGGAGGACAAGCCGCTTTCCCGAGAGGCTGCACCCGCCCCGGCTGGGGGCGGGTGTATCCGACCCGCGCTCCGCTGGCTAGTGTCTGTCCCGCGTTCCCAATTTTCGTTCACCTCAGACCTCACTCGCTCTGTTTGTCCCACGCTGATTCTCCGTGGATTCACACCGCTGTTCCTGTGTGGGAGCGGTCTTCTAGCGTTGTGGCAGGTCCGGATCGATGCCTTCCTTCCCGGGAGCGCAGATTCAGGCCGTCACCACCACTCCGCCATCTTTGATTCTCCTAGTTTTAGTTTTCTATCAAAGAATAAGGAGGAACTTGCACTTCATGCCCCCTAAATGGTTTCATGATTGGAGGACATCGGTGACCCACATTTTTTTAATGTTATTTTTTTCCTAAGAAAGTGCTAAAAAGGTTTGGAACATATTCTGCTCAGTCCCCCTCCCTGTGTACATCCCTGGTTCCTTAGGTGATGCCAACAGAGACTCTGCTGCAAAGCCTTCTAGCAATTCTAGTAATTCTACTCTCATCTACTCCTATCACTAAGATCACCAGTTTGGAGGCTCTCGGTCTTTTATTAATGAATAAGTAATGAATCCACCTTCAGATACAGGGCAGAAACACTGTATGAAATATTTGGACATTAACAGACACTGATTTTGAGGGTGAACAAATGGAGAACTGTGCCCTTTGGTCTTTCCCAGGGAGGGAAGGCCACAGCGTACTGGCCCTCTCCGGAGTCAGTGTTCTCTAACTCTGGTGGGGAGCAGCATCACCTGGTAAACTTAGTACATATATGAAGACTCAGGGCCTTATATGTTAATGTTCCCGGGCCTCTGTGTTCTTCATAACTCCCCAGGTGGTTGCAATGCATCCCAAGTATGAGACCCACTACCCTAAATTGTAAGGATGCTCCATTACCTTTTATCAGCTCTTTGATGAATTTCACCTTTCCTGAATGCCACTATGATCTACCCTCTAAGCTCTCCTGAGAACCCTCAAGGACGCTAATCCTCTTGATTTTTCTTGCCCCAAACATACTACAAAGTGTGTTTGAAACTCTGATTCATCTGTATCAAAGAACCTCCTTGTTTTTATGTGTTTCCAAATGTGAATGGCCAAGTCCTGTTCTTGTTTCCTTTTTGGCAAGATCTGCTCTCAGCTTTCTCTTTCCATCTTTGTATGTCACTAGCAGGGGCTCCCTGACAACACCAGGCATTCTCTGGTGACTTTGCTGCCCTTACTGAAAATTTATTTTTTTCTCTTTTGCAATTTTCATTTCCTTTAAGCTCTGTACCAATGGTGTTGTTAGTCTTAACCTTCCACCCCTACTCTCAACCCCTGTGGTCTATTTTCAAACTAACAGCTAGAATGATCCTTTGAAAATACATCTCCCTAAACCCTCCAGTGACTATCTATGGTAAACCCAAATTCTGTCCATGGTTTTGAAATAATCTGGCTCCTGGCATATTTCTGTCCTTATCCTGCAACAATGTCCCCCTTGGTGTAGTAAATGTGTGATGTGTGGCCCAAATCCCACCCCAGGACTGAAAGAATTGCTTCCTGCAGCTGTCAGGCTCCTGTGGAAGTTGCCCAGAGGTGGAGAAAGCTGCTTCTCCCATGGCCGGCCGCGCCCCCTTCCTGGGACAGCGTGAATCTGAAGACTGGCGGATGAATGGGCACAGGGCCCGGCATCCTTGCTGCAATTCAGGACAACACGATAGGGCCATCTCGGCCTGAGAGCCCCCAAGGGGTTGGCCGAGTCCTCTGTTGAAACTGTATCATGCTCCAACTTCTTTTGTTCAATCCTGTTTCTTCCCGCTTCCTTTTAAGTGTGTTGATCCTGAGAGTCCTCCCTACATAATCTCATTCTCAGAGTCTGCCTCTTAGGAATCCCAGTCTGCACCACTTGGTCACTTCCCTCAAGCTCTGGGCCTTCTTGCTTGGCTCAGATGACGCCAGCACCTCAGGACTGTTACAGGGGCTCCGTCTGCCGCACGCTGGCTCTCCCTTCTCGTGTCTCGAGGGCTTCCTCTCTGCAGGGCTCTGGTCAAATGCACCGCATCATGCAGGCCTTCACGGCCCCCCCATGTAAAATGAAAACCCCTTTGTCATTGCCTTATTTCATTTTCTGCTAATCCTTATGACCATCTGACACAAATATTTGCTGTTTTATTATGTTTTCCACTGCCGGTGTGTATGCTCCGTGGGAATATTTTGTTTATTGCTCTTTCCCCAGTGTCTGGCACCGAGTAAAAATGGAATAAATTTTTTTTGAAAGAATGAATAATGAGTGAATTCTATTTGCTTTCCTCTTTTAAGTCTGCAAGTACTTCCTCTTTCCATGCTTCCTCCTGTTTGGCTGCGGTTGGGTGGCTGGGATTTCCAACCAGAGAGAGCATAGCCTGTAGAAAGCTCTTCACTAGCTGATTTAGTTGCCGGGGAAAGGATGGTGGGGGAAGTAGGATTCTTGGAAGAATGCCTGGACAAAGCCCATGCTCCCGAGAGGGAGGGGGAAATAATCTTCCGGCTTGTTTCTTTCTTTCTTAGAAAAATTTTCCTCTGCTGTATGTGAGCAGTCATATTTCGAAGCATTGGACACTGACCTCTGCGTCAGTGCCTTTTGCCTTTAACCTCATCACTATCTATTATGTGTGAACTACAAGGAGGGGCTGAGCTGTCACTCAGAGTGATCAGCTCGTTGCTTGGCCGTAGCAGTGACACCATCATTTCGGAGGACCAGTTACCGGTGAATCTCCCCAATTCACTCCGTCACTGAATTCACACTTATACACTTCTCTAATGTTTAAAAATCCTCCTTCATTAAAAAAAATGAATATGAAGCCCTTGTGACACAATGTTTCACTTAATAAGTCCTAAATTTGCTCTTGTTCTGTGCTTAACATTCCCTGCCCCATGAGACTCTCAGCCCTGCCGAGCATTCCTTTGCCGTTGCGGGTGGGTTACAGCGGGAGGGAAGCCATCAGTCCTCCATCTGATGTTTGGAAGATCTGGATTGTGAAGGGCTGTTTGTAGACCCCATCAGAGGTGCCCAGGTAAATGAACAGTGACTGATTCAATTAACTGATAAGAATCTCTTAGCAGATCCAAGCCGTCTTGTTTGAACACAGGCATTATGTACAAATAACCACCAGGGTGGCTGTCATTTCTTACTGGAGAAACCCGAGGGACCTATGTGTGCCACAGCCCAGAAGGTGGCGACATACACATTTTAGGGATAATTGATTGTTAAATGCCAGTGAGCCCTGGACAGGTAGCAATCTGTGAGAAAAATTCCTCTCATTGGATGGCTTTCAGAGCAGAACCCACCCTTCCTGTGCCCGGCAGGCCTTCCCCCGTGAGAAGGTCAGAGCATTCACGGAATGCATTATTTTTCTCTACTGCCCAGGGCAGCGGAGAGAACTGGGGCATGGGAGTCAGCCGACTTTGTTTGAAATCTTGGCTTTGCCATTTACAAGCTGTGTGGCCCTGAACATGGTACTTAACCTTGGTTTTGCTCAATATAATTTAGGATTAATAAGAACTCTGTCATCAGGCTCTGAGGACTAAATGAAATAATGTACGCTAAGCATGTTCTGTACTGTCAGGTCTGCACACCTCCCCTTTGTGTTAGAAAAGGGCACCGTTCCGGGGCGATGCAGCCCCTCGGAGTGGCGTGTGAGCGGCAGGGGGGCTGGAACTCAGCCCCCACCAGCACGTGCACCAAGTGCTCCTGTGGCAGCTCTGCTCCTGTGCTCTCCCCACCTTACCTGGGGACTTCTGAGCCTGCAGTTTGTTGATAACTTAGAGGACTAAGCATGGCAAGCATTACCTCCCAGAAGAGGAGGACAGGTTCAGATGCAATGTTACTCCTTTGGAAGGAGATGAAGAGAGATAACCAGGACAGTTGAAGAGTTGCAGCCTTAGGGTGTATGCTACAGAGCCAGACAGGAAGAAAAACAAAACGCATGTAGCCTGAACACAGAATTCTTGGAGATCTAAAGCGGAAGCTTAGCCTTCAAAGCAAGAAATTTTACCTGCTTGGAAAATTGTATTTGTTACTCTTTGGGATGGTGAAATTCCTGGATAACTTAGCAGAGTGTCTCAAATGCAGGTTCCTGTGAGTGATGACTGTGAGCAGTACAGCTCTAGCAATGGGGACATGTTGCCATGGAAACCCGGAAGCTGGAGGTTCCTCCAGGCTTCAGAAAGCCTGTCAATTAGATCCATGTACTTGGGGAGTTTAATGAAAACAGACACTTGTCATTTTTTTAGCAGCCATCGAATATTATATACATTTAAAATATGTCCATGGAAAGAAAAGCCTGCGGTTAAGTTTAGCTGTTTATTTTAAAAGAATTCTCTTGTGTAGCTTTGACAGGGCAGATATTTCTGCTCCCCTCCCCGTCCCTCTACATTAGAGAAGAAAAGTGAGGCCCTCCAGTGTTGAGCAGAAACACAGTTAGGAGGGTCACTTACGGTGGTCCATTCAGACTGTTCAAGAGCAGCATCAGTGCTGTGGCCCTTATTTACATCACAGTGGGGGTGGGTGGTCCTACTGCCCCCCTTCGTGTTCTCCCCTCTCAAACTGGATCACTGAGAGCTCTTTGGAATCGTGCACCCACACTGACTGACTGATAGGTACTTTTCAGCAGCTCAGAAAAGAAACCGTCATTAGACATCACTCTCTTCAAATGTCAGATGCTGGGGAACAAGGAATCATAATTTTTGCTTAGACTGACTTGCCGTCCGAGGCCAGCTGCTGAGATCTGACTCTCCCTGCAGACACCAATCAATAGTCAGCATGGAAGCCACCGTCAGAAGAGAAGCGGGTTCCAAGAGTGGCTGTTACCATTTGTTTTCAATTGAATGTATGTGTACATGTGTGTGTGGACAAATGTGTATGTGCTTACTGTTACCCAAGCATGTAATTTTTGAGTTGTAATTTGCAGAAGAAATATGTAGACCTCTTATCATGGATATGACTGAGATGGGAACACTTTTCCACCCTGGGCTGGGAACTGAGGCCCTGGTAGTCACGGACAATGTCAGGCACATACTAAGAAGCTGAAAGCCTATTTTAATCAAGTCTGTCTTCGCCTAACCCATTACGCAGCCAAATGACAATTGAAAATCCAGTTTCCCACATGGAGAATCAAAGGTGGGTGCTTCCTTGACTTCTGAGTTCAGGGCATCCTACTCTTTTTACTTTTCTTTTAAATGTCAAATCATAAGTAGGTCAGCAGACACCAGAGTGTTGTTACTTCTCCAGTTATGTTTGGTTCATAAGAATGTAGCCAACTTTTTAGCAATATTGGAAAATTGCATTTTATGGTTTGCATCTGATTGCATCTGGTAATTATTACAT
Source organism: Eulemur rufifrons (assembly GCF_041146395.1). Taxonomy (NCBI): domain Eukaryota; kingdom Metazoa; phylum Chordata; class Mammalia; order Primates; family Lemuridae; genus Eulemur; species Eulemur rufifrons. Next base: position 11,493,179 of record NC_091010.1, read on the forward strand.
CTCTGCTTCTGGCAAAGAAGCCAGCAGTATTGATATGGAAAGGCACAGATATTACTGGACCTCACTGATTGAATTGGGGGAAGCAGTAATTATACAGATCCCCAAAGTATGTACGTTATGTGGCCCTGGATAAAGATTATTCAAAGAAACCCATTCTCAGTATACTTACAGTAATAGTGGTAATTAGACAGTGAAAACAGGAAACAGCGAGCCCCGATTAGATATCTGTCCCCACATGGCTCTGTTCTCTACTATTAAGCCCTGCAGATGGGCGGTTGGCAGAATGATTACACACATCAAATGTGTTAAAGTGGAAGTGTTGCACAATGGTCAGAACGTGAGACTTGCCTGGACTCTGCCACTAACTGACTGTCTGACCTCAGGAAAGTCACTGACTCTGCCTGGATTTCAGTTTCACCACCCATATTTTAAGACAGTTGAACTAATTGAGCAGATGTTTCTTTTTTTGATTTTTCCAAGTGCAAAGCTTGCCCTATTGCCTTCTGGAGCTGAGCAAATATCTCCTTTATGGACGGGCAGGGGAGACCTAATTTCCTTATCAGCAAAAGTTGTGCTATGGCTTCCCAGTCTAACCACGAGGACATAGAAGGACTGCAACGTTTGCTCTGCTTCTGCACAGCATTGGCAAGAGTCTAGAAACCTCTCCCTCAAGCCAATAGCAAGAGTTTCCCAGCAAGTACATTCACCAACACACTCTCCTAAATGTTCTTGCATGGAAAGAAGAGATATGTTGGGGTGAATAGGTCTTTCAGTTGGTATTTATAGGATTGTAAAGTTGTTAAGCTGGCAACAAGTTAATAGCTTAGATTCTCTTAAATTTTGTGATTTACTACTTGATATGTTAGCACAAAATTAGAACTTTGGAAAGAAGAAAGGCTTGGTCACCTTACCTATAGCTGCATTAATGGTAATAATTTTATAAAGAAAATTGCTCTCTCTGGGCAATGCCTCATCAGACTTGATGCTCTCTGCAGCAGAAGGTGAAATTACAGTAATTACAAACTTGATCTTGGCTGTGACCCCTGAATTGACCATTTGAAGGAACCTGGATTATGTCTGAGTCTGTTATCTCTGCAAGGAGACCAACTGTCTACAGAATTGCTTTTGGGTCCCCATCATATCATCATGAAATTGCAGTTAGTAATCTTGCCAACATTTTCCAGATCTGGTGCTGATAAGCTTGAACACCTTCTACTTCCTGATTTCCAGTGTTATTTAGAGAATTGGATGACTTAAAGCCCCTATTTTTTTAAAAACTCAATTCTTATAATAATCCATCAATACCACAGTGTTTTTGTTCTCCATTTCATTTTTATATGATCCTATTAGTTGGGAGAAACCCAAGTGATATTTTTCTTTTTTCTTTTTTTTTTTTTTTTGAGACAGAGTCTCTTTTTGTTGCCCAGGCTAGAGTGGGTGCCGTGGCGTCAGCCTAGCTCACAGCAACCTCAAACTCCTGGGCTCAAGCGATCCTACTGCCTCAGCCTCCCGAGTAGCTGGGACTACAGGCATGCACCACCATGCCCAGCTAATTTTTTCTACATATATATTTTTTAGTTGGCTAGATAATTTCTTTCTATTTTAAGTAGAGACGGGGTCTCGCTCTTGCTCAGGCTGGTCTCGAACTCCTGACCTCGAGCTATCCACCCGCCTCAGCCTCCCAGAGTGCTAGGATTACAGGCGTGAGCCACCGCGCCCGGCCCAAGTGATATTTTTCTTTATGATGTGGCCTTGTCTTCTCTTTGCCTTTGTTGGAACTCTGGGATTATATACCTTTCACTAAATTGGAATCCAGCCATCCTCTGACCAGCAATTTTCATAATGCTGATTTTCTTTATTGAGTTTTGCTAGGTGTGGACCGAAGGCAATTCTTTCTGCTCCATGAGTGTGATATTTACAACCTGTCCCTAAATCAGAGATCAGAAACACTTCTCCTTAGATTATTGAGGCTGATAGTTTGAAATTAACTGATGGTCACTCTGCACTCCTGGTGTCTTTGTGCTGTCTCCATGAAAACCAAAGTGGATTTTTGGATTGAGAATGCATCAAGCTTCCAAGCCCTAAGGAACATGGCCCCGTGGTGGCTCCTATGCAGGCATTCAGCAGGAGCGTGGATCAGGATGCGGGACAGGCATGCACTCCGGAGATGTGGCTGCTTCCTATTGGGTGTCCAGGTGAAACTGACACTCTCTCTTGTTGAGGAGCCAGTGGTGCTGAATGAGCTTACATGGAAGTGGGGTGCCAGCCTGCTTTGGGGGGATTTCTGCTTCTCCTGAGCTGCTTGCTTCTATATTGGGAACTTCACTAATCACAGGCCAGGGTAGGAGTGCAAAATTTATCTTCTCTATTCAAGGTCATGTATCAGATTTGAAGATTCCTCTTGTACAACTTTTTTTTCCCTCTGCCATAGCAGTAGAGAGAAAAAATGACAATCAAAGTACCCATTGTTCTATTCAATTTGACAAAACACTCACTTGAGAGTCTGCTGCACTGGGAGTGGTGAGATGAATAGGAGATGAGACAGCCCCTGTGTATGTGGTGTCATAGCTTGAGTGGGTTTGATGTGGGACATGCTGGGGCTTAGCAACATGGTCAATGGGAAAGGGAGGGAGTAGAGGCTGGGACTGGGGAAGTGAACCAGCTGTGGGATTTTCCTCTCCTAACAGGTGGCCAGCATTGCATTATACTGCTTAAAATGTGTTCCAATACCTTGCATTTACCATTTAAAGGAATGTGACTCTAGGCTAGGCTGACCCTTGACGTTCTATGGATAGGAGTACATGAACTACATGATTTGTCCATGCAGACATGGCCCCTGCTACTTGTTAGGGGCAGCGAGTCAGGACCCTGTTTCCTGAAGCAGGGACCAGTGTGTGTTAACATTTAAATTAGTGTCCTGTCCAAAGAAGTAGGGTTGGGCATGGTTTCATTGTAATGATCATGATCATCGCATTCTCTTTCATACCTTTACTCCCTACTTGGCTTCTGGGATGCCAAATGACTTGACTTTTTCTTCTATCTCAAGGATTACTCTTCCTGATTTTCTGTCCTGGCTCCTCATTCTCCCCTGGCTTCTTCATGCTGGAATGTCTCTGGGCTCAGTGCTTGATTCTCTCTCTGCTCCGTTGACATTCACCCATTTATTCAGTCTCTTGGCATTAAATGGCCTCTATATCCTGACAACTCTCAGATGTCCATTTCTAGCTGAGGCCTCTGTCCTGCAGTGCAGACACACGTATCCAGCAGTCTCCTCAGCATGTCCACTCGGGCCTCTCAAACTCAACAGGTCCAAATCGGACTCCTTCTTTCCACCTGTTCCTTCTGCAACTTCCCACATCTCAGCTGGTGGCAAATCTGATCTTCCAGGTGCTCATGTAAGCACCTTGCAGCCATGTAAGTTCCTCTCTTCCCTTCGCACATGACATGCAATCTGTCAGGAAGTTGTTGGCTCTTCAGAATATATCCACAGTTCAACACTTTCCACCACCTCCTCTGATATCACCCTGGGGTGAGCCATCAACATCTCTGACCTGGATTATACTAGGAACTTCCTAATTGCTGCTTACTCCGCCTTTCCTACACGGTTTTCAATGCTTCCGCCCAAACGATTCACGTAATACCTAAGCCTGTTATGCCACTCTTAAAAACCCTGCAATGACAGCATTTCAGTCTTATTAGGAACCAGTGTCCTTATAAGGGCCTATGTGGTCCATCCTCAGTGCACTCCCAGACCTGGAGCCCACAGGCCCGGTGGCTTAAGGACATCTCTCTGGCCCCTGCAGCCCTCAGACAGCCTCTTCCCCGTCTCTGTGTCTCTGCACCGGCTGCTTCCTCTGCGTCCCTCCAGTAGTCTGCGTACTTACCTGACCAACTTCCTTCTCGCCTTTACTCAGAAGTCACCCCCTTAGTGCGCCCTGCTTAGACCATACTCTTTTAAATTGCAATCTGCACCCATCCTCCCCACCACCTTCCTGAGCATTCCTGACCCCTGGTACCTTGCTTGACTTTTTTTTTCCAACTGTAGAAATTATCACCTTCTATCTTACTATTTCTTCACGTATTTTCTGTGCTTATTGTTTGTCTCCTCTCTGTCCTCTCCTCCCCTTCACACACTAATATAAAGTCCATGTGCACAGCGGTTTTTATTAGTTTTGTTCACTGGTGTGTCACAAGTGCATTGGAAAGACTCTGGAAAATGGTGGACACTCAATACATCTGTCGAATGAGTAAATCCAGAAATTCCATGCCTTCTCACTAAGGATATCACTTTCAAATACTGGAAGATTCGGAGTTTCGGTGTGGAAGGGTGTGGTCAATGGATTCCTAACCCACTTATCAGTTTTACTCAGCTCTGGAATGTATTTTGTCATATTCCACTGTGGAATTTAGATGTTATTTAAAACAATGTCAGCATTGCTATTCCCCCTCCAATCCCCAAGGAAAAGAAACACTCAAATATTTTAGGGAGACTTAGACTCTGGGTGAATGACTTGCACCACACTTTGGTCCTCTTGGGAATTCCTGGGTATATCGTTCTCCACCTTAAACATAAGCAATCTCAGCCCTGATGTGCTAGGTTCAGACTATTTAAGATACCTGACTCTATTGCTGAGATACGCCAGCTGAGTAAGCCGCCTGAAGTCATAGTAATTGTCTACCCTGGAATTATCAGTGCCACGAAAAAGCTGCTCGTATCACATCCTTCTTTTCCAAGACTTGTGTGAGCATCTTTCTCCTTGGAAAACAGAATCCTGTATCTTGTCCATTTCTCCATGTAGATCACTAAAAAGGCATGCACCTCAGGGGCTGAAATGATCAGATCCATATTTTCTTCCATAATGAATCAAGATCAGGAAATTATATTAACCCCAACTCTTTTCTTCTCTAAGAATGAGTACTGTGTTGGTATTTAAGAGCAAATTCTTGCATGACTCAGCATACCCGGGGGTGCTCCATTGGAAATTTCAAACACTAAGCAATATTTTCTAATATATTTAGGTTTTGATATTGTCAGGAGTGCTTTTAATTATTTTTAACTCTCTGGTGACAGGAAGATTATTGATTCGGATAGCCCTTCTCTAAACTAGAATCTTCTCTAGCTCTTTGTACCATCTTGGAGTAAAGAAAGACAGAAAAACACTTTGGAGATGGCTTTGCAATACAAATGAAGAGAGAGAAAAAATGAATAGGCCCTTCCTGAACTCAAGCGTTTTCCTATGAAAATGTTTTTGTGATTCCTAGCAATTCTCTCAAGACCAGAAGATAAAGATTTCATTGTAGAGGTAAAAGTCTTAATTAGAAAAATTGACAAGAAAATACTTATCTCTTTATATTGAATGACAGGAAAACACAACTTAAGGAGTTTGTCACTTATGATTGAGTAGAATTACATTTTAGTTTTACATATTTGCCTCAACCTGATTAGTTCATGGGCAGGTTTTTTTGTTTAGCTTCCTGATCGTGAATATTTGAATTCTTAGCTTTTCTTATCTGCAAAGAAAAGCAATTTATAACATAGGGCCTGAACAAACAAAGTACTCAGACTCTTACACTTTCCCTATTATATAAACGGATTCTCTTCTTAAAAGGGAAGGTCACTATTTTTTTTCTGTATTTTTCTTGATCAAAGTGAGGCAGTTTTATTATTTTAGTTTCTAATTTTTTAAGGAAAGGAAGATGTGTATTTTTAAATTTCATAATGTTAAGCCAGAGATACCTTTTCTATCTATATTTTGTCTTATAAAAGAATCATTTGCTAAAACAACTCTCTTCCAAAAGAATGCAAATATTTGCCAAGCATTTCTCCATTATAGATATTACACACACACACCTAGAAACAATTCATCCTTTGAGACTCAGCAGTTTCATCCAATAGTATAAGAGGTATTTCCAGTATCATGTACACATGATAGTGATTGATATTGTGCGGTGTTATCTGTTCTGGAAAATTTACCAAAAGCCAGTTCTGATTTTCTCTGAGCATATGTGTTATTAATTCTGTGTTAATATCAAGAGTCTTATAAATAAATAGTGTAGCTTGTATCTTCCTTTCCTTATATAGCATACGACTTTGCAAAATGCCTCTTTATGTTTGGCCTCTTACATATTTTACTTGACTAAATTAATTTGGGGACATTAAATGTTGTTATTATTTTTCCAGAGAAGACATTGCATCTTCTTTGAAAATGATCCGAAATCCTTGATGACCTCGTCCCACTGTTAGATGAGGTTTCCTCGCAGCTGCGGGATGATTTTTCTGGGTCCCTGGGGAGCCAGAGGAAGGAGAATGCCAGGGACCACTGCCCCGGCTCCTCTATCCGCCCTTGATGAGGACGTGCTTTTGCAATCGCAATCCTTGCTTATGGGATTCAGGAACCAAGAAAGTGTCAAGTTTGCAAATATTTCCTTCAGAAAATGGAAAAGTTTCTCAGCTTATATTGGTCCAGAATAGTAATATAAGTCCAAAAAAATCAAAATATAAACAAATGGCAAAAGCAAATATTGGCTTCCTTGTGCTTCTGGCTGGGCTGGAGGTGGAGGCTCTGAGAACAAGGTAAGAGCCCACAACAACAGGCTGTGCCTATTTCCCCGCCCAGGGCCACTGCCATGCTTGTTAGGTTTGTGTCCTTTTATGTGTGTATGTATGTGTGTTCTCTGCCCACAGATCAAAAGCCCACTTCCAGAGATGGATAACATACCGAGGAGTAGGAGGTAACAAAGTGCTCAGCTTAATCAATCCAAATTTCAGATATTCATGATTGTATTTTCTAGTCATATTAATATTTTACTTATTAGGCGCTTGTGCTAAATCACTGTAGTGCATGTTCACTTGTCCCAACACATAGAGTTATAGTCTCACTTAAATCTCCTCTTTTATTTATATTTACAACATCATGATGAGTGGTATTACATTTTTGAACTTTTTAACAGCTTTATTGAAGTATACTTGATTTACAATAAACTGCACATATATAAAATGTACAACGTGATAAGTTGCATGTGTGTATATATCCATGAAACCATCCAGAAACCATTTTGCCAAGATAATGATCACATCCATCAAACCCAAAGGTTACCTTGTACCTGTTTATAATTCCCCCTCTAGTTCTCCAACCCACTATCTCTGGACAGCTACTGATCTGCTTCCTGTTGCTGTAAATTAGTTTGTTTTTCTGAAATTTAATAAAATTGGAATTAAATGGTATGCACTATTTTTTATCTGGTTTCTTTCTCTCACCATAGTTATTTTGAGATTCATCCATATTGTTTTGTGTATTAGTATTTACTTATTTTTCCATTTGTATTGTTGAACATATGAACATACAGCAATTTCTTTATCTTGTTTTGGACGTTTGTATTGTTTCCATTTTCTGACTACTTCAAACAAAGCTACTAGTAACGTCAATATGCAAGTCTTTGTATGCATAAATGCTTTAATTTCTCTTAGGTAAATACCTCAAAGTGGAATGGTAGGTATATGTTTAATTTTTTGTGAAACTACCGAACTATTTTACAAAGTGTTTGCACCATTTTGCATTCCTACCAGCAGAGAATGAGATTTCTAGTTGTTCCACATCCTTTATAACAGTTGTTGTGGCCAGTTCTTAATTTTAGTGTTTCTAATAGGTGTATAGTGAAATCTCATTGTGGTTTCAATTTTCTCTTCCCTGATGACTACTGATGTTGAGCTAATGACGAAGGACTAGTTTGTGTGCACTTATCTGACATCTGTGGATCTTTTCTGCTGAAGTATCCATTCAAATATTTGGCTCATTTTAATTTTTTTTATTCTTTTCTTTTTATTATATTAGAATTCTTCATATAGTTTGGTTACATGTTCTTTATCAGCTACACGATTTTCAAATATTTCCTCCTGGTCTGTGGTCTGTCCTTTTATTATCCTCACAGTGTCTTTTGATGAGCAGAAATTCTATACTTTGATGAAGTCCAATTTATTTTGTTTTGCTGTTTTGAATTGTGCTTTTTGTGGTGAATCCAAGAAATCTTTGAGTAACCCAAGGTCACAAAAATTTTTTCCTTTATTTTCTTCTAGAATTTTCATAGTTTTAGATTTTACATTTAGGTTTGTGATAAATTTTAAGATAATTTGGGTATAAAGTAAGAGGTATAGATTTAAGTTTCCTCTCCCTGTCTCTCTCTCCCTTTTTGCACATGGATGTCCAAATGTCCCAATTGTTTCTTTTCACCTTTGTCAAATATCAGTTAATTATATATATGTGTGTGTCTATTTTTAGATCACTATTATATTTAGTTGGTCTATTTGTCTAACTTTGTTATTCTCTGTCTTATAATTTGTGGGTTTTTTTTTTTTTTTTGCTAATCTACGTTCTTTGCATTTTCATATGAATTTTAGAAACAATTTTTTAATTTATATTTTTAAATAGCTTCTTGGGATTTTGGTTGGTAATACATTGAATCCATACATTCATTTGGCACTAATTGAAATCTTTAAGAATATTGAATATTCCATTCCAAGACATAATATATATTTACATTATTTAGGCTTTTACTTTTTCTCAGCAATATTTATTGCACAGATTTTACACTTATTTTCCAGATTTATCCTTAAGAATTTTATTTTTTGATGTAATTGTAAATGATATTATAATTCAATTTCCAATTATTTGTTGCTGGTATATAGAAATATCATTGATTTTTATAAAGTAATTTTTTACCCTGCAATGCTTTTTACCTCATGTATTACTTCTAGGAGCTTTTGTGTAGATTCTATAGAATTTTCTACATAAATCATAATGTCACTGGCAAATAAAGACAATTTTATTTATGTTACTATCAAGATGCCTTTGATTTCTTTTTCTTAACCTATTACACTGGCTAGAGCCTCCTTTATGATGTTGAATGGGAGAGATCTGCACAGAGAAAATTTTAATTGCTCCTTTCCAATTTGGATGTTTTTATTTCCTTTTCCTGCCTTATGGTACTGGCTAGAAATTCCAGCACTATGTTGAATAATAGTAGTAAGAGTGGACATTCTTACCTTGTTTCTGATTTTCGAGAAAGTTCTTAGTCTTTCAGCATTAAGTATATTACCTGTAGCTTTTTAATACATTTTGTTGCCTTATTGAAAATGTTTCTATCCTACTAGAGTTTTTATTAGAGATGAATGCTGATTCTTGTCAAATGCTTTTTCTGCACCTATTGAGATGATTTTTAAAAGTCTGCTATTATGGTAAATTACATTAATTGATAATAAATATAAAAAGAATTTGTATTCTTGGCATAAATCTCACTTGGTCATAACACATTTTTCTTTTTTGTGCATTATTTCTATTTGCTTTGCTCAAATTTTGTTAAGAATTTCTGTATATACATTTATTAAGGACATTGATCTGCAGCTTTTGTTTTCCTTGCGTGTCTCTATCTGGTTTTCGTATCAGAGCAATAATGACCTCATAGAATGTGTTAGGAAATATTTCCTTTCTTCAATTTTTTGGAGGAGTTTATGTAGAATTATTATCAATATTTCTTCCATGAAGGTTTGATACAATTCATGAAGTCGTCAGTGCTTGGGGTTTTCTTTGTGTGAAGGTTTTCTTTTAAAAAAATTTCCTATAGATTCAATTTTTGAAATAAATATAGGGTTTTTTAAATGATCTATTTCTTCTTTTTTATTTTTATTTATTTTTTAATTCTTCTTGAGTAAGCTTTGGTGGCTTGTGTCTTTTGAGGAATTTTTCTTTCATCTAAGTCACTGGATTCATTGACAGTAACTTGTTAAAATATTCCTTTGTTATCCTTTTAATATATGTACAATATGAGTAATGTCATGTTTTCCTTTTCTGAAGCTGGTAATTTGTATCTTCTTCTCCTTCCCCCCAAGCCAGTCTAGCTAGAGGTTTATCAATTCTATTGACTTTCTCAAGGAAGCTTTTAGTTTTTTTCTCTATTGTTTTTCAGTTATTTCATTGATTTCACTCTAGTTTTTATTATTTCCTTTCTTTGCTTACTTTGTCTTTAATTTTTTGTTTTTTAGGTTTTTTTAGAGATAGAAGCTGTGGTCATTGAATTGAGAACTTTCTTATTTTTTAAATATCAGTGTTGAATGATATACTGCCCCTCAATATATCTCCTTCAATACTGCCTTACCTGTTCGCACACCAACTGTGGCCACTGCAGACGTACAAGAAAGAGAATAAATAAAAACCCAGAGAATGGTCAGCTCTCTCTGGGCATTAGGAGTTCCCTTTTTACCCCCTGAGCCAGAACTAAAGGACTTGTCCTGGAGCTGTGTGCCCCAAAGCCCTCTTCCAGTTTCCAGCTCTCTTAAGTTCAGGCCAGGAGGTGCAAGAGGAAAGGCGGAAGGGTAAGCTCACTACTACTTGATGTACTTCAAATTCTTTTGTTCTCCCCCAATCTGCCACTGCTGTTTTCTTTCCATTGTCCTCAAATAGCTGCTTTATACATTCTCTCCAGGAGTTATCATCAGTGGAAAGAACAGGTCAAATGCACTTACTCCATCTTACCTGGAATCAGAGCATCAGAGTTTTTAAATACAGAAATTTCCATTCATTGGGTGTTGGGCAGATGGGAACAGGGAGGAGAGGATGAGTAAAGTCACAGATAATGGGTGCCGTCCGCACCGTCTGGGGGATGGACACGCTTGAAGCTCTGACTTGGGTTGGGCAAAGGCAATATATGTAACCTAAACATCTGTACCCCCGTAATATGCTGAAATAAAAAAAAATTACTTAAGAAAAAAACTTCCCATAAAAAAATACTGCCTTACCTGCATCCCATAACTCTAAAAAAAAATAAATATTACTGTACATATTTAAGGTATGCAACATGAAAATCATACTCTAAATATGTATGGGATACCTATAGATAGTAAAATGGTTACTATAATTAAGCAAATTAATATATTCATTATCTTACATAGTTGCCTTTTTTTGTGTGTCAAGAACAGCTAAAATCTACTTATTTAGCATGAATCACAATTTATGGTACAATTTATTACCTACTGTTCTCATGATATATTAGATCTCTAGAATTATTCATCCTACACATCTGTTACTTTGTGTCTTCTAACCTGTCTCTCCCCATTCCCCCCCAGCCCTGTCCCCAATCCTGGTAACCACTGTTTTGTTCTTTCTGTGTATTTTATTTATTTGTTTTTTTGGATTCCATATATAAGAGAGATCATACCATATATTTCTTTCTGTGTCTGGGTTATTTCACTTAGCATAATGCCCTCCAGGCTCATCCATGTTATGACAAATGGCAACATCTAGCCTTTTTTAGGGATGAATAATATTCCCTTGTATATAAAAATATATATACCACAGTTTCTTTATCCATTCATCTGTCGATGGGCACTTAGGCTGTCTCCATATTCTGGCAATTGTGAATAATTCTACAATAAACATGGGAGTGCAGATATCTTTATGAGGTGGTAATTTCATTTCCTTTGGGTATATGCCAAGAAGAAGGATTACTGGGTCATATGGTCATTCTATTTTTAATTTCTTTAGACACTTCTGTGCTGTTTTCCATCATGGTTGTAATTTGATATGTTGTATATTCATCATCATTCAGTTCAAAACACTAATTTCCTACTTTGATTTCTTCTTTACTTACAAATTATTTAGAAGCACAAATCAGAGAGAGAATTAATGGAGGAATAAATACCCACAGTAGAGCTTGCTCTGGGCCCATGTCAGTGTGGACAGTCAGGCAGAAATTAACAGGCAAGAATAGAGTGCAGTAGGATCCCAGTAGAAAGGCACATTGATAACATCATTTCCAGAGAGGGTTTCCCCGTAAGTGAGGAAACACAGAAACAGGTTAGAGTGCTATAAGTTGGAGCACTGGTTACTGAAGAATTTAAATAAACAGACTTGAAAATGTGCAGAACCAAAGAGGCAGTCCTGGAAGATCTCATTTCTGTGGAAGGACAGTTGACAGCTCTGGGTAGGCTGGTGGTAAATGAAGAAGGAAGCAGGTGGAGGAAATTGACAAGCCCACACAAACAAAAGAGGACTGATGAATCAGAAGACACTCCAACCTTCTCCATTCGTGATTCTATCCCCAAAGAAAGTCTACTTTCCGTACCAAGAGAGAAGTATGATCTTGAATCAAGAAACTTAGTAAACTATCCAAAAGTTTCAATCTGCCTATGTAGAGCTGGTTCAATTGCTGACCTAGAAAAATAGGAGACAGTTTAAAATGAAAGAAAATGAAAGGTAGAATTCATGTAATACAAGTATAAACAGAAAATAGAAAGTGAGAGTTAATATTATTAAGCTAATAAAAACATTTCTCTAAAATGAAAATGAAACAGAGAAAAACTGTAACACGACACTGTAACAGGAATTAAATACTATTAGGCAAGCATTTGCAGATATTAAAAAACTCCTTGATTCAAAATTTAAAACTCTGAGTCAACATTTAAAACCCAGAAGAAAAATGTTAAAAGAAAAAGAAGTGAAATGGCTTCAAATTCAGAAAAGAATTTGAAGAGAAAGAACAAACAATCTAAGAGATGGAGGCTAAATAATAACTTCCCAAAGGATAATTAACTGAAATAATGAAACAGAAAAAAGAAGTAAATGTAATTACAAAAGAGGTTAAAAAGATCAGAAGAAAAGGTAAAAATGGACGATAAGCAAAGAAGATCCGCTATACCTATTATTGGAATCTCTGAAGCAGAAAGACAAAATACGAAATGAAACTAATATTTATAACTGTAATCCCCAAAAAATCTGTAAATAAAGGAGATCTATGTCTATGTATCAATATGTTACCTTGAATGTTTGGGAAATTAACCAGGAATAGTCAACTCTGAGACATATCCTTGTGAAACTTTTAGACTTTAAATATGAGGGAAAAAAAAATATCCTCTGGGCCTCCAGGCAAAACTTATCATAAAGCTGAGAAAGGAAGGTGAATGGGGTTGGCATCAGAATGTTTTCCAGCAACCTACAAAGCAAAAACAAAGAGGACCAACATTTTCAAGAAACACCAAGGCAAGAAAGTGATAGTCAAGCTTTTTATGTCTTTTTATGTCAAAGCTATAAAAAACAATTTTAAATATTCTAAAACTGAGGGAATACTGTCACAGAGGTCTCCCTAAAGACGCCATGAGAAATGAACTTGACTTCTACCTAGAGCGGCAGGGAACTTCAACAAAAGGCCAGTGAGGACGGCACCCATTGCACCACGTGTTTCTACTCCTGCTTGAGGAAGGTCCGGGTTCTGCTTTGCCGGGCCTGAAAGCTTGACTTTCAGGAATGCAGCCCAAATGGGCAGACCTAGGATCAACCAGGCAGGGATGTTTTCTAGACAAGTGTTGGTTGTGTGTGAGCTGCTCAATTGCAAAGAAACGCACTGAAAATATGTTGCTCATTTCAATAGGAAAGTATGTTCTCTGCGGATTCCTTCCCCAGCTGTGGCTGCTTAAGATAACAGACAGTCCAATGACAGCAATGAAAAGCAGAAGAGGGCAGGAGGCTGCAGGCTGCCCATGAAAATTTGCAGAGGAGAATTTATGAATTTGAGCCATACAGGTAGGAGCAGGCTGTGTTGCATGGAGAAAACAACACTGAAGGTGAGAAATTCTAATTTTTTTAGCATTCTTCCCTTGGGTGTTTGAATCCCTTTTTTGGTTAACAAAGACAGTGTCCTGTGCCCTTGCATATTGTGTTCAATTTGTGGGAGGATGTGCTCTTCGGGTTTCATAAATATCCTAAGCCCACATAGCATCCTTGGTGCCAGTAACAGGAAATGGGCATCCCTGAGTGGTTTTAAGCGTTTCCTCCCTCTGTTTATATTCCCTGTGATACACACCTTTGCTAGACACAGAGTGCCCTTGTACCCGCGGCGCTGGCATCATTGGGGAGCTTGTTAGAAATGCGAATCTATCTATGTTTTTAAAGTGTATTGCAAACTTGAATGTACATACAAATTATCTGGGGATCTTGTTAAAATGCAGATTTTTGTTCAGAAGTCTAGGGTGAGGCCTGAGATTCTGTATTTCTAACAAGCTCTCAAGTGATTCCAATGCTGCAGGTCCTTGTACCACACTAGATAACTTATGCTTAGCTCCCTTTGCAAGAATTTGTTGAAATCCTTTCTGATATCTCCTGGTAAACTAGTGCTCTGTGTTTCCATATAAATATCTGACAAGGGTAATAGGGCACCATAAGTGGAGAGAATTTTCTGTTGATCTGAGGACCCAGGACTAGGTATTGTATGCTGTGGTTACTCTAGATTAGATTTCCCTTTTCTGGTATTCTCAAAAAGTGATAGAGTCACAAATCACAATTGTACATAGCTGTCTTGAGTTTTTAATGATCTTGTTCATTGCATAGATTCAATAGAGGGCTGGCTTTTAATGGATAGGCAAATTTATTTTGTAAGACATCAGTAGGAATATAATCAAGAGACATCCAACAAACAAACAAACAATGCTTCATGACCTTGATTGCTCATCAGAATCACTTGGGCCCTTTTAAAAATGCAGTTTCCTAGATTCAATATCCAGAGATATTGAATCAGCACAGATATTGAATCAATTTTATGGGTGATTTTGCTGCACAGCCAGTTGAGAGCACTGCTCTGTGTAAACAATTCCCTTAGAGTTGTATAATCTGGTGGTACAAGGTCAGACAGACAACAAATGGGTGAGGATAATAAGATTATCCCTATTAGAAGGCAGAAGATTCAAATAGCCTCATTAACAAGTTGGGTCTAATGCAGAAATTTAGAACTGTGCACTCAGTAATTGGAAAATACACATTTTTGTAAACACACATGTAATAATTACCAAAATTGGATATTAGTCAAGTCTTAACAGATATAAAAGATGATTAGTACACAGATCATATTTCCTATTAATAATGTAATTATATTAAGTTTGAATAATAATGGCACTTTTTACTAAAAAAGTACCACATGTTCAGAAATTAAAAACATGCACTTCAAAATACTATATGGGTAAAAAATAAAATCATAATAAATACTAGAGAATGTTTAGAATGGAAAAATGAAACCACTAAATATTGAAGTTTGTGGAATGCAGAGAAATAGTAATTCAAGAGAAACTTGGAAGTTTAAATGATCATATTAGGAAAGAAGAGAATTTGAAATTTGTAAATTAAGAATCCAACTGTATGGAATCAAAGAAGACCCCGTATAGCAAAAGCAATTTTAAGCAACAAAAACAAAATGGGAGGTATTAATTTGCCAGACCTCAAACTATACTACAAGGCCGTGGTTCTTAAAACAGCCTGGTATTGGCACAAGTGCAGGGACACAGACCAGTGGAACACAACAGAAAATCCAAATATAGAACCATCCTCATATAGTCACCTAATTTTCGACAAAGCGGGAAAGAATATACTCTGGGGACAAGAATCCCTATTCAACAAATGGTGCTGGGAGAATTGGTTAGCCACTTGTAGAAGACTGAAACAGGACCCACAGCTTTCACCTCTCACAAAAATCAAATCACGGTGGATAACAGACTTAAACCTTAGGCGTGATACAATCAGAATTCTAGAAGAAAATGTAGGAAAGACTCTTACAGACATTGGCCTAGGCAAAGAATTTATGAAGAAGACCCCCAAGGCAATCACAGCAGCAACAAAAATAAATGAATGGGACATGATTAAATTAAAAAGCTTCTGCACAGCCAAAGAAACAGTCCAGAGAATAAACAGACCACCTACAGAATGGGAAAAAATTTTTGCATACTACACATCAGATAAAGGACTGATAACAAGAATCTATTTAGAACTCAGGAAAATCAGCAAGAAAAAATCAAGCAACCCTATCAAAAAGTGGGCAAAGGACATGAATAGAAATTTTTCAAAAGAAGATATAAAAATGGCTAACAAACATATGAAAAAGTGTTCAACATCTCTAATCATCAGGGAAATGCAAATCAAAACCACAATGAGATATCACTTAACCCCAGTGAGAATGGCCTTTATCAAAAAAACCCAAAACAACACATGTTGGCGTGGGTGTGGAGAGACAGGAACACTAATACACTGCTGGTGGGACTGCAAACTAGTGCAACTCTGTGGAAAGCATTATGGAGGTATCTTAAACAGATTCAAGTAGACCTGCCATTTGACCCAGCAATCCCATTACTGGGCATATACCCAAAGGAAAAAAGGTCATTCTGTAACAAAGGCACGTGTACCCAAATGTTTATAGCAGCACAATTCACAATAGCAAAGATGTGGAAACAACCCAAATGCCCATCAATACATGATTGGATTAGTAAACTGTGGTATATGTATACCATGGAATACTACTCAGCTATAAGGAATGATGAAGATACAACATCTCTATGGTTCTCCTGGAGAGAGTTGGAACCCATTATATTAAGTGAAGTATCCCAAGAATGGAAAAACAAGCATCACATGTACTCACCAGAAAATTGGTTTCCTTGAAAATCACCTAAATACAAATCTGGAAACGACACCAATTGGACATCAGACTGAGGTGGGGGTGGGGGAGGGGATGGGGGTATGCCTACACAATGAGTGCATTGCGCACCGTTTGGGGAGTGGTAACACTTGAAGGTGCTGACTCGGGAAAGGGGGGGTGGGGAAAAAAATATGAAACTATTGTTTTTAACTTGCACTGTTCACTTAATAATTTATCATGAATATTTCCCATATTATTTCATATCATTGTACAAGAAATAATGTATACATTATGAGGACATACTGTATCTAACAAGATATACTGTTAGACTCTTTGATTCTGTAAAATTAAATAAAAAAAAAAAAAGAAAAAAAAAAAAAGAATCCAACTTAAGACATTTGAAAGTGGTTATCAGACTAAAGACAAAAAGAATAGAAAAAAAGAAAGATAATCCATAAGTAGTTCTTTGAAAAGATCACTTGAAAAATATTCAGAAAGATTGAATAGAGAAAAAGATAAAAAGAAATATTAAGAATAATAAAAGTCATCCCTAAATATACAATAGAAGTAAAAAATTATAAGGTAATATATGAATGGTACTTTATAAATTTGTAAACCAAAACAGAATTACTGGAAGATATTATTTATTAAAATTGTGCCCAGAAGAAACAAAAATCAACAAAATTAAAGCAATGGCTAAAAAATATCTCCACTGAAACAGGCTTTTACATTTGAATTCTACCAAACACTCAAGTGACAGAAAATTCTAATAGTATATAAATTCTACTAGAGAATATAATTTTATTTTATAATAATAGTAACAAAACCACATGAAGATAGTACAGGAAAGAGAATTATAGGCCAATCTCACTCAGGAACACGGAGACAAAAATCTTAAATTATTTCTTAAATGAATCTATACTATATAAAAAAGATAATGTATCATGTCTGATATGAATTCTCCCAGGAAAGCATGGATGACTTAACATTAGAACACATATTACTGTATTTCACACATTAAAGGACTAAAGGAGAAAAGTAATGAATAGATACAGAGACTCTATCCATACAGTTTACATGCATTCAGTAATAAAAACGCCTAGAAAACTCGTAATAGAAGGAAATTCGTGACTCTGATAAAGGGTATCTGTCAACAACTGACTTCATATAATATATTCAGTGGTGAAAATCTAGACCTATTCCCTTTAAAATCAGAAGCAATATAAGTAGCTTTGGTCGTCTTCTGGTCCTAGCCAGTGACGTAAGACAAGAAAAGAAGTAAAATTTATAAAAGTAGAAGAAAATTGTCATTATTTACATAGGATATAAATGTAAATACAGCTAACTCTAAAGATTCTATGGGTATTTATAAATAATAAATGATTTGAACATTTGCTACATATAAATTCTATGTAAAAATACATCATATTTTATATGCCAGCAACAGAGAATAGAAAAAGGTCATTATTTTAAAGGATGGACTTAATGAGTGCCACCAAAAATGTAATGGACTAAGAATACATTTAATAAAAAGTATACAAGATCTCCATTGAGAAAATTATAAATTTTTATGGAAAGATATTAAAGCCCATTAAACTTGATGGAGAGATACACGAAGTTTATAGAAAGGAGGACTGAATACTTTTAAAACGTCAATTCTCCCCCAAAGGACCACAGATTCTTGCTGATTTGAGTAATAAACCTAACAGAGATTTTCTTGGAACCTGACAAGCTGATTTTAAAATTTGTTAAAAGAACAATTTTAAGCAGAGGCACAACACACTTCAAAAGGAAGAAAAAAATGATGGAAAATGCCCTGCTGAGTATCACAACTTGTTATAAAGCAATAAATATTATTAGTTAAGTAATAGACAACCAAACCAATAGAATATAACTCAGAGTCCAGAAACAGAAAACTTGAACTATGATAGAGCCAGAATTGCAGACTTTTATGAAAGATAGATATTTTTAAAAATTATGTTGTGATAGTAGATTATATATATGGCAAATGAAATTAGATTCATTAATGATACAGTTCAAAAAATCAATCCTAGGTGGATTAAATATTTTAATCAGAAAGGAAATATTTAATAAAACCTTCTAGTAAGAAATATGAGAAACTATTTCCATGACTTTGAGGTAGAGAAGAATTTTTTAATCGAGCCACAAAAAACAAAAACTGTAAACTTAATTAACTTGACTGTAATAAAATAAAGAGATCTGTACATCAGGAGACCATAAACAGGAAGAAAAGACAAGTTATAAACTGGGAGAAATTAGTTTCCGTAGATATAACTAACAAAATATTAGCATCAGAACATACAAAGAACTCTCCAAATGCAACAAGAATTAGACAAAGAATTTTCCATTGGGTAAAATAATGAACAAAAGATACAAATGTCATATTACAAAAAAAAAATGCAAATATCCAATTAACATATGAAAATATACCCAAACTCCTTAGTATCAAGGAAATACATAGTAAATTCAATATAATATAATTTATATCTTCCTGAATGGAAAAAGTTAATGTCAAATAATACAAAGAATTGGTAAGAATGTGGACCAATGCTAATTCTTACCAACTGTTGGAGGAAGGTTGATTTGGTAAAACCACTTTAGAAAATAATTTAGAAAATATTTTAGAAAATAAATATCTCATGAAACTGAAGATGAGCCTTTTCCTATGGGCTGGCTATTTATTCTTCATAAGATAGAGACACTCTTGTGCACATGCAAGAGGAGCCATGTATGAGGACACTGCACAGCTGTATTATTTGTAATATCAGAAAACTATGAATAAATGTCAGTTGACAGGAAAATGGAAAAATAGTGTTATGATAATACAAAGAAATAGTGTGATTTCTCACAACAGTGAGAAACAAATGTTTTACATAGATGAATCTCCAAAAAAAAAGGATTCAGAAGAATTCATTTTGAACAATAAAACTTTTGTAAATTAAAAAAAATAATAGTAAACAAAATATTAGGTTAATGTATGTGTATTCAATCTACATAGAAAAGCAAAGGAGTGACAAATAAAAAATTCAGGAATGTGGGAATGTGTTTACCTGCAGGTGGGAGAGAGAAGGATACAATGGCAGGTTTTCATACAGAAAACTTTAATAATATTGGAAAAGTTCTATTTCTTAAATAAGGTGGTGAGTTCATGGGAATTTAATTGTTATATTTTACATCTTACATTTGCTAAATTATTTAGGGATACCAAATATTTGAAGATAAAATATTTAAAATGAATGACACAGTTAAATATGTTTCTAGGTATTAAAAAAAAAAAAAAAAAGCTGCTCCAAACTAATGCAAAACTTTTGTTATTCCAATTCTTAAGGCAGCTAGAATGAGTCAGAGTGTCATGTTCTTGCCGTCACTTGGAAAATAAATCCATTAAACATCTATAGTTTAGGCCTTCAATAATCTGCATTTAGTTAAATGCAGGGCCTTCAATATCTGCATTTAGTTAAATGCAGGCCTTCAATAATCTGCATTTAGTTAAATTCAATAGATTGCTTTCCTTCTCATCTTCTCTGAGCTTTGAGTCAAAATTCTCCCCCTAATCACTTTAATTTACTGAGACATTTTATCTTTTTAAATAAATTTTATTGTGTACATTTAAAGTATACAACATGATGTTATGACATACATATAGATAATAAAATTTACTATAGTGAAACAAATCCATCTTATTTTGGCTTCCAGGCCATACCCACCTGCTTTTGTTGTTGTTGTTGTTTCATTACTGCTTTAGGACACTTTGCTGGCTCCCTTTATCCTGGAGGCAGAAACCACATTAGAAAAAATGTTCAGCATCTCTAGTCATCAGGAAAATGCAAATCAAAACCACAATGAGATACCATTTATCTCTAGTGAGAATGGCCTTTATCAAAAAGTCCCCAAACAATAAATGTTGGCATGGATGCTGAGAGATAGGAACACTCATACACTGCTGGTGGGACTGCAAACTAGTGCAACCTCTGTGGAAAGCAATATGGAGATACCTCAAAGAGCTACAAGTAGAACTACCATTCGATCCAGCAATCCCATTACTGGGCATCTACCCAAAAGAACAAAAGACATTCTTTAAAAAGACATCTGCACTCGAATGTTTATAGCAGCACAATTCACAATTGCAAAGATGTGGAAACAACCCAAGTGCCCATCAATACATGAGTGGATTAATAAAATGTGGAAATCAGAAAATTGGTTTCCCTGAACATCACCTAAATACACATCTGGGAATGACACCAATCGGATATCAGACTGAGGTGGAGGGTGGGGGAGGGGATGGGGGTATGCCTACACAATGAGTGCATTGCACACCGTTTGGGGAATGGTCACGCTTGAAGGTGCTGACTCGGGAAGGGGGGGGTGGGGAAGGGAGGGATATATACCTACATGATGGGTGCAACGCGCACGACCTGGGGAACAGACACGCCTGGAGCTCTGACTTGGGGGGAAAGGCGGTACATGGGCAACGTATGTAACCTGCAATTCTGTATCCCCCATAACAATAAGATGATATAAAATAATAAAAAAAAAATTTCCAAAAAATAAAAATAAAAAAAAATAAAATGTGGTAATATGTATAACATGGATTTGTACTCAGCCACAAAAAACAGTGGTGATGTAGCACCTCTTGTATTATCCTGGATAGAGCTGGAACCCATTCTACTAAGTGAAGTATCACAAGCATGGAAAAACAAGCACCACATGTACTCACCATCAAATTGGTATTAACTGATCAACATTTATCTGCACATATAGTAGTGACATTCTTGGGTGTCGGGCAGGTGGGGGGGGAGGAGAGGATGGCTATATTCACAAATAATGGGTACAGTGCACACCGTCTGGGGGATGGACAGGCTTGAAGCTCTGACTCGGGTGGGGCAAAGGCAATATATGTAACCTAAACATTTGTACCCCCATAATATGCTGAAATAAAAAAAAATTTAAAAAAGGAAAAAAAAAACCCAAACAGAAACCATGTTAGGTATTTTAGTAGAGAAAATTTGATAGAGAAAACTGGTCACACAGGTGTTTGAAAGGCAAAGATGGAGCACTGGAGCAGCTCCCGCAGGAACCAGTTAACAATGGGCAGCACATGGAAGCAGCTGGTGGTTAACAGAACTGGAACCCAAGAGAGGGACCCTGTAAGGTTGGGTCACAGGCATCTGAAGAGGGGACACCGTCCAGCTCGGAGGATATCCCCACCAGAGCTCTGCTGAGACTCCAAGAGGGGGTACCATTGGCTACCTCAGAGAGGACCAAAACGTGTGGAGACTGGAACCACCTGCTGCGGCCTGGGGGTAGGATGCTGCCGAGGCATCACTGATGGAAGCACCTAGCAAGCAGGAAACAGGCAGAAGAGTCTTTCTCCTTCCTTCAGCGTTCCAGTTTCCTCCTAGTGTTCCCTATTGACAGAACCTAAACGGAAATAACTGGCCAAGAAGAAATTTTGTTTCGGGGTTCTAGCTCCAGCATCACAAAGCACAGTAACAGAGGATGGATTTGAAGATGTGAGAACATAGCTTAATGACTTAAGACTCCTTACTTGCCTTTAGATGTTGGAGAACCTTGGGACTTAGTCCTGGGTCCATGTATTTTCCGTGTCTCTACTCTCTTGTTCTGGAATCTCATCCAGTCTCGTGCTTTCTATATCGTATAAAGTCAGACAGCTCCCAAATGTGTTTCCCCAGCTTTCACTTGCACTCCAGACTTGTGTACCACCTAT
Organism: Eulemur rufifrons; assembly: GCF_041146395.1. NCBI lineage: Eukaryota > Metazoa > Chordata > Mammalia > Primates > Lemuridae > Eulemur > Eulemur rufifrons. Next base: position 11,515,368 of record NC_091010.1, read on the forward strand.
GTAATTCAGCACCTCTGTTTGGATGCCCAAAAATCAATTGCAAACTCAGTATTTGCAAATGGATTTCTTGAAGTTTCAAACTGATTTCCCTCATTTGCTATCACCACCATTCACACAGTTGTTCAAGCTAAAAATCCAGAGGTAATTCTTACTTTCTTCTTTTATGTCACCTCCCTTTCCATCTAACCTTTCAAAATTTTTGAGGTTGAACCTCCAACTTATAGTGAGATCCCTCATCTTTACCCAGTATGCATGGCTGCGACCGTGATACAGATGATTTTTCACATGGGCCACAACTATAGCCTTTCAATGTCTCTCCTTCCTTCAGTTCTTCATCTCTTAACCCACCCCTCACATGGTAGCCTAAACGATCCTTTAAAAAATTTAAATTACATCATGTCAATTTCCTACTTAGAATGCTTCAAGGATTTTCATTAATGCAACAAAAAAGGCCTCTGAGACTCTACATGACCTGGACCTGACCTCTCCACCTCTCACACTGTCCTCCTTCCAGCTGGGTGCTCTCGGGCCACACTGGCAGGACCTGCTCTGTCACTGGTCCAGCGCAAGGCTGGCTCAGATCACCTTTCAGATCTTAGCTTAAACATCCCTATTTCACAAAGGTCTTCCCTTATCATCTGTGTAAATTAGCCACCTTGCTTTCCAGTTACAGTCTATTATTTCATGCTGTTTAATGTCTTTATTAATATTGTATTTGAAATTTTGTTTACATGTTTAGCAGCTAGACTCTAACATCTGTGTGGATGGTGCCCCTGTCTTTAAACCACTGTACTTCCAGGATCTAGAACAGTATCTAGCTCACAGTGGTGCTCAATAAGCATTTGTTGAATTAACAAGGGCCATGAGGGCAGTCCAGCTTTCAACCATTTCCATGCTCCTTGCTCAGGGTGAATTCAGTAAAAAGTAGACCAACATGTGAGGGGAATCTCATGACATGGCAACATGTTCAATTTTCTAAAGAGGAAGGTGGCATAAAAACTCCCGATGCTGAGAAAGTATCTTGGAAAGGTTTGTTCTACAAGTGGTGCATCCAAGAATACCACCACTGGTGTCCCAGCTGCCGTCCATTTATAACTTTAAACTCCTCCTGGCCACTCTCTCCAGCCAGCTCGCCACCTCCCTGCCCCTCGACGGAGAGTTCATGGTCTCCATTTGATTAAAAGAGACCACACAGCCCCTACCAGGAATGGTCACTTTGGACATTAATTATTTATGTTCTTTTCCACCGGTAGCCTAGAACATGGTTCAGAGGACAGACCTTGGAGTCCAGTAGATTTGGGCTCAAATCCAGTTTTCCCTACCCACTTTCTTGGCATCTCTGAGTTTCAATTTCCTCACTTTTAATGTGCTAATAATAGTATTTATATCATAGGATGTTTGCAAAGATTAAAAGAAATAACATGTGAAGTCTCTAAAAGTGGCACAAAATGGGAATGAAATTACTAAGAATTATGTAAAACTAATCTGAGGATGTTTGGAATCTAGGGTGAGCTGTCAAGATGACCCTACTCTGTGTGCTTCCCTTTGTGTTCACTGGAGAGGAAAAGTCCTCCCTCTCTGTGCTCTCTTCTCTTTGCTCCCCAGATCCTCTCTTGGCCCTTGTCCTCCTTGCTCTTGACAAGAGACCATATGGGCCACACCCTCGGTTCCCTTCTCCCTGGTGGGGGCAGATGTGGAGCACTGGCAGGCTGGGGGAGGGACGTGTGTGCCCCAGCTCTCTCCCTGCAGGGCTGCCAGGGGCGTGTCCTTCATCTACGGGTCTCAGCTCTGATCATAAACCCTCTGCAGGGCACCTTCTCCGCCTCTGGGTTTCTGTCACTGCTCCTTTCTTCTGCTTCTTAGGCCAAAAGGCAGTAACTTTACTCATTCAAGGTGCTGTGTGCTTCCCCTTGAGGTTTCCCTATTTCTTACCAACACCCTGGTTAATAGTCACTTTATTGGGCACTCTGAATTATTCTAATTTGGGCATGTTGTTCATTTCTGCCAGCATTGGGCTGCTATAAATAACCACTAGTGTGGCCTCAGACCTAATTCCACGATCTATCTGGTCTGAACATGCACACACACACACACACACACACACACGTGCATGCAAGTCATGTGCTTGTTTCTGCCATTCCTCCTTGTGGGGACCAGGGACTGCGGAGTCCCCTACTGGCTCTCTCTAGATGTACCCATTTGGCCCATTGCAGCCACCAGCTGACCCCAGTGTGGCCCGGGTGACTCTCTGCCACGAGCACTCCCATCTAGGCTGAGAAGTTCTGCTCTCCAGTTATACTTGGAATTTGCCATTTGACACAAGGTCCTAATCTGAGTAGGCATTTTCAGCTTCCCTGGTCTGAGGACACTAGTGCTGTGGGTCTCTGACACTTGAAGATTGAGATGTCAGCTGCCTTCTCAGCAGAAACACTCCCCCAGGCTCCACTTGCTTTCTCTGCCAGCAAAGGCTTTGTTCACTTCTTGGCTGCTGGTATGTTTTCCAGGTTTCTAGAACTTGGTTGCAGAGTGAACGGCAAAGAGGCCAGCCTGGTGGGGTTCTGGCCTGGCTCCCTGGAATAGATGGCTGTATCCAATAGGGCTGAGTATGTGGTAGTAAGGTCCGGAGGTTGCTATTGTTTAGTAAATCCCAAAGCCACCCAGAGGCAGCTCTAATGCTCTGAATGAAAGCATCATTCACAGCTCCTTGTATGTCCAAAATTGCTGATTTTTTTTAACATTGAAAAAAAAAAATGTTAAAGAGGCTTTCAAAGGCTTTTCTTTATTACTACCAAGACATATTTCTAGCCTCTGAATCATAGGATAGAAGGATATAACCTACATTCCCGGGCTTGACTGTCCATCTGGCTTCCCTTAACTCTGGAGTCTGAACTCTGCACACTTCCCCCTGAACTGCATTAGCCTCAGCCACGCACAACTGCTTCCCATTTCCAGCCAGGCCTACAGCGGCATGGAGACAGAGGGAGTGCCGCTGAGTGTCACTTTTTGTAAAGTGCTGTCCTTGATAGGAATGGTACACTGGAAAAGCAGAGAACTATGGTGGATAAATGGGACCATTTCACATGGTCCGTATGGACAATTCAGAGAAATAAGAACGGGCTCAGACTGTGGTTAGTTGCATCGTAGCTGGTGACCTGGTGATACCCAAAGGCCATTCATGAAATGTCAATGTGGAGGGACCTCTGAGAAACTGCTCCTGGGGTCTTCCCCTTCTCCCACTCTGTTCAAGACTTTATCACAAAGTTGAATAAAGGTATAAAATGACTACTTATAAACATTACTTATGATATAAAACTAGGAGATACAGAAAATATTTGGGTGACAGAAATAGGATCCAGATATCCTCAATTGCTAGTAACAATGAGCTGAAACTTGCAAGAGAAACACATTCAAAATGTCAATTGCAGACACAAAAACTCACAGCCATATGCTGTGACAATAGCAAAGACAACAGCAAAGACAATAAATTCTCACAGCAAGGCAGGATCTGATGGGCATTACCATGAACCGCAAAGCAAAGAAAACTATTTGGAAAAACTTCTACCCAAGTCTGGCCTAAGGCTGTGACTACCTGATGAAAGATAAGAAGACTGTTTATTCTGCCTCCACCTTCTGCTTTTTCACTCATCCTAGATTTGACCAAATTTGACGACATCTGAGCAGTTACTATCAATTCCCTGCAAGGAGGCTGAATCCTTGTGGTCAGTCAACAATTGTTGCCTCCTCCTTACATCTTTCTAGAACCACTCACTCAGATAGCTCCAGGGCCAGGCAGGCAATGTGTTGAGTGCAGTGTGGGAGTGGGGGAGGTGGGAACCGTAATGAGCTGATGATGATAAAAAATTCATGATTCTTACTCAAGTTTGGCAGCTGCCATTCAGTTCCAGTAGTCACCATCTTGGAATACGGGCCCATTATTATCAGTGAGCCTCTTCTTTTAGTTTACGTTAAATTTATTGATTATGAAGTGCTAGCGATTCATTTGATTTCTTTGTGTTTTTTCTTTTCTTATTGTGGTAAAATATACATAGCATAAAATTTACCATCCTAACCAGTTTTGAGTGTAGAGATCTGTGGCATTAAACACATTCATGTTGTTGCGTAGCCATCCCACCATCCAGCTCCAAAACGTTTTCATTAACCAACTCTGTAACCATTAAACAATAACTCTCCATTTCTCCTGTTCCCCAGCCCCTGGCAAGCCCCATTCTACTTTCTGTCTCTTGACAGACTCCTCTAGGTACCTCATATAAGTGGAATCATACAATGGTTATCCTATTGTGTTTGGCTTACTTTACTTAGTATAATGTCTTCAAGGTTCATCTATGTTGTCGCATGTGTCAGAATTTCATCCCATCTTAAAACTATTATCTTTATTTTTGATTGTGGTAAAGTGAACATGACAAAAAATTTACCACCTGAACCACTTTTAGGTGTATAGTGCCACAGTGTTAAGCATATGCACACGGTTGTGCAATGTATTTCCAGAACCTTTTCATTTTATAAAACTGAAACTCTATACCACTTCAAACACTCCCCATTCTCCCCTCACCCAGTTTGTGGCAACCACCTTCTACTTTTTTTTTTCTATAAATTGGACAACTCTAGATACTTCATATAAGTGGAATGATACAGTATATTATTTGCTTGTGACTGGCTTATATCACTAGCATAATGTCCTTAAAGTTCATCCAGGTTGTAGCATGTGTCAGAACTTCTTTCCTTTTTAAGACTAAATGCTATTTCATTGTACAGGCATACCTTGAAGATATTAGGGACTTGGTTCCAGACCAATAAAGCAAATATTACAATAAAGCAAGTAACACAAATTTTTTGATTTCCCAGGGCATATAAAAGTTATGTTTACATTACTCTGTAGTCTAAGTTTGCAATAGCACTATGTCTAAAAAATATCAATGTACATACTTTACTACCTTGCTAAAAATTGCTAACAATCATCTGAGCCTTCAGAAAGTCATGTTTTTGCTAGCGAAGGGTCTTGTCTTGATGTTGATGGTGCTAACTAATCGGGGTGGTGGTCGCTGAAGGTTGGGGTGGCTGTGGAAATTTCACAAAATAAGACAACAGTAAAGTTTGCCCCATAGATCGACTCTTCCAACTTCTTGTCCATTGAAATTTTGTCATGAGATTGCAGCAATTTGGTCACATCTTCAGGCTCCACTTCTAATTCCAGTTTTCTTGCCTTTTCCACACACCTGCAATGACTTCTTCCACTGAAGTCCTGAACATTTCAGAATCATCCATAAGGATGGGAATCAACTTCTTCCAAACTCCTGTTAATGTTGATATTTTGACCTCCTCCCATAAATTATGAATGTTCTTAAAGGCATCTAGAATGGTGAATCCTTTCCAGAAGGTTTTCAATTTCCTTTGTCCAAATCCATCAGAGGAATCACTATCTGTGGCACCTATAGCCCTACAAAATGTACTTCTTAAATAATAAGACTTGAAAGTCCAAATTACTCCTTGACCCATCCAACACAGTGGATGTTGTGTTAACAGGCATGCAAACAACATCAATCTTCTCGTACATATCCATCAGAGCTCTTGGGTGACCAGGTGCATTGTCATCATGTAGTAATATTTTGAAAAAATGTTTTTTTATGAGCTGTTGTTGTCAACAGTAGGCTTACAATATTCAGTAAATCATGCTGTAACCAGATGTGCCATCATCCTAGCTCTGTTGTTCCATTTATAGAGCACAGGCAGAGTAGATTGAGCATAATTCTTAAGTGCTCTGGGATTTTTGGAATGGTAAATGAGCATTGGCTTCAACTTAAAATCACCAGCTCCATCAGCTCCTAACAGAGAGTCAGCCTGCCCTTCGGAGCATCGAAGCCAGGCATTGATGTCTCTCTAGCTATGAAAGTCCTAGATGGCATCTTCTGCCAATAGAAAGCTGTTTCATCTACATTGAAAATCTTTTGTTTAGTGTGGCTACCTCCATCAATGATCTAAGCGAGATCTTCTGGATAACCTGCTATAGCTTTTACATTAGAACTTGCTACTTCATTTTGTGCTTTTATATTATGGAGATGGCTTCTCTATCTAAAGCTCATCAACCAACCTCTGCTAGCTTCAAATGTTTCTTCTTCAGCTTCCTCACCTCTCTCATCCTATGAAGAATTGTAGAGACTTAGGGTCTTGCTCTGGATTGAGCTTCAGTTCAGGGGAATGTTGTGGCTGCTTTGATCTCCTATCTGGATTACTAAAATGTTCTCCATGTCAGGAATAAGGCTGTTTTGCTTTCTTATGATTCGTGTATTTCCTGAAGTAGCACTTTTAATTTACTTCAAAACCTTTTCCTTTGCATTCACAACCTGCTTAATCATTAGGGGCAAAAGGCCTATCTTTTAGGCTATGTTGGCTTTCAACATGCCTTCCTCACTAAGCTTAGACATTTCTAGCCTTTGATTGAAAGTGAGAGATGTGCCAGTCTTCTTTCACTTGAACACTTACAGGCCATTGCAGGGTAATTACTTGGCCTAATTTCAACTTTGTTGTGTCTCAGGGAGAGACAGAGGAGAGGGAAAGAGATGAGGAGACAGCTGGTTGGTAGAGCAGTCAGAATACACACATTCATGGATCAAGTTTGCCTTCCTCAAGGGATGTGCTTTGTGGTGCCTCAAAACAATTACAATAGTAACATTAAAGATCACTGATCACACATCACCATAACAAGTACAATAATGATGAAAAAGTTCAAAATATGGTGACAATTCCTGAAATGTGACACAGACACATGAAGTGAGCATATGCTTTTGGAAAAATGGCATCAATAGACTTGCTCGATGCAGGGTTGCCACAAACCTTTAATTTGTTAAAAAAAAAACACAATAAAGCAAAGGGCAATAAAAAATGTATGCCTGTGTTAATGTACCACAATTTGTGTATCCATTCATCTGTCTATATGTGAATATTTTTGCTATGAACATTGGTGTACATATGTTGGTTTGACTTCCTACCTTCATTCTTTTGGGTATTTACCCATAAGTGGAATGTGGAAATTTATGTTTAATTTTTTGAGGAAGTGCCATATCATTTTCCCCAGTGACTAAACCTTTTTACATTTCCACAAGCAAGGATGAAGGGTTTTAATTTCTCCATGTTGTACCAACACCTGTTTATTTTCTGGTTTTTTTTTTTCTACTTTTTTAAAAATTTCAGAATATTATGGGGTACAAATATTTTGGTTACATATAACGCCTTAACCTCACCCAAGCCAGGGCTACAAGCATTCCCATCCCCCATACAATGCACTCCGCATCCATTAGTTGTGAGATTACTCACACCCTCCACCACCTCCCACCTGACTGGCACCCAGTGAGTATTACTTCCATGTGTGCACCTAAGTGTTGATCTGTTAGTACCAATTTGATGGTGAGTACATATGCTGCTTGTTTTTCCATTCTTGTGATATCTCACTTCGAAGGATGGCCTCGAGCTCTAACCAGGATAATACAAGAGGTCGTAGTTCACCATTGTTTTTTGTAGTTGAGTAGTATTCCATGGTATATATACACCACATTTGATTAATCCACTTATGTATTGATGGACACTTCAGTTGTTTCCACATCTTTGCAATTGTGGATTGTGCTACCATAAACATTTGAGTGCAGATGTCTTTATTATAGAATATCTTTTTTTCCTTCGGATAGATGCCTAGTAGTGGGATTGCTGGGTCAAATGGTAGTTCTATTTGTATCTCTTTGAGATATCTCCAAATTACTTTCCACAGGGGTTGTGCTAATTTGCAGTCCCACCAGCCGTATAAGAGTGTTCCAATTTCTCCACATCCACGCCAGCATTTGTTGTTTTGGAACTTTTTGATAATGGCCATTCTCACTGGAATTAGACGCTATATCACTGTGGTTTTGATTTGCATTTCTCTAATGACAAGAGATGTTGAGCACTTTTTCATATGTTTCCTGGCCATTATTCTGTCTTTTGAAAAGATTAAGTTCATGTCCTTTGCCTACTTTTTGATGGGGTTGTTTGATTTTTTCTTGTTGATTTTCTTAAATTTCATATAGATTCTTGTTATCAGCCCTTTATCGGATGTGCAACATGCAAATATTTTCTCCCATCCTGTAGGTTGTCTATTTGCTCTTATGATAGTTTTCTTGGCTGTGCAGAAGCTTTTTGATTTGATCAGGTCCCATTTATCTATTTTTGTTGCTGCTGTGATTGCTTGGGAGTCTTTATAAATTATTTGCCTAGGCCGATGTCTATAACAGTTTTCCCAACATTTTCTTCTAGAGTTCTTAAGGTTTCATACCTTGGTTTAAGTCTATTATCCATCATGAGTTCATTTTTGTGAGACATAAGAGGTATGGATCCAGTTTTCCCAGCACCATTTATTGAATAGAGATTCTTTTCCCCAATATATATTTTTGTCTGCTTTGTCAAAGATTACATGACAATATGAGGATGGTTTTATATCTGGGTTCTCAGTCCTGTTCCAAAGGTCTATATCTCTGTTCTTGTGCCAGTACTATGCTGTTTTGGTTTCTATAGTCTTGTAGACTTGAAGTCTTGTAGACTGATGCCTCTCAATTTGTTCTTTTTGCTTAAGATTGCTTTGGCTATATGAGTTCTTCTATGGTTCCATACTGAGCATACAATTATTATGTCTAGATCTGTAAAGAATGACGATGGTATTTTGATAGGGATTGCATTAATTCTGTAGATCACATTAGGTAGTATGGACATTTTAACGATATTGATTCTGCCTATCCATGAGCACAGTAGGGTTTTCCATCTGTTTACATCTTCTACAATTACTTTTCTCAGTGTTTTGTAGTTCTCTCTATATAGGTCTCTCACCTCCTCCATTAAATATATTGCTCAATGTTTAATTTTCTTTGATGCTATTGTGAAAGGTGCTACATTTTTTAATTGATTTTTGGCTTCACTGTTATTGGTGTATATGAATGCCATTGATTTTTGTGCATTGACTTTGTATTCTGAGACTTTACTGAATTCATTTATCAATTCCAGGAATCTCTTTGTTGAATTCTTGGGATATTCTAGATATAATACCATATCATCAGCAAAGAGTGAGTGTTTGACCTCTTCTGCCCCCATATGGACTCCCTCAATTTCACTTTCTTGTTTGATTGCTCTGGCAAGGACTTCCAGCCCTATGTTGAGTAGAAGTGAAGATAGTGGGCAAGCTTGTCTGGTTCCAGTTCTAAGTGGGAATGCTTTCAATTTTTCCCTGTTCAGTGTGATATTGGCTGTGGGTTTATCATATATGGCTTTGATAATTTTAAGGTATGACCCATCTATGCCTATTTTGTTAAGAGTTTTTATCATAAAAGTGTGCTGGATTTTGTCAAATGCTGTTTCTGCATCTACTGAGAGAATCATATGGTATTTGTTCTTGCTTTTATTTATGTGGTGAATTGTATTTATAGATTTGCATATGTTGAAGCATCCTTGGGAGAAAGCCCACCTGGTCATGATAAATTATTTTTTTGATGTGCTGTTGAATTCGGTTTGCTAAGATTTTGTTGAGAATTTTTGAACCTATATTCATGAGAGATATTTGTCTGTAGTTTTCTTTTTTTGTTGTGTCCTTTCATGGCTTTGGTATCAAGGTGAAAATGGCTTCATAGAATGAATTGGGGGGGATACCATCCTTCTTGATGTTGTGGAATAATTTCTGCAATATAGGTTAAGAGTTCTTCTTTGTAAGTTTGGTAAAATTCAGATGTGAACCCATCTGGTCTGGGACTCTTTTGGTTGGAAGATTTTTAATTGCTGCTTCAATTTCTGTGCTTGATATTAGTTTGTTCAGGAATTCTATTTCTTCCTGATTGAGCCTAGGGAAGTTGTGTGTTTCTAAGAATTTGTCCATTTCCTCCAAGTTTTGTAGTTTTTGGGCTTGTAGATTTTTATAGTATTCAAAGATAATGTTTTGTAATTCTATAATGTCTGTAGTGACCTCTCCTTTTTCATTTCTAATTGAGCTTATTAGAGTCCTTTCATTTCTAGTTTTTGTCAGTCTAGCAAGAGGGCTGTCGATTTTGTTTATCTTTTCAAAAAACCAACATTTGGTTTTATTAATCTTCTGTATAGTTCTTTTATTATCAATTTCATTTAGTTTTGCTCTGATCTTAGTTATTTCTTTTCTTCTGCTAGGTTTAGGACTTATTTGCTCTTCCTTTTCCAGTTCCTTGAGACAGTTTATTGGTTTGTTGATTTGTGAACTTTCCATCTTTTGGATGTAAGCATTTAATGCTATTAGTTTTCCTCTCAGGAATGCTTTTGCAGTATCCCACAGATTTTGATAACTTGTGTCCCCATTATCATTTAGTTCGAAGAATCTTTTGATTTGTATCTGGACCTTCTCCTGACCCAATAATCATTCAGCAATACATTGTTTAATTTTCATTACTTTGTGAAGTAATGAGCATTTCTGTTGAAATTGATCTCTAATTTTATACCACTGTGGTCTCAGAAGATACATGATATAATGTTTGTTTTTTTAAATTTGTTGAGATGTGATTTATGGCCTAGGATGTGATCAATTTTAGAGAAAGTTCCATGAGCAGATGAGAAAAATGTATATTTAGCTTTATTTGGGTGGAATGTTCTGTAGATGTCTGTTAGACCTATTTGTTCTAGACATCTGTTTAAGTCCATTGTTTCTTTGCTTATTTTTCTGCCTGGAGTATCTGTCCGGTTCAGTCAGTGGGGTGTTGAAATCCCCAGTTACTATGGCATTACTGTTTATCATATTACTTAGTTCAAACAGGGTTTGCTTTATGTATCTGGACACTCCTGTGTTGGGTGCATAAATATTAAGAATTGCTAAGTCTTCCTGTTGGATTTTTCTCTTCACCATTATCTAGTGACTATCTTTTTTCTTTACTTTTGCTGTTTTAAAGATTATATTATCTGATATAAGAATAGCTACCCCTGTTTTCTTTTGGCTTCCATTTGCCTGGAAGTTTGTTTTACAACACTTACCTTAAGTCTCAAAGCATTTTTGTAGGCAGGACACATTTCCTGGAGACAGCAGATATTTGCCTTGTGGTTTTTTTTATCCATTCAGTAAGTCTGTGTCTCTTCAGTGGAAAATTCAAGCCATTCACATTTATTGAGACAATTGATATTTGGGGTTGATTTCTGTTCATAGCATTGGATAAATTCTTATTGTTTCATTTTACCTCTCAATCCATTGTGGAATCAGGATTGTGGACTTTAACCATTGAGTGATTTTCCTTTGATGGGTGTCTATTGCACTGTTCAGTGTATTATGGAGGTCTGAGTACTTCCCGCAGGGCAGGTCTGGTCTTCACAAAATCCATGAGCTATTGTCTTGGAAAGTCTTTATTTCTCCCTCATAAATGAAGCTTAGTTTTGCCCAGTAAAGAATTCTAGATTAGCCATTATTCTATTTTAGAAGATTGAAGATGGGTCCTCAGTTCCTTCTGGATTGCAAAGTTTCAGTTGATAAGTCTGCAGTTAGTCTGATAGGTTTTCCTTTGTAGGTTATATGCTGTTTTTGTCTTACTGATCTAAGTATTGCCTCCTTTGTGTTTACTTTGGCCAGCCTAATAACTATGTGACATGCTGATAATTATTTTCTTTTCACATTGAGTCTCCCAGGAGTTCTGTGTGCTTCTTGTACCTGGATATCTAGATTTGTGGCCAGGCCAAGTAACTTTCCTCTATTATTCCAAGAAATAGATTTTCCAGCCCTTGTGTATTTTCTTCTTGTCTCTCCAGGATGCCTGTAATTCTTATGTTTGGTTTCTTTACATAGTCCGAGATTTCTTGTATGTTTTTTTCATGTCTCTTGCTTTTGTGTTCTTTTTCTTCATCTGATTTGTTTAGCACATAGGCCTTATCTTCAAGCTCTGAGATTCTTTCCTCTGCATGATCCACCCTATTCTTAAGGCTTTCCAGTGTGTTTTGTAGTTCCCTGAATGCCTCTTTCATTTTAGTATTTCTGCTTGGTTCTTTCATAATACTTCAATTTCTTTACAAAATTTTCATTCATTTCCTGTATTGTTCTTGTGGTTTCTTTGTGTTGTGTTTCTATTTTCTCTTCAATTCCATTGAGTTTTCTTACAATCCATATTCAGAATTTTTCCTCTGTCATTTTAATCATTTCATTTAGGTTGGTGTTAGTTGTTGAGGATCTTATGATTTCTTTTGAGGGTGACTTTTCTCTCTTATCTTTCATGTTTCCTGTGTTCTTTCACTGATTCTTTCTCATCAGGCTACTTGGTCAAGAATTGGGAGTGCTAAGACTGGTTTATGGCCCTATCTCCAAGTCCCCAAGGGTCATTCCTTGACAGTGCTGGGAGAGGCGTTTTGGTCTGTATTGGCTTAGGGGTATTTTAGCAAGTTTGGTTACCTCTAACCTGTTGTCTTCATCTCTTGCCAATGGTTACTAGTGAGTTTGGTCCCCCAGCTTAAGCTCCAAGCTAGTGGATCGCACTTATGCATATGACTCCACTGCCCTCTAATAGCTTGAGATGGAAGGCACTGTGTTAAGCTATGGGGTTATCCTCTCTGTTGCTGATTGTAGTTCGTGTGGGGGAGCCAGTTATCGAGGTAATCTGATGGCTCTGTCTTTAGCTCTGGTCCCCTGGATGGGATATATGAATGCCCCAATCTTTGGGAGTGGCCTTCCTCTCCCAAGGTTTATTTGGACCCTGTTCCCCCTAAAGTTGGGGGTAGGGGCAAGATAGATTGTAGCTGGTGTGCACAAACCTGGGTGTTTGTGCTTCTCTGTTTGCTTGATCTGCCGCTAGGGGGAGCCGCTAATATGTTATTCAGGGCTCTTTCACCACACTTGGAAGGCTGCTCCTGATGGGAGGGTCAATTGGTGCAATTGCTGAGGTCTCTGGCCAGGTTTTTCCTTCCCTGCCCACAAACCCCAATGCTGGCAGCTGCCCAGACCCAGACAGTAAGTCCTGGAGTTATGTTCTTAGTAGACGGCCTAAGCCAGTCCAGCAGGCCGAATCAACAGGCTGGTGACTATTTTTTGGCACCAAAGATCCACAGATTCATGCTAGTCGCACAGAGAAAGTGGCTTTTCTCACTTTTCCCCACCTCCAAAGGCGGAGTCCACCACGCCCGGCATGTAAGTCCCCAGTTTTGGGAAGGGGTGTTGCCCAAAACTGCTGCACACTGTAGCATCTCCAGGCTGGGGACCCCCACGATGGTGACCGCTCACCCCTGGAGAGCTAGCATTTTTGGGTGACCACTCAGGAGTTGGCAAATGCCAGTCAGCAGGCAGAATCAACAGGTCTCCAGCTGTCACTTCTGTGTCACAGTCCTGCAGTCTTCTATCTGCTCTGCAGAGGGTCCTGCTCTTTCTGTCCCACCCTGAGCCAGCCGAATTGTCAGTGGTTTTCTGGGACAGAGCCCTCTTTTCAGCATTCACCTCCTGTGCTCTGGTCCTGATGACCACCAGAAGTGAGGTGCCTGTCTCTGAACTCCCTCGCATGGTCGTGGTTGTGGGAAATGGCCACTCAGACCAGTCCCTTCTCAGCCTGATGCAGTCCCATTACACAGCACCAGAGAGTTCAAAATGTTTCCTGCCATTGTCTCCTTTCCACAGAGCCTGTTGTCCCATGCCACAACTTTGCACTGACTTCAGGTGCGTCCCTTTCTGAGTGTGTGTGGTGGTCTGTGGGGGAGCTAGGCATCCTCCTGTGGGTCAGATCACACTGCGCTGGCTGGCCCTGAGGGCACATCCCTTGCTCACTCTATTCCCTATTGTATATCTCACACTCTCCAGTCTTTGCAAACATATCTCCCTTTCACCTTTTTTTCCTGCGCTGCGTGTCCTGTGCTGTTTCTCTGCAAATTCACAATGCTGTTCTTGGGGAGGAGTGATCCACTCATGTGTAGCCGTCTGAGTTTTTCATCTCCTCTGGGAGCAGTGAGCCAAGAGGCCACCACTAATCCGCCATTTTTTTCCAGAATAGAATCTTTTTTTTTAAATTTTAATACATGTGAAGTGGGATCTCATGGTGGTTTGATTAGCTTTTCTCTAATGATTAGTGATGTTAAGCATCTTTTCATGTGCTTATCTCCACCTCTATATCTTCTTTGGAGAAATATCTATTCAAGTTATTTCATAGTTTTTCAATTGGGCTGTTTTAGTTGTTGAATTGTAGAACTTCTTTGCATATTCTAGATATGGATCCCTTATTAGATATAGGATTTTCAAATATTTTCTCCCATTCTGTGAATTGCTTTTTCACACTGTTGATGGTGTCCTTCCACACACAAAAACTTTTAATTTTGATGAAGTCCAGTTAACCTATGTTTTCTTTTGTCGCTTGTGCTTTTGAAGTTATACCCAAGAAATCCTCGCCAAATTCTATGTCGTAAAGCTTTTCCCTTATGTTTTCATTTAAATATTTTATAGTTTTAGCTCTGAGGTCTTTAATCAATTTTTAATTATTTTTTGGATGTGGTATAAGGTATGGGTCCAACTTCATCTTTTTCATGTTTTCCCATAACCATTTGTGGAGAAGACTGTTCTTTCCCCATTGAATGGTTCTGCCACCCTTGTTGAAAATCATTTGGCCATACATGCAAGGTTTATTTCTGGGCCTTCCATTCTGTTACATTGGTTTGTTTGTCTGGCTTTATGTCCATACCACACTGTTTTGATTATTATAGCTTTGGAATAAGTTTTGAAATTACAAACTGTGAGACCTCTAACTTTGTTCTTTTTAAAGATTATTTTGGCTATATTGTCCCTTGAAATGCCATATGAATTTTAGGATGGATTTTTTATTTTTGCCAAAACAAAACCTTTGCGATTTTGATAGGAATTGCATTGAATTGATAGAATTCTAGTATTCACATCTTAACAATATTATAAATTTCTTTTAAAAGCACTGAGAAAGGCCAAACAAAGCCTGTCCATGATAGAGGTTACCTCTGTTCATTACTCATTCAGTAAAAATGAATTTTAGAAGGCAATTATGTAGAAAGTGGTGTTGGGGATGTCCACAGTAACACACTGCATCCTGGAAGGTGGAGAGAGCTGAAATTTGTTATTTAGATTGTTTGAAAAATAGAAAAACATCTATGTAATAAAACAAATCTGTAATAGATGAGTGCTCTTAGAAAATAAAACTGCTAAGAAGGCTCGGCCTATCAACCCATTCTCTAAGATATAGTTCAGAAAGGCATATTTACCATTTCTTAAGTGAGCAGAACACAGGTCAAAGGCTATCCACACACCTGTCTGTTGACGTACAACGACTGTAGATATGCAGGTCAGAAAATGGAAAGTAATTCAGTCAGATAGTTAATTTCCTAAAGAAGAAAAAGTAATAGACATGATAATCACAGGCATTATAGAAGAATAGTTCCTGAGTTAATGAAAAAAGCATAGAAATTTAAATTTAAAAGAATCATCAATATCTTGAAAAAAGTCAAACATTTATAAACAGATACTCTATGAGAAAAATGTATAGGTGCACTTTTAAATTAAAAAAAAAAAAAAAAAAAAAACCAAAACCAAACACACCACCACAATCCTATTAGTATCTGGCCAGAAAATAACAACAGTTTGCCACAAAGAAACAAGGCTCAGGCTGCCATAATTCTATTCTACATCAATAAAATACAGAATTTAATACAGCATTGTCTGTAGAGGGTTGAAGGAAGAATGTTTACTACCCAAGGATCCCAAACCAAACCAAATTCTCTGTTAATGGTGAACATAGCAGAAAGAGATTTTAAGACATAAAAGGTTTAATAAAATGTATACAAATGCATATTTTTTATGAAAAAATACCAGAGGACACACTCAAGGGAACTTAAAGATGAAGCATCATTAATAACTCAAAAATGGAGAAATCATAAAAGTATTGTAAGAATAGCTGACTTGGATCCAAGCTAGCTGGCGACCACCAGGAGTCATCACATAGCCCCAGGGGAAAGTAAGACACATGCTCAGTGTCCTCTGTGGAACTCTGTTGGAATTCTCCAGTGAAACAGTGATACGCTGCATCGCAGTTTTGTTTTTGTTTGTTTGTTTGTTTGTTTGTTTTTGAGAAACCTGGGTTTATGCTTGAGAGACTGCAGACTGCGCCAAAGAGTGATATGGCAAAGGTGACTAGAACTGAGTCCTGAGTCCTGATTTCCTCATTTGTCTCACAGGTTATTACTTACTTCAAAGCATCTCAGAAAGTAATATATAGAAAAAAAATAGTGCCCCGCTGAGTACCTCACAAAATACGCTAAATGAGATTGAATGCTAATTGAATTGGAAAAATTAAATAAACATTTTTATAGTAAACCAACAATAGGCAATTGTTCAAGTACAGAATGAGAGAGAATAGACTTGTCAGCGCTTCATGGGCGATAACTTGAGGCTGATCACAGCTTGATATAGGTTAAAAATCTGAGGGGGCTGCTTAAGAACTGATTCGATCAGAATAGTAAGATAGAAATTAAAAAAATGGAAACAGAGAGGGGTTGGTGTAGTGGCTCACACCTATGATGCCAGCACTTTGGGCAGCTGAGGTGGAATGATTGCTTGAGCTCAGGAATTCGAGATCAGGTTGGGTAACATAGTGAGACCCCATCTGCACAAAAAATAAATTAAAAGAATAGCCAGGAATAGTTGGTGTGCACCTGTAGTCACAGCTACTTTGGAGGCTGAGGCAGGAGGATGGTTTGAGGCCAGGAGTTTGAGGCTGCAGTGGGCTATGATCATGTCACTGCACTGCAGTCTGGGCAACAAAACGAGACCATACCTTTAAAAACAAACACACACACACAAACAAACACAAAGCCAGAGAGGGAATGGTCTAATTTTATTCTGAACTGGTGAATCACATCTCAACCGAGGCTTTTGGAATCACCGGGGTTACAGTGGGACCAACAGCAAGGCCACAGCCCTCCCCTATGCCAAAGGTCCTTGGAACCTGCTGTGTGGCCAAATCTCCTGGTGAAGGGGAGTGAAAAAATAATTTCTAACTTGAAGAATTGAAAAATGTAGGGATTGGGCAATAGGTGGGTCGTTTCAGGAGGTAGTGGTTGTAGTTTCAAACTGAAAACTAGATAATGAAGAAAGGCATATTAAAGAGAAAAGGGTTATTTTAAAATTTACATATCACCATATATTTCCCATGACATATTTGTTCTTCAGAGTCAAAGCATGATCCTCCCCCAGGGGACTGAACATACTCTGTGCCTCTGAACGTGTCTGCCAAACCCTTCACACTGGTCTGGGGTTCAGGCTTGGCCCAGGCCCAGTGAAATGCTGGTAGCAATCTGGTCTGGAAAATCTACCCGTGTCTCCAGTGCTGTCAAAACTTCTTTGACCTTTTTGACCTGGTAAATGAGAGAACATTTGATTTTGAGATGTAGACCTTGTACTATCACACTCTAAGGTGAAGACATTTCTAATTTAATAGTGTGATAGTTAAACCCTCTCTGGGTCATCTGCACCTACCCCAGTAGAAGTTTGGCCAGTCTCTGCTGGGCAGTTAAACCTGTTCAGAGCATTCCAATAGACTATAATTCTTACCTAAAAGATGAGTCAAGGAATTCTGGGGCAAGAATAGCTTCTGCTCATCCAGCCTCCTAAACCAAGTGCAGATGACGCTTTGTGATCTGATTTGGGGATTATTCATGCTCCCACGCCCTTTACGCATGGTCGAAATTGGGAATATTCGTGAGTAAAGTTTGAATTTGGTTTGCACTGGCTGTGACGTGGAAATGAGCTGGCATGCCATGGGTGTGATAGGGAAGGGTCAGGAGGTCTTGCCTGGGAAAAGTACTCAGGGACCACTGAGATTACAGTGATTGTGCTCCTATGAGGTGCCAAGTGCTTTACACAAACTAGGTCATTTAACCTCATACCCTCAAAACAATCCATTGAGGCAAAGAAACAGCTTTGTTAAGAGCTTGTGTACAGGTATGTGGCTAGAGTGTGGATGCGAACCCAGCTCTGGGTCCGAGCTCCGTGCCAGCTACAAAGAAAAACCAACTGCCTTATTCGCTGGGCTCTGCAGCTCCCAGCCAAACCCTGGTGCAGAAGCTGCTGCCTTCATTCACCATTTTTTTTCCCACCTCCATACCTCTGCCCCCGATCCAGGGAACTACCTGTAGAAAGGACTCTGGAATAGGGCCACCTTAAGGAGATGTCATCATTTTGATTTTATTTCTTCTCTCCAAATCTGTGGCTTATAGCTGCTTTCCATTCATCAAGGTAATGATAGTCCTTTTGAATTAAACATGATTTTCCTTCTCAGGAAAAAAAAAAAAGCTCAAAGGAAACATCAGAGTTAATTAGAGAAAGTAATATTATAGCTGCTGACAGAAAGAAGCCCATCAAAGGCAATATTAAGGGGGATCCCAAATCATCAAAGCAGAGTTATTCAGTTGCAAATTGCTTCCTATTTCAGCTTTGTGGGGCAGAGGGTGTTCTGGGATCTTGCCGAGCTGCCTGCGTGGTCCAGGAAGGAGGCTGGGTTGCAAACACAGGGCTCTACCAGTGCTGTCTAAAGACTAGGTATCCCTAGGGAAGAAAAGGCTTTGAAGGTAAGATGGCCGCCCCCATGATTTTGAAACCCACAGATTTCTTTGAGAAGTCTCTTACTGTATGAGGTCTTTGTCCAAGTGGTGTCAAATAGAATGTTTATTCCCTGATGTGTGCAGAAGTACTTAGTTTCGTAGGCTTCCAATTCAAATTTACCAAAGTGCTATGTGCAAGGGTCTGTTCTAGGTACTGGCTGCTTTTGACCACCTCAGATACTTTGACAAAGCCTGTTTTTGATACCCAGAGTGATTGAAAACATTGAAATCCAAAAGTGTGTGGTGTGTGTGTGTGTGTGTGTGTTTGTGCGCGCGCGTGCATATGTGTTTGATTGGTTGAGACTTTGGCAACACAGGAAATAAACAACATTCTACTCCTGCTTTGGGGCCTGTACTATTCACTCCCAGTTTGCATCAAGTCTCTTTTAAAAGAGTTCTTGGGTGGGCTTCAGTACTCGTGCATTTTGGGTTCTGCTTCCATTGCTCCTACTAAGGTGACTCACGTGTCTAGTCACTTGATCTACTGGGATATTTTCGATCTGACTCCTTTTGGCTTCCTGGCAACAGTCATACTGTGACTTCATACTCGTTATCTGTTAATTTCATTGTCCATTATTTCCCTTACTTTCCTACTATTCCAACTCTCTCAAATAGCTTTCTAACAATTCTTTTCTGATCTCTTTTTCTTTGACTGCTTTATTTTTATTTTTCAGATTCTTTGAGTCATGATCAAAATAAGGTCCATATATTCCCATTGTTTCATATGTTTCTTAAGACTCTTTTAATTAATTGGCTGGCAAACTTTTTCTTTAAAGGGCCAGACAGTACATATCTTAGCCATTGGGTGCCACCTAATCTCTGCCACAATACTCACCTCTGGTACTGGAGCATAAAAACAGCCTAGACAATGTGTAAATGAATGGACATGGCTGTTTTCCAATAAAACTCTATTTACAAAACAGTGTGGTGGCCAGATTTGGCCTATCAACCATAGTTTGCTGACCCCTGTTTTAATCTATAGGTGCTCCCTTCCTCCTGTTTCTCTCATATAGTTTATTTGTTGAAGAAACTGTATCATTTGTTTTATAGAATTTTCCATAGTCTGGATTTCGTTGATTGCATGCACTTCTGTTGTCTGCATTTTCTGTCAATTTGTAGGGGATCTAGAGGTATGGTCAGACTCAGTATTCATTTTTTGGCAAGACTAATTCCAACATGGGGATGTGTATTTCTGTCAACTGGTACAAAACATGAAGTTGCCTCTCCTTTTATGATGTAAACAGCTTTTGATGACCATTGCCTAGATCCATTGTTTCATTAGGGCTTTGCAAAACAGTGCTTTTATACCTATATTATTCCTTCTTCCTTTGCTAGCTGGAACATTTCTATAAAGAGAAGTTTTCCCTCACCAACCATTTTCTTATCCAGAGATATCTTTTGTATAGGAAAAGCAGGATGTTTGATTATTTTCCTTTACTTGTCACCTTTTAAAGTAATGAGCTGGTTATATAGTATCATCCAAAATTGACTAATGAGGGAATTCTTTTCTTCAGTATAACTTTGAAATCATGGATTTAAGAATATTTGAATGTGCTTACACTCATTGAATTAATTGTGCTAGTTTGGGCTGGTGGGAACTTCTTCAGGGTGGTGCCTCCACCCTTTTGGTAAGCTCTCAGTGGGTTTTTAAGATATTCTGTGCCTTAAGGTATGAAAAAATGTCCATCACATCTTATAAATTTCTTGCTCTAGACCTGGAATCAAGGAGTTCTGGTGCTTTTTAGTGGGAAGACCACAATCTGAGCACCAAGGATGTTCATTACTACTGGGTTGAACTTTATTTATAGGCTTTTTCTTTTTTCATAAACAAAGCTAGGAAATATTGTTTTAAAGTTAAAATCATCATGGGTTCAGAATGACGTTAATACTTCCGTTCAAATATAGGAACACAAGGATTTTATTGAACTGTATTTATTTTGCATCTGTTCAAATTATTTGTTTTGAAATCACAAAAAATACTTTTCCTTTGTATTATACCACTATGGTGGTTATGCCACCAACTCAATATAAAGTTACGTTCATTTGTTTTATTCATCTTTTTATATTCAGAACTTTTAGAATTTAATTTTGTTTACAATTATGTAACAATTTTACAGAATTCCAAAGTCAAACTTACAAACTTGGGAAGTATAGGTTTTCCCTTTGACCCCTGCTCTTCTGTTTCTTCACACCATCTACAAGTAACTGTTATTTGTTGTGTTTTGTTTTTTTTAAAAAAAATAAAAGCAAGTAGTTATATATCCGTATCATTCCCTCTTCTTAGATGAATGGTGGTACGCTAGAAATACTTTTCCCACATTGCCTTTTCACTCAATAATGTATCCTGGAGATCATTCCATAGCAGTATATGGAAATATCCCCAAATCCTTTTTAGAGCTTCATCGTTCCTTATTGTGTGGATGGATGGACCTTGGTTTATCCAACCACTCTCTTGTTAATACATTTTTTGATGATTTTCAGTTTTTGATGATCAGATATCTCTACAGATAACTTATATATTTCTTTTGTATTTTTAATGATGTATCATCTAGGTAGAGTCTTAGAAGTTAGATTGCCAATTGAAAGGGTAGAAGTGCATGTTATTTTGCTAGAAATTGCCAAATTCCAATAGCAATCTGATTGAGGAATGTTGTCTGTGCAGTTTTAATTTTCATGTCTCATTATGAATGAGGCTGAACATCCTTTCATATGTTTAAGGGATGTTTATTTTCTCTGAACTGGCTCTAAGAGTCTCTTGCTCATTTTCCCTATGGAATTTTTCTTAATCTTTTCTCTATTTTTAGACAAATTTTATATATTAGGGATAATAACCCTTTGCAACATAAATTGCAAACCTTCTCAATTTGCCATTTAGCTTTTGGAATTTCTCGTGGTTATTTTTTGTCCTATAGTTTGTTTTCATTTTAATATTGTCAAATATATAAATCCTTTTTCAGACTAAATTTGGATTTTGTGTCATAGTTAGGAAATATTTCCCCAGTCCCAAGTTATGGAAGCACTCTCCCATGTTTTTTTCTAGTACTTATAATATTCATTTAATGTTTTTAAAAGGTTTAAATGCCTAATCCATTTGGAATCTATCTTTGAGCACAATATGAGGAATAGATCTAATCTTAATTATGTGGCTATCCAGTTATCCCAAAAGAATTTATTAAATAATAATTTTTCTACTACTGATTTGAAATACTGCCTTTATTATGCACTGAATTTCCATATGATATAAGTTCTATCTCTATATTTTTTACTGGTATGTTTGTTTATGCATAAATACTACACTAATTATAAAGGTCTTATAATTTACTTTACTGTCTAGGTCTAGCCACCACATCCCAACCAGCTGCCATTCTTGCTTTTCAGGATTTTTGTGGCTATTCTTGCTTACTTGTTCTTCCAAATGTACATTATGATTAACTCCTATAGCTCCAGAAAACCATTTGATTGTATCTGTATTTCTAATCCATGGAGTTTCTAAATCAGCTTAAGGAAGATCTCTGTGATATTAATTTCTTCTATTTAACAGCATGATATGCCTTTCTAATTTTTCATGGCTGGGTACTTTTTATTTTCTTTTTTTAATTTTTTTGGGGGGATGGAGACACCAAATCTATGTTATTTGCCTTGCCGCTTGTTCAAATGCAAAACCCAAAGACACCCATATCCTATGGTGGATTGTTCTTCAAGACTGATATGAATGAGATTATGTCTTTATTGGCCATGTGCACTTGGGCTCCTATGTCCTGTTGTTCAGGAGAGTGTGACTGGTAACTTGGGGCTGCCAGTCAGAAGATGTGCTTAGCATCTTCTGTTGAATCATTTTTGCACCCAGCGGGCATAATCCCATTAGTCATGAGAAATATTTGGAAAGTTGGATGACTCCTAGACAGTACTAGTTGGTAGAACTCCACTTTCAGCTGTCAATCATGTTTAAGAAAACTAAAAAGGCTGAGCTTGCAAAAACTATCTCAAAATGACAGGCATCAGTCACTCTTTCCAAAATTTTATGTAATCTTCCAAAACTGACAGTAGTACAGAAAAAGAAATGTAGCAAACAGGGAGACTCCTTTGCTGCAAATTAGAACACCTAAAACTCCCTGCCTCTCCCTCATTTCCCGTGGTGAAATTGGAACTTTAAGTGGAACCTTAATAATGGAACAATCTCCAGGTGTATTGATTTTCTTCAATACGTTCCTTAACCTACTCAGGCAATGTTTTGTTTTCCAACATAAAGCAGAGTCTAATTCCAAGTGCTTGTTGTTAAGTTATTTGAAGTGTTCAAATGAACACAGAAGTTAGTTGGAAACTAATTCAACCAGCTGTAGTTACAAGCGGAAAACAATATAAATACCCATTAGACAATATTTATTTACTTAATGCCACAAAGCTTAAGAGCTAGCTTTCACAAATATATAAAATAAAATTGACTTACTATAAGGAAATAAATACCAGAGCCTGGGAAACTTTAAATCAGGATACAATGTCAAGATCCTTGTGCTGGGGGTGGAGTGGATAGTGTTAGGATTCAGAAATAGAATGGAAAATTTTAGATATTTACTACTGGTGAGGTGGATATTCATTTCTAAAATTCCTAGTGTCCGAGTTAAAAAGAGACACACAGTAATCAACTTCATTTTCTATAAAAGAAATATTGGATGGTGAAATTCCACTATCTTCAAGGAAAACCTTACTAACTATACTAACAGGTCTTTATTGTTTTTTCTTGTGGTAGCTCTTAACATCAGGCAAAGTCATGATGCTAATGTATGAATTATGATTCACAGGGAGATTCTGAGACACTATGATAATATGATCCCAATCTAGTGGTCCAGCTAAGCCCATAGTCTCAATAACTCCCAAGCATTTAACAACCCCTTTTTATTTTATTTTATTTTATTTTCAGAATATTACAGGGGTACAAATGCTTTGGTTACATAAATTGCCTTTGCACCACCCAAGTCAGAGCTACAAATGTGCCCATCCCCCAGCCAGTGTGCACTGCACCCATTAGGTGTGAATTTACTCATCTCCACCTCTCCCCTCCCACCTGCCCCACACTGGGGAATGTTACTTCCATATGTGCACATAAGTGTTGATCAGTTAGTACCAATTTGATGGTGAGTACATACGGTGCTTGTTTTTCCATTCTTGTGATACTTCACTTAGAAGAATGGGCTCCATCCAGGATACTATAAGAGGTATTAGTTCATCATTTTTTTATGGCTGAGTAGTACTCCATAGTATACATATACTACATTTTATCAGTCTAGGCAAAGAATTTATAAAGAAGACCCCAAAGGCTACCACAACATCAACAAAAATAAATAAATGGGACCTGATCAAATTAAAAAGCTTCTGCACATCCAAAGAAACCATCATTAGAGCAAATAGACAACCTATAGAATGGGAGAAAATATTTGCATGCTATACATCCAATAAAGGGCTAATAACTAGAATCTATATAAAACTCAGGAAAATCAGGAGGAAAAAATAAAACAACCCCATTAGAAAGTGGGTAAAGAACATGAACAGAAACTTTTCCAAAGAAGATAGAATAATGGTCAAGAAATAGATGAAAAAATGCTCAACATCTCTAAGCATCAGAGAAATGCAAATCAAAACCACAATGAGATATCACTTAACTCCAGTGAGAGTGGCTTTTACCAAAAAGTCCCAAAGCAACAAATGTTGGCATGGATGCGGAGAGATAGGAACACGCATACACTGCTGGTGGGATTACAAACTAGTACAACCTCTGTGGAAAGTAATATGGAGATACCTCAAAGAACTCAAAGTAGAACTACCATTTGATCCAGCAATCCCATTACTGGGCCTCTACCTAAAGGAAAAAAAGACATTCTATAAAAAAGACATCTGTACTGGAATGTTTACAGCAGCACAATTCACAATTGCAAAGATGTGGAGACAACCCAAGTGCCCATCAATACACGAGTGGATTAGTAACCCCTTTTTAAGGGGCCAAAAGGAAAAGAGATATTTGTCCATCCAAGGATGATGGTCGGTAAATTATTCTGAATGATAAAATCATAAGGTTTTTAAAAGCAGCTGCTTTTAGAAGAGCCAGTGGAACTATGCTTCATTGTTTGTAGAAAACCAAAATTCTTAAAGCTTATTTTCTACTTCTGAGACACATTAATGGTCACATCAAAGCCCTGCAGAATGCCCTCCTTTAAAGCTACAATTGTTGGTGTCACCTAGACAGGGCCCAAGGCCCAGAGCAGTGGAACCTAAAGGAATTATGAATTTCTGGCATGCCAAGAAAACATCCTGTGGTGGTCTCCCCATATATGTAGTTCACAAAGCTGGTGTGGAAAGTCTGCAGAGCGGCCAGCTGTTAATGAGTACTGCTGGCTAGATCATGCTCTTTTGGAAGTTGTGCATGGAAAAAATATATATATTTTTTCTTGGTAACAGTTGCTGTGCAACGCATCCCAATATCAAATTTATTGGCTTCATTAGTAATTAGTGAAGGTGTTTATGAGTAAACTGATGGCACATAAACATTCAGTTTGTGCTATATGCTGCTTCCAAATCGGAGTACTTGCTTTGATTTATGAGACAAAATGAGAATGTAAAAATATGGGCTACTGTGTGCATCACCAATGATGAAAAGCAATTGCCATCCTTTAACACTGTCGCACTGAGCCTCCCACTAATGAATAGAAAGAGGTTCAAAGGGCACCTGTCATTAATGCAATTCACCAACGTTTGCTTGCTGGAAACCAAGGTGCGGGCTGCATTCAGATGGAAGGATTGTACTTCCCCCGCTGACATTTAGGTTCCCACAATATCCCACAGGTCAGAGACCTGGGAGCTGACTTCTCAGATCAACATTGCAGATGGCACAGAGCCCCGGGAGCCCCTGTCTCCCACCCTTTCTGCTGTTTGAACTGCTCTATCTGCTTTTCCTCAGAGAAGTCAAAGCCAGAAGAGGATTGAACATACTTAAGTCAGGATAAGTAAAACCCATTATTTATTTATTTTTATTTTTGCCTTCCTACTATTTCCATGGCGTCTTTTATTACTCGATGAAAACACAGCCGGTTATTTGCATTGTTATTTACTCTGAAAAGGGGAAGGAGTGTCACTTATGGAGTCACATGGACTTGTGTCCAAATCTCACATCTTCCACTTAGTTATGAGAGCAAGTTACATCACTTCTTTGAGCCCTGCTGTTCTCTCTGCAAAATGAGGACAGAGCTTCTTACCACACAGGGTTGTTGCCGGGTTTAAATGAAATAAATCATGCAAAGCACATTGTCCAGTGCTTGGCACACAGTGGGCCCTCAGTAAGAGTTCATGTTCTGACCCTTTGCATGGTTGGATGCCAGGTCCAGGCTCTTTCAAAGGCCGGCCCACTCTGCAAGCAGTCGCAATGCAAATGGAAGCTTTGGGAAGCCACGAATTACTCTAAGAATGGCTCATATTTTGCATTGCTGGCTCTTCTTTCCAAGGCCCCACAAAAAAAAAGCTCAACCCCTGTAACCCTGGAAACTGAGCAATTCCCAGAATCACAGGGCTGGCTGGGAGGCTTCCTGGGAAGTGGGGTTCATTTCTTCCAGAGATAGATGTTCTTTCCCAGAAAGACAAACAGGGGCACTGGCTGTGATGTCAGGTTTTGGAAGACTGGCAGCTTAAACAGGACTTAGGCAAAGGCCAGACCTCATGGGGCTCCTGTGGCCCAGCCTGAGTGCTCAGAATATGGGAACTCAGAGCGTCAGGGCTCCCACAGGCAGCTGGTCTTGAGACTCACACCAACCAAACTCATCGAAGACCAACCTGTGAACCAGATGCCAAGTCACTTTGTGTTGTGACAGGTGTTCCTTCCACCCAGATCCTCCCCTTCCAAATGTCAGGGAACCCTGTGAGCAGTTAGGGCAGCATAATAATCTGCAGAAGAACCAGCATTAGTGCGTGTCCACTGTGTGCTGAACACAAACATTATCTTAATCTTAGGTTGAGTTTCCCCAAAAGCAGGGCCTGAGACCACAGCTTGCTTGCAGTTAGTTTATTTTGGTATGCGCCCCCAGGGAATAGGACTGTGGAGGGAGGGCAGTGCTGGGAAGAGTAAAATAGGGAAAAAGGGGAGACTAGCCAAGGGTGTGTTATTGGGCTGGTTTTGTAGTGGGCAACTGGAGCTTGGTCCCACTGAGGACCCTCTGGATAGAACTGTGCCTCAGAATTGTCTGCCCATGGAATGGAAGTGTTTATTCCCTGGTTTCTGTCCATGGTGCATCATACGTTTCCCCAGGGGGTGTTGCCTCCTACAGAGGAGGCAATGTTATCAGTCAGGTGTGAATTCCTTATACCCTGGCCACACCTTTGTAAACAGTCACTTCCTAAAACCCCTTGGAATTGTCCTACTTTGAGGGTACTGTGTCCTGCTGGGACCCTCATTGGTATAGCTGCTTCCCACGTGGATAGAAAAGTGCCACGGGGTGATCTCTGGTTAGGTTGGCCACCACGTTGCTTACCCATAGCAGACAGCAAGCTCTACAGTGACCAAAGACTGCTCCTGGGCCAGACTCAGTCTCTGTCTTCCGGGCAATGCTGAGAAACATCTATACGTTATTACTCACTATTTCCCCTTATCTGTGTTCCAGGCAGACAGATGTCTCCCCACACGCACAATTTCCCTGAGATATTATAATAATTTAACAATAATAGGTTAACCTTCATCTATGTCTAGCTTTGATGTCCAGGCCCAGTTCTGCCTTCTTTAGTTGGAATGACATCTATTCTTTGAGGTGCCTCTTGTGGTTAATCTCTTTAGTTCTGCATGGATTTTGCTCATTTTCTTCACAGGGGATCAGAGTATTTCTGAGTACTTGGCAGAGAGAGAAGAGCCCCCTATTGATCCAATTCACCAGGTGGTAACGTTGGACCGACACACCAGCTACCTCCTTGAAGCCCAACACATCTTCCCTTCGGTAGAAGGACTCGGCAGGGAGCAGGAGGGGAAAGGTGAGCCTCAGCATCCTCCCTGCAAACTCTAGCTCCACTTTTATGCCGCACAACACCTCTAGGTGTTCCAGAATTCTCTGCATTCATTTTGAATTAAAAAGAAGACCAGCTCTGGGTTTGAACAAACATGTTTTTATTCAAGGTTTAAAGCATTTCTTTTATGGCTCCCCTGCTGTGCCTCTGATTGTTTCCCTTTCCTCGGTGCATGAATGATTGTTTATTAAACATAATAATAATAATAAAGTGGAGGCAGGGTCTCTTAGCTGGTATTAGTTCAGATTCCAATTTAATCTTTCCCCAGCCTCGCTTCATTACAACTCTATTCGGTTGTGTATTTCATAACCAGCATGTGCCGCGGTGAATGAAGTCAAGCTTCAGAATAACATGTCAGTAAGATGATTGTTCGTGGAACACACAGTAGCCCTAGTCTATAATTAAAAAAAAAAAAGCAACCTAGCTCAAAAAGTAACGATAAGAAATTTGCTTCACTGCATAGAACCCAGGAGCTTTGAAGTAGCACTGGTTTCTCTCTTGTGCCAAGGGACCTATTACCTTGAATGTCAGGACAGGGAGTGATGTTTCCTGGGCCCCTAACAGGGAGAGTGGGCTCTTATGGACCACTGAAAGGCTCGGAGGGGCATGAGCCTTCCAAAAACAGCATGCTTAGGATTATGATAGGCTCTGCTTCTCGTTAGCGATATCATCTCAGCTCCTTCAGCTACAAAGTGGAGGAATAGTAGCTACACCCTGCAGTTGTCATGCACATTACAAAACGAATCTACTGCAAGTGACTAGCAGGGTGCCCAGCACACCATCCGTGCTCAGTGCTTGGTAGCTATTTTTACTATTGTGCAAGATTATACTCCAAATAGCCATACCGGTTGCCTTAATTGATTGTCTCAAAGGGCAGGACTGGGGAGGAGGTAAAGATGATACTGTTGAGACTATAGGTCTTGGTGAGCACACACACCTGGAAACGGAAGACAATGTCACAGCGGTGGTCTTTGGTTGTAACAGGAAAGGAGGACATCTCATGGTTTGGGAGTCGGAGGCAACTCCGCAAGTACATGTTCAAGTTACGTAAAGGTACATGTTCAAGACTGCTAGGTAGAAGACAAGGATAGGCCTGAGCAAGAGGAGGGAGCCTGGCGTCTGGGAACGAGTGCCTGGGGCAGAGTGAATACAGAAGGGTTTGGGCCTAAGGTTAAGGGAAGTCAGAAACTTGGGAGAACAGAAGCATCCAGGGGGGCTGTCAAAGCTCTTTGCTGTGATGTAAACCTTCTCTTCTCTCCTTCAGGACAGCCTCAGGCAAATCCATCTAGTTTACAAATCCTTTTGTGTGAGTGGAATTTTTAGGAGAACTCAGAGTCCTGGAGTTCTATCAGTGGGCTGTTGTAGATGAAAATAGGGCTCATTTTATGAGATATAGGAGATAGAGTTGAGGAAGCGGGCTCTGTGTTATAGTAAGAGACACGCTTAGCTATCCTATGACGCTAACCAGTCTCAGTGCACTAGGGGCTCCCCAGCGTGGAACCTGGTGGACTCCTGATGACAGGTACTCAGCCAAGATCCTGGCATAGGAGGAAGTTGGGCAAGTCTAGCTCCCAGTAAGGTAAGCTGCCCTCTCCCTCTCACGCATCAGCCCTCTGCAAGTGGTAGTGATATTCTGAAATGAGATCATCTGCAGTAGAATTGTGTCCTTGAGAATTTTATTGAGTCTCATAATCAAGGAAGAGCTAAAATCAGAAACAGAAATATAACAGTTATCTGTGTCACATTATGGCCAGTTGTAGGTCCTAGCCATGCATGCTGAAGTTCGTTAACTCTGCTAAGAGACTCATAGAGCCCAGGGGACCCACCTGGGGCTGGGCCTGTGGCCAGCAGGGCACCCAGAAAGCCTGTGGGATCAGGAGTCTGTTCAGATTTTAGACTTGGCCCTTTTATAGCTGCATATGAATCTTTTAATAAATCACAGTCTTCCTAAATAATACTGAAATTTTCTTGTATTTTGACATTCCAGGCACGTTGGAGATAGACTCAGTGGTCCATTCTGGCCACATGACCTATAGTGACCCCCAGCTGGCCATGAGGCATACAGCCATGCTTCTTGCTCTGGGAGGAGTGCATCCCCTGACATTTATCCAGGGCCTTGAGACTGTGTTCTGGACTATAGATGGCCCTGATGTGTCTCAGGATTGACATTTTTCCAGAGTCAAGCTCAAAGACCTAATGTCAGCATAGCCTAGTTAAAAAAACTTCTCTGTTTCTCACCCAGGCTACCTTGTAGCCCTGTTGCTCAGCAGTCTAGGCAAAGGGATGAGAGCCTGAGATTTGAACAGCATTGGGAAAGTTTTCATCCCTCCTTCCTTGAAATCCCATCTGACCCTAGTTTCTGGGATATTGCACCCTCTGGCTACCTCAAGCCTCCCTGGAGGTAGTCCTTTATTCCTCTCTTGTCTCTTACTCTGCACATGCAATAGATCAGCACATTTCCAGAGTCTGACCACTGTTTACCAGGTCCTCTGCTGCCATCTGCCCGGAGCCACCATAGCCTATTCCCCGGTCACTAGCCAGAGAGTGGCTTCTGGCTAGTGACCGGGGAATAGCTTGTCTTCCCTTCTTCATGTATGGACTTCACGTATGGACTCCAAGGAGCCAGCATCACACAGCATTCTCGCTGCAGCCAGAGGGCTCATTGCAATATATAAACATGAACATGGCTCTCTTGTCCAGTAACTTGATATCACTCTGAAAGTAAGATTCCAAATCCACGTCAGGACCTCCAAGGCCCTAAATGACCTGGTGCCAGCTTTGACCTCATCTGCTGTCTGGCAATGTTGGTGTCCTCACTATTCCTTGGGCATCCCAGGGACGCCTCTGCCAACCTGGTGCCTTTGCACTTGCTCTTCTTCCTGCCAGGATTGCTCTTCTCTCAGATATCCTCATAGCCCAGCCTTTGCTTTATTTAGGCTTCTTCTCAAATGTCCCCTCATCAGAGAGCTGTCACTAACCACACAATCTGAAACAGCACCTCCCTTTGTTTTCTGTCCTCTCACTTTCTTTGTTGTTCATAGCAATTATTTCTATCTCTGTCTATATTGCATATCGGTCTCCCCTCACAAGAATATAAACTCTGTATGTTTTGTTCACATCTGTATCCTCAACATCTAAAATAGTGCCAGACCCAAAATAGGCTCTATAAGTATTTGTTGAATGGATGAGGGTACAGGCAAATTAAGGAATGAGAAAGTACGTGGGCTCCCAGTGCAACGAGCAAGCATACTCAACAGAACTGGAGTAATTCAACCCTTTCTAAAAGCCAGTCTCTCTCTTAGGCAAAGATCTCTCACTGTTACTTTGCAATGTCCCTGGATCTGAAATACTGCAGTGGTGGAGAGTTGTGGACAAGTTGATATAGATGACCCCACTTGTTCTTTCTCTTTAGCTCATTGTAGGGTCTTTGGACCAGAAAAGCTATGGGAGGCTCGCATCTGACATAGCAGCTGTCTGTTCTCACAAAAGTTACTTAACCTTTTGAGCCTGGCTTGGAGAAAGATGGCAGCACAGGAGCAGGAAACTGGTGGTGCCAGGCTTCCCACTGGCTGGGCTGATCGTACGCACGGAATAAATATATATTGGGTGAATGCTCCTCATCAGTCAATGACCTTTCCTACAGGAAGCTTTCCACAGCCAGGTTCAGGGCCTCCAGGAAAGCATGGAGAGGCATGATTTTGTATCATGCCGGCCCCTGGCTGTAGAGCCACTGCCCGCATTGTAAGCAGCTTTGATGGGGTGACACAGAAGGAAAGTGCCACACTCCCTCACAGCTCATTCTTCTGCGAAAGTCCATTGGCATTCACCCTCCTGGGCAGTCGTTAGCCTAAAGCTTCCCAGCCCTTGTTCAGAGCAGAGATAGTCATTCTGGGACTCGCATACTTCCTGCAGCCCCTGCCTCCGACTCACTGTCACTGTTGATCTCTTGCTGTGTGTGGCCAACCATGTCTCTGCATCTCCCTGTCTCTTTCTTTCTTTTTTCCTTCTCCCCTTTCTTCAATTTCCCTTTCTCCTTCTCCCTTGCTCTCTCCTTTCTTCCTCACTTATCTATTTCTGGAGCACTTTCTATGTGGATCTCTTTGATAGCTATAATGCAGGTCCTTCAGTTGTTTGGAAGGTTCTTTCTGGTATGAAAGTTGCTCTCCAGAAACATGCATTTTGATACCTACCTGCACATTTTTCAGAGGACAAATTTCTCCAGATTTTTTTTCATAAATATTTTAAATAATTGCTGTTGAAAATTGCCCACAATATCCAAAGGAAAATATTCAAAGTACTCTATCTCTATGGTATCTGACGGGAAAACTGCCTGCCTGTTGGAACAAACAAAATCAGCTTGTCAATGATTTGTATAGAACTTTTCTATTATTCCCCTTCAACATGAAATCCTATAAAACATTTTTTTTTTTTTTTTGGCACAGCAACTTTAAAAAAATCCTGGCGTAGATATAGCTATCTTACTGAATGAGAAATAATTTTTCTACTCTCTAATTATTTCCTTTCTGCTGATCTCCTTTAAGAGTTGGGAAACAGGGAGGTAAAATACTCTCTATTCCAACCTATTCTGGTAATTTAGATAATGACAATAATTATAAGACAGGAAAAGGTTTTACAAAGTAACCCTTTCTTGACTTATATAGAAAAGCTCAAAGAAAGTGAAGGAGGAAGGGAAAAATTATTACTCCAAGCCCATGGTGAGCGCTTTACTAATTGAAGTTTTAGAAAAAAAAAAAAATTTTTTTTTTACTTTATCTAACTGGCTCCTAGAAACACTGTAAAAGCAGCCCCACAAATGGATGCATGCACGTAAATATATGTGAGCATGTCCCCAGTTATCTCAAGAGCTTTAAAGATATGCTGTCTGAGGCTACAGGGGAACCCCTTATGCCAGAAGATTCTGCTGGGAGTGGGGAGGAGGCTCTGTTTATGTGGACTTGTCTCAATCCTTCCCCACCAGATTTTCACATCTGTGAGTGGAAGGTTTTTTTTTTTTTAATTTATTTTTTAAAATTGACACGTAATAATTCTGCATGTTTAAGGGGTACAGTGTGATCTCGCACTACATGTATACATTGTGCAATGATCAAGTCAGGGTATTTAGCGTATCCCTCACCCCAGACATTTGCCATTTCTTTGTGGTGAGAATGTTCCAAATTCTCTCTTCTAGCTATTTTGAAATACACCATACAATATTGCTAACCATTGTCACCTTGCTGTGTGGTAGAACACCAGGACTGTGGAGGGACCCCATCGGATCACTTTGTCACTGCTACTGCTACTGACACAGAGGGTCCGTTTGGGAAGTCAGGCAAGGGTGGAGCAAGCTGGTCCCAGGCTGGGCCTGGCTGTGCCCAGATGTCGCAGCTGTGCAGGGGGAACGTCATCAGCAGTACCCAAACGCAGAGATGGGCAGCTTTTACCTCCAGGGCTCCTTGTGGTTAGTGCTGGGAGAAGGTCTTTTCCTTCAAGTTCAATTCAGCAGATAGAAGAAAAAGTCTGCATTTAAATTACATGTTAGAGAGAAGGCCATGAATTGAGCTCCAGGGTCCCTGTGTGGGTGGTCCCACGTGGGTAACGACACCTTCCACCTCCAGGATCACAGCTCTCCTTGGACGCTTTGGGAAAGGATGCTGTAAACAGCTCTAGCCTTGCTTTCAGGAATGTGACCCGTCACCCTCCCCACGGGGGTGGCTACAGGGAAAGCAGAGGAGGGGAGGGACACTGTGGCAGCCTCTGCAAAGGGTGGTGTTAAGTGGCAAGGGGAGGGGGTGATGTGGGAGACAATGAAGCTTGCAGTTGGCAGAGCCCCATGCTCAGACTCCTCCTGCGGGCCAGGCTGTCATCACACGGGGCTCCTCAGGATGGGCCAGTCTCCCTTGTGCAGAGAGCATCTCTAGCAGGCTGAGTTGTGAGCCTGGGGCCACAGGGCCTGGCTGGGCACAGAGGTATCTCTGTCCCCTGGAGCACAAAGCTCTCACTGAGGACCACCC
This sequence comes from Eulemur rufifrons, assembly GCF_041146395.1. Taxonomy (NCBI): domain Eukaryota; kingdom Metazoa; phylum Chordata; class Mammalia; order Primates; family Lemuridae; genus Eulemur; species Eulemur rufifrons. Next base: position 11,549,027 of record NC_091010.1, read on the forward strand.
CCCTCTGGAGCAAGAGTGCTGGGCGGGAGGGTAGGGAGCAAGTGGGGCTCTGTGGGCTTCTGGGGGCAGGGCCACAGCCTCAGGACACAAAGACAAGAGGGAGATGGAGGGAGCCAGAGAGATCCAAAGCCAAGGAGAGGGAGAGGCGGGGCGAGGGGCAGCGTGGGGAAGAATGAGGAAGGGAAAGGAAGAGATGGTGGGAGGGAGAGAAATAGAGAGGGAGCATTAAAAGGAAGAAGACAAGAAGAAAGGGATGAGAGAGAGGCAGAGACACGGCACGAGAAAGTAGAGCAAGGCCTGGGATCTTGCTTTGGGAGGTCTCAGTTGCCAATGACAGCCATGCCCTTGCCCTGCTCAGGCCAGTACCTACCCACCAGGACAGGACACCAGTAAGCTGGCCCGTGTGTGCCCTTTCGCCCAAGCTGTCCTAGGCTGGCTTCAGTTCCAGGAAGAGCTAGAATGCAGTCTGTGACTCACAGAGACTCATGACTCATAGACTGGAGGTTCTATCAAGCTCATAGGTGGCCTCAGTAAGATGCCTTGTCCACCCAAGACTGAGACCTGGAGGCTGGGAGAGCAGTAATATTTTTGGACACATTGGAATAGGGGCTGGGTGGGGCCAGGGTGAAGGATGCTGCTCTGTAAGGCTGGTTACTGGTAAGGACTAGGGAAAGACCCAAAGCCCAAATAGCTCACAGTGACATCTCAGGCCTCCTGGTTTGCTGGGAGAGGTAGGGCTGCAGGAGTCCAGGACAGGAGCCCAGCAGGTGACTGGAGAATGGGGACAGTGTAGAGCCCTGGGGAGAGGGCCCTACAAGTCTGCCCACACTTACTCAGATAGGGCCACTTCCCTTCAGGCCACTTCCCCTAACCTGTTACATCTTTCCTCCGAGCTGTTTTCCTCCCGACCAGCATGTGAGATAGCTGCAGTTTGAAGCCAGGGCTGTCTGACGCCACAGCTCATGATGTCTTTGTTGGACAGGGATGCATTCCTGCGGAGGTGAAGTCTGGGCATAAGGAGATGAACAGTGTGGGGCCTGGAGCAGGTGGGTCAGTCCCGGGATTGTTCCCCGTGCAAGATGGATGGTACGTGCAGAGAAAGTGCACACTCAGCATGGAGAAGATGCGGGCGAGAGGAGGGAAAGGCAGTGGAGACCAGAATGCAAGGTTCCAGGAAATGCCAGCGAGAGCCCCAGCCGCGAGGATACTGGAGGAGCACACACTCCGCCTTTCTCAAGGATGGAGGCACAGCCATTGTTGAATCAGTCTATACCTCTTTGATTTAAGATTCCTGCTCCCAACCCCACTGTACTTCAGTCCCCAACTCAGCTGCTTGCCAGGAGTGACTCCCAGGAGCGGGCATTTCTCCTGATGCCATTTTAGGTGCCAGGGCTTCTTCCTGCAGATCAGTCAGAACTGAAGTGGCCTCTTCAAAGCACCAGGCATCTGTTTCTATGGAAACATGTGGAGGGGTGAGGGCACTTTGAAGGGCCAGTAGGTGCTGTAGGCTTAGAAGGAAGCTTGTAAATATTCCTTAGTTTATTCAGTTTGCTCCCTGATTGACAATATAAATTAAGCACTGCATCACAGCTATCAGTTCTGGCTGGCGGCTGCTATGAATTGCTTCTGCAACCTGGGGGCCCTCCAAGACCCCCAGTGATAACATTTGTCTTCCCCAGGAAGATTATGAGTGAGCCAGCACCTTTTAGGTTAAGGAACACTGTAAGGTGTACACAGAGAGCCCAGAAACTGCCCTTGGTGAGGTGGTCTTGTGAGCAGACAGGTGGGAGGGGTTAGGGGAAAAATGACCATGCCTTGGTTTCAGACAGACTGACTTTCTATTCCCACCTCACCCATTTAGCATCTGAGGGCCCTCAAAGATATTTACTCTCTCAGAATCTCAGCTCCCCTAAAGTGGTCCTCTAGCAGCTCAACATACTGCATGGACTAAGTATTGCCAATCATTTGCAATTCCTTTGATAGCTCTTGCTTTGCTGTAATTCTCTGAGCATTTGCACAAGGTAATCTTTGGAAAGCCTTTGGACAGGCCACCATAATATAATAAGACTTTTTAAGAATTTTTTTTTTATTTGAAGTAACAGAGACACAACCCGAATTTGCTTTCTTATTAAAGGTCCCCAGGTAAATCTTTGGGGGACCTGGGATCACCCAAGAAAATCTCATTTGTACTAAAACTTCTTTCTTTGGTCAGAGTTTGTTCCTTAAAGCAAAGTTCCCCATAGACCTTAAAGAAATTCTGAGGCTACCTGATTACCATGCAGCAGTGGCAAAGCTATGTGTGAAAGTGGCATGAGGTGACCACTAGAAAGAAGTGGCATTTATTGAGGGCATCTCAGGGTATTGTTCATATAGCTGTGGGACAGGCAGGGGAGCACCTGGTCCCCAGGTCAGAGACTTGCATGTTGCCAGAGTCCTGTCTATGTCCCTTAACTTATTTCTTTATTCTTTCCTGCCTCAAACTAGTTTCCTCAAGATTGTGAGCAATTCAGTTGTTTATAATTACCCAATTTCCTGCCATTTCCTTGGGTGACTTACCTCTGTTAGTTCCGGATTGAAAATTTGAGGGATGAACTACTAATGACCAGTGGCTCACCCCTAAGCCACTTAATTATGACCAAGAAATTAGGGTCACCTGGCACAAACATCAACACAGGGGCCCTATCTCTGTGTTTACAGGCTATTTCCAGAGAGGGGAGATTTTACACTGAAGCAGTAATCCCAATTAGTGTCAATTCTAGTCATGCCCATCCTATACCCACCCCTGCACGGGATGCAGAAGGAATGCCAATATGAAATAGAAGGCCAGGTTGTTCGAGAGAGAATCCAGGAAAATCCTCAAAGGCGTGTCCTATGGTTTACATATTCCAGGAAAACTTGTTTCTTTTCTTCTACTTTTACTCACTTCCACATCATCTGATGATTCTTCCTTCTGATCAGAAAACAGTTCTGTGGAACTGGTTAGAACTAGTTACACGTAACCACCAGCATTTTCTGTCCGTCCACATATCACCTGACTTGTGGCAAGGAAGGGGCAGACCTACAGACCATGTGGCTTCATTATATTGCCAGAGATGCCTGGGTCCAGGGTGGGACCTGAGCTGGAGGTGGGCCACACGAAATGTCTCTTCCAGTGCATTAGGTAAGGTTGCTTTGCTTTGAAATAGAACCTTGGAGCCCCGCACAAAACTGTTGTACAATGAGGATTTGAGAAAGGAGCAGCCAAAGATGTGGACGTTCCTAAAGAACAGGATCATTATACCTTTTTTAACTGTGACCCATAGTAAGCACTACATTTTATATTTGACCTAGAATGCATGCATACACAATTGAAATAAAGGTTTTATGAAACAATATTTATCCTCACTATGTGCAATGCACTACACTCTATTCTTATATGATACCTTCTATTTTATTTCATTGTTTTCCAAAAAACCTGGTCATCAGTTATTAAATTTTTTTATGATCTACTAATCAGTTATGCACTACAATTTGAAAAACAATCCTAGTCTACTGTGCTTCCTTTGACATCATTCAGTGCCAACTCCCAGTCCTTGACCTCAAAAAATTCTCAAGAAAGAGGACATGTTTAACTGTACTTGGGTCTAGGTCCTCTCTTGTTCTAATCAACAATACTAGGATTGTACACGTGGCTGTTGCCCATGTCTGTAGACAACAGGGCATGTTCAGACCCTGGAAACTGGACAGACACTTCAGATGGTGTCTACTACACGTGGGTATTGGGAATTGAGACACAGAATCTAAGTCAATCAGATGGTAATGGGGACCATAGCCCCGAGATCAGGTAAAGCTGGGGCTACAGTTGGAGCCACAGCAATTCAGTTAGACACACATGCAAGGAGACTTCATGGGGAGCAGAGGTGGTCAAAAAAGAAGAGAAGAGAGGACAACCACATAACTTTCCAGGCCTTGCTACTTATTGGAGTTGATCTCTGAGATTTCCCTATTGGAGTGAGAAGTCTCTCGGGATGTTGGGTCCTGATCATCTTTCTTAATGCTTAAATATATGTTTTGTAGCATTCTGAATTATGCCAAGACAAAAGACAGAAGGGGGAAATTGAAACATGTCAGTTGAAGAAGTCAGGTGGGAAATTTCTCCAATTTTAACCCATATTTTTCCCCAAAGTGGGAGTAGGTGGCTCTGAGACTATGAAAGAGAGAGCATGAGTGCACAGCTCTGCCATTACTTGGGTTCACTGATGCTTAGGTCACTCGTCCCACAGCTCCATCTGTGCTTGGTAGAGGTGACCACATCAGATTGCTATAGCATCAGGATCCCCTGGAGTGAACACAACAAAATGCCCTAAATGTCTTTAGTGGTGGTGGAGGCCAGCATGGAAGACAGTGCTGGTGTAGATCAGGACCGCAGCCAGAGAGAAGTGTCCACACAATGGAATGCTATTCATCAACAAAAAGGAATGAGCCATTAGGCCATGCACAGGCATGGTTGGGTCTTCAATGCATACAAGCATATTTCATTTTATTGTGCTTTGCTTTGTTGTTTTTTTTTTTTTTACAAATTGAAGATTTGTAGCAACCCTGAATTGAGAAAGTCTATTGATACTGTTGGTTCAACAGCATGTGCTCACTTTGTGACTCTGTATCACATTTTGGTAATTCTTGCAATATTTCAAACTTTTTCCTTATTATTATATCTGTTATGGTGACCTATGATCAGTGATCTTTGATGTTATTATTGTACTTATTTTGGGGTGCCGCAAACAGTGCCTATAAAAGACAGCAAACTTAATTGACAAGTCTTGTGTGTGTCTCCATCTCCTCAGGCCTCCCTATTCCTGAGACACAGTATTGAAATTAGGCTAATTAATAACTCTTTATAATGGCCTCTCAGTGTTCAAGTGAAAGGAAGAGTCGTATATCTCTCATATTTAAATGAAAGCTAGAAATTATTAATCTTAGTGAGGAAGGCATTTTGAATGATCTAGGCCAAAAGCTAGGCCTGTTGTCCAAAACAGTCAGCCAACTTGTGAATGCAAAGGAAAAGTCCATGAAGGAGATTAAAAGTGCTACTCCAGTGAACACATGAATGATAACAGAGCCAAACCTAAGAATGTTTATGGAGAAAGTTCAGTGGTCTGGATAGAAGATCAAACCAGCCACAACATTCCCTTAAGCCTAAGCCTAATCCAAGGCAAGACCCTAACTTTCTTCAATTCTATGAAGGCTCAGAGAGGTGAGGAAACTTCAGAAGAAAACTTTGAAGCTAGTGGAGATTGTTCATGAGGTTTAAGGAAAGAGGCCATCTCCATAACATAAAAGTGCAATGTAAAGCAGCGAGTGATGATATAGAAGCTGCAGCAAGTTATCCAGAAGATCTAGCTAAGATAATTGATAAAGATGGTTAGACTAAACAACAGCTTTTCCATGTAGATGAAATAGCCTTTTACTGAAAGAAGATGCCATGTGAGACTTTCACAGGTAGAAAAGAGAAGTCATGCCTGGCTTCAAAGCTTCAAAGGACAGGCTGACTCTCCTTTTAGGGGCTAATGCAGCTGCTGACTTTAGGTTGAAGCCAGTGCTCACTTACCATTCTGAAAATCCTAGGGCTCCTAAGAATTTTGTTAAATCTACTCTGCCTATGTGCTATAAATGGAACAACAAGGCCTGAATGACAGCACATCTGTTTACAGAATGGTTTGCTGAATATTTTAAGCCCACTGTTGAGACCTATTGCCAGAGAAAAGATTACTTTTAAAATATTACTGCACATTGACAATGTACCTAGTTACTTAAGAGTTCTTTTGGAGATGTATAGGAGATTAATGTTGTTTTCATGCCAGCTAGCATAGCATTCATTCTGTAGCCCATGGATCAAGGAGTAGTTTTGACTTTCAAGTCTTATTATTTAAGAAGTAAGGCTATAGCTTCTATAGATTATTTTGTAAGGCTGCATTTCCGACAGCCTATGCAAAGTAAATTGAAAACCTTCTTGAAAGGATTCACCATTCCAGATGCCGTTAAGAACATTCATGATTCATGGGAGGAGATTTAAATACCAACATTAATAAGAGTTTGGAAGAACTCCTCCTGGTTACCTCTGAGGGGGTCAAGACTTCTGTGGAGGAAGTAACTTGAAGATGTGGTGGAAAGAGCGAGAGCACTGGAATTAGAAGTGGAGCCTGAAGATGTGACTGAGTTGCTGCAATCTCATGACAAAACGTGAATGGATGAGGAGTTGATTCTTATGGACAAGCAAAGAAAGTGGTTTCTTGAGATGGAATCTACTCCTGGTGAAGATGCTGTGAACATTGTTGAAATGACAACAAAGGATTTGGAATATTCTATAAACTTAGTTGATAAAGCAGCAGCAGGGCTTCAGAGGACTGACTCCAATTTTCAGAGAAGTTTCTACTGTGGGTAAAATGCTATCAAACAGCATTGCATGCTACAGAAAAATCTTTCATGAAAGGAAGAAGAACAATGCAGCAAACTTCACTGTTGTCTTATTTTAAGAAATTGATACAGCCATTCCAACCTTCAGCAACCACCACCCTGATCAATCAGCTGCATTACCATCAAGGCAAGACCTTCCACCATCTCTGAAGGCTCAGATGATCATTAGCATTTTTTAGTGATAAAGTATTTTTAATTAAGACATGCTTTTTTTTAGATGTAATGCTATTGCACATGTAGTAGACTATAGTACTGTGTAAAAATAGCTTTTATATGCACTATGAAACCAAAATTTGTGTGACTCACTTTATTTCGGTGGTCTGGAAAGGAATCTGTAATATCCAGGAGGTATGCCTATATTGATAAGTGAAGGAAGCTAATCTGAAAAGGCTAAATACTGAATGATTCCACTTGTATAACATTCCAGAAAAGGCAAAAGTATAGAGGAGTTTTGGTTTAGTTGAGATATGGTCAACATGCATGTTTCTGAATTTGGAGAACTTCATGAGATGAAGCAATTCTAAGAATATTAGAGACATACTCAGGTTTAACAGAGTAAAAAACCATGAGAAATATCATAAGGACTGTATAATAGGCTTATATTCATCCCAATCTCAACTCTAATCTTAAGAGTTACATATTACCAACATCTCCACACTGAGGGTCAAAGAGGTTTTGAGGTTCAAGGTGGGTCTTTGAGTTGAGAGAAGTTTTCAGCCTATCAGTGAGAAGAAAATGTAGAGCATCTTCCACAGAACTCTTCTATGCCCATTGTAGAAAAACTCAAGTCAGATGTAAACAGATGGAAATCCCTATCATGCTCATGGATTGGTAGAATCAATATTGTTAAAATGTCCATACTACCTAAAGGGATCTACAGAATAAATGCAATCCCTATCAAAATATCATCATCATTCTTTACAGATTTAGAAAAAATAATTCTATGCTTCATTTGGCACCAGAGAAGACCTCATATAGACAAAGCAATCTTAAGCAAAAAGAACAAATTTCGAGGCATCAGTCTGCCAGACTTCCAACTTTACTACAAAGCCATAGTAACCAAAACAGCATGGTGCTGGCACAAGAACAGAGATGTAGACCTTTGGAATAGGACAGACATCCCAGATATAAAATCATCCTCATATTGTCATCTAATCTTCAACAAAGCAGACAAAAGTATACATTGGGGAAAAGAATCTCTGTTCAGTAAGTGGTGCTGGAAAAACTGGATAACCACATGCAGAAGATTGAAACTGGATCCCCACCTCTCACCTCTTACCTCTCACAAAAATCAACTCATGATGGATAACAAACTTAAACCTAAGGCGTGAAACCTTAAGAATTCTGGAAGAAAATGTTGGCAAGACTCTTTTAGACATTGGCCTAGGCAAAGAATTTATGAGGAAGACCCCCAAAACAATCCCAACAGCAACAAAAATAAATAAATGAGACCTGGTCAAATTAAAAAGCTTCTGCACAGCCGAGAAAACTATCATTAGGGCAAACAGACAACCTACAGAATGGGAGAAAATATTTGCTTTCTACATATCTGATAAAGGGCTGATAATAAGAATCTATATAGAACTTAAGAAAATCAATAAAAAAATCAAACAACCCCACAATAAATGGGCAAAGACATGAACAGAAACTTCTCAAAAGAAGACAGAATAATGGCCAGAAAACATATGAAAAAAGTGCTCAACATCTTTAATCATTAGGAAAATGTAAATCAAAATCACAATGAGATATTACCTAACTCCAGTGAGAATGGCCTTTATCAAAAAGTCCCAAAACAACAAATGTTGGCTTGTATGTGGAGAGATGGGAACACTCTTACACTGCTGGGGGAACTGCATATTAGTACAATGCCTGTGAAAAGTAATTTGGAAGTGCCTCAAAGAGCTAAAAATAGAAATACCAGTTGATCCAGCAATCCCACTACTAGGCCTCTACCCAAAGGAAAAAAAGACATTCTATAATAAAGACATCTGCACTGAAATGTTTATAGCAGCACAATTCACAATTGCAAAGATGTGGAAACAACCCAAGTGCTCATCAATACATGAGTGGATTAATAAAATGTGGTATATGTATACCATGGAATACTACTCAATTACAAAAAATAATGGTGATCTAGCACCTCTTGTATGATCCTAGATAGAGCTTGAGCCCACCCTTCAAAGTGAGGTATCACAAGGATGGGAAAATATGCACTACATGTACTCGCCATCAAACTGGTACTAACTGATCAACACTAAGGTGCTCACATGGTAGTAATACTCATTGGTTGCCGGTCAGGTCGGGGGGGTGGGGAGGGATAAACCCACAATTAATGAAGCAGAGCACACCGTATGGGGGAAGGACACTCTTGTAGTCCTGGCTTGGGTGAAGCAAATGCATTACATGTAACCAAAATATTTGTACCCCCATAATATCTTGAATTAAAAAAAAAAAAAAAAGAAAAGGTGAAGTCCTGAGCAGAAGAGCAAGAAATACAGTGATTCTCTGTCTTCCTTTCTCTCCCTTGAGAATATCTCATCACCTTGGCATAGCAAATGCATGGCGTTTGATATTGCCTGGAGGACCTTGGTTGCCTTTAAATGGTTATTACACTCTTTGACCATCGTTTGTTGTCTTATTCTAAAATGTTTAAGCAAAAAGGAAATTATTCTTCCTCTGTGTTTCTTAAATTGTTAATTCTCTACTTTCATATTGTTTTAGCTTAATTTATTCCTTCTATCCATAAGTACCGTGTTTGTAAATGTACAACTTACATTCTGTTACTATTCTCTTCTTTACTACTCTATACTAATTTCTTTATTCTAGGTTATCATGTAATTACTACTGCTGTCATTATTCTATGAAACACATATATTCCTGTCCATACCAGCTTATGGATATAATAGGATTACAATTATCAAGCTGCTTTTGTTCCTAATATCAGCCTCCATCTGAGGAATAATTCCAGCTTTTACCGTAACCCTCTCTCCCAAATCTAGTCCATTGTGATAGTAAATGTCTAGGAAGTGACTCACATGTGCTTGAAAACTCAGCCTTCATGACTCTAGGTGATTTATCTACATCTTCCCTCTTTCTGTCTTTGGCCCATGACTCCCTTCATCCCAAGCAGGGATGCCTCAGCTCAATATCAGATTCATTCTCAGCCATTCCCTGCCTTAACTGGAACAAATGTATTCAACCTTTGTGTGGATCAAGCTAGAAGTACAGTGACTCTTTTCATAGCATCCTAAAGGGATTTCAGTGATGTACTTTTTATGATTTGTACTCATTTTAAATTTATCCTCTTCTCACTAGGTCTTGGGCATGAGTGTAGGAGAGAGACTGGGTCAGTAGAGAGGTGAAGAGTAGCCACTTTGCAGAACACAGCATCTTCCTTCCAGTTCAGCGCTGCCTAGGGGCTTGTGATCATGCATGCTTCAAGCTCTCTGTACCCTAGACAAACACTTCCTAGGAGGCCCTCAGGCAAAAGTTCCCTGGTAGGGTACTTCTTCTAGGATATGCCACACAGTACGTGTGTGCTCATATACAGGCATGCACACACACATATGCACAATCAAATCTTTCCATTGACTTAATTATAATTTTTTAAAACTTGGTGGGTTTTATTCTCAACCTGTTACAGACCCTACTGGAAGCATACCAGAATGAGGTCAGTGGTAAGGAGCAAAGAGGCCTCACACCTGAGTCTTCAAGTTGATTTGGAAAAGCCACCTCGAATCCTCTGAATGGGTCTTCACTTTCCTGCTCACATGGAGTGAGTACTTGACCATAGGAGACCCAGGGGTATGTTCAATGTATATATATGTTAATAAAACATCTCAGTTGGTGGATCAGTGCCATTTTTTCAGGTTCTGTATTGTCCTATGCTTTCATGAGAATAGCTTGATCAAAAATATGTACTTTCTACCTAACCCAATCACTGGTCACTGGCAAAGATGGCTGCATAACAGACTGGAGGGTTCCGTGTAGGAAAGAACTTCCAACATTATGCTCATGGTTTAATTTTCTAAAGCAACAAGGTACCCTTGACACTTGTGATAATTGTCACTGGAAGGCCATGCAGTGGGCTTCTGAAATATTTATACTTTTATTATCACATTTCTGTTTCCAGGATTGTTTTGGCATGAAGATTGTCCCAAATAAGGACTTTTTCTTATTTCTATAGTTAGGGCAAATTTATATTATAGCCACTGGCTTTCTTTTTAAAATGAAACTCTTCTTTCTGTTTATCAAAGTTACTCATGCTTATTACAAATCTAGGAAAACACAGAAAGAATCACCTAAAATTATATCTTCAAGAAATAGTATGATTATTATTTGTGAATATTTTATTTTAAAGTGTTCAGACTCTGTCTTTGGACATCTGGGGTGACCTCAGGCAAGTTACTTACCTCGCTTTACTTACTTTCTGAGATGTAGTTTTATCATCTTAAAAATGGGAATAATAGTAACCTAATAGAAATAATGAGGTTGTTGTGAGCAATGAATTAAATCAGTGTATATAAGACATAATAATGCCCAGCACATAGTAAATGCTCAGTAAGTGCTAGTTAACGTTATTATCATAGTTGTTATCACCATAGTGGTTCTTATTATTAATATTTCCTTATAGTTTTATCCTTTTTTCTCTATATGATTATTTGCATAGTTGGGTTCATACCGTCTGTATAATTTTGTATACTGCTTAATAACAAACATTAGAAAATAAGCATTGCCCAAAGTTATTGCAAACTCTTTGTGCACATGATTAAAAATAGTGAACTAATACTATACTTAGATGCCAAACCTTAATTTACTTAACTATTGTTGGATATTTATGTTGTTCATAATTTTTCAGTATTACAAATAATGAGACAAGAAACATCTGTGCATAAGCTTTTATGTGGGTGCTTAAGCCTATTTCTTCAGAGCGAAATTACCAGTTCAAAGTAACACTTGGAATGCATGTAAAATTATTTTCTAAAAGGGTTGTGACAAATCATTTTCCCAAGGGCAGTGTACAATTGGGCATATTTCGCTGAACCCTTGACAACATTTGAAATTCTTGTTAAGATTAGTTCTGAGTTTCACAGGTGAGGGTGTGTTAATTCTTGCAACACATTTAATTGAGCCTACTGTCCGCCAGGAACTATGTTGGGCACTGACATAAAGGAGGGAGATGATAGATTCAGTCTCTGTTCTTATGGAACTTATACTCTGGGGCAGATATAAACAGGGAATAAGCACAACTCAGATGACCACTTAATTGTGAGCATGATGTAAAGGAGAAATGCATGCTACTACGAATGATTAATGGGGCAAACTGACTTAGTGTCTTGAGGAATCAAGAAGGCTTCTCTAAGTCAGTGATACTTCATCTGCTGCACACAGGATGTGCAGAAATACCTGGCAAAGAGCAGGTGCAGAGGAGAGCATTCCCGATAGCGGGACCGAGACATGCGAATATCGGAGAGCGCAGTATTGTGGCTTGCTGGAGGGGCCGAGGGACAGCCATGGTGGTGGGGCACCAAGAGCTAGGGAGAAAAGCTGGGATAAGATGGGGCTGAAGATTTAGGGAGAGTAGCAGGGAGCAGCTGAAGGGATTTAGTATGAGAGTAACACTATCAAATTAGTTTTTCAAAGAGACCAAATTGGCTAGAATGCTTAGAGAATGGAGAGAGGTGAGAAGGAAGCCTCTTGAGGTGTATCTGTGGAGGGACAATGGTAGCTTGAGCTAGAATGGGTACAGATGCAGACAGAAGCAAAAAATAAAATATATATGTTATCTGTAGCAGGTAGGGTAGTTGACTGTATCTGGAAGGTGAAAGAAAAGACAAGCATATGTTCAATGTTATTTCTGGTGTGGGCAATGGGGTGGATGATCATGATGATGGGAATATGGGGCAGCAGCAAGGTTGAGGGAAAGGATTAGACTTCAGGGTTGAAGGTGCTGAATTTTGTCTGAGAAATGCAAGTGCAGCAGGAAGTGGTCAGTTGAGGAAATGTATCCAAAACCCAGATGAGAAATTTGGAATGGTGGAATAGATTTAGTGGTCATTAGGATGTAAGTGGTAGGTATATATATACTAGTATATAGATGATGTTTCAAATCATAGAAACTGATGACTTAGGGACAAGTGTTGAGTGAAAAGGGAGAAGATCCTGGAATAAAGCCCTAAAGGATTCCAAAGTGTAATGATCAGTTAGAGAAGGAGAAGCTAGAAAAGTGTGGAGAAGTGGTCAGAGGCATAGACAGACGCTTGGATGTGTGAAGTCAGGGAAGCCAAGTGAAGGACGTGTTCTCAGGAAGGAGTCCTGGTGCAAATTGCTGAAAGGAAGGAATCCAGAAAGAGAAGGGTTGAAAAGAGTCCATAGGACTTACAATAATCAGGTGGTTGGTAACTTTACAAGGGTACTTTTGAAGGTGTGGTAGGGGTGGGAGCCAGATAGGAGTGAGCTGGAATAAGCAGAGTAGGTAAGTAACTGGAGGCAGAGCGTGGAGACAAGTCTTAAGGAATGTTTTCTATAAAAGGAGAAAAGGACAATGGAGCTGTGGACACTAGTGGAGGTGCTTTTAAAGCTGGGAAAGACTAGAAAATGTTTACATAATAATGGGAAGGCTATAGGGAAACAGGGAGAGATTGGAGATACAGGATGGGGAAGAGGTATGGACAAAGCCAGCTCCAGGGAAGGTAGGAGGAGGTGGGGCTCAGATACTGGTGAAGCAATTGGCCAGAACAGAAGGAGGAGCACTTTCTCACGGTGTGAGATGGAAAGAAGGAGAGGACAGGTGCATTTGTAGACAGGTGTATAAAATTCGTGGTGGGAACGTGAGGGGGTTACCATGTACTGGCTTAAATAATCTCAGTAAAGATTGAAGCAAGGTGATCAACTGAGAGATAACTTGAATATTTGAAGAATATCAAGTAGATATTGAAGAAGTTGGTTACGAAAACATAATTGGGTCGTCAGGCAGTTGTAGTTGGTGATCATGTGTTTATAGCGGTGCTAACTTGACTACTGTGTGATTTTCATTGATTGTGCTTGGCTGTGTACATGCATGGAGAAAGTCATAGTAAGATTTATCAGTGGTTGCAGATTTTCTAGGAGACTTTATGGAAGGACAGAGTAATATGGGAGTTTAGAGGTCCTGCAAGAGTAATGGACTTTGAGATCTAAGTTGGATGAGGAGGAAGATGGGGATGGAGGATCAGGAGAAGGTTGGGTGGTCATTGGATTGAATGTGATGATGTAGGCAAAGCACAGGTGCTATGAGCGGTGATGAACCAGTGGAAGGAGATGATAGACTTTTCATTAGAGACCTTGGAGGAGGTTTTGTTATAGGAAAATGAGGGTGTATTTGGGGACTTTGTGGATTGAAGTGAATTGGTGGAGAGTGTTCTGTAGAAATAAGGAGGTTGAGGAAGTGAAAAGCCTTACCATGCAGGAAGAAGATTATCCTTATGGAGCCATAAGAATGATGACTATTAGGAGCTGGACCACAGAGGAAGTGGCTGAGCTGATGCCTTGGAGGAACAATGGAGAGTAGTGACCATGTCAGTAGAAGATGCGGGTAACAAAGAGGAGAGGGTGGTGCAGCCAGGAGAGCTGAGCCTCATTATTGCAATCTGTACATTTTTAAATGGTGCATTTTAAAGGCATAAAATTTGTACACTGTAAAGTTTAACTTAGGTCCATGGGTAGTACTTGTAACCTGCCTTGCACTGGAGTCTTGTGACTTCTCTGCTCATGACCTTTTCCCATTCATTTATTGGACTTGTAGTGTTTTTACTTATTTATTATATAAGTAATTATGTATTATATAAATTTCTGTAATAAATCAATAATATATATTATATAATATAAATATGATACATATAATAAATTATAATATAATAAAAATTTTATGACTTTTGTCTCCTATCTGTGGCAAATACTTTTCTAAGGTTACTTTTTAATTGTAGATTTGGGGAGGAATTACTAACACAGAAATTAGGGCCAAACACAGAACTTGTAAGTTTTTATTTAAGCAGCATATCTGTGATTTTTTTGATTATTTATTTTATGAACTTGAAATTTAAAACTTTCTTCCAAAACCAAATCTTTGATTAAAATCAATTGTATTAATTTTCATTACATATTTTAAAGCAGTTTTGACATGTAGTATTTAACTTATTTATTCCCCTGAATTTTCTCTTATATTTGCTGTTAGATAATTTTCTATAATTTTCTTTTCATAAGCCACCCATGAGGAATTAACTTTCCCATTGATTTCAAGCTACCAATGTGACCTTGATCAGATCACAAAACTCCCGAAAGTTTTATAGTCTGCTCTCACAAGCTGGTCTGTGGGGCTCCTGCATGTTGCTGCTGCTTCTGCGTCATTCTCTCTGCTTAGAGAACTTCAGGCATCCTCTTTGCTTTATTTGCCCTGATGAACTTTGTAATCATCTCACCCAGTCCTCCTCAAAACTGGCCAGGTTTATGATAAGAATAGAATTAAATTCATGTATTAATCAAACAATTAAAAATCATATAGTATACATTAAGCTTCTTTATGTCAGTAATTTTTTTAAAAAATTTGCACAATTTTATAGTTTTTATTTTTGATATGATTTTATACATTACTCTTTCTGTGGTATTTATAGTGTCATTCCTTTTATTTATATTCTTTATGAAATTTTTAGAAATGGAGTATTGCTGGATATAATAAGTAGATTTATCTTGTATAAAACCACTTTGAGTTATCAATACTTTCAACCTCTTTGCAAAACTCATTAGTGGATCATAAAGACACAAATTCAGCATTCCTACTCATATTTTTTTAAGTTTTTTTAAGTTAGTCTAAGACCATCAATGCATTGTATAACCACTATAGAACATTCTTGTTTACCCTTCACCCAGCTTCCCCTGACGGTAACATCTTACATAGCCACAGTATAGCATCAACACTGGGCAACTGATACTGGTACAATCGAAGTGTAGACCCTCTGTGGATTCACAACCAGCATTCCTTTAAGAAATGAAATAAAACAGAATGGAATGAACTAGAAAGAACATACCAGAAGGCATCGTGAGTAATAAGGGTAGGGATGCTTTATGAATGTTTTGTTTTGCTTTTACTGGGTTGGGGTATAAAATGTCAGGGCTGTGATAAAAAAATTTAAAAAAATCATGCTAGATTATCTTATCAATTGTAATAATCTTTCTTAGTGTCTGAGTAGATTTAGATTGAGGGTAGTTGTATCTTTGCCATTCTGAAAAGATTAAAAAATAGGCACCCCCTTGTTTAAAAAGCACTCGGTCTCAGGAGGAAGGACAGTCACTTCCTGGCCACATGCTTCTGTATCACGTCCCACGCCCCACTGAGTTAGTTATTTAGATGTCAGGCTTCAATTTGACAATAGCTTAAGCTCTGAGTGCTTTACACACTGGGCAATTAAGATAATTATTTCAGACTTTATTAATTTCAGAAGCGGAGGATCTGTGAGGCAATTTGGACGGAGAGAGTCGGGGAACTGGCCAATGTCAGACAGGTCTGTCTGATTCTGAAATTCACATTTTGGCATTTAACACTGTTTTGATTGAACAAAGACCTTTTCTGCTCACAGCATGTGAGGACTCCAGGAGAAATAGTCCTTAATTTGTCCTTCTGGTGTCTCCCGGTGGAGAAGGTCTCTGGAACTCTGAATTCATGGCCCCTCAGGATGTGCAGGTGCTATGGGCGGAGCGCAGCGTAGGAGTGGTGGCCTCACAAGCAGGTGAGTGACCCCTGTCCTGAGTCTTGAAGGCTCAGGTGGCTGCAACGGGGAAGCACAGGGGCTGAGGAAAGAACACAGGGATGTGCTCAAAGAAGTGAGAGATTGTGGCAATGGGCAGTGAGAGGGCACAGAGATTTTTCTTCTCTTCGCTGGTGCATTTTGGGAAAAATTAGCCAGGCGGTGAAGAAAATACACAATTCTCGCAGTGGCAAAATGTAAGAAGGACCCTGGAAGTCAGAAGAGAGGGTGTCCTGGCTAGGGGCTGCCCTCTGTGACATCTGAACAGAGCTTCATAATTACCACTCGACAAGGACAAAGGCAAACCCGGCGATGCAGGGAACCCATAAACCTCCCAAATCCTACAAGTGGATCAACTAATCGTCATCAAATACTTAATTGGAAGCCTGCCAAGTCTGTACTCCAAGCTCTGTTCCTTATGACAGAAATATCCCAGGCCTGGCATTAGTATGCCGCTGCACTCGCGTTCACTCTGCCGCGTCAGTCTGTTGTTTCGCAGCCAGCATAAATCAATAGTAACCACCCGGGGCGCAGGGATTGTTGGAGGTTCGGCTCACAATGAAAGCAGAACAAACCCCAAACCACAGGCGTACCCACAGCCTAGACCCCCAGGCAGCTCTGAGGCTCAGGGACCCAGGGAGCTATTCCAGCCCTCCGAGAGGACCATGGGTTAAGAATAATAAATAAAGTTATTCACTGTTTAATCCTTTACCACCTGCATTCCCTGAAAACCTCAGGCAGTAAAGGGCAGCTTGTTTGGGGCCAGTGTGGGAGGAATTCCGATGAAGCTGTGTGCCCAGATCTGCACAGTGAGGCGCCTCTGCCTCCTCACTGTCAATGCCCCTGTGTACCCACAAGTGCAGAGTGTGTGGACCTAATGGTTTGGCTGTTGACGCAGTGGGTCCCAGCCAGTCACCCAGTGAGCCTGTTCTTAACCCTTTCCTAAAACTCAACCCTGTTCAACATGTGATTGGAATTTGTTTTAAAAAATCGCTAGAGGATATTGCAAATGCCAAAGGATCTGAAAATACTCTGGAAATCCTCTTTTGAGAGTCTCTTTGGGGAATGCAGATTTTTTTGTGTGTGTGTGTGACATGCTGGGGGTAGGTCAGGACCTGGGAGAAGGATCGCAGAGCTGGAGATGATCAACCCTTCTCCCTAAGGGCCAAGAACTATCGTGAACACTGAGTCCCCAGGATTTTGCTCCTCACCCTCTGATTCAAAGGATTGGAGGACCTAACACTCCTGCTCCCTACTCTTCTTTCCTGAAATCTGCCCCCTGCCGAGGTCCCACCGTTGAGGGTAGGTTGCCTTGCACGGGAGGGACCTCAGGCTGCAGAGGGAGCTTTGGACAGACGGACACCAAATAGGCACCTGGCTGTGCAGAGTCTGGGAGGGGGAACTGTTGGCCCCAGTCAGAGAAATTTAGGGCTTCTGTGAGTCTCCTCATCTCTAGCCAATAATGTGCTCTTGGATTTTGCCACCCTGTCTTGAGTTTCTGTTCTTCCCCTCTGTAAGGGTCAGCTACCTTCTTGCTTCTTTCCTTCCTCCTGACCGGTGAATCTTAATCTAGTCTAAGGGCAACGGTCTCGCTGTCAATGGTCCACATCTTTTGTTTGTGACATAAATGCTATAGCCTGAGATCTTCAAAATTCAGGTGCCTCTTACTTGGTTTTATGCTGTGTCAGATTCCGTGAGCAGCACTGCTGCTGATGACCACAAAGGAGCGAAGTGTAAGGGAGGCAAACAACTGGGAGATGACAGCAGGAGACGGCATCCCGCAGCCCTTCCTTGCAGAGTGACCTTCTAGGCGCTTGGGTGTCCACAGTCACCAATAGTTGCTAATATTGTTTTGAAAATTCTTGTAATAAGACATGAAAAACAAACATAAGGCATGGGTATTGAAAGGAAACAATCTTAACTGATGATGTGCTGGCGACACAAGTACCTGGAAAATCTGAAGCAATATTATTATACTTCAAAGTGCAGAAGAGTGGCATGGTGAAAGACAGACAAAACTCAATAGATTTTTTTTCACTGTGATCACACTCAGTCAGAAAATGTGAATTACAAGAAAACAAAAGTCTATTCGCAGTAATAGACAACAAGGTGAATCTATCCTGGTGGTTTTAGGAGCTTCATTTTTTCCTTTCATCTACTATATGACACTTACAATATTATTCCTATTTTTCTAGAAAAAAGTCTTGAATATCAAAAGCTACTTTGCCGCCAAGTTTCCACACTACTTCACCTTGGAATCAATACAGCACCAGAATCTACGATACACATAGATTCTAAAAAATAAACCTTCTCTATAATAGAAGATGATAAAATTGAGAGGAAAAAGTACTATCTACTTAGAAAATTTTATATAAAATCCGACAGTTTAAGGAAAAAAGATAAAGGGTGTAAAGAGCTTATTGAAATGTGGGTCCTGTTTCAGTCTTCTACAAGTGGCTAACCAATTCTCCCAGCATCATTTATTGAATAGGGATTCTTATCCCTAGAGTATATTCTTTCCTGCTTTGTCAAAAATTAGGTGACTATATGAGGATGGTTCTATATTTGGATTTTCTGTTGTGTTCCACTGGTCTGTGTCCCTGTACTTGTGCCAGTACCAGGCTGTTTTAAGAACCACGGCCTTGTAGTATAGTTTGAGGTCTGGCAAATTAATACCTCCCATTTTGTTTTTGTTGCTTAAAATTGCTTTTGCTATACGGGATCTTCTCTGGTTCCATACAAAGTGTATAATTATTTTCTCTACGTCTGTGAAGAATGATGTTGGTAATTTAATAGGGATTGCATTGAATCTGTAGATCACTTTGGGTAGTATAGACATTTTAACAATGTTGATTCTTCCGATCCACGAGCATGGTATATTTTTCCATCTATTTGCAAGTTCTGCTATTTCTTTTCTCAGTGTTTCATAGTTTTCCTTATAGAGGTCCTTTACCTCTTTAGTTAGGTATATACCTAGATATTTTATTTTCTTTGTTGCTATTTTGAAGGGTATTGAGTCTTTAATTTGGTTTTCCGATTGACTGTTATTGGCACATATAAATGCCTCTGATTTGTGTATATTAATTTTGTAGCCAGAGACTTTGCTATATTCGTTAATCAATTCCAGGAGTCTCATGGTTGAATCCTAGGGGTTTTCCAGATATAGCATCATATCATCAGCAAAAAGTGAGAGTTTGATCTCTTCCTTCCCTATTTGGACTCCCTTGATTTTGCTCTCTTGCCTGATAGCTCTTGCAAGGACTTCCAATACTATGTTGAAAAGTAATGGGGACAATGGGCAGCCCTGTCTGGTTCCAGTTCTAAGTGGGAGTGCTTTCAATTTTTCCCCGTTCAGAATGATGTTGGCTGTGGGTTTGTCATATATGGCTCATATCATTTTTAGGTAGGTTCCATCTACGCCTATTTTGTTAAGCGTTTTTATCATAAAAGGGTGTTGAATTTTGTCAAATGCTTTTTCTGCATCTAATGAGAGTATCATATATGAAATGCACACTCACTCACAAGAACACAATAGTTTACAGTGTAAAGAATATGACCCAAAGTACATACACAATTAGCAAAGGAATGATTGGGAAGTGCCCATTATTTTTAGTATTCAATGAATGACTAATGTAAAGGACCTGTAGAAATAAATTTGCAGCCACTAAAGAAGCAAAATGAAAATTTATTATCATAGCACTTGAAGTTGGCTGGTATATGGCCCTATTGGCGTGATTATTCACTGCTGGCGGAGTTTGAAGTGGAAAGAACTCTTCTGAACAGTGTTGTAGAAATATTTAGTAAGAGCCAAAAAGGTATTTATATTTCTTGACTCAATAATTTCAGGCCCTGTGAATTTACTTTAAGGAAATATTTTCCAGGAAAAACTCAACATTTGCACAGATAGATCCGTTGCAGTAGAGAGAGGGGCTTGGTGGCTTAGTGCATGCCCTGAGCTGAGCAGTCCATGCTTCTGACTCATGAGTCTCTCACTCAGCTGCCTGGCGACCTTGGGAAGTGTTGTGACTTCTCTGTGTCTCAGTTTCTTCACGCAAGAATAGTGATGAAGCCTAAATTATGGGTTACGGTGAGAATCAAATGAATTAACAAATGTAAAGCCTATAGAAAAACGCCTGGCATGTCGTAAGCACTCTATAAGTTAGTATAAACTATGATTATAGCAATTTTTTAAAAAAAGGAATCAACTACTCAAATTTAGGGGGATTGTTTAAAATTTATACTGCCCTGACATGATGTCACTTTATAAAACCATTAAGATGGTATTTTGAGGACTTTAAAATAGAAAAATAAGTTTATAATGGAATGCTCAGTAAAATAAAAGACTAAAAATTCAGAGGTCACTATGTTCACAGCCATGAAAATTATGTTTAAAAGAGGAAAAAGGAAAATTGTTTTGTTAAAGGAGTTGGATTGGCATGGTTTGAAGAGCATTTTTTTCATCTTATGTTACCTTTTTTAATTAAAAAAATAGAACAATACCAGAACTAAACTATAAGCATGCCTCAGAGATACTGCAGGTTTGGTTCCAGACCATTACATTAAAGCAAATATCGCAATAAAATGAGTCACACAAATGTTGTGGTTTCCCAGTGCATATAAAAGTTATGTTTACACTATGCTGTAGTCTATTAAGTATGCAATAGCACTGTGTCTAAAAAATGTACATATCTTAATTAAAAAAATACTTTAATGCTAAAAATGTGCTGAGGATTTTCTGAGCCTTCAGTGAGTTATAATTTTTTTTTTGCGACTAGGGGGTCTTACCTTAATGTTGATGGCTACTGACTGATGTGAGTGGTGGCTGCTGAAGGTTGTGGTGGCTATGGAAATTTCTTAAAATAACACAACCATGAAGTTTGCGGCATCTAATGACTCTTCTTTTAATGAAAGATTTCTTTGTAGCATGCATTGCTGTTTGATAGCATTTTACCCACAGGACTTCTTTCAAAATTGGAGTCAATCCTCTCAAACCATGACTTATCAACTAAGTTTATGTAATATTATAGATCCTTTGTTGTCATTTCAACAATGTTCACAGCATCTTTACTGGGGTAGATGCCATCTCAAGAAACCACTTTCTTTGCTCATTCATAAGCAACTCCTCGTTTGTTGAAGTTTGGTCATGAAATTTCAGCAATTCAGTCATATTTTCAGGCTGCGCTTCCAATTCTAATTCTCTTGCCTTTTCTACCACATCTGCAGTTACTTCCTCCACTGTAGCACTGTAGTATTGAGTCCTCAAAGTCATCTATGAGGGCTGGAATCAACTTCTTCCCAACTATGTTGATATTTTGACCTCCTCTTATGAATCATCAATGTTCTTAATGAATCATCTAGAATGGTGAATCCTTTCCAGAAGGTTTTTAGTATACTTTGCTCAGATCTTTAAGAGGAATCATGATCAGCTTACTTTGGCCTTCCTCTCACTAAGATTAATCATTTCTAGCTTTTGATTGAAAATGAGAGATGTGAGACTCTTCCTTTCACTTGAACATGTAGAGGCCATTTTATTAATTGGCCTAATTTCAATATTGTTGTGTTTCAGGGAATAGAGAAGCCTGAAGAGAGGGGTAGAGACAGGAGAATGGCCTATTGGTAAACAAACACATTTATCAATTAAATTCATTGTCTTGTATGGGTGCTGTTTGTGGCAACCCAAAAGAAGTACTATAATGACATCAAGATAACTGATCACACATCACTGTAACAGATTTAGTAATAACGAAAGGTTTAAAATATTGTGAGAATTACCAAAATGTGACACAGACATGAGGTGAGCACATAGTGCTGGAAAAATGGCACCAATAGACTTACTAGATGCAGAGTTCCCACAAACCTTCAATTTGTAAGAAATGCAATATCTATGAAGTACATTAAAGCGAAGTGCGATAAAAAGAGGTATGCCTGCAAATCCTTTTAAACACTGTCTTTTGCTTTGACTGTTCTGGTGCATAAATTAAGCATACCTAGAATGAAGTTGTTTGGGAAACCTTAGGGAGTTGCAGATGACAAGCTGGATACTGGCAGCTGCAGCAGCAACAGTGGGAGCTTCACATTCACCTGTGCTTGAAACTTGAGCCCATTCGGTAGCTCTCACCACCTTGCTGGGCCCTACACCCTGGTCCCTTCCAGCCAGACCACCTTGTAGCGCATGGCAGTCAAATGAGATTCTCTTTCTTTCTTTTCTTTTCTTTTTTCTTTCTTTCCCTTCCTTCCTTCTCTCTCCCTTCCTTCCTTTCTTTCTTTCTCTTTTTTGTCCTTCTCTTTCTTTTTCCCCCTTTTTATTAGTGACTGTAATGTCTTTTTTCTAAAAACAGCTTTATTGAGGTATAATTGATAGACAAAAACCTACTTGTATTTAATGTATACAATTTGATAAATTTAGCCATATGCATATACTATCCATGAAACCACCAGCACAGTCAAGGTAACAGATATACCTATCATTTCCCCAAATTTCCTCTTGTCCCTTTCTTTTGTTTTTCATTTGTTTGTCTGTTTTATTGTGGCGAGGATGAGGATGAGGATGAGAGGGAGAAATGGGGAGCTGCTGTTAAACAGGTATAGAGTTTCAATTAATGCAAGTTGAATAAGTTCTAGAGATCTGCTGTATAACTTAATACCTGTAGTTAATAATATTGTATTGCACATTTAAATACTTGTTAAAAGAGAGATTCTTTGTTTTTCATTGGAAAGGTCTTAAGGCCTTGGGAATCTGCCAATATTAGAACTTTGGAGTCAAATGCCTAAAAGTCCCTTCCTGAGAAAGAGGTAGGCAATGAGATGATTGGATTGCAGGGAAGTTGACCTGGCCTTGCCCTTGGAGAGGTGAGCTTGCACCAGAATGAAGTCTGAGATTGAAGGATTAGTTTATAAGAATAATTAAAGATCCTCTGGAAGAGTTGTCAAACGCTGATCTTTTAGATAGTAATGGTCCAGTTCTTATCTGTTACTTAGCTGTGTGCCTGGGCAAGTTACTTTCGTTATCTATGGAATAGAGATAATAAAGATGCCTTACTGTATGGATTTTGTAAGACTAAAATACAATAAAAACAAAAAGAATGTCAGTACCTGGCATGTAATAAGTATTGAATATATTTTCTGCTTCTGATGCAAGTAGTCTGCAAGGAGGTTAGGTGTGCAGAAGAGAGGAGGAAAATAGAAAATTGAGGAGGGTCAGGCAGCTGTTCAGGGTGGGGTGTTCATGAGCTAGACTGTTAATTTCAAGGGTTTTAATGGATCAAACTGTCTCCCTGTCTTCTGCAGTAAAATGTCCTGACAAAGGCAGTTATTTTTTCCCCAGCTCCTCCCTTTTGATGACATTCATGGCTTTCAACTCATTAGTTTATGCAGTGTCACTAATTCTTAGAAAAGGATGATCTCCATTGAGGCTAATGAGGTGACACACAATGAATGAGGCTGGCATAAAGGAGACTCAGCTGCTGGTTTTCAGCTCTGTATGTCTCTTGCAACTCCAGATAAAGCTGCTGCCAGTAAGGCCAATGGCCTTGGTCCTGTAGAGCTGTAGTCCCCAATCCCCAGGGTCTGTGGCCTGTTAGGAACTGGGCCACATAGCAGGAGGTGAGTGGCTGGTGAGTGAGCGAAGCTTCATGTGTATTTACAGCCACTCCCCATAGCTCCCCATCACCCCCCTCCCCCAGTCCATGGAAAAATTGTCTTCCATGAAACCAATCCCTGGTGACAAAAAAGTTGGGGACCACTGCTATAGAGTATCAGAATGCATCCTTCACAAATCAGGAAGTCTCTTCCATGAGAGACACAGTCCGTAGAATGCTGGGGTCACATTTGGCCAGACTTAGGTGGCTTTTATTAATCTTCCATAGCCCATAGCATTGATCATAGTGGCAAATACTCCCTAAGATACTTGGCTGACAATTAAAAGATCAACATAAAAGTATTACAATATGGTTTCCAATCCTGGAGTTTCTAGGTTATAGACTGAAATTGGAAATTGACTGAATGCTCTTGAACAAAATGGATGAGGAAACAAAAATATATGAGAAGTATGAAGAGCCAGAGCCTTTCAGTGAGGCACAAAGATCAGATTGGGGCCAGTCTTCAGGACAGGCTGCTTCTTTGCTTTACCACCAAGATGAACCTGCATCATAGCAAATATGCTGTTGCAGAGGGCCTTATGTTTATTGCTTGATGTGTTAGGAGCAAGGTTTGGGGCCTTAACAGGACTGATTAAATTGGCTAGTTTACTTGTTTAACAAGTATTTGAGTCAGGCACTACTAGGTTCTGAGAATTCAGTAAGGACAGACACCAACTCATGCCCTCAGGAAGAGAGCATTCTACTGGGAGAGATGGACAATTAATAGATCGACAAATACATATATGATGTAATTTCAGGTGCATGAGACTACAAGGAAAAATAAAGCAAGATCAAATGGAAAGTGACAGGGCATGGGAGAGCCATTTCAGATGAAGTGTTGGGGAACTCTCTAAGGGGGTTATACTTGGGTAGAGGCCTAAATGAAGTGGTGAGAAATGAGCTCTAGGGGAATCACGATGGGGAATGCTGTTGGCTCCTAAATATATCCAGAATCCAGACACTTCTCCCACCTCTGGACCAACTTACCATTAATAATATCTCACTCTGGGTCACCCAATGGCCTCCAGACTGATATCCCTGCTCCACCCTTCCCTTCCTGTCTCATACAGTCTATTCTCAACTCAGCAGCCAGGCTACATCTTTAAAACTTAGGTCACCTAATGCCATTTTGGTGCGGAAAATCCCAAATGCCTCCCCATTTCATTCAACACCAGATTCCAACAGGCGTACAGGGGCTGACGCGGGCTGTGTTTATTTCCTGTGGATCTGTGAATAGGACAAGTACTCTGCGCAATATAGGGATGAACATGTTCCCCCCATTGTCATACCAAACCCTGAAGGAGCAGAGGCTTATGTTGATTCCATTTCCAGCTTTCTGGGGCTGTTGGTGACTCTGGACAGATCTGAGGAGGCTGGAAACAATGGAGACTGTAATAAGAGTTTAGGACTAATGGGGATTCCTAGCTCTCAGCCTCATTTCTGGAAAACAATGAGAGAATTTGGTAACTGGCCAGGGGTCAACCCTGGCATATTAGGCAGGGTAGCTAAAATACATGGCCTCCAATCTTAGTATTTTAGAAAAATAAAAGTTTATTTGGGGCTCATGCAAAGTCCAGGGGTTGGGGTGTTCATTCTACTAGTTCTGTCTTCTAGGACCCAGGGGTTCTTTCCATCTGGTATTCTGAAGAGAGAAGAGGAAAATCATGGAAAATGGTGTAGAATATTTTGGAGGTTTGGCCTGGAAGCGGTGTACATCACTTTCTACCTGCATTCTTCCTAGGAATTCCAGGCAAAAGAAATGGCATAATAGGTCATGGTCCAGTACAGACACCAGAGAAATCAAGGCACATCTGGGGATTGGAAAGATCTTTTTGACTTGAGAGCAGCATGTTAGTGGCGGAATGCCGAGAGTTAACACTTGAGACAAAGGCAGGGGTCGGACCATTTGGGACCTTCTGTGCTAGGCTAAGTTGCTGGGGTTTTGTCCCATAGTAAAGAGGAAGAGGACATAGAAAGACTTTAAATAAAGGATCATCATGTTTAGGGTGACATTTTGGAAAGTCATTCTGGAATGGAGGACAAAACTAGAAGCAAGGACGGCAACAGGAGGCAGTTTCTTCTATTTCAGGGATTCTCACATTTGACTCACACACAAGCTACATTACACAACTTTACCCAGTATTCACGTATTTATGCATAGATATATACATATCACGTACGGACATATAAAACAGTTCACATAGTATTTTATATTCCAATCTATTTTATTTTTTAAAAATGGTGGCTGTCACCCATTAAATTGAATTCTTCACTGTCTATTAGGTCACAAACTGCACTTTGACAACCACTGCTCTATCTCACTGAGAGACACTGGACCCAAATCTGTGCCTCATCTGAGACACTTCAGTCACTTTTACCACCCCCCACAGTCCATTAGTCACATTATTGCTGGTCTATCTCTTAAATACCACTTACCCAATTTCCACTGTCACCATTGTTTAGATGAGTGGTTTGCAACATGTGGCTGAGGCAGCCCTGAGGCTCTCTGAGACCATTCTACGGAATCCACAAGGTCAAAACATTGTCACATTTTCCTAGTAACACTAAGGTATCATTTTTCTTTCTCATTTTAATTCTCTCACAGCCGGCTTTACTGAGGGGGTTTTCCGGAGGCTATGTGCTGAGTGATGGTATCAATTGTTCTGATGGAGAATGAGATGATGCTCCTGCAGACCTGTGCTTCACTTTTTTTCCTCTTTAATTTAAAATATATTAAATATCAATAGATGTGACCCTTCTAATCAAAACCTCAATATTTTCTAAGAGTGCAATGGATGACGGAGCTTAAGAATCCCTCATTTCAACCTTGATGATTCTGCGTTCTCTCTATTTCTATTAATAACTGGGCATCATTTTGTATTCTTGGTCACCTCTGAGCAAACACCCTTAGCTGATTCTCAGGTTCTCTACCTCAACAGTAGGATTTCCCTTTTTGATTACCAAGAAGAATCCCTGCACTGTGATTCCTGGAGCCCCACTGCTAGCTCTGTCCTTGATTCTCAGCCTCTTGCACGACTTTAGAACATCAGGGCCTCACTGTTTAGACTCTAAATGTTGGAGGCCCCCGTGCTAAGACCCCTTTGCTCCTCTGTCAGAAACCATGCATGAGCCATCTCCTCTAACCACAGTGCAGTAAGCACTATCTGTATCTGACAACCAGATACTTTTGTCTCCAGCTCTGGCCCCCCTTATGAACTGTGGGGGGAATGTTGTACCCAGATACCTGCTGCACATCTGTGTTTGGAGACTTAACATATAACTAAAACTAATGTTTCCAAACTGAATTCCTAATTGCTTCCATAGCTGCCTCTTTCCCAAACTTCTTCACCTCAGTAAAACACAATTACATTCTTCAAGATACTCAGGCCAAGATCTTTGGCCTACTTATCAACTCATCTCTTTGCTAATATATTAAGTTTATAAACAAATTCTGTTGAGTATATCATCCACAAAACATTTCCTGTAGATTTTCCTTACTTTCTCTACACCACCTTAGACTTAACCATCATCAGCATGTGTCTGGACTTTTGCAGTGGCCAGTGATGGATTTCCTAGCTTCTATCCTTGCTCCTTGACATTCAAATCTCCATGCAGTTGATAGGTCTCTCTAGATAATCCTCTGAAGAAAGAAATCCCTTTCCAGTGGCCTGTGGTTCCAGAGCCACCTGCATTCTCCTTTGAGGGGCCTGGGTCCCCGGGCCCTATGTGGGGTTTACACTAAGACCTCATGTCCAGATAGGTTGGTCCTTGCTACTTCTCTAGTAAGCTGATCTCAACCAGACCAAATCTTTCTTATTAAGTCCACATTCTAGAGATGGTACACGTCTTGGAGCCATCCTGACACCTGGTGCTGTCATAGTCTACTATCAAACTGAAAAAATACACTATACAAATTTGTCCCTATATTAAACTTCAAGGTAACTTTGGAAGGATAAACCAACCATGTCTGGTGAGGCAAGTTCATAGTGAGAGTATTGAGATCTCTGGAGTGAAGACGGGCTGAGACTCAAAGGAAGACACATAACTCTAGCACAGAGGTCTCTGGTCTACCTTGAGCTCATCTATGTGCCCTGTCACCTGGACTTCCCTCCTTCATCTGACCCAGAACAAAGAGCACCCTCTAGTCTTGTTTTATACAGAGGCTGAGATACAAGTGGTTCCCAATGTCTGGAGATAGGTCCAATTAGATTAAGAGGAGGACAGGAAGTCACGCGTGAATGAGTGAATCAGAGTTCATTACTGGGGCAATGAAATCAGGACTCATATAAAAAGAAAGGCATGTCAGTGATTCCATAGGGCACGTGTGACCAAGTAGAAAACTGAGATGAGATCACAGACACAGGGAGGAGAGGGGGTAAAACAAGGACCCAGCTGAGCAAAGGAGAAATGGGGCACAGTTTTCAAAGCAGTAGTCCAGGCACAGACCCAGATGGTGCCAATGTCTGCACTGACTTGACTGTGAAAAACTTAAACCTGTTAATATTCCACTGAATTGAGGTTTTAGGGTGCAGTTAGGTAGGAGTTTGCGGCTCCCAGCTTGTCTGTTTTAGATGTCAGTCCTGGGCAGGCCGCCTAGAGAACAGGGTCCAAGAAAGAAAATGCCTCTCATTTTCTTGCTTTGTGTCAGTCCCGGTGTTCAGTGCTGCACAAGCACTTTCTCATCGATTCTGTAACAGCCTGTTAGGGAGGAATTATTATACCTATTTTAAAGATGAGGAAATTGCAATTCAGTGACATTAATCAAATCATTGAGAACTACACAGCCAGTGAGCTGTGGAGTCAGGGCTTACACCTGGTGTTTCTGATGCCGCAGTCCATGCTCTTACCCCCGCACTATAGTCTCAACCATTTATATCTAAGTAACCAGACAGTGTGCAGCTGGAGGGCAGGAGCCAATTGCTGTCATCTGTGTGTCGTTAGCATCTGACATAGAGCTTTGCAGATACATGGGGAAAATGCACCAAACTAAAATGGACTAATAACCATTTTAGTTCCCAAATAACCAAACACACATGAGCATAATTTGAGCCTCTAATACTTCAAGAATGGGCAATAAAGGTGAGTGACTCCATTTTTACCAGTTAGCTTTGATTTCATTGAACTTCAGCTTCCACTGTTCAACTGCATCTTACACCTTCTACGTCTCAGACCATTAGCCCCTTAGCCATGGAACTCAGATGGACAGGCTTACGTTCTGTTCTTGGCAAATTCCCAGGCTTGTTTTTGCTATAACTAATATTTCCCCGAGCATCACAGCCTATGGTCACAGGGACTACATCACATACACACAGCTCTCTTGTAGGGCGTTCTTCCTTTCTCACCCAGGGGCAGCTGAGGGTATCTTGGTCTCTTTCCTGGAGGACTCTACACCATTTTCTCCTCCTAACCTACAGACTCTCCTTTCTCCTAAGAATGAGAACCCTTTCTTCAAATGCCAAGCTTTATATGGTGGTTCTCAAACTGTGATCCCTGGACCAACAGCATAAGCATCATGAGGGAATTTGATAGAAATGCAAATTCTCAGACTCCACCCAACAGCTACTGGATCAGAAACCCTGAGGGTGAAGCCCAATAGTCTGTTTTAGTGAGCCCTTCAGGTAATTCTGATGTACATTTAGGTTTGGGATCCACTATTTTAAGCCCTAGGAGAGCTCAGTTTGCTGTATAGAGAACTTCACAATAAAGAGGGAGGCTGATATTCAATTTTTGCATCAAAATCTCTTTTCACCAGTCGTCACCACGCAGCAGAGTCAAATCCAGTGTTCAAACTCCCTGCAGCTCTCAAGAATTTTCAAACTGAGCCTTTGCCCTTGATGCTTTGTCAGCTTTGTGTTTCTTTGAGAAATGTATTCTCATCATTGCAGGTGAACTCTGATGCCTCTTGACTGTATTGACAGGGCTTGATAGAGTGTAAAGATAAGGAACTAGTTTTTGATACAGAATGTGCAGAATTAGTCTAGATGGTGGCAAGAGTAAAAGCAGCTGCAGAGAAGGGAGGAGGGGAAATGGCCCAGGTTGGGTTGGAGCTAGTTCCCTTGCTTGGGGGCAGCGGAGTGAATGCACAGGCAGGCTCAGTGAGAGGCTGGCGCTGAAGCAGGCAGCTGCACCAACCCGGGATGGGGAGAAGTAATGCTGCCCGTCCTGGGGGGTCTGGGCTGCTGGAGCAGAGTGACCCTCAGCAGAGGAGCATGGTGAAGACCACTGCTGACAATGAACCTCAGGGAGGGCAGCAAGGAGTCTGGACAGAGCTGGCTGTCCTAGGAAGAGGGAAGCGGCAGTTACAGAGGGGAAAGTGATGGGGAGGGTGCCTGTTAAGAGAGCAGCAGCCCCTGTGAGCAGGCAGCTCAAAGAGCGATCATTACCAAGCCTCTGGCTTCTTGGTAAATGTTCTGTTGGGGTGGGAGTGGCAGGAGTGGGCAGGAGGTGGGGTCTCTGTGGAGAGATGGAGGTACCAGGTCCTAGCAGGGAAAGGTCAGTGCTTGGAGAGACACAATGGATGCGTAAGTACTGCAGCAGGGAAGACAAATCATTTATTCCATAAACAGGAACGCCATTTTACCATGTGCCAGGCACCATGCCTTTCCAAGGTCTAGGAACCAAGAGTTATATTTCTAATTTCTCTCTGTAGTTCTAACCTGCTTTTCCTTTTCCCACTGTCTCCTGTTTTGTGGGTCAGGTCTTGTTAGTGTCTGTAGATTGCTGTAGTATGAAGTGCCTCATGTCAAGCTGAGGTTTCTGTAGAAACAAATACAGACCTTGCTTTCTGAGTCTTGCAGGGAGTATTTCTGGCAATTTATCGGAAATGGTAGTGTGTTTTTTGGCCAAGGTACGTGCACTCCTTGGAGGAAAAACATAATAAACAAAACATTATTCTAGAACAGAGCAGTTATGTTTTATTTTTCAGGGTTTTTCCTTCTCCATCATGTCTGGTTCTGCAAATACAACTCCAAATACTTCCTGGGTGTCTCTGGCTGAGATCTGTCTGACTTCAGCTGTTCTCCAGCCTATGCTGGTGCGGTTTAGTCTCCCCCAGACACAGCCCAGGCACCATTGAGGCCACTTGTTGCAACTAATGGAGAGAGTGAGGGACGGGGGCTCGGAGAACACCCAGTGATTGTGATCTTTAAAATTTTGGTAGCTTAGGGTCAGAGTCGTAATGCAATGTATGCTACAAAACCTCATGGAAATTTGATTTTTGATCAAAATATCTAGGCAATGGTCATGCCTGTGGTCTGAAAATAACTGGATTTTAGAAGCAAATGCAAGATCAAGAGGTAGTCCATCCAAATTCCTTAATGGCCGTATCAGAAGGGCTTAAAGAGGAGATGCTAAATTAGAATTGGGACCAGTAATGGCATTATAAGCATATGTTAATAAGAGCAAGTCTGAAGTCAGCAGATATTCCAAACTGCTTTGGCCTTCATACTCAGCCCTTTTGTCCCTGTGGATGGCCCTTAAACAGCCCACAGCCTATTATCTATGGGTTGTGCCACCTGGTGATAATCCACAGCCTATTTTATTTTATAACTCAGTTACAGTTGCCACTTGTGATACAAACAGAACTAGACAGTTAGTGCTGGGCTTCTTTCCCATTCCTTTATTTAATGTGTGGGTTTATGTGAGTTTACTGCTCATGCTGGATATGATGAAGGACATATCTGGATCCAAGCAATACCCTTAGCAAGAATACCCAGATGTATCAGGAACTCATTTGCAGATTTTTTTTTCCCGGAACTGATGGGTGACTTATGTACATTACAAGAGACCCCCAGGAGGTTATGATCATTTCACAAGACCCTTTAAGGGCCAATGTCTCGCAGTCAGTGGCAAGGGTTACCTTTCTTGGCTCACTTCATCCATCTCATCAGATGACAACCCTGATCCGTATTGTAGGATGTGTATTATTTGGAGGATAGGAAGAGCTAAGATAGAAAGAGATTTTAAAAGATAATGCAATGTGGAGAAGTATCATTTACATTTGAGAAAATGGTGTTTTTCCTCTAGGCTTGAGACGTTGCATTGTCTACAGCCGTGTTTCCAGAAGATACCATATGATCAATCAAACTGCCCATGAATATGGGAACCAAATAGTTCTCTGTCTGCCTTAGGTTATCCGGCTGACTCCTGGAGCCACAGCTAGTACAGAGTCTTCACAGTATTGATGACACAGTAAAAATCTGCCTTTTAAGAAAGGAGGGCTAGCTTTACTTGCACATTTGCACACCATTTCCTGAGGGAGTGGTGGATGTGGTCATCTTAAAACAGAGCTGCATGTTCTTTGACAATCTTCCCACAGAGTTGAGTACAGGACCCATCCTCTTCTTGAATCTGGATAGGTTTATGAGTGCTTCAACCAAGAGAGAAGAAGGAATGTCATGTGATTCATCAAGGTCATGAAGGCCATGCAGCTTATGCCTCAGTTTGCAGAATACTCACCCTTGGAGTCCTAAGCTAGCACATAATAAATCTGACTACTCTTAGGCTGCAGTGATGGAGAGGTCACATGTAGTACTCTGTTTGAGCCAAAATTCTACACCTGTGGGTGAAGAAAGCTTCATATGAGACCAGACCAACCATTTGAATTAATGCCACCCATTTCAATTTTTCCCATCTGGGGGCCCAGACATTTTGGAGCAGAGACAAGCCATCCATGCTCTGCCCGATACAAATTTCTGACCCATGGAATCTGAAAACATAAAATGGTGGTTGTTTTATGCCACTAAACTTTAGGGTGGGTGGTTGTGCAGCAGTAGAAAATCAGAACAGTGAGCAAGGCTGGAGTTTGCACAGTAACAGTAGCTGCACACTGTACAGCTCTTGTTCTACATTCAGGAGAGCAGGTCAAAGCAGGGTATCTCTAGTTACTGAGGGTGAGGGTGGGGTAAAAAATGCTGCCTTCATGGATAAATATGTCTTTGATAGGAGACAACTGTGTGTCACTTAGAGGGAGTATCCCCAGGAAATTAGCAGGTGTGGGACTAGTCACCCAGATGCTACCTAGCCAATTCATTCTAGAACCATGGCCCTATTAGCATTCATAGTCTCATTGGAGAATATCAAGCTGTCCAGTCCCCATTGTGCCCCTTTTGGAAGGGATAGTTGGTGTATTAATCAGTGCCCACTAAGGAAAAACAGAAAACCACAGTTTATAGGGGGGATTTAAACTGGTTATATAGGTCATAGCAATTATCTATTATCATAATAGTGCTGTATAACATGCCTGTCCTCCCGCCAGTATTTGGGGGTTTGATACAAAAGTATTCATTTATCACATGAGTCTAGGCATAGGGATACAAAAAAAAGAAGTAGTGAGGACACCAGAGTCGCACTAGTAGCTTGGAGTAGAGGCCCCTGTAGCACCATCTCTGGAGCTGTGCAGGGGTTGCCATGCTCTTGCTCACAGTGGGGTGCCCTGAGCCAGGGCCAAGAGTGCCAAATGATGCTGTCTGCTCTACTCACCAGAGCTGGAAGTGGGAAGAGTTCCTTCCTTCCTTTATCTACCTTCTAATCTCCTTGCAGTGGCCAAAACTAACAGGAAGGTGGATGGCAAGAGGAAATGTAGTTTGAAGAATCTCAGCTCTATAATCTCCTAGCAAAGGAGGGATTGTCTTAGGGCTGAGAAACACTAGTTGAATAACTGATGCAGTTGGAAATCTTAATCCTTACAGTCCTTAAGAAAACCCTCCAAAATGCTGCCCACAAATCTCAATGAATTTCACCTCTTTTGGGGTGAAAAAAAATCTCAATCCAAACTAATTTAAGCAAAAAGTATATTTTTGGCTCCTATAATGGGAGAGTCCCAAAATAGCTAGGTTTAGGTATAGGATTAGATGATGCCACCAGGACTTGGTTTCTCTCCATTTCTCAAACTCTCACTCTGCTTTTTAACTTTTTTTTAAATTTTAAATTTTTAGGCAGGATCTCTTAGTATGATAGCAAGATTTTTTTTTCTCAGCAGATTTAATACTTCATTACCACAAAAATAACGGAACTACATATTCCTCCTTTCCTTTCAATCATTCCATCCTACATCCCTGAGTCAGCTCCGATTGGTTCTGATATGTCATGTGCTAGATGGTGCTAAGTTCAACCACTAAATAAAGCTTGGGTTCAAGGATTGGTAATAATATCAACTTTGGCTCAGTTCTAGTGCACTTTACCTTGCTTAACCTCCAAACTATCAAGGAAGTTGTGAAAAAACCATACATATAGATGACGTGAGGACACAAGTGTGTGAATGTTTCCAATTGCCTTTCTTGTTTTGCTCAGAGACAGGCCCAAAGTCTTAGCAACTCTTATGGGGGAAATGTTCCATAGGTCAGAGGACCACTTACCTTTTACTCACCCAGCCACCTTAATTTCCAGGAAAATTTTCTGCTGTGATCCAAGGCAATGATTGTGTTACTCAGCAAGCAATGATCCAAGCATAGTACCTGGACCTTGACGCTTTGGGTATACTGGCCCTATAGTAGCCAGCCTCCCCTTTCCTGCACTAAATAGTAGAGCCTCGGAAGTTTCTATTTATATCTAATTAGGGTTTTTTCCAAGGGCAGGCCTAGTCATGGTTTATCACACTACCTCTGCACCAATTATGTCCTGGAGACTTTGATGTCCAGATTGTACAAATTCGGGTCACATGCCCGTCCTTAGACCTGAGATGAGATCAGCTCAAACCAATATATTAATCCATTCAAAGGCAAGGGGAAGGGTGATTTCACAAAAGAAAATACTGGGTGCTGTTATCAGAAGAAGACAGACTAGATACTAGGGAGGCAAAAACAGTATCTGTCTACTCGTGGTTCGGATACAGGAGACTGTGAGCATAGGTTCCTAACT
The DNA here is from genome assembly GCF_041146395.1 of Eulemur rufifrons. Lineage (NCBI taxonomy): Eukaryota > Metazoa > Chordata > Mammalia > Primates > Lemuridae > Eulemur > Eulemur rufifrons. The sequence goes on from NC_091010.1 coordinate 11,583,753, forward strand.
GTCCTCAACAACTTTGGTTGTGGGAAAGGACAGCGTTTCAATACTTTCTCTCCAATTCTGGCTGTTGTTTCCCAACATCCATCATGGTCATTCCTTTCCAGGTGACATATACTCATTGATGACTATTGTCAACACACCTCTGAATGCCATGCCTACATCTCTGACTATTGTTCTTCCATACTTGGCAGCTATCCACTCTTCTCTAGCATCTGCTATTTTAGTAATGCTAGTCTGAGTGTGAAGAGGTTTTTCCAGGTTGGTTTCCTCTCTAGCAGGGTTCTGAGTTCCTTCCAACTTCTGTGTTTTCCAAGACACAATCCATTCTGTTTCTCTGCAGTTGCAGAGCTCCCTCTAGCCAAGAATTACTTCTTGTTAAATCGTGCTTTCCAAGTGTTTTTTCTACAACCACTGTAATGAACTGACAGATGGGTGTCTGATCTTCAGGAGGTATAATGAAGATTTATATTCTAAACTGTTAGGACAAGCCAAGGTTATCATACAAAAAGCTAACACACTGGAAATTGCACTCAATTCAACCCAAAATGTGTATTTCCTTGGGTATTACTTTCCTTCCAAATCATATCGACGATATAAATATATTTGCACATACAGAGCTTATATCATCAAGTTGATTACCTTGCCGATAAACATTAATTTCTGAGACTAGGATTTTCATTAATTCCATAAATCTTATCTTATTTAGAATAACATTTTAAAAATGTTAACTGGGAGTGAGTAATAGTTCTGGTTGTTTGGTTATCCTGTGTCTTTCGGAAAGGAATGATTTGGGCAACCTGAAGAAAAAGACCCACACCTACAGTGTTATCTGGTCCAGTTTATACCTGACTATAAACAATGGACTTCTGGGATTAGAGCTATTATTGTAGCTCATATTTAGATGAGCAAATAAATCTACCATGAGAAATTCCACTTTCTAGAATCACATATAACCTGTTACTGTTGTGAGTAACTAACTGCTAAGCTTGATACTTGACTTTGTAAAGGGCTTCATTCTCTTGTTCCTATGACAGCTTTCTCCCCCGTTCCTCTAGGGAAGGACTGCTGCTCAGGAGTTTGCTTTCGGGTTAAATCCAGCTGTATTCCTACACATTGTTTTGTTTTTTTTTTTTTTTCTTTTCTTTCTTTCTTTTTTTTCTTACATAGTAATAGGCAAATACCACAAAATAATTACAACAAAATAATTGACCTCTATGTCTTAAATCAACACAGAAGCTGAAATGCCACTGCTCTGTAGCCAAAAATTTATGCTGAATGCTCTGGTGGATGAATTGGCTCCATACCCGGAGTGAACAGTGCAAGCAAACCATAAAAAAATAAAATGTACTAAACCACCAACTGACATTATGGAAATAAGACACTGGCTGCCAAAAACCACAGTGTATCAATTAGCAGGATCTTAGCAGTTGGCAGAGAGAACTCTTGGTTCTGGAAACAGAATGCTACATGTTTTATGCACTCATATAGTATTTCCCTTGTATTCAAAGAAGGTATATGACACCTGCAGTATCATATACCTTCATCTGCAGCTCAGATTATAGTGTCAAAATTTACATCAACTCAGTTTGGAGCTTCTACCCATTATGTTTGGTCAACATGATGACTATTATAATCACCTAATGGATCAGTCCATTTACATTTCTCTCCACAGCTCTCTGTAGACATTTCAAGGACACACCTTCCCCCCCATCTTGTGGAAGGTGAGATGATAGAAATCTTGATTGCCTGATAATTTCAAATGGGGCTTCACAGAATGGCTGGACCTTGTTGTGGTCATTGTGGCAGATGTAGCTGATGGCTGCTGACTCTGTCAGTTCAGTCTGTCAGTTCTTCCAGAGTTGAGAGGTTCTGGGGAGGAAGTTTACACCAGCCAGATTCACAGGGGCCCACCCCTGTGCAATACTGGAGGTAACGCAGGTTTGGATCAGACTGACAAGGATCAAAACTTTGGTTTTCCATGTATTAGTTCATTAAATTTGGGAAGTGCTTTATCCTTTCTGAATTTCAGTTTCCTTATTCGGAAAATGGAGAAATTAACTACTTGATATAATTATTCTGAGAATGAGGAATAATGGGTAAAACACAAGACCCTGCTTGGCATACATTAGTAGCCACTAAATAGTGTAAGTCACTTATGATATCAGTAAAACCTGGCAGGACACCAGTCTGCTAAGGCAGGTAAAATTACACTCCAGAAAGGTGTTTGCCTATAGGGAGAATTTTGTTTTGTTTTGTTTTGTTATTTTAAATCCATTAATTTCACCCTTGACCACTTTGGAATCAGGCAGATCTTATTCTCTGTGCATCCTTTGGAAAGTTGCTGGAGCTGCCTGATTCTCACTTTCTTTGCAGTAGAATGAACATAATAGTCATGGTTTTCTGGAATTGCTGTGAAGATTAAAGAAGATGACATACAAAAGGTACCCTGAGTAGTACCTTCACCTTTGTAGAATAAATGTGATAAATAATAACTGTTGTTTACCTTCTTTTACTACATTTCAAGGGTGATCATTACTGATATTTGGTCCAAACTCTGAGGGAGGCCCTATGCAGAACCCACAGGTATGCAAGCACTGTCTCTCCAAAGTGACAGGGCCACTGTCCTTGCTCAGACCTGCTCATCTTCCATTGTTATGTTTCAGTAAAGGGAAATAAGACAGAAGGCAAAGGAGGGATCTTTTACTGCCCAATTAGCTTCATTAGCTGATACTAACTTCTTTGTCTTGGCTTTGATATGAGCCTCAGAATTTTATTAACTTTGGTGTACCAATTATTGCATTTAATCAGTGCTTCTGCAAATTGGCAAACCACTTTAGCTTGCCTTCTTGTATAAGTTTTCTACCACTGCTGCAACAAAATGCCATGAATTTAGTTTGTTTACACCATGCAAACTTAGTGTCTTTCAGTTCTGTCGGGCAGAGGACTTACGCAGGTCTCATTGGGCTAAAATAAAGGTGTCCACAGGGCTGCATTCGTTTCTGGGTGTTCCATGAAAGGATCCATTTTCTTGCTCATTTGGTTGTCAGCAGAATTCAGTGCTTTGCTGTTATGGGACGCGGGTCCCTGTTTCCTCGCTGTCTGTAAGCTGCAGGCAGGCTCCGCTTCTAGAAGCCATTGCATTCTTTGGCTTGTCACTCGCTGTCTCCTTCATCAAAGTCAGCAAGTCCTTCTCACATCTTAACTCTCAGAATCACCCTCCCTCTCCCTTGTCTTCCATTTTTAAAGACTTGTAAGATTAGATTTGGCCCACCCAGACAATCCAGAATAATATTCCCATCTAAAGGTCTTCATCACTTCTGCCAAGTCCCTCTTGCCATGTAAGGTAACATATTCAAATGTTCCAAGGATTAGGATGTGAACAACTTTAGTGATCATAATTCTGCTGACCACATCACTGGACAGGCACAGCCAAGTAGGATGAGCAAACTGAAGTCTCTGAGATTTATTGATTTCATTACCTGTGACTTGAATGTTCCTGAAAAATATACAGCGAATAAAGAAACTGTAGCATGTAACAGATCAAGATATTTAAAAGGCAGAAGAAGAAGAAGAACAAGAAGAAAAGAACAGACTTTCTAGTACCTAGTTACATGTCCTGCTAACTACAGTTTAAATTATTCTTTAAAAAAAATTTTGACAGGTTGGTAAATTACAGCGTACACAACCTTAATTAATTTTGTCATATCTCCAATTCGCTCAGATTGCCCAAGTTTTTTTCCTTCCACATTATTCTAGTGGCTCTGAGTTTAGTTGCTCTCCCAAGAAAATTGAAGCAAAACAGAAAGAATGACTATTTTTTTTTCATTCATGCTGTGCTTTTTGGCTGAATTCATCAAGGCACAGAAAGACGAAATATAGATTGTGTTAGCCTAGAATAATAACGTGGAACAATAATGTGGGACAATATCATGGAGTAATAAGAGACAGAATAATACGGGACTATAGGTTAAGTAGCTCTTAGAATCCAAACTCCAAAAACTTACTCTTGTGGGCATTTTAACTGTGAGGTGAAAGTGGGCCTAAGGGAAACTGGGCTGGCACGGTCTAGGAGGCAGAATGAGGCAGACTGGGAGATGGTAACACCGGATGAGGGTTTCTCAGTGTTAGCTGTGCAGTACAGCCACCCAGGGGGCTTTATTGAAATACCCATGCTTGGGTCTCAGCCTCAAAGATTCTGATTTAATTGGTTTGGGGATTTTTTTTTTTTTTTTTTTTTTTTACAGCTCCCCAGGTGATTCTAATATTTAATTAGGATTAAGAATCACTGCATTAGATCAACTTCCATGACAGTGGCAACAGTTTCGAAAATCCCTGTGCCCCGCATCACAGTGGAGGGCTCCCAAGGACAGGAATGCAGCGGCAGAGTTCAGTGAGGCTGGGGCTCCAAGGTGCGGCCATGTCTAGGTGGAATCCTTCTGCATTCCCGGTGTCCCTCCTCTCCTGCATGTCCAGCGAGATGAAGAGTGGGTTTCAGCATTCTGGCCAACCAAAATTTGTTTCTACTTCTGAGGAACCTGGGCCCTTAAACTCCTTTCTTTCATTTCCTGAAGAAGGAAGCCCCATTCTCAGTGCCATCCGGGCTCCAGTGGGCATACCACTACGGGAGTAAGTGTAAAGGGGTAGGCTGACTCTAGATGCCATGGTGCATATAGTCCCCAAGCTCCCCACTTATTCCCCCCTCAGGGATATTGTGTGACTTCCCCAGTGCCAGATGCTGTTCTGCTCAAGAGCCACACTGTCACTCCAGGGTCAGAGGCTCTTTCGTCCCTGCTGTTGGCCACACAATCCCTCTATTGGTGCTCTGTCTTCTTGTCCTGGTTGTAAGAGCTAAGCCCTGCTCCCGACCTTGGAAATAATTTTATTTCTGTATCATGACCTAGGAGCAAGGTCATCACTGATGTTGCAGGTCTCCTGTAGGGCTGGCCACACTGCTGGGATGGAGTTACAGATCTTAATAAGGATGGCAATAGCAAGGCACTTTTATATAACTGCCCTTCAATTATAACTCTCTTGCTTACTTTTGTATTTCAGGTTATTTTAACCCATCTTCCTCACTGCCTATAAAACTTAGCACAAGTTTCATTGGGTTTGAGACCAGAGAAGACAATGTGTGGTCCTGCCTCCAAAAATATTCCTTTCACCCTGGACTAAGTGGGAATGTTTCTGTTCTCATACTTTTTCTCTTCTACAGTTTTCCTAGTAGGAGTAATCTTTGAGATGGCAATAGTGTCATTTTTATCAGTGTGCCCAACAACCCACATCCCATAGCTCTAACCCATAGGTCATAGACAAATTCTACTATCTGTGGAGTGAGGAGACAGTCTGCCAGAGGCACGTTGCTTGCTGAGAGCTATGGATGTTGCAAGTAATGAAGGATATATTCCCAGAAGCAGAGTCTGAGAGAAGATAGGTAGTAGTGAATCCTCAGAATCATAACATTTCCATGTAATTCATCAGCTTCTGAGTGTTTCTCAAGTGACGTTTAATAGTAGCAAGCTCTGTAGAGCGGAGCTTCTTTTCTGGTGGCCAAGTAGACTGCACTTCGATGGAGAGTGGATCTCTGGGTCCCCTTCTTTGATCTGGGGCTAGAATGAGAGAAAGGAGCAAGAGTCAATCTTTTCATCTGATTATTTCTTCCCTATACTGAATGAATTCCTTTCTCCAATCCCAGAACCTTGTACAATGAGGTAATAAAAAAAACTGCAATTTCAACCATGATAGTTGGATACGAGTTTGATAGCATCCTCTGAACCCAGGGCCTTATGGGTACTACAGTTCCCAGAATGCATCAGCAACATAAGTTTCCCTTACCCACAATTGTGCTTCAATACTTGTTCTTGAATTTTCATTTTTTTTAACCATATGTTAAAAATACCTGTCTGGATGAAGGAAAATTGGATCCATGTGCGCCCTATTTTACAAAGCACCATTTTCTGTGAAAAGAGTTGGATTGTTTTCCAGTTTTCTGGTTGTACTCAGGTCTCTGAATCAAGCAACAAATGGCAAAGAAGGCACTCATTTTCCCCCTATGTTTTTGAAGGGGGTCTCTCTTTCATAACATTAAAGTGAAATTTTCCTTTGATGGAAGCCTTAGTATGATTTTCTAAAGTCAGCTTTGTCTACATCAAAATTAGAGTCCACCATTATTCCAGAATCTTGCATTGGTCTGTATGATTTCATTTAGAGTGCTGTATTTTCAGATTTTCCCTATGTTTTCATCTGTATTTTAGTAAAAGGTTGAGAGAGGCTGCACTAGGAGCTGTAGCCAGCCATCATTTTAAACCAGAAATCTTCAAGGCTGTCTATCATTTCCCTGGTTCAAACCCCTGGCTCACGTACTTCTTGTTCCTGCTCTTCTTCCCACTTCCCACTTTGGGAGGGCAGAAATGTCAAAATTCCTTGGGTGTGTGTGAACTGTGATTACTGATGATTGAAGTGCTTCTCTGCTCAGGGCGGTAGTGAAGGTTGAGTGAGTTCTTCTCAGAAACAAGGCAAGCAAAGAATCCCCAGGGGCATTCTCTACTGGTCCATTCTCCATCATCCAGGGCCAGTCTGAGGACTGTGATAACACTGAAGGATGCTTTATCTGCCTTCCAAGTGCCACAGGAGTCCCTGGAGGGAAGGGGGTAGGGGGCAGGGATTATTCAGGCTTTCCTTACTCAGATGCCCCAGGACAGCCCCACACAGGTGGAGATGCTGCTTGTCGACTTACAAGGTCCCCTGGTGGGAGGAGTGGGAACCGGTTTCCAAGCTTTAGACGTGTAGGCAGAGGAAACCCTGGGTTGAGTAGGAGTGAGAGTCTCTGTCTCTGTTGAGATAGGGAAGGAGCAAAATCATTCCAGGTGGGGTGATATAATGGAGTCTGGGGGTGAGGCATGATTGTTCCATAGAGAATAGATACCGAGATGCAGAAGCAGGTGTGAGGATGAGGAAGAGGATGAGGAGAAGCTGGGACAGGCCATCACGGCAGGGGTGGAGGGTGAACTGAAGGCAGGAGGAGGAATGTGAGGATGAGCAGGAGGGTGTGGGGTCTGGGGGAGGAGCTGTGTTGATGGAGGTGGGTGAGAGGATTGGGAGGGGCCTCAGGCTGGAGAGAAGGAAGAGGCGAGGATGGAGGGGGCCCGGGAGAAAGCGACTGCTGAATGGAACTGACCACACAGAAACTTCATAAATTAAGGACATAATCAACATGCAGGAAACACGGGGAGAAAAAAAGGTATTGATAGCTTAGAAAAGTCAAAGGAAATTTTAATTACACTGCTATTGATAAAATATGGTGAAAAATAGTTCTCTCCCTGCTCCTTGGCATACTTCCATGTTTGGGATCTGAGGCTCAATGAGGCTTCTAGGGGAGGGAGTCAGCCCTTAGCCACTAGAGGCGGTCCAGGCAGAGGAGAGCAGCTATTCAGCCAGGAGGACCTGGTCATCCCTTTGTGATATGTTATAAAATAAGCTCACAGGAAATTTCAATCCCACACACTGGGGAATTTGTCTTTAGGGGCATTTGTTCAAATCTCTACATCCTTCTAGACCAAGCTATCGCCCCTTCAGATAATCCACGTTCTGGTACTAAACTACCCTCTCATCCCAACCTGATAACTATAAAAGATCAGATCCACACTGCCCTCATAGGACACCTCTTTCTCTAGCTGGAACATAACTCAGTTGAAGACTCCTGCCTGGGCCCGAGGTGAGTTCTCTGCTCCTTCCCAGGGCCTGCACCTGCCCGTGCTATGGCCCCGTCCTTGAGGTGCAGGAAGAGATGGATAACACAAACACCAGATGCTGTCCCTGGTGAGTCTGTCCTTTTATTATGCTACCATCCACGCCTTTGCCTCCACCTCACCCCACCCAACCAATCTGCAAGGTTTAAAGCACAGCAGACCATGGAAGCATTTGCACAAGATCCAATTCTGCCTCTGCTTTCTAAAACAAAGTAAATCTGGTGAAAGACTTGGAGTCATATTTCACTGAAGTCTCTCACTAAATTAATTATAGGCAGCTACAATTCATCATACTTTCAATTAACAATTAATTATGTACAAGAGAGACAAATGTTTTATTGAGACCAAGAAACAACATGCATCATTTGTAGTGTGGTGTCTCCTACTCACACCATAGGGAAGGGATTTATGGGCTACAGATTGCATGAACCAGTTTTGCTCTGGAAAATACAAATCCACCTGGATGCACAATCAGAATGACAGCCTGGAGTCAGAAAGATTCTGGGTCTGGCACTCAGAGAATTTAGCACACAGGCACACTCCTTTCACACCCCAGAAGGAAGGTCCTGCCCAGGGGATGTGCATAGTCCCAGGAGGGACCTCAGGGTGCAGAGTCCCCTTCCTCAGCCAGCATGTGCTGCATGGAGGCCCCGGCATAGGGAGAAGGAGTCAGTGAGTGCAAGTAGAAGCGAGGGCTCCCCTGACGCCCCACTGGTGGCCCATCTTTGCTAAGAGCACAGGGCGTGCACAGAGAAGTTCTCAGAAGAGGTTGAGAAAGTCTCTTGCTCTGAATCAGACCAATGAAGCTTTGCATTTTCTTGGGTGTCCTTTAGGGGAGCTGTCCCCAAGCTGGGTACAGCAGTAAGACAGTGAGACCTGAGCACTGAGAGTTTCTCTTACTGAGAAATAGATGTCTGTTGCCACTTGGGAATCCATTCCCCGCATTTTCTCTTCCCGACAGAGCTCCACATTTCCCAGCCTTGCAGGACTGGCCCGTCTTGCCTCTAGCTGTGGGCTCTGGGCACTTTGAGCCAATCAGCATATCCCATATGTGGGACCCTGTGATGCGTTCAAGGAACCTGAAGGGAATGGAGGAACCTCAGAGGAATCTGAGGCGTAGATTCTCTTTCTTCTGCTGTGCATGAAGAGTAGAGAATCTTACTATCGCTACTACACAACTATTGCAGCTGCTGCTGCTGTTATTATAAGTACAAGCAACAATATTCTAACACTTGTAGGGCTCTGACTTTATGATGGACACAGTTCTAAGTGCTTTATGTATATTTCGGTATTTAGTACCCACAACAACTCTATGAGATAGATGTTGTTATTGTCCCCATTTTACAGAGGAGGAAAGTAAAGCTAGAGCAGTTATGTACTTGCCCAAAGTCACAGAGTTTCTAAGTGGGGCCAAGATTTAAATCTAGATATAACCATTCTGCTATGTGAAGCTTGTCACTGCTGAAGACATGAGGTGAAGTCTGAAGCCTCGCAGAGGCTAGTCTGAGGCTCTGGGGAGGAAATGCATCCAGAGGAAGCAGAGGTGAGATCTTGTGATTTGAGTCCAGTATCAAGTTCTTCCTGGAGCCAGACACATCCAAGTCTGCCCTTTTGCATTATGAGAATCGATGGATTTTCTCTATTGTTTAAGTCATTTTGAGATGGGCTTTCTTTTCCTTTCAATGAGGAAAAAAATGTGGAATCTGATACCAGGAAATAGGAGCTGAAAGTGCCACACACTGATGTTCAGTGGAGGGAAATGAGAGGAAACCCTTGATTTCAGGCAGCGCGATTAGCACGTCTTGGTGTGCTGTCAAACACTCAACAGTTGAATCGTCTCATGTTGGTTTTTGAAATTCAGACCACTCATCTTTGTATATTGTGGCATTAGAGATCTTGGCAAAAGTTAGGATGTTGAATTTGGCCACTTCTCATAGCCCTCAGTAAGGCTGGTTTTAATTGCCTAATGATATGTAACAAACCACTCCAAAATGCAGTGCTTTTAAACACATATTTATTACAATCTTTCATGGTCCTGTGGGTTGCTTGGGCTCACTTTGGTGGTTCTCCTTTGGGGTCTGTCTTGTTGTGGTCCAGTGGTGGCCGAGTCTGCAGGTGATGTGGAACCTCAGCTGGCTTGGATATCCAGACAGCTCATTCACAGGGCTGGAAGTTGAAGCTGGTTTTTTCCTGGCAGCTCTGCAAGGCTGTTGAGCAGAGTGCCTTCATGGGATATCTCCAAAGCGTGTCAGCTAGGTTTCAAGAGAGAATATTCTAAGCATTCCAAGAGGCCCAGGTGTAAGCTGAAAGACTGCTTATAACCCAGCTTTGGAGGACGACACAAGGGCAAGAACACCAGGAGGTGTGGCTTATCGAGAGACCAATTTGGAGACCAGCTTGCTCCATGAGGCCCAACGAGAAAAATAGGTTTTTACTTTGGATTTGGCCTGAGGAGGAACAGAGAGGCCTCTAGCAGGAAGAGTGAAGATAGGTTTTTTTGGCATGGAGCGTGCAGTACAAATCAACTGGGACTGGAATAACCTGTGGCCTTGCAAGGTTGAAAGTGCTAACCCTTGAGGTATAGACAGGTTGGCTAGGACGTGGGAAAGAGGATACTATTGGGGTGCAGGATGATTGCCTCCTCTACACTCCACAAAAATAAACCCCAGCCAGGTCTTCTGTAACTGGCTCTGATCCTGCCCTCTCTGCCAGGCACACTGCAGACACCCTGCAACGCTGCTTCCAGGAAAAGGGAGGTGTGAGATGCTGTCCTTCCTAGGCTGGAGCTTCAACCTTTGCTGAGACGGAGTGTGAGTGCTGGGGTGGAGGGGGCTGGACCACATTCCAGCATCTAACGCCAAGACTCATCTCAGTTGAAAGATATGACTTGGAAGATAGATTTCTGGCTGCGGCTGCTCCTTCATGGACTAGCTGGAAGCAAATAGGCCATAATTCCACAGAGCCTTAAAAAGAGATTTCCTGATGAAGAAACTCATGTTCAGCTAAACGCAGCCCGTGATTGTTCAATCCCAGGTGAACCTGGAGCAATATTATTTTTTTAAGTTGCATTTCCTTTATTCCTAGGGAGGTCTTAACACGTTTATTGATGGTTTGGTTTTTCTTGTCTATGAATTTCTTTGTATCTTTTATTTGTGCTCCTATTGGATAGCTGTCTTTCTGTTACACATTTATAAAAGCTTTTGACATATTATAGATATTGCCCCCTACCATATATCTGTGTTGTAAATATTTTTCTAATCTATCCATTATCTATTTACTAGTGACATAATTTTCCATTAAAATATTTAGTAATTAAATGACTCTATTTTTTATACATATATAACTTTTGTGTTCTTATCTCTGTTTTAATGGTATCCCTAATACCTCCTGGTCCTCTTCCCCTTGCTCAGTCTGGAAGCTCTGGAAGGGCTTTTTCATCAGCCGGGGATCCTCAGACTCCAGCTCCACCTCAAGTCCAAGGAGTTGATCAAAAATCACTAGTAGAAATGAGGAAAGAAAAAAAGGCTAAAAAATATTTTGGCTCGAGCCATACCTGGACCAGTATATAACAGAGAAGCATTTATTTTTAGCTTGTGCCTGGGCTTTTGATGACAGCCAAAATCAAAAGGAAAATTCCAAAGGGTGGGCGTGACTCAGGGCAAGACCGCAGGCGTCATTGCCTATAATCTGGTAACTACAGCTCATCTTGGCAAAGCACAGAGGGTCAGTACTTTGGGCCTTTGAGAAAGACCTTGGCTGAGAGGTCCCAGTGTGTGACGCCACGTCCTGCCTGGTCCCCTTCACTGCCTTCCTCTTTGTCCCTTCGTCTTAGCGTCACACTTCACTTTATCTTCTCTCTCCTTTCTTCTTCTTCCTTGTCTTGTACCCTATTGTTCTTACTTCTTCTGTTTCCTTTCTTGAGTCAAGGCCTGGTGGGCATTAGATTCAGGGATGATCTGAGGGCCAGTGTGGCCTTGGGACTGCCCAGGGCACAGCTCAGCTGCTGTTTGGGACAACAAGTTAATGGACAACACTCGCATCTTCTGAAGCAGACAGACACTCCTTCCATGAAGTCAGAGCTTCTTCCAGAGAACACAGTTCTGATATCACTTCCCCCTTCTTCACACAATAAAGCTCTAAAAACGGTTATGGATAGGGGCACTAGGTGAATCTTTTGTTCTGATATTTGGTCTTCAATCCCAGTTCCTGACACAGAGCTCCTAAGACCTTTGTAATTTCCTGAAGGACAAGGTCATCTATCATTCAGAGCTTCTAAATCCCTTGGAATTTTCTGGGTGACAGGAGCATATTTTGTTCTAATAAGGTGACTCTTGGTGGGCTTCTGATTGCCTCAGGGTGGGGCTGGTTGTCAGGGGATGAACCATGGGATGAAACCCACCCCCTGACCTCCAAGGAGGGAGAGGGGCTGAAGGTCGAGTTGGTCAACAATGGCCAATGATGTGATCAATCATGCCTATGTAATGAAGCCTCCATAAAACTGGAAAGAACTCCAGATTGCTGAACAAGAGGAGGTTCCTAGAGGGAGGTGCTCCTGGAGGAGGGACAAAAGCACCACACCCTTTTCCACATACCTTGCCCTATGCAACTCTTCCATCTGGCTGTTCATCTGTATCCTTCGTAATATCTCTTATAATAAATGGGCAAACATAAGTAAAATGTTTCCCTGAGTGATGTGAGCCACTCTAGCAAATCAGTCAAATCTGAGGAGAGTGCCATGGGAGCCCCAAATGTATACAGCCAGTCTGTTACAAGTTCTGGGGACCCAGCTTGTGATTGACATCAGAAGTGGGGGCAAGCTTTGCAACTGAGCCCTTAATCTGTGGGGTCTGACTTAATCTCCAGGTAGATAGCGTTAGGATTAAATTGAATTCTAGAATACCCAGCTGGCGTCCAACTGTAGAATTGCTTGGTGCCTGGGGAAAAACTCACACACATTTTGGTGGCCAGAGGTAAACTATTCTGAGTTGAGCATTGTGTGGCGTGTGAGAGTAGAAAAAACACTTAAAAAAATCTTTTACATCTTAGCCAGTAAGGATATTGATAGTCATGCCATCAATTAGTTTTCTTTATCATTTATTAAGCTCCTATTTCATTAAGACCTGTGCTAAGTGCTGAAGAACTCTCTTTAGGCAAAGACTAAGCTCAGGGTTTACTGTGAAAAGAAGACATGTTCAAAAAACAAAATACCTCCAGATAGGATATTACTAGTGTGCAAATAGAAGCATTAAGAACTGTAAGAACAGAAGTGAGAAGAGATCAATAATAACTAAAAAATAATTAGTAATAGCAGAAATATGAGCAATAGTAGAAGTAATATTACTAGAAGTCAAAACCTGTTGAGTGCTTATCATGTGCCATATGCTGTGATAAGCACTTTAAACGCATTCTCTTAATTAATGTTCACAACCAATGTGTGATTTAAGTGCTTCTATGTTTTTCATTTCAAGGTAAAATAAAACAAAACAAAACAACAACAACAACAAAAAAAAAACACCAAGAGGTATAATGAGTTGCTTAACACAAACAGGAAGGAAATGACCAAGCAAGGATCCAAATCCAAGAGTACCTTACACTAGACCCTGGGCCCTGAGGCTGTTTTCTCAAGAAGGCCACATTCAGACTGCACACTAAAGGGTGGAGAGTGTTTGGAAATGTAAGTTTAGCACCATAGGGAAATGGAAGAGCCAAGCAAACACTCTGAAGACAGAACACATTCTGTGTTCCACCGTTGCCCTACCAGAAGTCATAATGACCCCTAAAGCTACAAGAAATGAATAACCGGTACTGGCCTAGGAACAGAAAGATAAATTGATGGAATGGAGGAAAGTCCAGACACTCCTAGATATATGGGATATTAGTTTGGAAAAGGATGACATTTAAAATCAGTGGCTAAATGATAGGCTATTCTAAAATAAATGGCATTAGATTTCCTGGAAAGGCCAAAATAAAGTTGTACTTCAACTTCACAGATTATTTAATCATATATATGTATATATGAAGAATGAAAGGACTAAATAAATATTTTAAAAGAATTTAAAAAAACTATCAAAATGCTTTGACAGTTTTGTGGTAGATAAGTTATTTCTAATCTAAACACAGAACCCATAAGCTATAGGGAAACACATCTACAAATTTGACTATATATAAACTGAAGCATCTGATCAGCAGAAATTACTAAAAACAAAGTTAAATATTTTAAAGAAAATGTTTGCCGTTGAGGACAGGCACGGTGGCTCATGCCTGTAGCCTAGCACTTTGGGAAAACAAGTCAGAAAGATTGCTTGAGGCCAGGGGTTCAAGACTAGACTGAGCAAGAGTGAGACCGCGTCTCTACAAAAAAGAGAGATGGCATCACGGATTTTCTATCACATTGACAATATTAAAAACAAAAGCAAATGGTTCGACTGTACCAGGGATGGTGGGAGGGTGAGGAAAAGCACAGTAGGGAAGAAATGCATTTGATTGTCTTCACAGCACCTACTTTGTTTGGGTACCACTGTCTTCTGCATCCAAGCCCCCGAATGGTCATGTGTTCACAGAGCCTCGTCCACCCTAGAAGGCTGGGACATTCAAAGGGGAGGACTATGTTCTTTTAAGTTTTTAATTAAAATTTTTATTTGGAGGTAACGGCAGATTCACAAGCAGTTGTTAAAAAATAATACAGAGACAGTGCCTGTATCCTTTAGTCAATTTCCTCCCATGGTAACATCTTGCGAAGTTAGAGCACAGTATCGCAATCTTGACACGGATACAGTCGAGATGCAGAGCTTCCGTCACAATCATCTCCCACATCCTTTTATAGCTGCACCCACTTCCTTCCCACTCCCACTGCCTCCTCACGCCCCGGACACCACTAATTTGTTCTCCATTTCTGTAATTGCATTGTTTCAAAAAGATTATATATGTGGAACCATACAGTATGTAACCTTTTGGGATTGACTGTTTTTCACTCAGCGTAATTCTCTGGTGATTTTTCAAGGTTCTTGTGTCCATCGATAGTTCGTTTCTTTCTATAGCTGAGTAGCATTCTATGGTGTGGATATACCGTGATGTAACAATTCACCCTTTGAAGGGATGGATCGTTTGCATTTTGGGGCTACTATGAATAAAACTTCCATAAACATTCATGTACAGCTTTTTGTGTGAACATAAGTTTTCATTTCACTAGAGAAAATGCCCGAGATTGTGATTGTTGAGTAGTTTAGTAGTTACATCTTTAGTTTTTTTAACTGCCAAATTGTATTCCAGAATGGATGCACCATAATATTATACATTCCTACTATGAGTAATCTAGTTTCTCTACGTCCTTGCCAGTAGTTGGTGTTGCCACTGTTCTTTATTTTATCCTTTATAATATTATGCAGTGACATCTCATTCTGATTTTAATGCTCATTTCTCTAATGGCTAATGAAAAGATGTCCATGTACTATGTGACTTTTTGTGGATTGCATTAACTTGTTTTTAGTATTCCATTTTTATATGTAGTGTTTTCCAGTGTATCTTTGTGTAGCTTTTTTAGTGGCTATTCTAGGTATTTACACAAAATCATAGTCTACTTGTTTCGTCCTTTTACCAGTTTGACTGAAGTCTAGAAACTTTATATCATTTTTTCCCCTCTGTTTATAATTGTCTTAAATATTTCATCTACTTTCATTTAGAACCACATCATAGAGTGCAATGAGTTTTGCTTCCATTGTCAAATATACCTTAGAAAACTCAACAGGGAAGGAAGGTTTATTATATTTATTCATACTTTTTGCTTACCACGTTCTGTCTTCTTTTTTATCTTCCAATATTCTCTCTTTCATCATTTCCTTTCTGCTTAAAGAACTTTGTTTAGCCATTCTTTGGGCAGGTCTGCTGGTGATAGATTCTCTGTTTTCCTTCATCAAAGCGTGTCCTTATTTCCCCTTCATTCCAGAGGGACATTTTCATTGGGTGCAGGATTGTGGGTTGATTGTTCTTTTCTTTCTGCACTTGAAAAATGTTTTGACACTTCCTTCTGGCCTGCATGATTTCTGACAATCAATTCATGTGTTTGAATTATTTTTCCCCTATAGGTAAGATGCTAGATAGCCTGCTGTTTTCAAGACTTTTTCTTTGACTTTAGTTTTAAGACATTTGATTAGGATTTGTCTTGGTACAGAATCTTGAGTTTATCTTATTTGGAATTTTCTCACCTTCTCGAATATGTAGATTTACATCTTTGTGTCAGATTTAAGAATTTTTCAGTCATCATATATTGAATTTTTTTTTTTTTTAAGTACGGAAAAGCCCTGCCATTTTTCTCTTTTCTTCTGGGACTATAATTACACAAACATTAGATCTTTTGTTATAGTCCCTCAGCTCCCTGAGGCTCTGTCCATTTTTCTTTTTCTCTCTATTTTTTCCCTATTGTTAAGATAGAGTAATTTCTATCCAGTTCACCGATTCCTTCTCCATTCTGCTGTTGAGTACATCCATCGACTTGTTAATTTCAATTACTGTATCTTTTTGTTCTAAAATTTCGATTTGGTCTACTTGGTGACTCCTTATGTCTTTTCTTTCTTTGCTGAGAATTTCTGTGGGTTTTCTTTTTTCATTTTTTTTTAAGCCTGTTTATAATTGGTCACTGAAGCATTTTCATGATGGCTGTTTTATAGCCTTTGTCAGGTGATTCTAGTATCTGCACATATTAGTGTTGTCATCAATTGATTGCCTATTTTAATCCAAGTTGGGATTTCCTGGCTCTTGGTATGACAAGCAGAGAATTTTTTATTAAAAACTGGACATTTGGGGTATTATGGTATAAGATTCTGGATCTTGCTTAAACCTTCCTTTTTTAGTTGGCTTTGTTTGACACTGCTCTGAGGAAGGAGAAGGGGGTGCAGAGTGTAGTTTCTGCCAACTTGGGGTAGAATTCCAAGGTCCCCACTCAGCCTCTGTGA
This sequence comes from Eulemur rufifrons, assembly GCF_041146395.1. NCBI lineage: Eukaryota > Metazoa > Chordata > Mammalia > Primates > Lemuridae > Eulemur > Eulemur rufifrons. Next base: position 11,600,443 of record NC_091010.1, read on the forward strand.
ACACCCAGGTTCGGGTGGGCTCTGTGTTGCTGCTGTGTGAGGATGGGGTTTTCACATGGCTCCTCACTAGGCTTGGGTCATACCCCCTGGCTGGGGCGGTGAGAGTGCCTCCTTAATGCCCTCTGCATGGCCTACAATGACACTGCAAAGAGGAGGCCTTGATACCACTTAGGAGTAATAAAAATTCTGACTCTCCACTAGGTCTCCAGTGGAAATTGGGAGGGAGACCTCTTGATTGCTGGTTGGGAAGAGAAATCCAGGCTTCTCACATTGGTGTCATAGTGCAGTAGAGTAGGGGGTGGTCATTACTGCCCAGCACAGATGAGTGTCCTGGCTCCCTGCTCAGCTTTTGCTGATACTCATGGTGGTGCATGCAGGGAGGTGGTACGTGTGGGGAGGTGGTGTGTGTGGGGAGGTGGCATTGGGGGCACCTCCATGCAGCCTGGCAGTGTGGCAATCTGGGCTCTCTACTTGGCCATTCCTGGCAGAGGGTGGGATGAACCTACAGTCTTTCTGTGGTGTTTGGTGGGAGTAGAGTATTTATTGTCTAATATTTTTCTGTTTTGCTAGGCTTCCTTTTTCCTCTTCCTTTCACTATAGAGAGCAGACTTTTGTTGGGGCATTTTTTTTTTTTGTCCATGTCCATTGGCATTTCTGGGTTGCTGGTTCCTCAGCTTCATGTACCTGAGTCTGCGGAATATGAACCAAATGAAAACCCAGGGAACTCACCACTATGTTTTATTTGGGTCCCTGAAGTCCCAGGCCCGTCTGCCTTCATTTCTCCAATTTTCAGAGTCTCCTTATGTTTGTTTTATATATAATGCCTAGGACTTTTAGTTGTACTTAGCGGAGGAATTAGAGAAAATGATGAGAAAATCGTCCTGCTTTCTGTACCATGACATTATAATACATTTTCAGCATCTGCTGAGCAGGGTCCCTCTTATCCATCTGCTTTATGCATTTCGTGAATATTATCAGACTATTTCATACATTCTGAAAGATCATTGTATCTCATTTCAAAAGAACAACCACAAACTTGGAGTTTTAATTTGCATCAAGTTAAATATATTTATACATTTTATATCAATTATGGGAGAAATCATGTTTTTATAATAGGAAGTCTTACATCCAAAAATATGCTATGTTCTATTTCTTCCTATTTTATTTTATGTTATTTAAGATCTAATAGTTTTCCTTTAACAGGTTGAATACTTTTTATTGTTAAATGTATTCCCAAGAAATCCATTTCATTTAGTTTCTGTCATGAATTGATTATTTTTTCTCCATTTATGTCTTGTATGCATGCTATTGGTTCTGTATACCTACCTTGTATCTAGTCACTTATCAAATACTCTTACTAATCTTTTTAGTGTTTTACAAGAATCTTTTGAGCTTTACAGACATGCAATCAAATTATCAATAAAAGGATTTTTAAATCATTTACTCCTAATCTTCATAGCAATGTGTTTTGCTTCATTAGTTTAGTGACCAAACAACAACTGAAAAAAAAATACCTCTTCATGTGAGAATGGTTGAATAAATCTTGATTTGTCCACAAAATTGAATGTTAACTCCCTGTGGAAATAAGTTAACTTGGATAGATTTCAACTATAAAGGGAGATAGGAGAAAGCAAAATTCAGTAATATGATCCCATTTTTCCTAAAACAACAGAAAATTATCTGTATGCTGTTGTATACACAATATATGTGTATATAATTATATAAGTAGAGGGAAAGCTATGAAAAGATATCAGTAGGGTTATACTGACAGTGGTAGATGAGCAAAAACAAACAAACAAAAAGATTGCATTGCACCAAAATGTTGGTCACCATAGAAACAGCACATATGACACAATCCCATTTGTGTTAAATTACACAGAGTTCTGTAAAGAGACACATGGAGTGATGGCCAAAGCCATGTCAGGGGTGCCCATGATTTCAGGTGGAATTTTAGGAGAATTTATTTTCATTTTTACTTTTTATGAATTATTCAAAATGTTTACTATAAGCATATATGTCCATAAAAACACAGGATAGAGCTTTTCTTTCATGGTAACATGGTAGAAATTTAAAAAAAAAAATAAGCAAAATGCCATTAAGGCAGTTTCAGCTTAAGAATAAACCTAAGCCTTTTGCAAATATGTGTAATGTTTGTTAAACTTCTTTGATGGAAAGTACCAGAAACTGAAAGACTAACAATAGGGACCAGATAACCAATTAGAATAGACTTAATTGAAGAGAAAACTTGAAACGGTCTTGGGAGGATAAAGGCCTGAGAAGCCCTGTCAGTCTAGAAAATGGGAATTAATAGGCAATTTCCCAATACTTTAGGGCAAATATACTCTGATTGTTTTTCTGCTAGGGATCACTGGGAGCAAGATTCAAAGTCCTAAGTGACAGAGTTGGAGTGTCCAAGTTTGGGTCACGTGCTCAGCGTTTACTCAGAGGCGGCTTAGCCTTGTCCAAGTTTATGCGAGGTGGAGAAGTGAAATAGTTTCCTTAAATGGGATTGGGGTGCACTAACCAAATCAATCTGGGAAGATGGAAAAATACCAGCTGTTCGTGCAGGGATTCAGGAAGGTTGAGAGTCTGCTGGGGGCTGCTGTGTCCGTCTGGGTTCCTTCCTCCCCAAAGCTGGGGCTTCTCTGCTTTCCTCTCCACTTGGTACATTCACAGGACTCCTTTTCTTTCCAGTGTCACCATCTCTGCCACTACTTTTCCTTCGCGTCTGTCTTGCCTGTTGGAGTTCAGGCTCCAACTTCTTCAAATAGACACGAGGGGATACAATAAATCAAAACAGAGTAAAAAGATGAAGGTGCATTACAAACCGTCTCAGTGCAGGGGACAAATGACCTGAGGAAAGTCAAGTCAAAAAAAGTAACTACAAGGGAAGATGGAGAAATGCGATTGGTGAGAGAAAATATTCCTAACTGGCCCAGCCTGGCAATGGGCAGTTAGACATCTACTGAGAGGAGAACCACCCATCCAAAAAAAAAGCCCAGGAGATTTTAAAAGAGAAAAGTTTCCTTCTTCACAAGGGACCCACCAGTAGAGACTTTGTTCAGCACCTGTGTTGGGCACCCAGCCTCGAGGCACCTTCCTGGGTGTGGTGCCTGTTTACCGATGCTTAGTGGCTCAGAACAGCAATTACTCTTTCTCTCAGGTGCAGTGTGCTGGGGTAAATCTTCTTGCCACAGGTGTGCAGGTTGCCTGGGGCATCTCTCCTTTATTCTGGGCCCAGACAGAAGGGCAGCAGGCACTGGGAGAGGGTTTTTCTCGTGGAAATGGCACAAATGGGAGAGGACAAGCCCACCCATGCCAGCACATCGTGAGCTTTCCTTTGCGTCGCATCTGCTAACATCTCATTGGCCAAAGCAAATCACTTGCTGCATTCCAGGTCTAGAGCTGGAAGTTCCTACTCCCGTGGGTGTGTGGCTGGGGGCAGGCAGTGAAGGTTTTTGAACAATGGAAACCGTCTCCATCGCCACGAGATCCTGCCTGAGTGTGTCAGGGGACTGGCAGAGAGGCCAGAGCTTGGTAGATGTGTTCTGTAGTGGCTTTTCCTTTTCCAGTGGGACAACAATAAACTGATCACAAAAAAGTATTGAAAGATAAGAAAAAAAGGAAAAGAGAGAATAAGGAGTCTAAACCTATATTAAATGCTAGCCATCATCGTTTTAGAATGACAATATGATATGTGATTAGGATTTTCTATAATATATCATTTTTAGCATTTTCTGCAATGGAAAGCTAATATTTTCATAGTCAGAAATAACACACACACAAAAGAGAGGAACCAAGCAAGAAACGAAGGAAGGAGGAAAGAGTCCTCCGAGGAGTTTTTCTTCTCAGCTAAAGGAAGCAAGAACAACATGGCACTGATAAAGGGGGATGGAAGAACATTTGGGTTTCTTTCTTTCTTTCTTTTTTTTTTTTTTTTTAAATCACTATAGCTTTTAAAGGGAAAGAAAATGCTACAAAGTGCCCATTTTTCCATGCTTGTTAAATTCTGCACTCAGGGCAGAGGCTAAAGATCACATTTTTATAAGGCATTGATTTTTTTTTAAGAGTGCAAGAGATAGAAAACCTTTAAAAGAATTAACGTTCATTCTCAATTCTGTTAAGAGGCTGATGATTTATTGGGTCAAGGATGCTGACTTCTCCTATTCATCTTCTCTCAGTTTCCTCATCTGCAAAGTGAAGATGCTGAATGCAGCGATCTCTAAGGTCCCTTGAAGTTCTAACTTTCAGTAATTCTAATATTTTTCCAGCAGCTCAGTTATCTCCAGATCTACTATTTGAAAACATATGCTCCAAAGTGAGAGGTCTAATTCTTTATCCCGCTTCATACTAACACTTTTATAGTAGCTAGCATAGCACAGCAGCACATGTGGGCAATTCTTTTACTATTATTTTCTAGTTATATGAATATTCGTAGGTATAAAAATTTAAAAATATTAAAAAATCACCTACAATCCCACTACTGTCATCCTTCACAATAAGTTTCTAACATTTTTCCAGTATATCTGTATCATAATTTATTTTGAAGAATTATTGATCTCATTTTTTTACTTTATATATTGTGACATTTCCTCATGCAATTAAATTACCTTCTAAGCAATTATCTTTAATGGTTAGACAAGTTTTAATAACTTTAAAATTTTTCTTTATAACTGGTATTATCAGTAATCTATTTTTTGACCTTTATGCTCTTTCAGTTTGGGGGTGGGATTAAATTCATGGGTTTTGAGATTCAACATTCTGAGTTTGAAATTCTGGGTCTATTATCTACAGACTGTATGACTACGGACTGGGGTCTTAACTTCTCAAAGCTTTATTTTCCTGGTCTACAAAATACAAATGCAGTACAGTACCTGTATGTATTGTCTGTAAGGTTTATATGTATATACGAGTATATACTATCAATGTAAGGTTTCTCATGAAGACTAAATAAATAATTTAATTTATTGTGTAGCATTCCAGTATTCCTGATTTGAGTATAAGGAAGATAAATCTGTATATGCACTTGTAAAGCAATTGCCCTTGTTCTCAAACTGGGTAAAATATAACATGAGCTGAACAGGAAAAGGAAGGGGGTCATTGTGAATCTATCTCCCTTGCACCTCCAGCACCAGATGCCTCTGTGAAGTTGAGTCAGGCGCCATGTGCCCTTTGCATTTCTGCACCCTGAGAATAAGCCCTGGATGATGTGAAGCAAAGCACCCACAAGCCATCCTTCTTGTATTGACTCTTTGTGTCCTGAACTGCTTGGCCCTCATTGGATCATCCAGTATGAACAACCTGTTGGGCAGCCTGGAACACACTTGATCCCCCACTCACACAGAGCAGCACTCTGCCTTTTAAAAGGTGCCTAGCACAGTGCCCCGTAGTGTAAGAACTCACTGCATTGGAGCTATGCTCAGTATTTCCATTTTTTCACTCAATAAATAATGAGCATCCTTGTATGTCCCTTTTTTTGCCAGCTATTTAACATTTATGTATTTAGTTATTTAATTTTTTAAATTGAAAAATAAAAAATATATATATTTGTGGTGTACAACATGAAGTTTTGATATATGTGTACATACATTGAAATAACTAAATTGAGCTAATTAACATATCTATTACCTTACATACTATTTTTTAATTAATTTTTTTTGTGGTAAGAGCATTTGAATTCTACTCTCTTAACTAAAAGTAGACCTACCTTCCAATCCAGCAATCCCACTATGGGTGTTTACCCAAAGGAAAAGAAGCCATCATATCAAAAAGACATATACTTGTATATTAATCACAGCACAATTCACAATTGCAAAAATATGAAATCACCTAAGTGTCCATCAGCTGATGAGTAGATAAAGAGAATGTGGTACAAGTATATACCAGGGAGTACTACTCAGCCATAAAAAGGAATGAAATAATTTCTTTGGCAGCAACTTGAATGGAACTGGAAGCCATTATCCTCAGTGAACTGCTCACTGGAAAAACAAATTCCACATATACTCAGTTATAAGTGGGAGTGAAATGATGGGTATACTTGGTCAGGCAGAGTGGTATAATGGACTTGGAAGACTTATGGGGGGGTGGGAGGAGGAGGAGGGATCAAAACTACCTGTCAAAACAAATGTGCACTATCTGGGTGATGGGTGCATTAAGTGCCCTGACTTCACTGCTATGCAATTCACCCATGTAATAAAAAAGTGTAGCCCCTAAATCTATTTAAATAGAATAAAATTGATAAATAAATTAAAAAATAAAGTATAATAAAATCTACTCTCTTAGCAATTTTCAAGTCTCTTATTATTTCCTCAAGACAGTATCTTAGACATGTAATTATCCTTTTAAGTATGGGCACTTTTAAGGCTTTTAATAAATATGGATCACTTGCCCTCAGAATGATTTAACAAATTTATACTTACTCTAATTTAGAGAGGATCTACTTCCCAATGTTTTTGCCAAAATTAGTTACTATAAAACACATAACTAAGTTTTGTTTTTGTGATTCTAAAAGTAATATATACATGCTTATTAAAAAAGCACCTGAAATTTTTTTAAAGCAAGTATATTTTTTTGGACAAAATTAGCTCTGCACCATTATATTTAATGCAAGCTAGTATCCCACAGGATGGCAGTATTTTATTTAGCCAGTTATTTATTAATAGGCATTTATATTGGTTATATTATTTTGCTACTTGGTAAATTTCACAATGAGTCTTGAATATGTATCTTTGTGTGTTTGTCCAATTACGCCCTTGGTGCGAATTTTAGAAGTGAATTTTTTGAGTTAAAGGATAAGCAGCCTTATAAGTTTATTTTTTAAGTACTCATTACCAAATCACTGCTTTTTAGGTTATACTAACTTAAACTTGCTTCAGTTGTGGCTAGTTTTGCACACTCCTGATAATAACAATTATTGTTATTTTTAACCTTTGTTAATTTTCAGGAGGAAAAAAATATAATCATTTGTTTCTAAATTATATTTCTTTATTAATAAACTTGAATCCGTTTGCCTATGTTTACAAACCATTTGCATTCATCTTTTGGGGAGTTTCTATATTCTTTTTTCCATTTTTCTTTTCTTTTTTTTTTTCCATTTTTAATTTTTTTTTGCTAACGATAAAAGTAGGGTTTTCAAGTGAAAGTTAGAATTATTTTTTCTTTTTTATTTCAGCTTATTAGGGGGGATTCAAATATTTAGTTACATGTATTGCCCTTGCCCCACCCAAGTCAAAGATTCAGTCATGTCCATCCCCCAGACGGTGCTCACTGCACCCATTAGGTGTGTATAGATAGACCCATTCCCTCCTCCCTGTTCCCATCTGCCTGACACCCAATGAATGTTATTACTATAAGCGACTTAAGTGTTGATCAGTTAATACCAATTTGATGGTGAGTACATGTGGTGATTGTTTTTCCATTCTTGGGATACTTCACTTAGTAGAATGTGTTCCAGCTCTATCCAGGATAATACAAGAGGTTCTAGATCACCATTGTTTTTTGTGGCTGAATAGAACTCCATGGTAGACATATACCACATTTTATTAATCTACTCGAGTATTGATGGGCACTTGGGCTGTTTCCACATCTATACAATTGTGAATTATGCTGCTATAAACATTTGAGTGCAGATGTCTTCTTTATAGAATGTCTTTTGTTCTTTTGGGTAGATGCCCAGTAATGGGATTGCTGGATCAAATGGTAGATCTACTTGTATCTCTTTAAGGTATCTCCATATTGCTTTCCACAGAGGTTGTACTAGTTTGCAGTCCCACCTGAGTGTTCCTATCTCTCCGCAACCAGGTGAACATTTATTATTTTGGGACTTTTTGGTAAAGGCCATTCTCACTGGAGATAACTGATATCTCATTGTGATTTTGATTTGCATTTCCCTGATGATTAGAGATGTTGAACATTTTTTCATATGTTTGTTAGCCATTTATCTTCTTTTGAAAAGTTTCTGTTCATGTCCTTCATCCACTTTTTGATAGGGTTGTTTTATTTTTTCTTGCTGATTTTCCTGAGTTCTATATAGATTCTACTTATCAGCCCTTTATTGAATGTGTAACATGTGAATATTTTCTCCCATTCTGTAGGTTGTCTGTTTGCTCTCGTGATAGTTTCCTTAGCTGTGCAGAAGCTTTTTAATTTGATCAGTTCCCATTTATTTATTTTTGTTGGTGGTGTGATTGCCTTTGGGTTCTTCTTCATAATTTCTTTGCCTAGGCCAATGTCTATAAGAGTTTTTCCAACATTTTCTCCTAGAATTCTTATAGTTTCACCCCTTAGGTTTAAGTCTGTTATATTTATGGAGTACATAGTGATGTTTTGATACATATAAAATATAGTGATGATATCAGTGTATTTGGCATATTTATCACCTCAAACATTTATCATTTGTGTTGGGAATGTTCAATATCTTTCTTCTAGCTATTTGAAGCTATATGATCCATTACTGTTAACTCTAGTCATCCTACAGTGCTATAGAAACCTAGAACTTTTTCCTCCCATCTACCTGTAATTTTGTATAGCAAATCTCTCCCTTCCCATTTCCCTTTTGTTTGCTATATATACTATTAATATTATTTAAATAATAGTATTAATAATTATTATATATTATAAATAATTTAATATATATTAACATTATTCTTTATTAACAAGACTATTTTTCATATATATTTAAAGTATTTGTCTAGTTTTCTTTTTTTGGTTCTTAGCTGCCCTTTTTACACACTTTAGCTTAATTTAATTTTTTAATTGACAAATAATAATTGTATATATTCATGGGGTACATGGAGATGTTTTGATACATATAATGTATAGTTATGAGGTCAGAGTAATTAGAATACTCATCATCTAAAATATTTATCATTTCTTCGTGTTGAAAATATTCAATGTCTTTCTAGCTATTTGAAACTGTATCATATATTATTGTTAACTATAGCCATCCTATAGTGCCATAGAACACTAGAACTTATTCCTCCCAGCTAGCTGTAATTTGATGTCAAGCTTAAAGTGGCCTTCTTATTCCTAGATTACAAACATATATTCTAAGTTTTTCTTGAATCTTGAACTCCTCTAGAATTATTTAGGTGTAAGCTATGAGATCAGAATCTAATTTTATTTTGTCCAAACTTAGCCAGTTTTTCTAGCACCATTTGATAAATAATCCATTATTCCTTTTATGCATTTAAAATTCACCTATCACATATGCTAGATTCCATTTTATTTGTCTGTTTCAGAAATCTCAGTTTCCTTTCACTGTCCTGTTGTTAGGGTGTGCACCAACTGTATGGGTTAAATCACTGCATCTTTTAATGTGCCCTAAAACATGTGCTCCTTAATTGCTCTTTATGAACCTTTCTTCTCTGTTTCCATGGAAATATGATTTCAGTACAAATCAATTTTTTGTTGAGTTAAGAAATATTCCCATTTTAATTTTGATAAAACTGATAAATTTATAGATTAATTTATAGGGGAGAATCATAGCTTTGCAACAGTGAGTCCTTCCACCCAAGAACGTGCTTGGTCTCATAATTACACCATTTAGTCAAGTTTTGTAGTTTTCTTCAGCTAAGTCTTGTTAAATTTATATCTTTTTATGTCCCAGCGTTTGTTCCATAACATCAATAGAACTTTTTTCTTAATAGTTCTAGTTTATAATTACAGCTTTTTCTTTTGTAACAGTTACAATTCATGGCCTTATTGCGGTACAGCCTTAATCATTTTAATACATTTCAATCTGATATTTTTAGTTTCTTCCAGATAAGCAATAATATTTGTAAGCCACAGTAATTTTGGCCCTTCTCTTTAATTATTACCCTTTTTTTCTTCGTGACATTAACATATACAATATTTACAGTGATGCTAGGCTTCCTTTGTTTCTCCTTACTTTAATGGGAATGCTTTAAGACCTGTATGATATTTTCTATTGATTTCAGATATATATTCTGTATCACACCAAATAAGTAGCTTTCTATTTTGTCTTAGAATTTTTTTTTCGTTTTAGCTAGGAACAAATGTTGAAATTTACCAAGTTCTTTTGTAGCATCTATTGAGATGTTCATGAATTTTTTCTTTTTAACCTATAATGTGATGAATTAAATACATACATTTCTAGTATTAAACTCCATTTGTATTTCTAGAATAAACTCCATACAACTTCTTTGACTCTATTTTATGATATGCTCTGGGATTCAGTTTTCTAAACCTTGGTTTTTGCTGTTGCAGCATTTTCACCACCCTCCTCATTATTATTGTATACCAGCAAGCATTATCAGACATAAGCTGAACGCATGAAAGATTTTAGAGTTTATTTATATCATTTTTTAATCTTCACGATTATTCTTAAGGTAAGTATTATTATTCCACTTTAGAAAAAAAATTTAGAATGGTTAAGTGTCTAAGTCACAATTTTTTTTTACAACAGAGCAAGAATTTAAATATATGTCTGTTTAACTTCTAAGCCTACCATTTTAATCATTTCATGTGCCCTTTTTATTTAGTAGAAAGATTGGTCTGTAGATTATTTTTCTTAGTGCTCTATTTGTCAAATTTTATTATTAGGGTTATGCTAGTCTAATAAAACAAATTGAAATGCCTCCTGCCTTTTCCAATGTTATTAAATATCTTAAATAGCATAGAATTAAAAATGTTCTCCATATCTAGGAATATACCTATTTTATCATTCTAAAAATGTGTGTATTCCTGTTTCATTTCATTTTACCTTTATCAGAATTGCTCGATTTTACACATTCTATTGGTATTTTAAAAGAAAAAAAAAAATCTCACTTTACATATCAATTGTAATGTGTTTTTCCAATTTGTTTCAGTTTGAGAGTTTTATTTTAGCTTCTTGCATTAAATATTCCTTTGATTTATTTTCTAAGATGATGATCAAGATGATAATTAAGACTATAAACAAAGCTCACGCTTTTGTTTCCCTCTTACTTCCAATGTCCTGCTGAAAAGACCCTGCCAATATAACAGGGATAGATCACACACAGTCAGTAGAGCACAAAAAGGGTGACACCTGACATACCAGAAATTTAGTCCTTGTCTATAGTTAATGAGGAGTGGTCTCAGCTAACTGTAATGCCCACACAACATGAGAAAAAATAATCCTATCTTATTGTAAGCACAGAAATGTTGGGATTGTTTGTCATTGTAATATAAGGTAGCCTAAGATGACTGATTCAGCAAGCTTGAATAATCATCTTTGAATTCAGGTGAAAGAGAGAGAGGTAAAAATTTAAAGATAAAGAATAAAATACATGTGGGGTAGATCTAGTAATTTCAAAACACATATGAAAGTTATTCAAAAATATATTTTGATTGGACTGGAAATACCTGAAGGGTGCAGGCTAATCAGGGGAGAGCTGTGTTCTTTATGACATTTAATATGAATGATTCCCATTGAGGAATGTGTCACCATTTGTGTGTCCCCTTACTTTCCTTCAGTGCAGTTTTCCAGGTTTCTTCCTACAGGTCCTGAACACTTTTCCATTATTTGAAGGGAAAGGGATGTTAATTTTAAACATCTGCATTTTAAAAATTCACCAAAGTCAATCTGAAATTTGGTAAATTCAGATTTAACCTATTTTTGCTAGAATGCCCTCTGAGCTTCTATTTGAAGAATAGTGTGATATTATAATCAATGGGTGAGCTTTTAAGAATGGAAATTTCTGGGATCATCCCTAATAAAAAATTCTTATTTCCAAAATAATTTTAAAATGTGACTTGAGATAATTCATCTCCTTTGTCCCCTGCTCCTGGATATTCAGAAAACCAAAGCCCCCTGCTATGGTCTGAATGTGCCCCCACCCACACCAAATTCATGTGCTGAAACCTAATCACAAATGCGATGGTATTAAGAAGTGGAGCCTTTAGGAAGAGATTAAGTCATGAGGGCAGAGCTTTCTGGGATGGGATTAGGGCCTTTATAAAAAGGATTGAGGGGGTGAGTTCCCCCCTTCTGTCCCTTCTGCCACAAAAGGACACAATGTTCGTCCCCTCAAGAGGATGCGGCAGCGAGTTGCCATCTAGGAAGCAGAGAGCAGCCCTCACCAGACATAGAGCCTGCCCGCACCTTTATCATGGACTTCCCAGCTTCCAGAACTGTGAGAAATAAATTTCTGTTCTTTACAAATTACATTTTCAGGTATTGTGTAATAGCAGCACAAACAGACTAAGGCAGCCTTTCATTTTCTGAATTTGAAGATATATGGCAAGACAATTTCAGAGCCTTGATCTCCAAATGTGCAGTCATTTTTCACTCTCAGCTTCTAAGTAAGAAAAAAAAAGAATATATAATTGTGATTGAAAAATCAGTTCTTTTGCTTTCTGTAGGGATGTTGTAATGGATGTTTAAAATCAGTTATTTAAAAATAAAAATGAAGTCATAGTACAATTTGTGAGGGCAATCTCTCTGAAGTTCTTATTTCTATTATTTGAAAATGTATCACACAAAATAATCTCTCAGCTAATAAAGAAAAAAGAACACCTGATTTTTAAAATAAAAATACATTTTTATCCGAATTAGGTAGCATATTCCAGAGAAAGAAATTTTAAAAATGAACCTCACCTATCCTTTCAAAATTACTATCCATTATGTGCATACATCTCTCTGCACCCCATTGAATTACCGTTATTTTTTTCTATGATTTTTTTTACATAATTGGGATCATACTGTATGTAACAATCATAATCAGTGGACATGTTAGTCCACTATTGCTATAAAATGTGGTGTAATTATATACATAGCAGCTTACAACAATAAACTCTCATTCTCATGCTTAGAGGTTCTGCAATGTGGCTACCCCGCATGACAGATCCTGGGCCCAGGTTGGAGTTGTGGTAGTTTTCTAGAGTAGTTCATTCTCAAGGTGAAGTCTGAACACTTCCAGGGGAGCTAATGGAACCATATTACTCCTGTCAGTGGCTTAAACTCAAAACTGTTACACTGCCATTTCCACGGACATCCATGTCAAAAGCAGATCATATGGTTAAAGTTAATGTCCTAGGGTAGACTTTCTCCATGGAGGTTGGGATGGAGCGAGCAGGAGGCGATGGTTTCTAAAGTGACAAATGTGGCAATTTATCCTCTTATTCATTATGTTAGGGAATGCTCAGAGTTCATGTAAAAATCACTTACAATCATTAAGGAATAAATTTAAAAGAAGAGGTGCTTAACTCCTTTAATTTTTAAGACTTAAAATTAGTTGATTTGGCAAGAGAACTTTGCTGCATTCTCAAAATATTGCAGAAAACATATAGTGCATATTTTGTAACACTGGAAATACATAAAAAATCAAGGTGTGTCTGCAGAATTGAAGATTAATAACAGTTGCAAATATTCTTGTAGTTCAGATGTCTCCATGCACTGCTCAATGGGGTATAGCTGTACTTGAAATAAGCCTCTTCTTCGATAAGATGTTGAATGCAGGAACCTATGTATGAGAAGAAAACTGGGAAGAAATTTGAGGAAATCCCTAGCAAACTAGTGCTCTTTTAGGGGAAAGGCTTCCTTTTGTGAAAATGAAGTAGACTGTAGTTTGAGTTGATCTGGAATGGGTGGTTTGGTAGGCTAATGACCTACAAAGGTATTCAGCTCCTAATAGCTGGAGCCTATGAATGATGTTTTATATGGCAAAAGGGACTTCACAGGAGGGTTCAATTAAGGATCTTGAGGTGGGAGATATATTGGATTATCTGGGTGAACCCTAAATGTAATCACAAGTGTCCTTATGGGAGGGAGGGAGAGGGAGGTTTTACTGCAGAAGAGAAGGTGTTGTGATAATGGAAACAGAGATTGGAGTGATGCGCTCTGAAGTTGGAGGAAGGGGCCCACAAGCCACGAAGTACAAGTGGCCGCTTGAAGCTGCAAAAAAAAAAGGCAAAGAAATGGATTCTCTACTAAAGCCTCCAGAAAGCATGTGGCCATGCCAACACCTTGATTTCAGCCCAGGGAAACCCACTGCAGACTCTGGTCTCCACAACTGTAAGAGAAGAAACTTACATTGTTTTAAGTCACCAAGTTCATGGCAATTTGATACAGCAGCCATAGGAATTTAAAACAGATGATACCTGAGAACATTTGGAAAATTTCTAAATTGACCAACATATTAGGATACTCTGCTCTGAAAAAAAAAATCATCACAAACTTTTGTGTAACGTGCAATATTTGATTAATTAAGTTTCTGTAGGATAAGTGTGTCTTGGGCACTCCTCACTTGAGGAAGTTGTTTGGTTTGAAGACTATGAATGTGGCCTTCCATCTGTCATGAGTTGGATTGTGTCCACCAAAAAGATTTTGACACCTCAATCTCTGGTACTTGTGAATGTGACCTTATTTGGAGATAAGCTCTTTGCAGATGATCAAATTAAGGTGAGGTCTTTAAGGTGGGCTGTAATCCAATGTAACTGGTGTCCTCATCATAAGGGGAAATCTAGACACAGCGGCAAACAGCTATGGGGGAAGATGATGTAAAGGCACAAAGATAATACCACCCATAGCCAAAGAACACCTGAGGCCACGAGAAGCCAGGACAGATGCATTGAACACAGCCTCCCTCACAGCCCTCAGAAGGAAGGGATCCTGCTGACACCTCAGCTTCACACTTCTCGCCTTAGGAACTGAGGCAATACACCTCTGTTGCTTAGGCCACCCAGTGTGTGGCATTTCATCTGGCTTCCTTTGGCAGCCTTAGGAAACGAACACACATTCATCAATGAGAATTTATGCATTGCAGCACTTTGATGATTTTTTTCCAACCAAAACCACACCATGGACAGCAACAGTCTCAGGTCCTCTTTATTAGTCCTAAAAGCTAAAATCAAGACTTCCCACAGGAATTTGTTTAATCAAGTTTTGTTTTATTGTTTAAGTTCGCATTTAAATTTTAAATGTATGAATTCCTCAGTAGTTAATTCTGTGTTTAATTTGGCAAGCTGCCTTGCTAACAAATCTAGCTAAGTTTTTCCTTTGTCTCTATGCTTCTCTGTCTTCTCTCTCTCTCTCTCTCTCTCTCTTTCTCTCCCTCTCTCATACACACACACACACACACACACACACACACACAGGGCTATAATAGTAAAATCCATATTTCAGGGAACAGACAGTGCTGCTTTTTACAGAAATGGATTGGTTTGGGCTATCAGTAAAGCTTCTCCCAAGACTCAATCAGAACAGAGCTCGTCAGATAATCTGGAGATCACGAAAGGCTAGTCACAGAGTTAGAAAGCTCTTCACTCCATCTCTTCATTGCCTGTCCACCTATATGTTTCCAAAAGCCAGACCAAAGTATATATTTCCACTTCTAGTGGCTCTATGAGCTCCTTAGATTTGGGTTGAATCTGCTGTCCCTCTGAGTGTTATTTTTACAACACTTTTTCTGTTTTGTGGTCAGAAAAAGACAGAACACAAACTGAAGATTTCAGCTCCCAGAAGTCTGGTTCCACAGAGGCTGAACAGTTGTGCATCCTCCAGGGTTCATGTGAGCGATGTCTCACGGAAGCTCTGCATCGTTACTTTCATCTGTCTGCTCCCATCTTTCTTTCTTATCAGATGGAAGTCCTCCCAGCCTAAGGATAGGAGGCTGCCCTCTAAGGAACTTCTGAGGCCTGAGGGAGAGGGTCTGAAAGGATGATGCTCAGAGCAGCCTTCTCCCAGTGCCATGTGGAATGAGACTGGTCCCAGGACCACACACCACTTCTGCCAGCCAGACCCATAGTGGGATGCAGAGAATAGAGGAGGCTGCCTGCGAGGGCTGGCTTTTCTTTAGTCTTACTCATAGTGAGTTTCCTTCCTTCCTTCCTTCCTTCCTTCCATTCTTTCATTCTTTCTTCCTTTCTTCTTTTTTTCTTTCTTTCTCTTCCTTTCTTTTCTCTCTCTCTCTCTCTCTCTCTCTCCCCCCCCTCCTCCTTCTTTTTGTTCCCCAAAGATGGGATCTCCCTCTGTCACCCAGGCTGGAGTGCAGTGTCGTGATCATAGTGCACTGCAGCCTTGAACTGGGCTCAAGTGATTCTGCTGCCTGAGCCTCTGGGGTAGCTGGGACCGCAGGCGAAGGCAGAGACCACAGCACTCTGCTGACAGTTTATTTCTGAAACAAGCGCTGGTGAGGTGATGGTGGGTGGGGTGGAGGTGGGCTAGTGAGTGAAGGAGAGACGCTTATTAATGTGGTTTCTCTCATGTGAAGAACTGAAGCTCTGAAATGTGTAAAGTTATTGTTACCAGTTTTAGTCACACCTATTACTGAGAAATGATATTTTTTTGGAGGGTTTAAAGAATAATTTGATGGGATTTAGAGCAGAGAAAAACTCATGTCATCTTGTTCATTCTACCATTGCTCAGAAGTCCGGTAACCACAGTAGCTAAGGTTTTAAGAGTTTACCATATGCCAGATACTGTTCTATGCATTTTTCATGAAATCATTTATTTAATCCTTCTAAGAACCTCTTAAAGTGGGTGTTGTTATTATAACTACTTTTACAGGTGAGAAAACTGAGTGAGTCAGAGTTTGAGTAATCACCGAGCCAGCGAATCAGAGGCAAACGTGGCTTAGCAGTTTAGCAAACAGGAATATGGTTTGGACGTGGTTTTAAATGCTAAGAACTTGGTTACAAGTGTTGCCAATGCACTGAAATAGGAGCATGCAGGGCAGCAACATCCCTGTCTGACTGAGAAGGTAGTTCCTAAATCTTTTTCAGCGTTTGGAACATTGCTATATGTTTCCCACACCCAGAAATGGGATGTGTGTGTGTGTGTGTGTGTGTGTGTGTGTTGTTTAAAGCTATTAATGATTGACAATATACTAACTAGTTCGTTTTGCTATTGTAAGATGCATATTTCCTTTTTATATAGACACCGTTTGTTTCCCTACGATGTATTCATTGATTGAGTGAGTTAGTGAGAACATATTGATTAAATGCTTACTATGTGACAGACCCTGTACTAGGCACTGAGGACACAACAGAGAACACAGCACGCGTGTTCTTTGCCCTTACAACATTTACAGTCTAGCTCGATTTTGATGCACCTGCTACAGCATTGGGAAAAAATGGAGCACTGAGGAACCCAGAGAGTCAGTGGCAGAGGCGAGGCTGAAAGAGAAACGCAGACTTTGGGGGAAACAGCCTGCTCTAATGCCCCAGACATCAGGACAAGGGGCTGTGCTGAGTCCAGTTCTTGTCTGAGCTGTTATTTCTCATATTTTCTTCTCCTTTTTTGTAAGCCAGAGGAACAGATGCACACAGCCCCCAATTAGCCCAGCCAAAGGCATTCCCTAAAAGCTCCATCCTGTGGGGGTCTGCGGGACCCTAAAGTTCACTGACTTATCTAAGCAGCTTATGGAACATTCCACCCCTTCTCTGATCAGAGGCTTTGTCATAAGCTGTAGCCATTTGCCTGTAAGGATGCAGATGGGAGACTTCGTATTTTCTTTTTTTCTCTCCATTTTCCACTGAAATACAATTAAAAGGTCACCCAAGGATCCTGTACAAATTGTGCCGGGGTTGAGGGGAGAGAAAGCAGAGGGAGCGCTTTGTCCAAGGATTAGCTTGTTTACGACAGAGCTAAACAACATTTTGTTTCAAGCTGAGTTTTATGCATTTGTCAATAAGACCAGGCTTGGAAAGGGCAAAAAAATGAGGCTGCTTGTCACAAAGTCCCCATGTACTTAACAATGCAGCCCCTGCAGAGGTGCTTGCAAATGTCGGTCTTCATCCTAATAACACCCCTGCCCTGGCTACTCGGTGGGGGGAGTTGTGTGAGGCTTGGCCTCAGAGGACCCTGCCATGAGGACGAGAATGCAAGCAGTCATCCCAGGATGCACCAGCACAGATGAGGGAAGAAGACAAGGGAAGGAAAAAGGTCGATACAGGCTGAGGGAAAGAGCAGGCTGTGTCTACGGAAGACGGGGTGGAGCAGGCCTCAGAGCTGCCCACTGAAAAACGAGGGAGCTGGAGTGTGTACCCCCCAACTTCCCTTTGTCACTGGCAGAGGGCTTTGCCGAGGGGTTCAGATTCCCCAGAACTCTTTTGCATTCAGAGAAAGCTTTGCAGCAGAAAAGTGCAGTGCTTATAGCAGGAAGTAGTACGTACTGAGGGTTATAGGTGGGCCCCGTCCTTGCTGCTACAAGTGCTAGCCGTGATGGGAGAGGAAGGGCAGAGAGCTGGTGAGCTCATCAGACTCTGCACTTTGCCACCCTTTCAGGGCTGCAAGAACCATGAACCAGAATTCTGAAGGGGACAAAAGAGAAAGGCAAGGCAAGGAAAAGCAGGAAGAAAAAGCAAGGGGGCCTGAGCATGTGGCTTCAGCACTGGGATTCTGACTCCAGACCTGGAGGGCAGGGATTGCACAGCTTCTGCACTGGACGTTGGGCGCAGCAGCCCACGGGCCGCAGCTTCCCAGAGCTGTGTGTGGTCTGGCCCACAGTATGTGTTAGTGAGTGTGTGTTTAAATGAATGGCTTGCTGACTCATACAAATCTACAGAGTTCATGTAAAAATCCAATTTCTAGGTTATGTTTGAAAAATCTGCTAATGCTGGGTCTGCCTTTAGACATGGCCACGTTGTCTGAAGGTAAATAGCAAATTCCCCCATGGATGGGCACAGACTTCCTTTGACCACGGTCCCAATCACCACCTAGGTGGCTCCCTGGCCACTGAGACTAGTGCTCGTTGCATTTACCAGAGCCCTAGTGCTTTTGCGTTCTTTACCTCCTACTTCACACATTTATACTCCCGGCCCAGCTGCTGTAAACTCTGACTGGGCAGCCCTTTCAGAACCGCATGCTAAGGGCCACCAGAGGACAGCCAGTTTCTAAGCACTTTACTTGCCTTCTATGACACCATCCTCACAGCCAGAAAAGGATTTAAACTCTTCAATCTGGTATTTGAGACATTCGAGAACCTCCCACTATCTAAGCCCCAATCCCCTCATCTCACATCCCACCACTCTCATGCCTATAACGTCCTTGCCAAACAACTTGCCCAAACTGTGACCTCCAGACTGTGTCATCAGAGTCAGGTCTTCCTGTCCCAAACCAAACTCCTCGTCTTCCTACCCAAACCTGATTGCTCCTCTTCATCAAGGGCAAGTTAAGAACCAACAGAGTCATCCTCACTCCTCTTTGTCTCACAGAGCACAACCAATTCAGCCCCAGAATCTTTCAGCATTCCACCCCCAAAGCTACTGGGACAGCACAGACCACCACCCCTCTCTGTCAGGTTGGCAGTGGTCTCCTAATGGGTTCCTGCGTCCCTCACTGCTCCCAGTAGTCTATGGCCAACACAGCAGCCAGTGCCATCCTTCTGAAACTGAGCCCAGGTCATGTCACACTTTGCTCAAAGCCCGCCTTTCGTTTCTTCTCTCATCTCATCTCTTACTGGCCCCCTCCCCGACATCAACCTGCTCCAGCTACACTTCCTCCCTGCTTTCCCCCGAAAACCCCAGATATGCTTATTCCGAGGAGCCTGTGAACTTCCTGTTCCCACTACCTGAAAGGCTATTTCCCTGCGGAGCTGCAAGATTTACCACCTCACTTCCTTCGAAACCCAGATGAAATGTCACCTTCTGAGTGAGGCCTTCTTTTGACCACCCTATTTAAAGCTGTATCCTACTGCCTAACTCCCAGAAATCTCTATTTTATTTTTCTCCATAGCTCTGACCACTACATGACATTATGTTACTTACTTATTCACGCCTAGGGATTTTGTCTGTTTTGTTCACTAGTCAACCTGTATTTCCTAGAGTGGGACCCCAGCCCTGAGATGACTGTTCAATTATTATATATTTGTTGGATAAATCAATCAATGCTTTTCCTTGCCTGCTGGGCTCCTTTCCCCGGACAGAAAATTTCTTCTCACTACCTAGCTAAATCTAGCCAATTTTCAGAACACAGAAGCCTTTCCACCTCTTTCAAGAAGCCTTTCTTGGTATTCTCGCCAAGCTTCACTACTATATTTCCTGGAGTTAAAATAATAGATGGGGAAAGACCATTAGAAATGATTGCATGTTTACACAGAAAATTGAGAAGGGGGTTGTGTGGCCTTCATGACAATTTCAACAAGTGTGTGGAGGCAGAAAAAGTGACCAAAAAAAAAAAAAAAGAAAGAAAGAAAGAAATCTGTAGCAGTACCATCTGTGCTGCAAAGCTGTTGCCTCTGAACTTGCTGAGCTAGTCTCTCATATTCTGTGAGGCTAGAGTTAAGACACTCATGGATTTTTTTTTTAAATATTTGAGGCAGACAAAGAAGCAAGGGAAAAGAACAGATACATAACCATGTATTTTAGTGTTCTGGATGTCTGTTGCTGCATAACAAACCACCTCAGCACTTAGTGGCCTAAAACAATAGGTATTCAGTGTT
Source organism: Eulemur rufifrons (assembly GCF_041146395.1). NCBI lineage: Eukaryota > Metazoa > Chordata > Mammalia > Primates > Lemuridae > Eulemur > Eulemur rufifrons. Next base: position 11,620,806 of record NC_091010.1, read on the forward strand.
GATGACAAGTTTATAAATGGCAGTTCTGTTGGTGTGTGCTGGCCACCGCTGTCTCCTGGGTTTGCTTAGGAGTCTCTGTTAGCTAGGGGGCGGTAGAGGGCTGGCTGGTCTCCAAGGGCTTCACTCTCATTTCTGATGATAGCTGGAAGTTGAGCGGAAGGATGGAGGTGCGTGGACCATATGTCTGTGGCTTGTCCTCTTGAGGGTGTCAGGTCTCCCAAAGAGTGTATAGGGACACCTAAGGTTTCTTGAGGAATAGGGGAACTTGCAACTGTGCGGTGTTACCATATATATTACCCCAAAGAGTTTGGATTTTAGTATTTGAATTCTCATAAAAAAAGTTGAGGATAGAAGGTTAATTGTAAGGTCAGCATCTTTGTATATATATTAGCCAAAACCTTCAAATACAGAACAAAAGAGCTTAAAAGATAACAACCTGCTTTGCTTAGAAAGAGCTTGGAATATATTCATCCACCGGCAGCATCGAAGCAAGCCCAGCCTTTCACGCTCAAGGAGAGGCGCCGTGGACAACACCAGGAGCACGTTCCCTTCAGCAGTCAGAATCCAGACGGGTCTGCAGAGCCTCTAAGCTCCAGGCTTGGGGTAAAGGAAAGTTCATGTCGTGTACCTTGTGCATCGAGGCAAAAAGAAAACACTAGAGGGAACATGGGAAGAGAGAAAGAGGATGTGAGGACCGTGGGGGATGAAGAAATTCAGTGCAGGTTGGCTGGGTGAGGGAGGAAGTAGGGTTGGGACCTGGTGGACCAGGGCTTTTTTCGCCTTGGGGCTGCTGGGTTTTGTTTTGTAAAGATGTTGATGAAACACTGTATATACGATGACACTCCAGATTGTCAACTGGGGCCAAATCCTAGGTGGTAGGGGAGGATGCCCTCAGGAGCATTTTGGGAAGCTATTTCCCCTTCATTTCCCACATTTTAATATTTTATCAAATTGTTTGATGTCAGCCATGTCATAATTTAATTTTCCTCAAAGTTAGCATGTTTCACTTTGTTTTCTTTACTCACTATTTTGGAGACAGCCTGGTTAAAACCTTCCCACTCATGATATTGCTAGTCAAAATATTTTAGAAACGAAGCTCAAACATTCATTGTTTGCCTTATTAAAAATTAACTCTGGCAGATGGAAAAAGAATACAGTGTGTGCTCTCCTCTTAGTCCGGCTTGTCGTCTGTGCCTGCCTTCCTCGGGCACACCAGGCCCTGCATAACCTCACCCCACAAGGGCCCCGGGGCCAGGCACAAGGGCGCTCTTAGCTGCGTTTCACAGGAATGAGGCTGAGGTTAAAATATCTTGCTTGTGGTCACACAGATTGAGGAGATGGAGTCACAGCTGGAGTTGAAGTTACTGGGGCAAGATCAGTATTTTCCCCAAAGTACCACAGCGGGACAGGAAGACCTCAGCATTTCCAGGTCAGAAATCACTGCAAAAACTTGTCTGCTCCAAACTGCAACTCTGAGGGAAGATGTCAGGCTTCTCTGTGCCTTCCGTCTGTTTCTGAGCCCCTGCCTGTGGAATCCCGTGGATCCTTTGCTCTGCTTCAGTCACTCATTCATTTCCACAAGTACGTGCCAGGCTCTGTCTTGGGTGGTGCATCAGGGAAAATAACCTACTCCCTGCCCTCATGGAGGTCACAGTCTCGCAGGGACATGGATCATAAGAATCCACTGCAGCAATACGAGTCCTCCGTGGAGGCGAATGCAGGGTGCTGTGAGAGCACAGAGTTATGAAGACATCTACGTTGGGATCACGGTTCCTGTACCTACCTCTAGCAGGGAGGGAGCACAAGGCAAGGTGACAGGCTGTTGGGAAAGATCCCATCAGCCTCCAGCCAGGGCAGTCCCAGACTGTCTCCGAATGTAAGACTCTCTCTCCAGCTAATGTTGTTTTCAAATTTAAATCTATTTTTCTAGCCTCAGCTCCTCTCCAGTCGCTTTTCTCCTCTGCTGCAGTGACTCCCAAACACTCACTTATCCCTCCACGTGTCCTTCAGGCTTCCACCCCCTTGTTACTGTTGATATTGTTCTCACTGCTCGAAAGGTCCTACATATTGCCATTTCTTAAAATTGCCCTTCCTTCAGAGACCAGCTTTCACCATAAAACTTTCTTTTATGCTTCCCAGGAGAATATAAACTTAGCGTCTTTCATGCTTATAAATCTCTGCAATAAAATTTTATTATACTCCTTCTCTCGGTTGGCTTCTTACTCTAAGAGTCTTTCTCACTAGATCAGAAGCTCCTGGAGGGCAGGGGCAATACTTATTTTGTGCCTTGAACAATGCAAATCACGGTGTCAGCCCTGCACCATAATGACTCTATTCATATCTTGGGGTTACAATGACACCCTACTGCCAGGCTCTTCTCAGACATCTTCCTGGGCTGATGCTAGAGGGTAGAGAGAAAGATAATGAGTTTTAGGATCAGGCAGATATAGTGCAATCCTGGTGCAATCACTTACTAGTTTCATGCTACTAATCTCTCAGAACCCTCAATTTTCTCATGTGGAAAGCAGGATTATAAATACTTGATGAGAGATAATGCCAGAATCTAGTTGTCTGAATACTTGATTACTGTTCTGACGCCTCCCATCTGGGAGAAGGATAGTAAAGAGGATATATGTATAGGGAAATGATTGAGGCACAGCCTTGATTTCTAGCAGGGGACAAGTTTCTAATACTTACATGGCTCCTACTCTGGTGACCTGCTTGGCCCTCGTGTGGACTAAACAGAGCAGCTGTTCTCTTGATCCAAGAGCTACACTTGAAGGCAGGATTCAGGCACCTGCTGCACAGATTTCCTCTCTCCAAAGCCCTTTCCCGGCTCCTCCTTGGTCTTACCAAGTCCAAAGCAGAAGATTGTCACAGGTTCCATCTCACTTACTGGATGTGGAAGAAAAGACACCCCCCCAACCCCACCCAAAAGAAGTTATTCCCAAGTCTGGTTCTCTTTAGGTACACCTCACTTTCCCCACAGAAATTCCTGCCTTACTGGACCTGCTCGTTTGACTAATTTTGTGTTCCTGAGTGAGCCATTTTAACTTCTAATTTCCCAGCTCCCCCTTGGTAGTGAAGTTCTGTGTATATATTTGTTTGTGGGCAATCTGTTCTTTTTAAACCAATTATTTGAATAATAATATCATGACCTGAATTAGGGAGATGTATAGTGGAAAAAATATATACCGATATTGGTGTCGGGTTTTACTTCCTACCAATTGTAACACCGTGGGAAGGTTTTCTAACGCCTCTGAGCTTCAGTTGTAAAATAGAGATGATCATATCCACCACCTAGTGCTATTTGTGCATGGAATAAGATAACATATGTGAAGATCCTATCACAGTAATTGGCATGAAATAGGTGTTTGATACATATTGGCACCTTTCTCTTCTCTCTTGAAAGTTAAACCAGCAAGATCCTTTTCCCTTTTGACTACAAGCACTCAGTTCCTTATGAGGGAGGCCTGGGAAGTCAGGACCAGGAGGCATGCTATTAATAATTTTATTACCTAATCGCTTTCTGTCATCAACGGAAAAGCACTCAAGGCCTAATTCTAAACTCTCTGCAGAAGTGAATGTCTTACAAGCCCCTGGTGATTTGGAACCCTGCTAGCCTACTTAGGACTTGCCTCTTGAATAAGCTCAGGCTCTCCATCTAAATCTGGTGGTTCCTGCTTCAAGTTGCTCAGATACTGGCAGCTGATTTTTTGCTCCATGAGAAGAAACGGGCATTATTGACTCAAAAGGAGTGAGATTCTGGGATTTTTTGGTTAAGATGGTGTCATGATCATGACCTGTCTCAGCTGCCAGAAGATTCAGCACACTGTTACTGGGGTCATGGAGCCCAGACACCTGCTTGTAGCTGCTTGTTCTCTGACCCCTCCAGACATTACTCCTAGAGTAAGTGTCTCTTCCTCCTCCTCTGAAAGTTATGCTTGAAGCAGAATTGAAGGAACCACTCAAGCCAAAGAGACTCCCTTCACCTCTACTCCATGTGTGTGTATTGGTTTTTTTCAAAAAATTCTTGGGAAACAGGAATGATTGGGTGTCACATGATTTTTCACCAGCCCCAGGGAATCAAACTGAAGCCCTTCCATGCCTTTGTTCTGACCCTAGGCCAACTGGAAGAGATGATGGGAAGGGGCCTTGGGCAGTCTTCCTCTTAAGATACCCAGTGCAGTGCAGTTATTGAGAGCATGGCTGTTGGGGTCAACTGCTACAGCTGTGAGTCTGAAATCTGCACAGGTATTGTGGCCATGGCCCAGGTCCTGACTTTCTCTATACCCACTTGCCTCCTCAGTGCAATGGCTACAAAACTACTCAATTCATGCTGTTGTGAAGATTAAATAAGACAACACATGTAAAATGTGAATGTAGTATTTGACAGTACTCTGTAAATGCTGCAGAGTACTTACGAGTGAGGACCCTTAAACCACATTATCCATTTAAGGGTTTAGAAATTACTGAATGACAGGAATCCAAATCAGTTTGGATAGGATTAATTTATCACAAAACAAAAGAATAATAGTTTACCTGGTGAAAATTTTAATTAAGTAGGGAGAAAATCAATGATATTTCTCTTCTTATTTAAGCTTTATAAAAGTCTTATTTATTATAATCCTCAACATTTTATCTTAATGAGATAATGGGCCAGTCACTGCCAGGAATGCGGGAGTTGAATGGATTTGGCAGTCTGATTCCCAGGCTTGCATTTCCTTATTCATTTATTTTCATTTACTGTCCTCCCGATCTCCCCACCATGATAGAGGATAAATGCACAAAGACAGGGAAGCAGTTCACTCACTTCCAGACAAAGGCAAAACTTCCCCTCGGTGGAACCACTTACGTGGGCATACCGGTTATAAAACCACTGTGCCTCATTGGCCCTTTCCATTCTCTCTGGCTATGGCTTATCTCTGTCACCCTGTATGTCATTCTTCAGGTGTAGAGAGAGCCACAGCTCATAACAGACATTGCTTCAGTCAAATGTAGGTGCATGTGCATTTGCCTCCACATGCAAAACCACATGAATACACACAAAAAATGCATATGTGGGCATCCACAGAAACACAGATAGAAGCCCTCTTAGAAACATATACACAAAGTGTGGCCACATTTAATAGATATGAAAAACAATAATAGCAAATACACTTACTCATACTCACTCTCACACAGACTCACATAGGCATCACATACACACACACACACACACACACACACACTTCAATCACATGACTATTCTGCCAGACTGTGAAGTATATGTAGTGCAGACAGACAGTTCTTCTTGTTGTAATCACATTCTTTTTATAAAGAGCTTTCTCCAGATCCCTAGATCAGCAGGACAATTCCATATCCTATTACAATCTGCCAAGAAGAAATAGATAAATCTATTAGCCTGCTCTTTGCTTGTTTCATCATTGTGACAGCCTCTCCTGGGTCTACATCCATCATGCTCTCATGCCACCTGACAGCCAAGTCTCCACCACCAAGCTGCAGGTTAATAGCTCCTTAATCTCTATTTAATTGCTCATTAATAATTCCAATACTGCTTTCCTCTGTTAATTGATTAAAAACAGGTTTCAGTGGAAGTGAATAATGAAATTTGGTATCAGCCAACTATGGAATGAGTTTTCTTGTCATCAGGATAATCAAGAAGAAAGAGTGACCAAAACACTTCTTGCTCCTTTTGCAGTTTCCAGGATGCTAGGACTGGCAGCAACTTTGGAATTCAACTACATCAGCATTTTTCACAACTGGCTAAACAGTTTTCCAGGGAAAACAGTTTTCTCTGATCAAATAAGACTGGCAGATGTGGCATAAAAAAATCTCTCACACAACTTTGCAGTTTCAAGTAAATGTCAGCATATTACAAGCTCTGGAATTCTATAGTTTCAGACACCTATTTACATTGTTCAGCCAATCTTAACTCAAAGTTACTTGACAATAAAACCACTTATCTTCCTGAGCACTATTTCAATTATCTGTTATATGATAGATCATCCCCAAATTTAGTGGCTTTAAACAAAAATGATGGATTATTTTTCATAATTCTGTGGATTTCCTGAGCTGGAAGGTGGAAGATGGTATGGCAGCTGGTACTGTCTGGGAGCCCCACTTATCTCCCACATGGTTTCTCATCCTCCAAAGGCCTTCCTACAAGGTGGGCTTAAGACACTGTTCCAACAAGGCAGACAACAGAATCCATAAAGCTACTGAAGACTTAGCCTTGAAAATCAAACAATATCACTTTTGCCACATCATATTAGACAAAGCAAGTCACAAAGCCAGGTTAGATTCCAGGGGCATGTAAATTGACATCCCCTATTGGTGGGGGACAAAGTCACATTGCAAAGTGGCACTTGGGATGCAAGAAGGAATTCTTGTGGCCATCTGGGAATATGATCTACCTCAAATTGCTGAACGGTTTTTGGAACACAGTTTATGAAATGCTAGTGTAGAACAATTCTCACATTTTCTAGATTAGGATACTGAGATTCATGGATGTAGAATAATTTGCCCAAGGACACGTAGCTGGTAATCAACAGATCTAAGCTTGGAATCTAGTCCCCAGAATCCAAATTTTCCCTAGTCACCAAGGTTTTCCAAAGTGTGAAATAAAATAAAATCTTAAGTCCCCCAGACAACTGAATGGACTCCCTCTTGGCCAAGGGGACCCCAGAAATGCCCTAAAGCTGAGTTGCTGGCCATGAGAAGGCAGGTCAGACATACCTTATCATGTCCCCTTCCCTTCTTGGAGACATGCTTTGTAACTCATTAATAAGCCTAAGACTATGCAAGATGAAGTTTAAACCACACCTGTAGATCTTCAGTTTACTCAACAGATCTCATGAGTCTATGTCTAGTGACTTGTCTCTAATTAACAGACTTCCTTATCTTAATTTAAAACATGCTAAGCCTTTAGAAAAACCTTCATTTCCTTAACCAATTACAAATCAAAGAATTTTTAAACCCACCTATAACCTGTAATCCCCTGCTTCAAGATGTCCCACCTTTTCAGGCCAAAGCAATGTACACCTTATATGTATTTATTTATGATTTTACATGTAATTCCTGTCTCCTGAAATGTATAAAACCACACTGTAACCCAATCATGGCAAGACTCAAGGCTTCTTGAGCTTGGCTCCGGGCCATGGTCACTCATACTTGGCTCAGAATAAACCTCTTTAAATTATTTTGTAGAGTTTTTGTTTTTTCCATTGACAAAAGGATGCTCCACCAATCATGAATGACTTGAATGACATCCAAACACTGAATCCCTGGATTTTGTGAGTCTTAGACCCTGATCCTTGTCTTCCAACAAGTCTAGCTGAACTTCTTAAATCAGGAATAACTCAATAAACCAGGGACTCAGCTTCTTATTCTTTCATTTCGTGAATGGTAGTTTCTGGAAATAGCCAAACTTGGAGATTTTTAATGGCATGTGCTATCTCTCAAAACTTCTTGTGAGATAAAGTAACCTAGATTTTTAGTTAAATTTCTGAGTCTTGCACATTTACAATCTATAGTCAGATCTTCATCTAATGCCCCCATGTCTCTTAAACTACAATCTAGCCCAACTCATTGACAGCTCATAAATAAATTTACTTAATACTCCTCTGACTTGGCAACTTATTCCCAAAACACCTTTCATGTTATTACAATGCTTTAAAACAAATCCAGAAATAATAACTCTTCCATGAATTTTTCCTGAACTAATAAAGACAGGCATGAAAACTTAACCCCATTTCTAATGTCTATGAATTCAGCACAACCGCCCCCCCACCTTATTTATCATTATGGCCTGCTATTTTGAATGTTGTAAAAGATTTTGTTGGGTCTACTTAAAATATATTTGCTACTTGAATGTATTGTAACTATGTTTTTTTCTTATTTTATTACTTTTTTATTATTTCAAAATATTATGGGGGTACAAATGTTTTTGGTTACATGGATCACTTTTGTTATGCTTGAGTCAGGGTTATCAGTGTGCCCATCCCCCAGATAGTGTTCATTGTACCTGTTAGGTAGGTTTTCACCAATTCTTTCCTCCTCCATCCTCCCTGCTTGATTTCCACTGAGCTTTACTTCCCTCTGTGCATATATGTGCTCATTGTTTAGTTCCAATTTAATAGCGAGTACATGTAGTGCTTGTTTTTCTAATCTTGAGATACTTCACTTAGGATGGTGGTCTCCAATTACATTCAAATTATTGCAAAAGGCCTTCATTTGTCCTTCTTTATAACTGAGTAATATTCCATAGTATACATATAGCACATTTTTTAATCCACTCATGAATTGATGACACTTGGGTTGATGCCACATACTTGCAACTGTGAATTGTGCTCCAATGAACATTCACATGCAGGTATGTTTTTGATAAAATAACTTCTTTTCCTTCGACTAAATACCTAGTAGTGGGATTGCTGGATAAAAAGGTAAGTCTACTTTCAGTTCTTTGAGGAATCTCCATGCGGTTTTCCATAGAAGTTGTATTAATTTGTAGTCCCACCAACAGCTTATAAGTGTTCTTTTCTCTCCTCATTCATGCCAGCATCTACTGGTTTTGGATTTTTTAATAAAAGCCATTCTAACAGGGATAAGGTGATCAAGCTTATTGAGGTTTTAATTTGCATTTCCCTGATGATTAGTGATGTTGAGCATTTTTTCATATGTTTATTGGCCATTTGTCTATCTTCCTTTGAAAAGCTTCTGTTCATGTCTTTTCCACACTTTTTAATGTGTGTGTTTGTTTGTTTCTTGATGATTTTCTTGAGTTCTTTATAGATTCTGGATATTAGCTCTTTATCAGATGTATAGCTTGTGAATATTTTCTCCCATTTTGTGGGCTATTTTCTCTGTTGATTATTTCCTTAGCTTTTTAGTTTAATTAAGTCCCCTTTATTAATTTTTGTTGTTGCCATGATTATCATCAGGGTCTTCTTCATAATTTTTTTTTGCCTACACTGACATCTAAAAGATTTTTTCCAACATTTTCTTCTGCCATTCTTATGGTTTCATAATGTGCTTGGCTTTTATTTTATTATAATGCTACTACTGTAATTCTTAGATTCTAAGGTATTTGATGAAAGGGGCCACATGTGAAATGCTTTTTGCAGATGGCTAAGGTGCAATCTGCCACACTGGTGCCTGGGTAATACTTGGTGGTGATGACTTGATCAATATTTCCAGGACACTGGCTCCTAGCAACATGGCTTTAACATTTTGCATTTACTCAGGTTTAAATGTTCCAGCTTTATTTGCTCAGGAAAGCTCATGAAAAAGAAAGATTAAATTGAAGGCTAATGATTGTAGAGAAAAGTTATGTACTACACTTCACAGATAATACATGAGATTCTAGCTTCATCTTCCTGTGTAACACATTCATTATGAACAACCTCTTTCTGGATGGCATTTTCAGCTGATGTGTCACAGCATGAAAGGGCCTAAAGATTACATCTACTTCCCATTCTTAGCTTGTTACAAGGCAGGAGAAACAGAAGGATGAGGGATTTTGTGGCTGTGATTTATACATGAAGATCAGGGGTGGATGTTAAGTCCCTGGCCCAATATTTAAATCTAAGATTACCTGGACACTGAACAGGAGAAGGAAATAAGCAGGCTATATTATAAACATAGGCAGTTTCAAATAACTTTGAAAGATTTCTCTGGAAATGCTGTTAAAATTCAGCTCAATCCTTTCTTTGTTTATTTGTTTGATTTTCACTGAGACCAAGGCTGAAAGAAGCAGAAAAGCAAACACCTCATGTGATGCCTGTATTTGAGAACTGCAGAGAGGCAGGTTAACTGATGAAGTTCACGTGTCAAGGAGAAAATCCCTTTTGAGCCACTTCAGATCTTGGGAGGTGCCAATCTTCCCAGGCCCTGATATTAAAGTCCTCGGAGTGTGAAACTAGGTCCAGTTGGCAGGATAGAGCAGCAAATGACATTTTAGAGACTGCTCGTATCTGATAAACAATTAAATCACATTCCCCTGAAATTTGCCTTTCCAAATATTGTCTGTGCTCAAGTCAAGATGAAAGTCAAATTGTGAAAATGTATTGGTTTAGAAACGAAATGACCTCTAACGTGAATTGAACCACGTCCTCTGTTCATTGAGTCACCTGTCTAGAATTCTCCAAGTTTCACCTGCAACCTCTTTTTCCCTTTAAACCACCTGCCCTCACATTCACCCACTTCACTTCCTACCTGCCTTTCTATTTCTTATCTCACCAGAATTAGTCACTCATTGTGGTGTTATTTCTGTTCCAGGGTTATCCCAGTTAATATGTATGTAACTGTGGCTTACCTATAGTTCTTTAGAGTCAGATAAATCAGTCACAAATGCAGAGGCAAAGAGGTGAGAGGACTGACAAGGAGACAGCAAGGTTACTGCAACTTCAAAACAAGGAGACTTTCATTTCACTGGGGCTTGGAACCAGTTTCCTGTGAAAATGTCATGCAGGTTCATAAAGGAACTAAGATCAAAATGTTTCAACTCATTCTTTTAAAGAAGTGGAACACTAAGGGGAGAGATGTGTGCAATCCGGGGTGAAGAAGGGTTATTCAAAGGTGTGAGGGAGTGGGTTCAGGTGGGAAGATGATCAGAGCCTAGGTGTTGACTCCAGAGACAAGACCTATTGAACCAACACAATGGAAGGCAACCCAGGGAGCATTTGTGAGGAAACTGGATGGGTACCACTGGAGTTCAGTAATCACTGATCTAAATTAAGAAATAATCATCTTACTTCTTAAAAAAAGCTGAAATGGAGCCACTCAACCTTCTCAGTAGGGTGAAGTCTCTTGATGCCAAGCTTTTCTAACTGGCTGCATACTTGGGAGTTACTATAACTCTTATCTGTAGCTATAGCACACATATCTTCTCTTACTCAAGTAAAGCTAGAAAAAAACTCAATAAATAGTAAAGTAGTATATATTTTATCTTAAAGGACCTTTGTAGGGGTCCTGATTCTGGAATATTGAGTAGGCATTTTTTTCTATTCCTACCACTGAGTACAACAGAAAAATTTGGGTATTACATAGAAAACAAATATAAGAAGAGTAAAAGGCAGAAAGAAAAAGGCAAATTGTCTAGGGACTTGGAACCCAGGGAATGACATGATGGTGATTTTCATTTTGGCTTTTATATTCTAGACTTGGAGCTGAAGAAGCCAGCAACTCAGAAGTGCCAAGAAGTTCAGACAAAATAAGCCCCAATCAAAGCTTGTTCTCTCTAGTCAAAGGACCAAGAAAGGTATAGTCTAGCAAAACAGAAAAATTTTAGACAATAACACTCTATTCCAAACCCCACAGGATAAAACTGTGGTTCCACCTTCACATACACCAGCAAATCCAAGTGGGAAGCCTAGACTTCCATACTCATGACACTATAAGCACCACAACACCTTTGCTGGGGTGATATCACAGAAGGCCAAATAAGCCTTCTCCACTAGCCTTTAAGGAGACCTCTCATGGTCTCAGTGGAGACCACATGATGTTCCTGTATGTCCAGCCCCAGCCTTAGCAACTCATTTTAGTAATGAGATCCTCTCCCCATCTCCACTGGGATAGTGTCCTAGGAGACCTAATAGAGCAGCAAGACCTTCGCTATTGCCCATTGACAATGAGACCACTCCCACTGCAATGTTAGTGGATACCATGTAAGAAATCAGACCAGCAGTAATAAGAACTACTCCCCTGCCTCCTGCCTTAGGTGTCAATAAAAGCCAAGTGGGGAATCTGAACTTCTACCACCCTTCTCTTCCAGGCTAAAACATAAAGATAACATGGTATCAGAAGTCTCAAAAATATAAAAAGAAAATATCCAGGTTTCAATGGAAAAAAAATCAGTTTTCATAGCAAGAACTGGGAAGATCTCAAATTGAATGCAAAATGATAATCAATAGATGGCAACACCAAGATGACAAAGCCATTAGAATCATCTGAAAAAGATTTTAAAGTAGCCATAATAAAAGTTCTTCAACAGCAATCATACATGCTTGAAAATAGAAAAAATATAAAACTCTGCAAATAAATACAAAAACCAAATAGAAATTTTAGAATTGAAAATTATAACAACTGAAATTAACAAATGTTATGAATGGGCTCAACAGCAGAATGCACAGAGAATTAGGGAACTTGAAGATAGAACAATAAAATGTATTTAATTGGAACAACAAAGAGTACATAGACTCAAAAAATAAATGAACAGAGTTCATGGACCCACGGGACCATAACAAAGTTATGTAATATTTGTGTCTTTGAAGTCACAGAAGAAGAGTAAGAGATAAGGTTGAAAAAAATACTAGAAGAAACAATGGCTGAAAACTTCCCAAAAGTGATAAGAGACACAAACTGACTGATTAAAGAGACTGTGTGAGCTTCAAACAGGATACCGTTCTAAAAAAAAAAAAAAAAAAAAGAAAAGAAAATCCATGCCAAGCACATCATAATCAAAATTTGAAAACTAAAAGCAAAGTAAAAATCTTGAAAGCAGCCACAGAGAATTAGCACTTCACTTATTCACCTATTGTTGGGTGAGGAGGCATTTTAAATAACAGTGGATTTGTGTTCAAAAACTATGGAGGCCAGATGGATGACAAGATATTTTTAATGTGCCGAAAAGTAAAAAAAAAAACAAAAAAACCCTGTCAACTTAGAATTCTATACCCATCAAAAATATGCCTCAGGAACTAAGAAGAAACAAAGGCATTCTCAAAGGAAAATTAAAAGAATTTTTCATCAGCAGACATATTCTAAATGAAAGGCAGAGGAGATTTTCTAAGCAGAAAGGAAATATTGAAGATAGAACCTTAGATAGAACATGAGGAAGAAATAAAGAAAATGGTAAGCAAAAATACAGGTATAAAAAATGAGCTTTCCTACTTCACTTGAGTTTTCTATATTATGGCTGATAGTTGAAACAAAAATTATAACACTGTCTGATATGGCTCTAAACATCTGTGGAGGAAATATTTAAGACACATATCCTATAAACTGGAGAGATAAAAGGGCATAAAGTGAGATAAGTTTTCTATTTCTTACTTGAGCTAGTAAAATTATAAGTAGACTGTGATAATTTGTGAATATATATGTGTATATGTGTGTACTGTATATGTATACACATACCAAGGTAGACCATATTATAGTCCATAAAACAAACATCAACAAATTAGAAAAACTTGAAATCATACATAGTGTGTTCTCCAACCACAATGAAATCAAACTAGAAACCATTAACAGAAATTTAACAAAAATATCTTCAAATACTTGGAAACTACATAACACAATTCTAAATAATGTATGTGTCAAAGAAGAAGTATCAAGGAAAATAAAAAAGTATACTGAGCTATAAAATGAAAATACAACATGACAAAATTTGAGAAATACATCTACAGCAATAGTGAGAGAAATCTATAGGATTAAATGTACATATTATAAAATAGGAAACCTCTCATATCAATAATCAAAGTTCTCAGCAAAAGAACCTAGACAAAGAAAAGAAAAATAAATGCAAAGCAAATAGCATAAAGGAAATAATAACAATAAGTGAAAAAAATCAAATTTAAAAATATAGAGAAAAATCAATGAAACAGAGAACTAATTTTTTTAAAAGACAAATACAATTGATAAACCTCTATAATACTGATGAGAGAGAGAAACAGAAAAAGAGAGAGAGAAACAGAAAAAGAGAGAGAGAGAAAAAAAACCCAAATTCTCCTAATCAGGAGTGAAATGAGATATTATAGACATTAAATAAATATAAAACAAAATCGGCTTAATGGTGGCCTCAAAAATATTAGGTCCCACTAGTTTGCAGTCCCACCAGCAGTGTATAAGTGTTCCTGTCTCTCTGCATCCACGCCAACATTTATTGTTATGGGACTTTTTGATAAAGGCCATTCTCACTGGAGATAAATGATATTTCATTGTGGTTTTGATTTGCATTTCCCTGATGATTAGAGATGTTGAGCATTTTTTATATGTTTGTTGGCCATTCTTCTGTCTTCTTTTGAAAAATTTCTCTTCATGTCCTTTGCCCACTTTTTGATAGGGTTGTTTGATTTTTTTCTTGCTGATTTTCCTGAGTTTTAAATAGATTCTAGTTATCAGTCCTTTATTTTATTTTATTTTATTTTTTGTTTGTTTTTCAGCTCATTATGGGGGTACAAAAGATCAGGCTATATACATTGCCCATGCCTCCCCATCCCCCCGAGTCTGAGCTTCAATTGTGTCCATTCCCTAGACAGTGCACATCACACTCATCATGTAGGTGTGTACCCCTCCCCTCCCCCCCACCCCATCCCCCCCAGTCAGAACTTCAATCGTGTCCATTCCCCAGGCAGTGCGCATCGCACTCATCAAGTAGGTATACACCCATCCCTTCCACCCAGCCCCGACCTCTGTCCAATACCCAATTGGTGTGAATCCCAAATGTGCACTCAGGGAAACCAGTTTGCTGGTGTGTACATGTGGTGCTTATTTTTCCATTCTTGGGATACTTCACTTAATAGAATGGGTTCCGGCTCTCTCCAGGAGAACCAAAGAGATGCCATATCGCCATTATTTCTAATAGCTGAGTAATATTCCATGGTATACATATACCACATTTTGCTAATCCATTCATGAATCGATGGGCATTTGGGTTGTTTCCACATCTTTGCGATTGTGAATTGTGCTGCTATAAACATTCGGGTGCAGGTGTCTTTTTTATAGAATGACTTTTGTTCTTCTGGGTAGATGCACAATAATGGGATTGCTGGATCGAATGGTAGGTCTACTTGAATCTGTTTAAGGTATCTCCACATTGCTTTCCACAGGGGCTGCACTAGTTTACAGTCCCACCAGCAGTGTATGAGTGTACCTATCTCTCCACACCCACGCCAACATGTATAGTTTTGGGACTTTTTGATAAAGGCCATTCTCACTGGAGTTAAGTGATATCTCATTGTGGTTTTGATTTGCATTTCCCTGATGATTAGAGATGTTGAACACTTTTTCATATGTTTGTTAGCCATTTTTATATCTTTTGAAAAATTTCTATTCATGTCCTTTGCCCACTTTTTGATAGGGTTGTTCGATTTTTTTCTTACTGATTTTCCTGAGTTCTAAATAGATTCTTGTTATCAGTCCTTTATCTGATGTGTAGTATGCGAAATTTTTTTCCCATTCTGTAGGTTGTCTGTTTACTCTCATGACTGTTTTTTTGGCTGTACAGAAGCTTTTTAATTTGATCAGGTGTGTAGCAAATTTTTTCCCATTCTGTAGGTTGTCTGTTTATTCTCATGACTGTTTCTTTGGCTGTGCAGTAGCTTTTTAATTTAATCAGGTCCCATTTATTTATTTTTGTTGTTGCTGATTGCCTTAGGGGTCTTCCTCATAAGTTCTTTGCCTAGGCCAATGTCTATAAGAGTTTTTCCCACATTTTCTTCTAGAATTCTAATAGTTTCACACCTAAGGTTTAAGTCTATTATCCACCGTGATCTGATTTTTGTGAGAGGTGAAAGGTGTAGGTCCTGTTTCAGTCTTCTACATGTGGCTATCCAGTTTTCCCAGCACCACTTATTGAATAAGGATTCTTTTCCTCAGAGTATGTTTTTGTCTGCTTTGTCAAAGATTAGATGGCTATAAGAGGATGGTTTTATATCTGTATTCTCAGTTCTTTTCCATTGGTCTGTGTCCGTGTTCTTGTGCCAATACCAAGCTGTTTTAATAACCACAGCCTTGAAGTATAGTTTGAAGTCTGGTAAATTATACCTCCCATTTTGTTCTTATTGACTAAAATTGCTTTTGCTAAACGGGGTCTTCTCTGTTTCATACAAAGCATAAAATTACTTTTTCTATATCTGTGAAAAATATGTTGGTAATTTATTAGGGATTGCATTGAATCTGTAGATCACTTTGGGTAGTATAGACATTTTAATAATATTGATTCTTCCGATCCACGAGCATGGTATGGTTTTCCACCTGTTTATGTGCTCTGCAATTTCCTTCCTCAGTGTTTCATAGTTCTGCCTGTAGAGGTCTTTTACCTCGTTAGTTAAATATATTCCTAGGTACTTCATTTTCTTTGTTGCTATTGTGAGGGTACTGAGTCCTTAATTTGGTTCTCCATTTGACTGTTATTGGCATATATGAATGCCTCTGATTTGTGTGTATTGATTTTGTATCCTGAGACTTTACTCAATTCATTTATCAATTCCAGGAGTCTCTTGGTTGAATCCTTGGGGTTTTCTAGATATAATATCATATCATCATCAAAGAATGGGAGTTTGATCTCTTCTGTCCCTATTTGGACACTCTTGATTCTGCTCTCTTGCCTGATTGCTCTCCCAAGGACAACCTCTGTGGAAAGCAATATGGAGACACCTTAAACAGATACAAGTAGACCTACCATTTCCAGCAATCCCATTATTGGAAAGAACAAAAGAACAAAAGACTTTATATAAAAAAGACATCTGCACTTGAATGTTTATAGCAGCACAATTCACAATTGCAAAGATGTGGAAACAACTGAAGTGCCCATCAATACATGAGTGGATTAATAAAATGTTGTATATGTATACCATGGAGTACTACAAGCTATAAGAAATAATTTGGATATAACATCTCTTATATATTCCTGGATAGAGTTGGAACCCATTCTACTAAGTGAAGTGTCCCAAGAATGGAAAAATAAGCACCACATGTACTCACCATCAAATTGGTTTCACTGATCATCACCTAAGAGCACATTTAAGAATAACATTAATCAGGTGTCGGGCAGATGTGTGTGTGTGGGGGGAAGGGATGGGTGTATACATACATAATGAGTGCAATGCGCACCGTCTAGGGGATGGACACGCTTGAAGCTCTGACTTGGGGGGGCGGGAAGGGAAGGGCAATCTACATAACCTAAACTTTTGTACCCCCATAATATGCTGAAATAAATAAATAAATTCAACGAGAAAAAAAATATTAGGTCCCAATCCTTAGAAACTGTAAATGTTAACTTATTTAGGCAAAAAAAAAAAAAAAAAAATTCTTTGCAGGTGGAATTAAATTAAGGTTCTAGAGATGAAGAGATTATCCTAAACTATCCAAATAGTTCCTAAATGCCATCATATGTATCTTTAAAAGAGGGAGGCAATGGGAGATTGGATTCACATAGAAGAGGAATAGGCAATATGATCACAGAGGCAGAGAATGGAGTGATGTGGTCACAAGTTAAGGAATACCTCCAGAAGCTAGATGAGGCAAAGATTGAATTCTATTCTAGACCTTCTCGAGAGAGCATGACCCTGCTAATAGCTTCATTTTGGCCCAGTGAATCTGATGTTGAATTTATGGCCTCAGGAACTGTGAAAGATTTCTGTTGTTTTAAGCCACCAAGTTTGTAGTAATTTGTTTAACAGCCATAGAAAACTAATGCATAAGAAAATACGGTGAACAACTCTGCACAGATAATTGTGACAACTTAAATAAAATGGGGCACTTCCTTGGAAAACACAAACTTTCACACTCCATTCAGTATGAAATAGATAATCTGAATAACCTTATAACTATTAAGAAAATGGAATTCCTGAAAAAGATAAAGTTCCTAAAAAGCAACCTTCAGGGCCAGATGATTTTATTGGATAATTCTACCAAACAGTTAAAAAAATAACTAATGCCAATTCTACACACTCTTACAGAAAATAGGAAAGAACACTTCCTAGTTTTATGAAGCTATTAATATTATTACCTGATACAAAAAATGAGATAAATACAGTACAAAAGAAGAAAACTAAAGACCAATATCTCTCATGAATATAGGTGCAGACACCCTTAGCAACAAATTAGAAGTAGAATTCAGCAATACATATAAAAATTATATATTATGATCAAATGGGGTTTATTAGGAAATGCAAGGCTGGATGAACATTTTTAAAAAAATCAAACAATGTAATTCACCTTATCTGCAAGCTAAAGAGGAAAAGTTATATGATCCTATCAGTTGATGCTTAGAAAACATTTTATAAAATTTAACACTTATTCATGATAAAAAATCAGCAAGTAAAGAATGAGATGGAATTAACAAAAATCTACAAAAACCTACAGCAAATGTACTGAATGCATTTACCCAATGTTGGGAACAAGGCAGGGATGTCATTCTCACCATTCATATTCATCACAGCACTGGAAGTTCTATACTGTTCAATAAAGTAAGAAAAGGAAATTAAAGGCATGTAGATAGGAATGGAAAAAATAAAACTTTCCATTTAAAGATGACCTTATTGTTTACATAGGAAATCTCAAGGAATCTACAAAACAATTGCTAGAACTAATGGTGTGTTCAGTAAGGTAACAGAATACAAGGCAAACTTACAAATCTCAATTATATTTTTGTATAGTAATAATGAACAAATGACATCAAAATTTAAAATATTAAATACCATTTACTAGACCAGGTAACATTAGCAGAGAGATAAACAATAGAACAGAAACAGAACAGAGAACCCAAAAATAGACCCACATAAATATGCCCTACTAATTTTTGACAAAGATACAAAAAGCAAATCAATACCTTAGGAGAACATTTTCAACAAAGTGGTGTTGGAGTTATTGTATATTAATAGGAGGGAAAAGGAAACTCAATCTAAGTCTCATGCCATATATAAAAGTGAATCAAAAAGGTTCATAGACTTAAATATAAAACGTAAAACTATAAAACTTAAACAGATTATTTTCAGGATCTAGGGTTAGGAAGATAATTCTTAGAGTTGACACCAAATTGTACAATTAATAAAAGGAAAAATGCTAAATTGTATTTCATCAAAATTAAAAAGACTTTTATTTAGCAAAATATCCAGAAAAGAGAATAAGAAGGCAAGTTACAGTCTGGGAGAAAATAGTTGGAAACCACATATCTGTGAAAGGACTAGTATATAAAGAATAATCAAATTTCAACAGTAAAAAAAATGTACAATTAGAAAATGCTAAAGATACAGAGAAACTGGATTAATCATATGTTGGTTGCAGGAGTGTAAAATGATATGGACACTCTGGGACACAATTTGGAAGTTTGATAAAAAACTAAACTAAACATGCAACTACCATTCAATCCAGCAATCATGCTTGTGGTAATTTCTTCCAGAGAAATGAGAAATAACTTATACACGGTTGTTTATAATACCTTCATTTGTAATAACTAGAAACTGGAAGCAATCCAGATATCTTTCAAGGGGTTAATGGTTAAACAAATTGTCATTCATCTATATCATGGGAAAGTCACAGTTATGAAAAGCAATAAACTTTGATACACAAAACTTGGATGAATCTCCAGAGAACTATGTTGAGTGAAAAAAAGCCAATCCCTAAAGTTTACATACTGTATGAATAAATTTATATAACATTATTGAAAGAACAAAATTTTAGGAAAAGAGAACAGATTAGTTTGCCAGGGTAATAAGGAGCATAGGGTAGGGGAAAAGTGGCTGTGGCTACAAAAAGACAGCATAGAGAATCCTTGTGTGATGGAATAATGTCTATACCTGGAGTATACCTATGTCACTATACTGTTTGTGATAAAGTGGTATAGATTTGCAAGATGTTACAAGTGTAAGAAACTAGGTTAAAAGTACACAGGATTTGTCTATAATATTTCTGAATACAATGTAAGACATGTGCATCTAAAATTGCCTCAAAATAAAAAAGTTTAATTAAAAAATCCATGATGAAAAATTATATAAAAAATTTACATTTAGAAACAAATAGAAAACAGATAAAACATAAGAATAAATTTTAAAATAACAAAAATTCCATACATTTATATCTTGATGTATAATTTTCCAGACTTTTTCTATACATACATAAATACAAACATGTATTTCCTTTGAAATGGAATTATAACATGCATTATCTATTACAAACTGCTTTTTCAGTTTTTGATATATACTTCTCCATGTCTTTAAATATTCTTCTATGATGTTTATTTTCATGACTGTACAATTTCATAAGATGAATATACCATCAATTGTCTAAAAATGACCTTTTGTAGAACATTTGTGTTCTTTCCAATTTTTATGTGTATAATTCCATAGTAAACATTGTTGTTCACAATTTTTCAACATTTCTTATATAAAGGTATGTAAATATTTTTAAGTTGCTTAAGAAATTTTGACCACTTTTGTATCCCTAATGCTTCAGTTCAGTCTACATACTTGATAATGATATGGTTAGTGAATAAATGAATAAAATATTGAAAATTTGTCCTCCAATATGGTTGTACCAATTCCAAATCCCTTTTTTCTAAATTTCAGCATTATCATTTTAAAAATCCTAGCTTATTTAGGCAAAACATCTCATTATTAAAATCAATATATCTTTTTTTTTTAACTAATGAGATTGAGCACTTGTTCAAATGTTGAGTGCACATTGATGTCATTTATGTTTTCTGGGTTTTCTTGTTTTTCTTTTTTTTATATTTCAAAATATTAAGAGGATGCAAATGGTTTTGGTCACATGAATCACTTTTGTAATACTTGAGTTACAGGTATTTTTGTGCATCACCCAAATAGTGTTCATTGTACCCATAAGGTAGTTTTTTTCCCCTCTCCACTTTCCCCTCCACCCTGCTTGATTTCCACTGAGTTTTACTTCTCTCTATGCACATGTGTGCTCATCTATTAGTTCCAATTTAGTAGCAAGTACATGTGGTGTTTGACACTTCACTTTGGAGAATAGTCTGCAGGTCAATCTAAATTGTGGCAAATGACATTAATTAATTTTTTTTATGGCTCAGTAGCACTTCATGGTATACATATACCACATTTCTTTAATTCACTCATGAACTGATAGGCACTTGTGTTGATTCTACACCCTGGCAATTGTGAATTGTGCTGCAATAAACATTTGAGTACAGATGTCTTTTTGATAGAAAGACTTCTTTTCCCTTGGGTACATACCCAGTAGTGGGATTGCTGAACCTAATGGTGGGTCTACTTTTAGTTCTTTGAGGAATCTTCATAGTGTTTTCTGTAGAAGTTGTACTAATTTGCAATCCCACCAACAGTGTATAAGTGTTCCTTTCCCTCTGCATCCACACCAGCATCTATTGTTTTTGGATTTTTTAATAAAAGCCATTTTAACAGGGTAAAGTGATATCACATTGTGGTTCTAATTTTCATTTTCCTGATGATTAGTGACATTGAGCATTTTTAACGTTTATTGTCTATTTGTCTATTTTCTTTTGAAAAGCTTCTCTTCATGTCTTTTTCCCACTTTTTAATGGGATTGTTTGCTTTTTTCTTGATAATTTGCTTGAATTCTTCACAGATTTTGGATGTTAGCCCTTTATCAGACATATAGCTTCTGAGTATTTTCTCCTATTTCTGTAGGTTGTGTATTTGCTCTGTTGATTGTTTCCTTAGCTGTGCAGAAGATTTTTAGTTTAATCAAGTTCCATTTATTTATTTTAGTTGTTGCTGTGATTGCCATTGGGGTCTTCCTCATAAATTCCTTGCCTAGGCCAACATCTAAAAGAGGTTTTCCTACACTTTCCTCTAGAATTCTTATGGCTTCATGTTGTACATTTGAACCTTTTATCCATCTTGAATTAATTTTTGTGAGTGCTGAAAGATAGTGGTCCTGTTTCATTCTTCTGCATGTGGCTGTCCTATTTCCCTAGCACCATTTGTTGAATAGGGATTCTTTCCCCCAGTGTATATTGTTGTATGCTTTGTCAAAGATCAGATAGCTGTAGGTAGGTTTTTTTATACCTAAGTTTTCTATTTTTGTTTCATTGGTCTATGTATCTTTTTTAGTACCAATACCATGCTGTTTGGTTATTATAGCCTTGTAGAATAGTTTGAAGTCTGGTAATGTGGTGCCTCCAAATTTGTTCTTTTTGCTTAAGATTGCTTTGGTTACTTGGGCTCTCTTCTGGTTCCAAACAAACAATAGAATTATTTTTTTCTAGGTCTGTGAAGTGTAATATTGGCATTTTGATGGGGATTACATTGAATCTGTAAATCACTTTCAGTAGTATGTACATTTTAACAATGTTGATTCTGCCCATCCATGAGCATGATATGTTTTTCCATGTGTTTGTGTCCTCTCCGATTCCTTTTCTCAGTATTTTATAATTCTTCTTGTAGAGATCTTTCAAATCCCCAGGTAAGTATATTCTTAGGTATTTTATTAATATTTTCTTTGTAGCTATTGTGAATGGTATTGTGTCTTTGATTTAACTCTCGACTGTTATTGGTATATAGAAATGCTACTGATTTGTGTACATTGATTTTTATATCCTGAGACTCTGCTGAACTTATTTATCAATTCCAGGAGACTCTTAGTGGAGTCTTTGGGGTTTTCTATCATTGGTACAAAATCATATCATCAACAAAAATTGATAGTTTGACCTCCTGTTTCCCTATTTGGATACCCTTTATTTTTTTTCTCTTGCCTGTTTGCTCTGGCTATGACTTCTAGTACTATGTTGAACAAAAGTGATGACAGTAGACATTTTTGTCTTGTTCCAGTTCTTACTGGGAATGCTTTCAACTTTACCCCATTCGATATGATGTTGGCTGTGGATTTGTCATATATACCTTTTATAATTTTGAGATATATTCCTTCTAGGCCTAGCTTTTTTGAGGATTTTTTTTTTTTATCATGAAAGGGTGCTGTATTTTGTCAAATGATTTTTCTGCATCTATTGAGATGATCTTATGGTCTTTGATTTTGCTTCTGTTTATACAGTGACTCACATTTATTGATTTATGTATGTTGAACCATCCTTGCATCCCTGGGATGAAGCCCACATGGTCATGGTGGATTATTATTTTGATGGGCTGCTGAATTTGGGTTGCTAGAATTTTGAGGATTTTTGTATCTATATTCATAAAGGATATTGGTCCATAGTTTGCTTTTTTGTTGTGTCCTTTCCTGGCTATTCAGGTGATACTGGCTTCATGGAATGAGTTGGGGAGAATTTCCCCATTCTCGACATTATGGAACAATTTCTGTGGTATGTGTACTAGCTCTTTGTAGGTCTAGTAGAATTTGGCTGTTAATCCATCTGGTCTGATGCTTTTCATTGTTCTTAGAAGATTTTTTATTAGTGCTTGGATTTTGTTGTTTGTTATTAGTCTGTCTGTTCAGGAATTCTATTTCGGATTGAGTCTTGTGAGGTTGTGTGTTTTCAGGAATTTGTCCATTTCCTCTACATTTTCTAGTTTATTTGCATAGAGATTTTCATAGCATTCATAGATGGTGTTTTGTATTTCTGTGGTATCAATTGTGTCTTTTTTCATTTCTGATTGAAGTTATTTGCATCCTTTCTTTTCTATTTCTGGTTTATCTATCAAGCAGTCTGTCTATTTTGTTTAATTTTTTAAAGAAGCAACCTTTTATTTCATTGATCTTCTGTATTTTTTTTTTGTTTTCCATTTCATTTAGCTCTACTCTGAGCTTTGTTATTTTTTTCTTCTCTTTCCTTTGGGTTTGGTTTGCTCTTCACTGTCTAGTTCCTTGAGATGTGACATTAGGTTGTTAATTTGTAATATTTCTGCCTTTTTGATGTAGACATTTAAGGCCATGAATTTCCCCTGAGGAATACTTTTGCTGAGTCCCACAGATTTTGAAAGCTTGTTTGAGTCCCCTTTGTCATTCAGTTCAAAGAATATTTTGATTTCTATTTTAATTTCATTCTTGACCCAATCATCATTCAGCACCGGGTTGTTTAATTTCCATGAGTTTCTGTATATTTGAGTGTTTCTGTTGTGATGGCTTTCTAGTTTTTTTCACTGTGGCCTGAGAAGATACATGATATGATTTTTATATTTCTGAATTTGCTGAGACCTGTTTTGTAGTCTAAGAAATGATCAATCTTGAAGAATGTCCCATGTGCTGCTGAGAAGAATGTATATTTAGTAGTTTTGGGGTAGGATCTTCTATAAATGTCTGTTAAGTCCCTTTGATTTAGAGCCTGGTTTGGGTCCAGTGTTTCTTTATTTATCTTCTGCTTTGACAATTTGTCCAGCTCTGACACTGGGGTGTTGAATTCCCAAGCTATTACAATGCTGCTATTTATTTCCTTCCTTAGCTCTAGTAAAATTTGTTTTCTATATCTGGAAGCTGCTGTGCTAGGTGCATATATATTTTGGAATGTTATGTCTTATTGTTTGTTGAATTGCTCTCTTTACCATTATATAATGACCATTTTTGCCTTACTTTACCATTTTTACTTAAAGTCAATTTCATCTGATATGAGAATGGCTACGTCTGCTCTCTTTTAGTTTCTATTTGCGTGGAATATTTTTTCCATGCTTTCACATTGTGTCTATGTGCATCCTTATGATTTAGATGTATTTCCTGGAGACAGCAGATATTTGGGTTGTGTTTTTTCTTTTCTTTCTTTCTTTTTTTTTTTTTTTGAGACAGAGTATCACTTTGTTGCCCAGGCTAGAGTGAGAGCTGTGGCGTCAGCCTAGCTCACAGCAACCTCAAACTCCTGGGCTTAAGGGATCCTACTGCCTCAGCCTCCAGGGTAGCTGGGACTACAGGCATGTGCCACCATGCCCAGCTAATTTTTTCTATATACATTTTAGTTGGCCAGATAATTTCTTTCTATTTTTAGTAGAGACGGGGTCTCACTGTTGCTCAGGCTGGTCTTGAACTCCTGACCTTGAGCAGTCCACCTGCCTCCCAGAGTGCTAGGATTATAGGCGTGAGTCACCGCGTCCGGCCGGTTGTGTTTTTTCATCCATTCAGCCAGCCTATGTCTTTTGAGTAGCACAATTAAACCATTAACTTTAAAAGATAGAATTGATATGTGGGATGCTGTTCTGTTCCTCATGTTGGGTATACCTTGTTGTTTTTTCCTCCTCTTTTGCTGTTGTTTTATAAGAGTTGTGAGCTTTTGCTTTCATGGGTGATTTTACAATGGTGGGTATTTATTGTGCTGATTCATGTATAATGTAGTTCTGAATATTTCCTGTACGGCAGGTCTGTCATGACAAATTCCTTCATTGTTTGCTTGTCAGGAAAAGACTTAATTTCTCCATAATATGCAAAACTTAGTGTTGCAGGATACAAGATTCTAGGCTGGAAGTTCTGTTTAAGAAGATTGAAGATGGAGCCCCATTCTCTTCTGGCTTGTAACGTTTTGGTGAGAAGTCTGATGTTAGCCTGATAGGTTTTCTTTTTTAGGTAAGTTGTTGCTTTTGTCTAGCTGCTTATAGAATTTTCTCCTTCATTTTGACTTTGGCCAGGTTGATCACTATGTATCATGGAAATGTCTTATTTGCTATGACTCTTCCCAGTGCCCAATGTTTATCTTATATCTAAACGTCTGAATCTCTGGTGATAACAGGGAAATTTCTGTCAATAATTCCCTCAAATAGGTTTTCCAAGTTTTTAGCTCTTTTTTCTTCTCCCTCAGGGATACCTATAATTCAAATGTTTGTTCGCTTTACGTAGTCCCATATCTCTCTCAGTGATTGCTCAGACTTTTCTGCACTCTTCTCCACCTCTTTAAATTACTGGGTTAGCTTGACAACCTTGTCTTCAAGCTCTGAGATTCTTTCTTCTCCTTGGCTTAATCTGTTTGTTATGCCTTCTGTGTTTTGAAGTTTCCTAAATGAATCATTTTTTTTAAGTTCTGTTATATCCTTTCTTATTTTTTTTTTTGACTCTTTAGTGACTTTTTCATTGATTTCCTGAAATTTTTTTTACTTCTTTTTGTTGGTTTTCAACTTTCCCTTCAATTACATTCATCTTATTTGTCATCCATATTCTGAATTCCATTTCTGTCCTTTTGGCAATTTCCTTGTTGATGGAGCCTGCCAAAGTAGCTCCATTGTGATCCCTTGGGGCTGTCAAGCTATTTTTTTTTTTTTTTTTTTTATGTCACCAGGGTTCTTTTGCTGGTTTCTTCTCATCTGGCTCTTCTTCTCATCTGACTCCTCTTCTCATCTGGCTCCTCTTCTCTCAGTTTTGGGTTAATAGGATTGCAGGGCACTTGTTCTCCTTTGTTGGGAACTCTCCTGTTTAGTTAGGGGAAGGGGAGGACCCTAGATGCAACTTTTGTGATATTCTCTGAAATACTGACCTCTCAGGGGAGGTGCAGGGGCAGTGAGAACCTGTAGAACAGCTGCTCTGTTTTAACCCATTCCCCTGTGATTGCCCCAGTTTGAACCAGTGCTAGATGGCTAGATGACTGGATGATCTTTGCATGGGATGCAGTATTCTTCCCCAGCTCATTGGTGGAAGTTTGCATGAGGGCTTGATGTGACCCTTTCCACCATCACTGTTATTGTGGGGGATTTCTCTGGCTGGGGTGACCCAGTGGGGGTGATAGTGGCAGCCATGTGGGTCTATTTAAGCAATGGTCATGGATTACCAGGCTTTGGGCTTTTTCACAACCCAGGTCCAGTAGTAATGTCTGCATAGGGCTGGGGCTTCCAGGGGGAAGCATTGGACCTTGGGGAGGTTCCACTGGCCTAATGCCAGTGGTAGAGACTCAGGGGTAGTGTATTGAGGTCAAGGCTCAACTCTGGAATCTTGGAGGTGGTATCACAGGCCCAGCAGGGGCTCTAGAGTTATAGGGGTAGAGCCTTGGGTGCAGCAAGAGCTTTGGATCTGGCTCTGGGACTGACGGGGGCAGAACTGCACATATGGAGGGCTTTTCTGCCCATGTGGAGACTACTAATGCCCAATCACACAGGCAGGGGTTTGTCTCAGATGCCCAGGGACCACATAGGAGGGCCAGAGCTGCTAGTCAGCCAAAGTTCTCCACCTATACCTAGGACCCAATGAGGCTGTTACCCACAGCTTCCCAGATGGTGCCCGTGGCATCCGTGGCTCCTCCTCTGCTCAGGTGCAATGCAGGGTAGGAGGCATGCTCAACCCCATTCACAGGGCACAACATGGAGGTGCTTCTGTTCTTCCTGTTCCCTCCCTGGCCCAGTAGGGGTGATGAAAAGGCTACTTCTGGAAGGCTGGGTCCTGAGCAGACCTGGCTCCATGCACCAGAGCTATCAGGACAGTTCTGCTGCAGAGACCCAGGATTGGCAGTTACCAGATCTCTGCTGCTCCCGCTCTCTGGTGCAATGTCTCTATACAGATTCTGTCCAGCTTCCTAATCAGTCCAGAGGTCTACAGTAGATGAGGGAGACCCCTCGCAGCTCAAGCTGCCTGTAACTTTTATTCCTCTCCTAAAAAGCAGTGCTCCCTTGGGTTGCTTCTATTCTGCTGTCTTCCCCTCTTCCCAGCAGTGTGAATTGTACCGGGACCCCCAGTTTAATCTCTGAGATGGTGGGTGGTGCCTGTGAGTCAGGATCAGCCCAGTCCCTGTTTGACTGAGTCAGTAGTTGCTGTAGTGAGCAATACAATTGTTTTCCCTGTCAGTGGTTGAAGCTTTCAGGAAAGAGCCAACTGCAGAGATATTCTTTTGTGTCTGTAATAGGCTTTAGCCCCTTATGAGAAGCACTTCAATACCCCAGGCAGTGGAAGGGGTCCTGGAGTTCCCAGGGGGTTGCTGTTCTCCACCACAACAGAGGTGGATTGGGGAGCAAGGCTGGAAGGCTCTGCAAAGTCTCACCAGGGCTCAAAGGTTGTATCCCAGGCCCCTGGGAAAAGCCGCAGGGAGAGGAAGCAAAGTGGTCTCTTGAAACTGGAAATACTGTTTGTGGGGGAGGGGTCATCTGTAATTCACTAACTTGTTCTCAGAGTGAGCTCCACCCCTCTCTCTCTAAGCCTTCCATGAGAGACTCTCTCCAT
The DNA here is from genome assembly GCF_041146395.1 of Eulemur rufifrons. Classification (NCBI taxonomy): domain Eukaryota; kingdom Metazoa; phylum Chordata; class Mammalia; order Primates; family Lemuridae; genus Eulemur; species Eulemur rufifrons. The sequence goes on from NC_091010.1 coordinate 11,648,553, forward strand.
TGTCTGTTTGCAAATGTGTGCCTGGAACATGCTGTGCTCCACAGCAGTGGCACAGCAGGACTTTCCTGTGAGGGGATGGGCATTCCACCAGATAGCCAAGGCTCAGACTCCTACTGTGCTCACCTGTCAGTTCTGCCCACACTGGGCTCCCTCACCTCCCAAGCCAAGCTCTCAAATCTCTCCCTTGTGCCTCCTAGCAATTGACCAAGTCCTGGGCGCGGGGGTGTGGCGAAGGAGATCCAGCAACAGCTTGTGTGCATCTCTGGAGAGTGCCAGCAGGCAGGCAACTCCCTGACTGTGTACCCTTGAGTTCACTGCAGGTCCCCAAGGGGGAAGATGTGGGCCCCACTCTCCATGGAAACCCCATGGAGGACACCGCAGCTGATGAGAGATGGCTGCTCCAGAAAGTCTCAATCTGCCCTCCCAGCTGCAGTGGGCGGGGGGAGGGGCAGGGGAAGAAGAGAGTCTGGATGGAAGAGAGCCAGAGCCAGGACCCCAGCTCCTCCAGTCCTCCTCCCTGGAAGGAAGCCTGCGGGGAATGTCCAAGCTCAGGGATCATGCCAGTTCTCCACACAATTCAGTGGTTGCGGCAGTGCTGAGGCTCACAAGGTCAAAAAAAGCTTCCAAACAACTCAGTAGTCTGCTGAATACCAAAGGTGTGTGGGAAGGGGAAATGGGATTCCCCCCTCACCCCTTCACTGGATTCCAAGTCTCTCTGGGTTTGATCCTTGCTAATCTCTTCTCCTCTTTTTCTTTTTCCTTTTTCCTTGTCTGCTTCACAGTTTACCTCCATGAAGTCCCCTGCAGGCTCTGGCACGTCCTCCTCTGAACTACACCTGAGCTGTGCCCGTTTCCTCCTTTGCTTTATCTGAAACCTTTCCTTCCCTCCAGGATGTTCCGGCAAACAATGTATCTAGCTGGCCATCTTGCCCCTCTCCCCTGTTTCCTGTTTTTTGATTGTAGACTTTGTGGATTTTGCCACTGTTTCTTTTGGGTAATTTGTGCCTTATATTCAAGAACTTTTTATGTAGTAATGCAATTACATCTTTTTAACTAATGTTGTAAATATTTACCAATTTGTGTTTTGCCTTTTAATGCTTTGTATATATTTTATATGTTCAATAATACTTATCTAGTAGCGTACTTGTGAAATTATGTTTGTAAGCATGGGCTTAAATCACTTGTTTTAAATATTATTTGTATATATTCCTTAAACCCAAGAACTTTTTGAAACATCTCCCACAAAGATTTATATTCCTCTCTTGGAATGCACCTAGATGGGGTATTAAATACACCACTTTCTTTTTTAAGTTGTAATACTACTGTATTTTTTAACTAGGGTCTAGGATTATAGATAAATTTCTTAAATGTGATTGGTATACACTGGCATTTTGTTTGATCTCAGGGGGACTGTCATCAAATTCAACTGCCAAACAAATTCTGAATCTTTATAAAAAGGGATGTAGATTGCCTTCAGAAGTATATTTGCACTATTCAAGGTAAAGACAAGCATAGTTTCTCTGTTGTCTTTGGTTTTGTTCAACAACATATTTGGGCCATATAACCACAGAAGATACGAATTTAAGAGTAATACTCTCAACTAAAGAGGAAATCATGAAGTCAAACTCTTCTCTAGCCATGATCTAGTGTTTTTCAAATTGTAGTCCATAGATCACCTCCATCAGAATCTCCTAATATCTCCATATTTTTTGGAACCATCCAAAGCTTCAGAGATTCTGAGAGTAGAGACTGGGATTCTTCATTTGTAACAAATGCCTCAAATACTTCTCATGCAAACTAAAAGTCTGAGAAACATTGCCGTAAGTCAATATTGCCAAATGGCAGTCTATCAGCTAAGTATGACTTTGTTCTTTATCTGACTATGAGTTTCATTCCTGACTTGGTCATAATTAGCTTATTCTTTTGTCCTCATTTACATCTGGAGATTAAAAGATGGAAATTAAAAGTGGTCATTTTTTTCATAATCACTCCCTCTCCTAGTCAATATTATGGCCATTAAGAACCCCAGACTGTCATGATGAAGTCAAGGACCCAAAAAAACTGAGATGGGATGAGGGCCTGTGTCATTATGGGTGCTTAGGAAAGATTGCACATCCAGTTATGTGCTCTTGACTTCACTGAAGGTCTAGAGTAGCCACAGTGGGAGGAAGCTAGCAGACATGGGGCTAGAGGTGCTAGCGGGAAGAGAGAGGTGGTGAGGAATGAGTGTACAGTGCTTAAGTAAGGGAAGTAGCTAATAATTGTAAACCAAGATCAAGTTGGAACTCTGAAAATTCAGACTATTTCTCAGTAGATTTTTGAAGCATGAATGAAGTCTTGTTTGGGAAACAGATGTGTGTGTTTGTGTGTGTGTGTGTGTGTGTTAGAAGTACAGAGAAGGGCAGCAAGAATATTGGGCAGAGCAAGGTAATACCTAAATAATTCCACCTTGGCTCTACCTGCCTTCCCCACCTGAGACAGACACAGTCATCCAAACCAACTGTGTTGGCTGAATAGGTGGGCCTGTTACCAAGAACATTCTGCTCACAGACCACTCTGCCTTATATAGAAAGCTCCAAAGCAATCTGAATTTTCTCACCTTTAAAGTCTAATTATCCTTTGAGAAGAAATGATCACTAGTCCTCTCCTTTGCAAGCGTGTGAGGCTGCAGGTAAGCTGAGGAGAGGTGGATAGGCAATATTAGTAGCAAATTCTAAGGGGAAACTCAAAATCCCATCCCATCCCATCCAGCCTTTGTTCTCAAGAGGAGAGGTTCTGACATGTCTCAGGAACAGAATGGAGTTCCTGAGGCCACAAAGGGACATTGGCAGAAGATAGCTGGGGTAACTAGACAAGGGGGACTCCTCTACTGCTCTTTTAATATTTGCATCTGCTCTTTTAGCAAATGTTTCTCTACCCTTTGTCAGGGATGCTCTTCTTGGCCTAAGGCATGGGCCTCTGGATGCCTCTCCCTCAAGGTAAACCTACAACTTAAAGTCAAGAAGTAACCAGAGTGGGGTTCGGGGGAAGAGAGCATCAGGTAAGCTACTTGGTCAACTTCTTGGCCATGCCATGAACTGGAAGAGCCATGAAGGTCATGTGGTCCTGGAATTATGGTGGGAGAACAGACACACACTTAGAACCAGAGCCCTAGCCAATGTCCAGAGAGCATTGTCCAGTGTACATTCTAGGTGGATGGGGTAGATTACCTTATGAATTTAGCATGGTGGCTATTTAAGAATTAGGGGATTAGGGTTCTAATGATCCCATTTCCACCTTGAGACACAACTAATGGGGTCTAAAAGAAGATGAGGGGCAATGTGTATAGTGTATACCAAATAAGTCCTATGTTTATTTTGCCTGATGTTCCATACCTGGTTCCTATACCTTCATGTAAACTGAGTCAGATGCCTCAAAGCAGCTGTGATAATAGTTTGGAGGTTGACACAGAGAGAAGTTACTTAAGCAATCACACCAGTGTAGGAGAAGGGGTGTCTCTGTGAATATGTTTAGTTTTTCATAGAGAATGTAAATAGAGATAAAATGGTGGGATGGTCCCAGACACTTCTGTTGGTTGGTAGTGCCTTCTCCTGGAGTCTATGCTTCAAGCATGTTCCTGATACATCAGTATCAACTGAACATGATGCTGAAGGTCATGCCCTTCAGAACTGAGTGCTCCTAGTGTCCAGTTAACCTTTGTGTTTGATTCATGGGTTGGTGGTGATGTGGAGATGGCACTTACTTTTTAGCTGGATGCTATGAGGACCTGCCTTTCTGCCTGTCTGCCGCAGTGAATAGATGAACATTTATATAGAAGAATGTCCTCCTCAAGATCCCCTTAACTCTCTCTCTCTACCTCGCCCTATTTGTGTGTGTTATATAAATATAATACGAATATATATAATCCATATATAAGCTCATAATAAGATATATATATATATATATGTGGTTTTCTTTTTTCTAAATGCTTCCAATTACAATGAAATGCTCCATGAATTTCAATAAATTGTGAAACTGATGATTACTATGTAGATTATATTATATAGTTATCTATTGTCCACATTATTATATGGATCTATTATATAAAAGATACCTATTATATAGGTCAGAAGCTGGAATCCTCACAAAGTTAAGCAGCTTTTATTAGGTTGCACAGCTCAATAAAGTGGAAGCATGGAACAGATCCTAAGCCTCTGGATCCAAGCGATGGTGTACAACTGTCATGGCAATTCTATTTGCACAGTGTCTGGCACATTGTAGGTGCTCAAGATATATTTTTGAGTATATAAATAAATTTATGAAAGTCCTTTTGTTATGGCCTGATTGCCTCATTCTCTCTTCCTTGTTTTGATCTGCTGTGTCAGCCTAACAGGTACTCAATTTTTCCCATGACACAGTCCCTCCATCACCTTTTGCCCCCTCAGGGACTTTTTATAGTTTCTTCATCAAGCTCTTTACTAGCCCTGCCAAGGAGTAAATGTTTTTATTGGAACAGCATGAAATGTGACATTACTCATAGGTTCTGGCAGAAAATTAGTGGTAGTGATGACTAGCTCAGCACAGCTGGGAAAGATTGCACCTCCTCGCTGGAAGCAGTAAGTTGAGGGACTGCAGGGAAGCATCATAGTGTAATGACAGCTAATCGTGAGGAAACAATGGACCCGCAGCTCATAAATCAATCTGAACACAGGGATGGCCAGGGAAATGCAGGAGATGCTTGAGCTCATCTGAGCATTGTTCGTGGGTGTGTGTCTCTTACTGAACCATCATTTTCTGTTACATTAGAGAAAAGTGTAACAACTTTATAAAGAAAGTCTCAAAAGGCTAAGACATTTGTAGGTAGGTAGGCAAACAGGTGAGGGGATATGAGGCCCACCTTTAGATTCCAGAGCTCCAAGCCCATGATTCTTTCATGATCTGGTCTATTTTATATATCTCCCCAAATCAGGGATGGCTCCAGTTTTTAGCCTTGGTCTAGTTTTTACTTATCTACAATGAACAATGAGGCATGACTTCAGATAATAAGAGACTTTGCATTCTACAGTCCAACCAAGATTATTGATGGTTCTGATAACACAACTTTGGTGTCAGTCCTCCATCTGTTTATGAGATTATTTTGTTTCAAATATTCACCTTTTAGGAAGAATCAACATAGAAAGTTTGACTATAACTATGAACTTCCTCCAAAGGTGCGATGTTTTCCAATTCTCTCAATAGTTTCCCCTGAAGCAGAAATGATTGGCAACAACATGCGATCAAAACTCCATGACTCATTTGAGGTAGATTCTTTCATAGAAATATTAAATAAGGACCTGGCACAGCTTGTCAACAGATATTTCTTACATGAACTTTGCAAGTATAACGTTATATTTCTAGAAATAATGTAAACATCTTTTGAAAAAAAGAAAAGCACATATATCTTGATAGGATTTACTTGAGAATAAGAATTAATGATTATAATAATAAAAATAGTTTATTATTTCCATCTTCCCCCCAAAACTATAACTTTTTCTTTTGCTTTTCTTTTCTTCTTTTTTTTTTTTTTTTTTGAAATATATAATGAGAAATAGAAATCTTTAGACCCATGATGAGGCATTTGCACAAGGGACTCCTGGAAGATGCCCACATAGGAAATTGTCACAACCATTCACAAATGATGGAAGATGATACTCAGATGTGTATGAGCAACTCTATTAAAACATTTCTTGTGATTTTTGAAGTGGTAGAAGTCTCTTCTGCTGTACGGCTTCCTGTGCTCCTAGAGTATGGTGCCAACTGGGCAGGCTGTCACAGAGATTGGAATGGGAAGTGGGAATTTCCTGGACAATTATGTTACTCTCCCAATTGGCAATCTACTGTTTTCAGACAGAGGCATATTTGACACCACTGCCCTGGACTTAACACACCACAACACCCATTCTTTGTTACAATTTACTTCATAGGGAATAGAAATGAGTTGCATCCGTAGAGATTAAGACCAGAGGAAGAACAGGGCCATGACCTAGAGAAAAGGGTCATGGCTTACCATAGAAGCAAAGCAGAGAAGGAAACCAAAACTATGCCACAAAGAAAAATAAGGCACTGATTTCTGCTAAATCCCAGGGACTGTCCCTAATGTTTCTGGCAAAGGTTCCTGCAGAGATGGTCCTTTTTTTTTTTTTTTTTTTTTTTTACCAGCCCTGAATTCTGCATGTTAACTCAGAATCATTCCATTTGTCAACTGGTTTTGGCTTGATCCTTATAATGCTCCACTTTTTAGCCTAAACTATACCAAGAATATCATACTAGGTCTGAATGAACACACATCTAGATACTAGATAAACTAGATAAACCAATGGCTGGCTGTGGTCCCAGGCTTTTCTCTGCCCTATTACCAACAAATCTACCCCATTATTGCCAAGGATAAAATTGGGAGAAAATTCAAAGGGCATATAGGTGACATTTTTCATTTCCAGGGCTCTGATCTTTAGTTCTATGTTGTTTCAGGAAGAGAGCCTCTGATCATACTATTCTAGACACATAGTGCAAATGTTTTTACCCAAATCTGGGCAGAGGACTTCCAGGGTAGTAAGGGGTGAAACAAGTGCTTTGTATCTCCTCATTTAATCAGTGCCCACTTGGAAAGTTCAACAGATATTTAGCCTCCTTGCTTGTCTTTCACTCAAATGGGGGTCAGAGTTAGGAAAAACACTGTGATCTACACCATGGCACAGAGAAGGCCGCTGGTTACTTTACATACTTGGGTGTAACTTATATGTGGAATGAGATAACTATATCCTAATTATATACACATAAGTTATATATAGACTGATTATACATAGAATGGTCTACTATTCTTGAGACTGAAAGTTAAGTGTGAATTTCAGATGTCCTTACTTAATTTAATAATGTGTGCATTGTCCCTCAAAGGGGGGAAAAGTTTTTTTACAAGGGACTATTACCCGAGGTCTTCCCTGAAACTTGGAGGAAAACAGAGAGTGAGAGTTCAATAAGCAAATTTTCAAATGAAAAAGGATCACCTCAAGTCAACAAGGGTTGCTGGTTATTTATCCATGATGCAAATTACCAGATAGAAAGTATCGAGAATAACAAATTTATCCTCTTCCTCCAGCAGATAAACAAATACCTCCTTTGTGTTATTTACTTAGAAAGAAATAACCAGCTAATATTTCCATCACAGTGAGGTTGTCATGTTCTCACAGATGCCCAAATCATAAGGCAAATAGTCAGATCTCTTATCCTGCCAGAAAGTCCCACTCTTGAGTGACCTGGGCCGTGCTCTCAGAAATCTCTGGCAAAGCTGACTAATCACTGGAGGTCATAAATAAAGATATTGCCACTTGCTAAGACATGTGGCTCCCTCCTGGAGTAGCTGGGAATTGCTGATAACAAACCACAATAACCCGAGCTCAGAAATGGATTTGAATTTTGTTATGTGTTTTGCAATTCTGGCAGTTTTGAAGCTAAAAATGTGTCAAAGGGTAATGTGTCTCAAGGACAGTCAGTGTTAAATCAGTATTAATTAAATAGGCTTATTCTTATTTAACAAAGCACTGAAGTGTGGAGGAAGGGATCCACTGTGACCATTTTCTTTAATTTTCTTTCGCCATCTGTCAAGCAAGGCAAGACCTCCAAATCCCATACATCAGCATTTTAAAACAAAATATAGCTAATTTTCAGCTCAGGTTGCTTACCTAATGATGTATTTACTATGTCTCAGTCATGATTTACCCAGTGATAAAACAATGTTATTAAGCAGAAAAGATCTAGAAGGAGCACCTGCAAAGACAATAGAAGATTTGAAGCCAGAAATAATGTTTGGTTTAGTTCTTTTAATCAACTCAGAAACCTCAAAGAATGTTACAGCACATAGGCTTGAGACAACAGGCACTATCCTGGCTATGAAACAGAGAAAGAATCATGTATGGACCAGCTGAATTACGGAAATATAGTCTAAGTAGTCTCTGTCCATCCATTTCACATTTATTAAAGACCAGCATCCCTACTCCTCGTGTAGTAACACATAAAGCACATAAAGGGAAAAAAAGGTTCTGTGACAGGCAAAAGACCATACTGTGAATTAGTTATATCATTTCAAGATATAAGCATCCTAATGGAGTGGCCAGTAATATCTGAACTTTATTTCTGATGAAGATGTTACTAAAAGCTTGTATTAGGGGTGGGAGAACGGTGGTGAGGACGAACCCCCAAGAGCCACAAGAACAAAGCTCATTGTAACATATGAAGTCTTTTTACCATAGAACTTCAGAAGTTTTGGGCATTTTGCACTTAAAAATCTATCTCAAATATTATTAAAACCATTTTTTCATAACCTCCATGGTGCTATCCAAGGTGCTGATTTAGCTAACGTTAAAGACTTCCCAAATGAGAGGTCAGAGCTCCTTAATGCAGGGCCTGATTCTCTACCTTACCTCTGCCTCCCTTGACCTTGTGCTCCTGGCATCACATGCATGATGATTTTGAACTCCACTATATAATTACAGAGAATTACATATGTTGGAGTAATCCAGGAACTATTTTTATATCATTACTCCTCTTACCGTAACAATGAGCAATAAGATATAGTCCTTGCCATCAGAGCATTATTATCTAACATGTGGTATCAGACAGTTAAATAAATATAAACACTTTTGTAGGGGCAGACCACAGAGGAGATATTTTTCTGCCAAGGTGCAGAAGAAGGATATACAGTCTTAAATATTCTTTACAAATATAGGGTTTAAATCACTTTGGAGTTAAACTTGAAATGGAATTAGGATAGGGATGAATTTGTCCCTGTCAAAGTATTAGTTTTCTCACCAGAAAAAAATGCTTTTTCATAGGGATATCAACTTTTGACACGGACCCTATCTACAACTTTCTGAGAGCAGATTGTTCAGCAACAATGCTCTATAGTATGTTTCTTTGGGAGAGGCTCAAAATGAACCTTTATATCTCTACCACCCTATCTACACCCTATACTACAGAGAGATTCTAGAAGACAGTTCAAACTGTTTAGATTCTGATGAATAAATTCTTTCAATTATAGTGATTCTTTTAACTTCTTTCTACCTAAAATAACCTACTTCAATAATCAAGGGTAGTTGCCTATTTTGAATTTTTAAGTTCTTATGTTCCATGAATTTTTAAGTTCTTAATTTGATACTAAAATTTATGACTTTATGAATTAAATCTAATGTAAGTTATAAGAAAACATGATAATTTCTACTATATAAAGGTACAACCATTATACTGTTTTTGAAGGAGCTGTAGTTGCCATAGAAATTTTGCTTTGTATAGGTGAATAAACCACAATGATGAAATTATGCAAGATTTCCCATTCAAAATGTCTGAACAATTTAAACCTTCCTCCTCTCCTTTTTGAAGATGAACCTGGAAAAATAGTTTAAAAATTGTTTATAGAAACTAACCTTGTTCTTATGTCACCTTCAACGCTAAACACTTTACAGCTAGAACCAAATAAGAGAGCCATGAACCTGATGATTTTCTGAGTATTTGAATATCTCATTTATATTTTTACTGCTGTGAAGAAGCAATTTCATATTATTAAGAATCCAGAGAGGTGTATTTATTTGTATTAAATGAGGTCATAAAAGTGGAGTCCGCATCTGGTAGGACTGGTGGCCTTATAAGAAGAGAAAGCTCTCTCACCACCTGCACGAACTGAGGAAAAGCCACATGAAGATGCAGCGGGAATATGGGCATCTGCAAGCCAGGAGGAGATTCCTCACCAGAACCCAAGCACTTCCAGCCTCCCAACGTGTAAGAAAATAAATTTCTGTTGAAGTTATTGTATTTTCATATGACAGTCCAAGCTGATTAATATACCTTATCTGAAGAAACACAAACCTCTTCTGAGGAAACATGCTCTGACCTGGATTTTCATTATTTGAGCAATTGCTAATTCAACTTCATGGTGCAAATCTGCCTTTTTAAATCAACACTGCCTGTAACCCTGCCTGGCCAACTTTCATTCATCCTTCATTGATTTGACAACTGTGCATCTAAAACTTATGGCTTTTTTTTTTTTTTTAAATCCCTGACTACTACCTCTCCATGAAGAATCATTGATAGGTTAATAAAAGGTTCAGTTTTACATACCTTTTACAAATTTTAGGTAATTGATAAATGGTAAATATATGAGTAAGCAATGGCAAAGTAGTTTTGGTTGATAACTGACAGATTTTCATTGGATGGAGATACTGGATTGAGAAACTTCATTTTCTAAAAATGATAGTTGAAATTAGATTGTGAGAATGTATTTTATGACTTGACAAATACATGGTTTGTGGGAGGAAAAGGCTCTATTTAGAGCAATGCTATATCATTTTGGATCTTTTTAGGGTGTAGCATTTAAAAGTAAGTAAAAATAAATATTTCTGCAACCTGGATCACAAAAAGCTTTAAAACAGTAGTGGAGGATGAATATGATCCAAAAATTTAATTTATTTAGGGTGTTTGATATGATGACTTATGATTGAAAAGGCAATTGATTTATAAGCTGAGGGTACAATTTGTTCTGGGACTGTAGCTCTGGGAAAAATATACCTCTCTAGTACTTAGAATCTTCAACTTAAGCCATACTATCTCTGAGTTTACTTTCAGTTCTAGCTTTAATTATACCCAGAAGAACCCCTGCAGTATGAAAAGAGGTAAATTAAGGAGGATGTCAACTGGGTGGACACAGATGATGGTGAATAATCCCAAAGGTCTACTCGATGAGTGGGAAATTCAGATAATGAGATCAACATTAATCTAAGTTTAACTAGCATGAAAGTCCAAACTGAACGGATGAGCTTCTCTCTGGCATTGATTTTACTTCTCAGTTTCTATTCTCAAAGAATTATCTACTTAATTGTTCGTCTGGTCTATCTTTTTATTCAAATAAGAAATTTTTTTCTTAAAATCTCAATCCCCCCATGAATCAGTCCCCGAGTTCTTTAGATGCCATACCTCAAATATTGCTCAAATTCCTCTGCTGCTCAAATGGCCCTTTACAGCTTAACTCCTTGCTAGCTTGCTACCATTGTCTCTCGTCCTGCCTCCGTATCCTTACTACAGTATTCATACCTGCTCTTGCCCCTCCACTCCACCCTAAGTCTGAGCTGGAAGAGTACAGCTCACACCCATGCTCAAAGCCTTTCAATGTCTTTCTGGCACTCTCAGGTTAAAACACAAAATTCTTTCTATTTTCTTGGGTTTTTTTTGTTTTGTTTTTTGTTTGTTTGTTTGTTTGTTTGGGTTTTTTTTGAGATAGAGTCCTGTTCTGTCGCTATGGATAGAGTGCAATGGCTTTATAGTAGCTCACTGCAATCTCAAACTCTTGGGCTCAAGCGATCCTCTTGACTCAGCCTCCTGAGTAGCTGAGACTAAAGGTGTGCACCATGATGCCTGGCTAATTCTATTTTTAGTAGAGATCAGTCTTGCTCTTGCTCAGGCTGGTCTCAAATCCTGAGCTGAAGCAATTTTCCTTCCTCAGCCTCCCAGAGTGCTAGGATTACAGGCGTGAGCCACCACACCTGCCCAAAATTCTTTATTTTAATCACTCTTTTCATTATTTTTATTACATATTGACAAATGATAGTTGTATATATTTATGCAGTACAAAGTGATGTTATGATTTCTGAATACAATGTGGAATGAATAAATCAAACTAATTACCATAATCATCTTGAATATTTACCATTTTTTTGTTATGAAAACATTTGAAATTTACTCTCATAGCAATATTGAAATGTACAATACTCAGTTATTAGCTATATTCACCACACTGTGCAATTGAACTAATAAAAATTAAACTTACTCCTGCTATGTAATTGAGGCTTTGTACCTTTGAACCATCATTTCCCCATTCCCCACCCCTCAGCCTCCAGTAACCATCATTCTACTCTCTGCTTCTAAAGTTAATTGTTCTACATTCCATGTAAGTGAGAACATATGATATTTTTCTGTCTATGTTTGGCTTATTTCATGTAACATAACATCCTCCGATCTCATTCATATTGTCACAGATGACAGAATTTCTTCCTTTTTATAAGGCTGAATAGTATTCCATTGTGTATGTGCATCACATTTTCTTCATCCATTCCTCTCTTGATGGACACTTAGGTTGATTCAATATCTTGGCTATTGTAAATAGGGCTGCAATCAACATGGAAGTGCAGACATCTCTTTGACATACTGATTTCAAATTTTTCAGGTAAATACCCAGAAGTAGGATTGCTGGATCACATGATAATTCTATTTTTGTGGTTTTTTTTTTTTTTTTTTTTTTGAGGAATCCCCATACTCTTTTCTATCATGACTATAATAATTTACATTCCCACCAACAGTGTACAAAGTTTCTATTTTCTCCACTACTTTTTATCTGTTTTGATAAGTCATTCTACCAGTTATGAGATGATACTTGATTGCATCTCCCTAATGATTACTGATGTTGAACGTTTTTTCATGTATCTATTAGCCATTTGTTTGTCTCCTGAGAAATGTCTATTTAAGTCCCTTGCCTATTTCTTCATTGAATCCTTTTTTATTTTCTATAGAGTTGTTTGATTTCTTTATATGCTTTGCATATTAATCACTTATCAGATGTATGGTTTGCAAATATTTTCTCCCAATCCAGGAGGGTTTGTCTCTTCGCTCTGTTAATTGTTTGCTTTGTTGTGCAGAGCTTTTTATTTTGATGTAATCCTGTTTGTCCAGTTTTGCTTTTGCTACCTGTGTTTTTGGGGTCAAATCTCAAGAAATATTGCTCAAATGTTGTGTAGTTTTTCCCCTATGTTTCCTTCCA